>NC_089517.1:10580015-11780015 GCF_963924715.1 Thunnus thynnus
TCTGTCTTTCTGTTCTTCCTTCACAGATTGACTCCTTTGAGCTGCTGTATTACTATGATGAACAGCTGGGACATTTAATGTGGTACGTGTTTGTGATAATTATCTGGGTTGGGTATATACAGCACTGGGAAATGACTGGAACATAGCAGAATAAAGGGTGGAATGCTTTGCTGCGTCAGTATTGACCAAAGTTTGAATGATAAATCTGATTCTAATGGCTGTTGTGTCCTTTGAGAACATATGAAATGCGAGAAACTAATGAAAAGACAAATGTGTGGATTCAGTAAATCACACACAGGGGACCATGAGAACTGCAGCCACTTATCAGTGTGCTGGAATCTGTGACTATTTCCATCTCTAAATACAGCACAGAAATCATTTAG
The DNA here is from genome assembly GCF_963924715.1 of Thunnus thynnus. Lineage (NCBI taxonomy): Eukaryota > Metazoa > Chordata > Actinopteri > Scombriformes > Scombridae > Thunnus > Thunnus thynnus. The sequence continues at coordinate 10,580,399 of NC_089517.1, forward strand.
AATGAGCAGACTAAAAGGTCTGTGATGATAGTTTATACCAGATAGCTGACTGGATAATGAGTTTTAAAGCATGCAGAAGAAGAAGGACTGAATCTTCTTTGTCTTTGTCTCTTAACAAGGTTTATTTTGGAAAAAAAAAAGATTGGGGTTGGGTTTTATTATAAGCAATAAGTGTGTGTCTCTCCCTTCTTTTTTTCACATACTTGCACAGTTGCATGGCAGTTAAGTTGCTCAATTTGCTGATAACACCCTGGCGTAATGTTTTCAGTCTGACTGTAGCAGAATTTTGATACTGTTGCCTCGGGCGTAACGTTATGATCTGATGTGGGTGTGGTTTCAATATGCACCTCTGGACAGAACGGACTGAGTTGGCAAAACAAACAGCAATAAAATCCAGGAGGATACATTACTACACAGTTAAAAGCAGTCCTATGATAGTATACATATAGTCTATCAAAAATACTACAGTGATAAATGTTAAGCTACAGGAAATAACATGCTTTTATATGATTAAAACAAAAAAGATAACTCACAACTCACTCAACTATGAATACAAGATAGAGTGAGGCTGTAATTATTAAATAAAATAATGTTTAAAAAATCACTTAAGTCACCTAATACTACCAGGTTCATGAGCTTTAGTGTTAATGTTGCAGAAGTGAGAAGCTGTAAAAAAAATAAAATAAATAAAAAAAAGGCAGTAATATGCAACAAGCCTCTGCTCTGCAGGGACACATTTCAATGATTCACACAATTAATGGGCCAACGTTGCAGTGTTTACTTTCAGCACCACAGTGTGAGCAGAATAAGGAGTTATGTAAATGATAATGCATGATGAGAAGTCGCAGAACGTTGTTGAGTTCATTATTTGCTCTTTCAGGACACCTCAGAATTCACTATTGCCCTTATAGTTGGATTTTTGTCAGTTTAATCCATGTTTAGGTTATTGTTACAGTTAAGTGGCAATGAAGCATGTGGCTTACAGTAAGTACTGTTCCTATGGTTACCTGAGTTTGATAGTACCTTTAAGTACTCAGATACTTAGATTGGTAATCAAACTGTTGAGTGAAACTGTGTTGAGGTGTTCTGATGAGTGATATGTATAAATAAGTATTTTCTATTTAAAAAAGGATTTTTCCTCTTTTAGGGTGATGCTTGTTGAATGAGTTTTAACTAAACTGTGGATAATTACATACTGTACCTGCCTCTCATTCTATTTTAGGTATATTCCTTTCTTCGTCATTCTGTTCATCTACTTCACTGGATGCTTTACCGAGGTTAAAGAACAGAAGAAGATTCCTATCTCTGGTTGGCTGTTGCTGGGACCCAGCGCACTCTACTATTGGTCAGTCGCCTTCTCACGTCTTTGAAAAACTTTGTTCTACATTACAGCAGCAGTGCTTGGATGCACGACTTCAGGGTTTTGTTGCAGGGGGAAAAAAAGCTTTTTAGTCAATGCATCAGCCTTTGCAGTAGCCTGAGTGATACAACATGTGTAAAGAAATAGCAAAATCTGATGTTGGTCTTTAGTAAATCCACATTTTAGAGATCCCTTCCCTGTCCATTATATAAGTGCTTTGTACTCTCTGTGGCAATGTCTTTAGTTTGTTAATCCTGTTCTTCCTGCATTTTGTCTCTGTCATCCTCCTCTGAATCACTCTGATATAAGAAAATACAGGATACATTAAAGAAATGAAGGATAAAGACAGAAAATATAAACATAGCAAATAGAGGTTGGTGTGCAAAGCAATCGTAGAAAAAGTCAACAAAGAAAAGAGTGAATTTAGGATATACATAAAACAGATCATGAAAAGGACTAGCAACAGTTTATCAAAATATATGTTAAATACATTAATAACATGTTACCTTTCCAAAATGATGGCAGTTATAGCACTGAGCTTTGAGCTATGAGGCCTTAAACGCCTTTTCATATGTTGTTATGAGTTTTTGTTGTGTTGACCTTTGCACCAATGTGCAGATGAAATGAATGGATACATTCATAAAGAAATACTTCAAGACTGAAGCATTTGTACATTATATAGTAGTTAATATGATTAGAAATTAATCCTATGAAACTCCATAAATTTCCATAAATTTGTGGTTTGACTTTGGTTTAAGGGCTTAACAGCATTCAGCATATATTCTAATGAATTTAGTAAATATACAGTGAAACTATTGCCCATTAAATTCAGTCTTCCTGATGAACATTTCCCCAAATCTTTCTACATTACAAGCCACATGTTTTTGTTTTGCATGACCTATTATTGGGGATTTTTAAAAAAATGGTAACCAACTATATCGATTGTCCACCTTGTTTTAATATTAGCTTCTTTCTGGCTAACAGTCACAAAAACAACTTTTGAGACAGAGCTTTTCCTTTTGTTTGTCAGATGATTGACAGTGAACATTGTACTGTAATGTGCGCACTGTTATTCAAAACAACTCAGGGTCACTTGCATAGTGTCAAAAATGAAAGTTTGACAGAACCAATTTAAGTCACCATGTTTACTAGCTGGGACAATTTTAACGTTTTCAAAAATTGTATCCCTTACTTGACAAAAAGAGAGAACCAGATGGCTTCTTTTTGAAGGGGCGTAAACAAACTCTGATGTCTTCTTCAATGCTTTGTGCAGAAGCCTTAAGAAATGTAGATTTAGGAGAGCAGCTATGACGAATGGCACAAAACTAAAAAATATGCAATTACACAATTACTTTATTATTTCAAATGTAACTGCTAATATAACAAATAAAAAAAAAAACATTTCCATCGTATAACAGATGTCTAAAGTTTCCTATAGTAATACACAGCAGTATAATATAGTTGATACAAAAGTTGCACTTGCAATGTGCTGCTAAGTAAAATTTTTGTATTTCTCCATGAATTCCTGACATTGCTCACTATTTCTCTCATTTGTTCCAGGTACTTGGTCACTGAAGGACAAATCACTGAACTTTTCCTTGTCACCTTCCTTGCCATGGTTGTCATGGTGATTCATCAACAACGTAAAGGCCTCAGCCCAGACAGCAATGGCCTGTTCTTGTTCTGTAGTTTCTCTGTTACTGTGCTTCTGGTGGCACTGTGGGTGGTCTATCTGTGGAACGACCCGGTGCTGCGCAACAAGTACCCCGGACTTATATATGTGCCAGAACCCTGGTCCTACTACACGTTACATATCAAGGAAAACCACTGAGTCACATCTGTCCAGGTTTGTGTCCCTCTGTGTTTGCAGAAAATGTGTTGTTTATGAATGGCTTTACTTCAGGAAAAAAAAAACCCACTTACATTTGCTTGTCCTTTCTTTTTTTCCAGCAGATATGCTGTGACGCAGATATCAGCTCCACTCAAACAAAGTCGATGAAGGTCATTGATGTGTACCAACCTCGCTGTGGATGCGTCTGCTCTGTTTCTTTCTGCATTGATTCACAAAGGCTTTGAACATGCAATCGAATTTGTTAAAACTGCTTGGATCTTGTGACGAGACCCGAGACTGAGATATCGTAAACTAGGTCAGCAATGTTCAGCACATGCACGTAACATACAGCAGGTTAGCAGAAAACTAAGGCTCTGCTCATATCTCATACTTTAGTTTGAAAAAATCTATAAATTTATTTTCATGATTAAAAAAATAAAAATAAAATTGTATCCCTTTTTACTTTTACAATCCCTCGGTTATGCCATGTTGCTGAGTTTTTGTTTTCATTACCCATGAACGAACTGACAGTAAACACAGTAGATCAACTGCCTCTTAACCAGCCAAGTGAACAAGAAAGTTGACCTTTTGCAAACGAACTCAAAAGGTAAATATCAATTATATTCACTTGAAAATTGAAAAAAATCTCATTCTCACCTCTCCTCAGCAAAGAATCCAATCAATTGACAAATCTGAATGCTGTGAGTATGGATAAATGACTAAAAAATATAGCCCTTTTCAAGTGAGAAGCACAAAATTAAATATCAAGTCCCACTTGAACAACAGCATGAAAGAACTATTATTTGAACAATAGCATACATCAGTCAGGCAGACAACTTGTTAAAACATGTTTTGATGATTTTAGAACAGTATATTAAATGGAGGACTGTTTCAAAAGTTATATTTTTCTAAAAAAGTATAAATTCTCAGGTATTTTAATGTCATGTTCTTTGACAGTTTTTGTTTTTTGAAATTTAGGTTGTCATTCATTTAGACATGAGAACTGTAAACTATGATACGCCATCTCCATATGGGAATATGGTTACAGTATTATTACTGTTTATGGGACACTGACATACTGTTGTCACTGAATTATCACCCCGCCTGTTGCAAACAAACACTCATTTCCAACATACTGTTCTGTATTGCATGATTTCGACATGCTGTTTGTAAGTTACGTCCACTTTTACAGTCATTTTACATTGTTCAAAAGTCAAGGAAGCCAATGAAACTCATTTTTTATTCACCAGAATTTAACTGATGACTTGTTATTTTCTTGATTTTCTTTGACATGTTGAGTGAAGATCTTTATTGTGTTTGTATTTAATGTTTAATTGTGTTAATGTTTTGTGCTGTTCCTATTTCTTAGATCAATTTGTTGCTTGGAAAATACTGTAGCGTTGCTGTTTAGTTACTGGTTCCTCACAGGTTAAATTTTATATTTGTTCTAATATCTTAATTAAAATGATGAAATCAACCTTCTAGTCTGTGGCTATCACTATTTGTTTTTTTCTTGCTCTTACCTTTTCTTATTTGACACAGAATGTGCTTAAAATCAACTGTTAGTAGAGAAAACTTACACGTTATTGACTGGTAATAATCGGTCCCTTCCTTCTATTGGAAGAGTTACGGGTTAGGGGTAAAGGGAAAGGACAATACAGCGCTGTGGATCTGGTATCTGCGTTTCCACAGCAACACATATTAAATTACGTCGAGGCTTACAGGTGGTGGACTTTAAACAGAGGTGGAGGGACAGGTGACGCAGCTTACAGACAACTCTCTGCTTCCTGGAAAGAAACAAAGGCGCTACAAAAATGGTAAGAGCAACATTTTTTTTCCCCCCATTAAGCCTTTTTGTAAAAATATATTTTCTTATGTATCAGCAATTTCTGTGAACTTGCCTACACCATACTATTGTCATCCTACAGGCTAAATTCTTCACACCAGTTCAAATCAATGGTAAGAGTACTCCACAACACCGCCTGTTCTTTTACTGTCTATTACTATGATTTATTCATGTTTGAAAGGTACTGTTTGCTAATCCCTATTTTTAATATGCTCTTTATTATTTCATAACCATTAGATGGTGAAATAGAAACATACAGATCCTTATTTGCTCTACGAGAGCACATAAGGATCAAAGTCTGATCTTGTTCAGTCTTATTACTTCCAGTGAAGTAATGCTAGTGTATTATAAATTAACCTGCTATTGTTTGATGGATAAACTATATTGAAAATGTTCTCACTCAATAACACAACAAAATAAACTAAAGTGATGCGATTCAGTGCTTTTCCAATTTCCCTTGCAGAATTCAAGGAGTGCTTCTCCTTGTATGACAAGAAACAAAAGGGAAAGATTGATGCTCAGGACCTGATCACAGTTATGCGCTGCCTGGGTACAAGCCCCACGTTCGGAGAAATCCAAAGACATCTCCAAGTTCACAAAATCGGTAAAGCACAACACGAAAACTAACTGTTAAGTTTGAATCAGAGTGTGTTTTTAACTATTCAGTACTGAGTATGGTTGATTTGGACGGTGGTTAAAGAGACCTACATGTGTTTTTGTTAAATTTAAAACTAGGGCTGCAACAAACAATTATTTTATTATCGATTAATCTGCAGTTTTGATTAATCTGTTGACCAACTGTCCAAAATCCAAAAATGTTCAATTTACTAAAATGTAAAATGAGTAAAAGCAGCAGGTTTTCACATTTGAGAAACTGGAACCACCAAATATTTGGCATTTCTGTTTGAAAAATGACCTGAACGATTAATCGATTATAAAAATAGTTGCTGATTAATTTTCTGTTTATCAATTAAACAACTAATCGTTGCAGCTCTTTTTAAAACAGCTATTTCTGTTTTATTCACATTATATTATATTAATAGGTTATTATAAAACTGTGAGTACAAAGTTTTATTATCATTTTGAGTCAATTATAAAACAAAACAATTTGAAATTATAAAATGACTGTGGGGATAAACAGTGGAGAAATCTGTTGATTTACTTGTATAGAAAATGTGTTCTAGTTTTATTTATTTAGCTAAAAATCACAAAATTGTCTCAAGGGGGACTTTACAATCTGTACAACATACAATACTCTCTATCCTTATCCTTGATTCAGATAAGGAAAAACTACAAAAAAGTTCTTAAACAGGGAATAAAAAAAGAAACCACACAAAGAGCGACAAGGAAGGGATCCCTTTTCCAAAAGTTTCTAATGTGAATTTTAAGTATTTTTAATATTCTGTCCCCTCAAAATGAAAGTAACTCATATTTCAAACAAAACTCAGTCATCTTTGCTTCATGGTTATTTGAAGAGATGCCTTTGACCTCACTTGTGCTGCATTCGTGTTTAGAAAAGAAAGGTGAGCTGGACTTCTCCATGTTCCTCACCATGATGCATAGACAGATGCAACAGGAAGACCCTAAGGCAGAAATCCTGGAGGCCTTGAGGATGACAGACAAGCAGAAGAAAGGATACATCCAGGCATCCGAGCTCCGAGCCAAGCTCACCATGTTAGGAGAGAAGCTTACTAACAAAGAAGGTAAAGTATTGTAAATGCTGATTCTAACAAAAGAGCAGAATGTGCAAGCTGTTTTTCACATCTAGCTGCAAAAAGGCTACAGAAAACAACCAAGTTTCTGTACAGATACTAAGCTAAGAGCAAAAACTTGTAAAGGCTACTTTTTATAATACACAGTAAGCAGTATTATTACCCATTGTTATATAATTCAAAGTAGAACATGGATGTTTCGTTCAGAGTTACTGTACAGTTTTGGTTTGGTTCTGTAACACGCTGGATTTGAAATGAAACAATGACTATGAGGTTAAAGTTCTGACTCTCAGCTTTAATTTAAGTTAAATTTGATTAATTTAATTTAATTCAATACTAACAATCTCACTTTTTATACATCCCTCAAAGTAAAAAGTAACATGAATCCTACCTGAATATGTGCCGGACTAGAGCCAAAACAATGAAAAACCTCCGTCCTAATAGTTTCTGACTGCAGTGAATATCAAATGGTAAACTGCCATGGGTGAAAAATGGAATTTGTAAAGATGGATTGGGGGTTTGGGGGTTTCTGTTTTTACTTGTTTACATTAGATAAGACAGGAACTGATGGTTGGAATCATGAAATGACTAAAAATCAATACATATTTCAGTCAAAAGAATGGCTTCTAGCTCAGCCTACCTCTGCTGCTGCTGATTTATACAGCACATTTGAGCTTTCTCCTTTCATGAGTACCATTTACCGCATCTTCCCATGGCACCGTGAGCCAAACAAAGAAAACAATCCACTGTGAATCTGACCACAGCGAGTCTGGCTTTAGAGCTGAGCTCAGTACTTCCCTGGGAATCACAAGCTGCTTCCCTAAATCCACTGCAGTTTGCCTTTTCTTAACCCATTCATAGCTACCTTGAAAATATGTTACTTGTGTGTTTGTTACACTACAACTAAAGTGAAGCATACACTAATTATTTGGAGAAAACTTTTGGTGATATGGAATCATTCGAGAACAGCAGCCAATTTTCATTTTCATTTCACGCTTGCAGAAGTTTTGAGAGTTATATACTTAATTGTTTTCCTGCAGTGAGAATCAATATTTTGATAATTTAAAAGTTAAAACAGTGTTTGTCTTTAAGGACACAGTGGATGCTGTACTTCTGGTGTGTCAACACTGACTGTGATGAGAGAAAAGCCAAAGCATCAAAAATTAGTTGTCTAACATTTTTGAAGATGAGAGTTTGATGCAGAAGGACTCCTGCAGGGATGCAGATATTCAGTTAAATCTCTGGGATTGTTTTTTAAAAGCCCAAGCACAGACACTCATAGTTACCAGACTAAACGCATCATAAAGATTTAATTCACAATAATGTCAGCGCACAATCGCTGCGTGGGCGCTGTGCACATAAAGCAGTTTAAATTCAATGAAGCTTAGCTGCTTCCCACTGGGTAGACTTTCATCAAGTTGTGGGATTTCCAAACTACTGAATCAGACAGTGATGCCACTATACTAAAAGACCAGACAATAGGTCTTTGAGGCTGTCCAGACCCTGACTGTAGCAATTCTAAGCTACCGTAGTGGAGATGATCTCATTCAGTTGTTGCTTTAATACACCAGTTTGTTGAGGATTCAGAAGACTTTTGTTGGCTTGATTTTAAACTAAACGACTAAGTGAGATGCCAAAGCTACAGTAAAGAAGCATTCAAAATGAATTTGACCTTTTACTTAAGTAGCAATAGAACAGGTTAAAATATTACCTTACAAGACAAAAATCCTGCATTCAAATTTTTAAATCAAAAGTAAAAGTACAAAAGTATTAACAAAAAAGATCATGCAGAAAAACAGTCCCTGTGAGCGCTAGTACTGTATATGTTCAGTTACTGGATTATTGTGTCTAACACAGTAATGTGAGTAACATTTTACTGTTTTAGTTGGTTGAGGTGGAGCTACTCTGTTGGGTAATTTAATCTATAACAAGGCATTATACTTCATAAACTGCTCATATATTTTATTCACAAAAGCTCAACCTGCAAAGTAACCAGTGACTACAACTGTAAATAAATAAATATAGTGGAGAAAAAAGTACAATATTTCTCTCTAAAATGTATTGAAGTAGGAGTATAAAACAACATATGTAATGGAAGTACTCAAGGAAAGTAAAAGTTCCTCAACATTGTGCTTAGGTACAGCAACAATTATTTCTACTAATAATAGTTTCAATGTAAAATTTAGGTCTTTTGTTACCATTTTTGGAAAAGAGTTAACAAATTGCTGAATTAATCATATTCAAAACATGTATGAGGTTTTAAATTCAGTAGAAATCCCCAATAATAAGGCACTTGACTTGAACTATTTAGATTTTTACTGGTCATAGAGCATATTAGATTAAACCATAACTTCAAGAGAAAAACACTTATAACACTTACAGTGATCTATCTTGTCAAGTTCATGTCTTCTCTGTCTTCTCTGTCTTCTCTGTCTAGTGGATGAGCTGTTTAAAGAGGCACACGTCAAGTCAGACGGGATGGTCAACTATGAAGAGTTCACCCAGATGGTGACGCTGCCACCTGTCGATTACTGATTTTTCCAAAAAAAATACTTAAAACAACGGCCATTATGGGGAATCCACATACACCTAACCTGGTACTGACATGCTGCATTAATTCTACCCAATGCTGAGATTGGTGGTTCTCTACTGGCAGACAAATGAGACTGAAAATATTATTAACTTTCCTCATGATTATTCAGTGATTAGTTAATTCAATGCAGACATTCTGGTCAAGCCCATTAACACCAGCTTGTCTCTGTGTCTGAAAATAGTAAGTACTGCTGCCACACTGAGTTGTAACGATCACTCGCCTTACATTTTGCCTTTATTTGATAGTTTTAGCAGAGGTACAGACAGGGAATGAAGGAAGAGAGAGGAGGATGACCTGCAACAAATGTGCTCATCCAGAGTCAATTTAAAAACTGTTAGAATCTCAGGACACTTTTTTAAATCTTCTATTTTATCCCATTAAATGCAGTACAAGTGATTTAATTTCACATTTAACAAGTCAGTTTTCTCTCGGTACACCTTTTGACACGCCTGACTATTCACCGTAACAAATTATTCTGAAGTGAATGTAACATTTGATATTTTGTGTGTTCCTCTGCATGCTCGTGCGCAGTATTTCAATGCTGCAATGATGTAGTTTCTCTTCATGTGTCATTGTCAATTTTACTCACATCAGTGTTAAAATGCAATTGAAGATTTATTGACTTTTATTTTCATTCGGTTGTGTGACATGACCTGTGGATTTGAAATGAACATACTGACTTTCACTGTTGGAAATTTTATTTTTAAGCCCTCGGTGATCTGTTTTAGGTTGTCAGCTCTTCTGTCATTATGAGTCCCTCATGAATAATTCTTTGACATTTACATTTATTAACTTTGTAAGTGAGTTGTATTTTGCATTTTTTTTTCTTTTCTTACAAAGACCACTGCTATAAAATGTCTGTTTTCACACATTTTATTTAGTAGTATAAAGCACAGTAGATAAATATCCATATGTGATAACACATTACTGATTAATAAATGGATAACATTTCCCCTAAAACATGTAATTGTTGTATCAACAGTTCATTTAAATGGAGTTTACAATGGCATTTTGTTATGAGATGGAAGTCAGCCAACTGACTGCTCCGATAAATACTGCTATAGAGTCATTTCTATTGAAGGGCTACTGTACATACGGGCAGGTAAGGAACATATTAGCCACTTGGCTACAGTCTTCAGTTTGTGCTTGGAAACCAGTATAATAATCAAATGTACAAAAGTTTAAAAAACTAAATTGAAAAAAATAAAAAAATACGGTCTTAAATGAAGTTTAAGGGTTGCATAACCATGAATTCCCACATCAGTCAATTACAAATATTCTTGACGCTTCACTAAACCTCTCCCTGATTGTCCAATTAGTTTAGCAACTGTGAGGCGGCATGGCAGGTGTGTCGTTCTTTGGAGTATTCTTATTGTGCTGAAGTGTTGTGCATGCAGCACTGGTTGGTTAATTTTTTGCCTTTTCAAAACCAAAAACATAAAAAGCACATTTAAAAGGGAAAAATATCTATATGGATCATCAATTGAGGAGGATGCTGACTTTTTGCATGGGACATGCAGCTTTAGCTTCGGGCCTTTCTTGCATTATCATTGCACTAAGTTGGCATGATAATGTACGTAGAGCCATTAGATGTGTCTTTTAGCGGGGCCAGCTGGAAACATTAAAAAGTAATGTGTAGGCAGAGTGTGACCGTTATGTTGACCGTTGTCATTTCAGCCAGCAAAATCAGTTGTCGATGACTGAAAACATGACTGCTTTTGTCTACTTCCACTGCATGAAATCATTAATCCATTTTTTCAACAACAAAAAAAAAAAATTTGAATTTCGACCGACAACTCACTGTAAACATTTGCCACACTACAGTTCAGAGCTTAACTGATGTAGCATCAGTAACAGAGAGCAGAGATTGGAAAATGATCAGTTGAATAATTTGAGGATAATTTTTAATGAATTTGAGATATCAAATTGAACAAGGCAGCATATGAACATTACCTGAATTGTTTATTCCCAGCACCTGTAAACTCTAAAGAGAAATCCACCTTAAAACTTATCCACTAAAAAAAACAACAACTTGTACTTCTAGGCACATTTTGTTTTGCTGCCACTGATAGCCCATTATGTATATACTGTACATTTTTAAAAAAGTAAATTATAACTGCACTGACTGACTGTGTGAGATGTAATTATACTCCAACTGTAATTGCTGCCTAAGGAAAACATGCACATCAACAAAAAGTTATGCAACATTTGAGATTTAGTTGAAATATCTTACATCTGCAAAACCACAACTCAAGAGTCATGTTAACACTCTGCTCCAGCAAAGAAATACTTGTTTTTTAGCTGCAGTACTGCTTCAACAGCTCTGTTTATTAGATAATCTATAGGAAATTTATTTCAGTTTACAGTATTTTATTGTACAAAAGACACACTGTTGATTTTTTTCCTCTTCTGCTGAAAGAATTGGGTTTTTTTTTATTTAATATAGCAAAAAACTTTTCCACAGAATTGTTTTCTCTACCTCAGACATTAAACAGCTTAAAGAAATAGAGGAGGCTATGATGGCATTGCAGCTGCCTGGGCTGCACTGACAAGCTTTTTAATCCCTGCTGAAATAAAAGACAGCCTACATGTGTCAGTGCTAACAACAGTTCTGTAAGCAGGAACGAGCAGAAAAGACAAAATGTGTCAGTAAATGTACACGTCCTCAAAAATAAGAAGTAAATAGCAATTAAAACCCACAGTTGCAAAAATATAAAATACTGTATATACCTAATTCCTTAATACAACTCACTTAACTACTGTGATACAACACTGACGTTATTCTAATGATTCCATCTATTTTAACAACACAGAATAGCTCTTCAATGAATTTGACTGATATTTAAATCAAGTGGTTATTACAAATAATGACATCAAATTATCCAAATATTCAAGTAGATAAGGCACTGGGCCTGCCAATACCTGACCCGAAATGTCTGTGAGCCTGTGTGGCCTCTAGCACCAAATATTTCCTGCGGCTCCACTTTTCACATTTACATTTTGCTCTGTGATTTTTAAAAATGTGTGTGGTGAAGCCAATGTGTGACACTGCACAAGTGTGACTGATGAAACTACTTCAAATGGCTTTTTAAAAGCTACTGTGGACATTAAACTTTCCAAATGATTGTTTGCTAAACCCCTCCCCTGGGCTGTGATTGTCCGATCACAGGTTACTGTAGCAAATGTATCTAGGTATGCTTTTTGATGAGTTTTAAGGGTGGTGTCCTTTTTAAATCGTTCCAAAACCAAAGAAACAAGAACAAACGTGTTTTTCTGCTCTAATGTAAGTTGCAAAACGTTGGCATATCCGGCTAATTATACTTATCTATGGTAGTAACCTAACCCAATGTTACTTCCAAGGCTAAGAGTTAGCATATCATTAGACAGCTACATAATTTTGTGAGGTTACAGGTTAAATTAAAACAAAAAAATCCCTCTCATAACTATCACATCCACAGTGTGGGAGCTGGTCTGGATGATGTTACAACATTAGCGTTTTGGTCGTGCTTTTTATTGGATTTGGGGGAACTCTGGCAAACCTAGCCGAACTTGTTACCTGAGATATTACATCCTCATCAGAATAGAATTTAAAGTCTTTCTCCTCACTTACAAAGCTCTTAATAGTCAGGCACCATCATATCTTAAAGAGCTCATAGTACCCTATTATCCCACTAGAACACTGCACTCCCAGAATAGAGTCTCCAAAAGTAGAATGGGAGTTAAAGCCTTCAGCTATCAGGCTCCTCTCCTGTGGAACCATCTTCCAGTTTGGGTCCGGGAGGCAGACATCCTCTCTATGTTTAAGAGTAGGCTTAAAACCTTCCTTTTTGATAAAGCTTATAGTTAGGGCTGGCCCAGCCCTTAGTTATGTTGCTATAGGCCTAGACTGCCAAGGGACATCCCCCATCTCCTTTCTCCTCCTCTCCATCTGTACGCAATTATGCACCATTAATGTATGTTACTTGGCATCTTCCCAGGAGGTTTGTGCTTTCTCGTCTCGGAGGAGATAGTCTGCAGACCGATTGCTGTCCAACTTGACGCCCACCACTGCTACTATTATTAGTAGTATTTTTTTCCCACTGCTACCACAATTATTATTAGTCTTATTTCCATTATTATTATTGTTATTATTGTTGTTGCTGTGCTTCTCTGTGTCTCTCTCTCTCTTCTCTCCCTCCCTCTTTCTTTCTCAACCCAACCAGTTGACACGGATGGCTGCCCACCTAGAGCCTGGTTCTGCTTGAGGTTTCTTCCCATTAATGGGGAGATTTTCCTTGCCGTTCTCGCCAAGTGCTTGCTCATGGGGGGAACATTGGGTCTGTAAATTAAAGAGTATGGTTTAGAACTGCTCTATGTGAAAAGTGCCCTGAGGTAACTTCTGTTGTGGTTATGTTTTTTTTTTTTTTTTTTTTTTTTTTGGCAAAACCAGCAGTAACAGTCTTAAATTAGTGACCCATTGTTCAAAAATGTTTGAGTGGTAAATCTGCCATATTACAATTGTGAACTGCATATTTGCCTTGCTAGAAGAGAAATCGTGACGGCCATAGCAACAGTAACTAATGGGGGTGGTGGTTAGCAAACAGTCAACTATATATATAAATGTCACATGAAGCATTTATGCACCACTTATTTTTTGCCTCACAACAATTGTACCACATTATATCTAAAACCATGAATTATATACCTGTCTATTTTAATCTGTACAGTTTATGCTGCTGTCAAATGAAATGAAAGCATTGTACCAACCATAAAGGTTAATGAGTGGTTTATCTACATGTGTAATAATGCCATAGTAAGCCAGCTACATTGATAGGATAGCACCGTATCTTTTACAATGAAACCTGGATTCGTAAAATGTCCAAAACTACAATATACAAAGTGCAAACAAATATTTACATTCTCACCATTTTTTAGAACAGAAGGGTTACGCTTTGTTATATTTCCAATGGATTTCAGCCCTTTATAATAATTTCACTGGCACAACCATGCAGCGATTTGGAGTAGGACTGATTCATAATAAATCTGTTGAGGTGAAGAAATCAGGAAAGGGTTCACATTGTTCACTTAAAATAATGATTTATATTTCATCGCTCTGCGGCAAAATCAGTGGTGCCTGCTGTGTTGATGAGGCACACGTGGCAGTTCACCTGGGATCGACCCCGGAGTGGTTGCTTTGTTGTACCTCAGCGGCGAGATGTGCTGCTGGAGCGGGAACGCTGGCTGCAGGTTTTGCAGCACTGTGCTTGCACGTGGGGCAAGTGGCAACGACCCAACCAGCGAAGAGTCTGACAGAAACGAAACGTGAGTCGATCACGGACGCAAGCTGCTCCTGTTCGGGTGACAGAGAAAGAGAGAGAGAGATTACATACAAACTGACTGATTTGCATTAATTTAGTTTGATGTGACTAGCTTATGCGCATACGACACCATGTTACATCATTTCAGTATGAATCACAGGCATGATGTCTGGGCCGTGAGCCTCTTAAAATCATCAGACATTAAGTTGAACAGTTGTTACAGATATAATTAATCCCACACATGCTGCTGATGCTCTTTTGTTCTCAGTTTGATACAAATAATGTTTAGAGATCTGCTGAGGATTTCTTTCTTTTTAGAGCTTGTAGATGATGATGAAATAACAAACGTAACTGGTGAAATGAGTCTTTATTCTGTGTTTTTTTGGTGCATTCGTTTAAAATTACTGACAAAACAAGTGGATGAAAATAACTAATTAACAAAACTGTACACAGCTCATGGGGAGAAAACAAAAGATCAGCAGAAAGGCTAATTAGTAATTAGTCATTGGATAGGATTGGATTTTATTTAATTTTTGATTTGCTATTTACAGATTTGAGCAGCAAAATATACTTTGACCTTGATTAGAGTTAATGCAGAAAAACTCTTGTGATGATGAGCAGCATTGTCAAGAAATCCCCCCATGTTTTAAAAACACAAACAAGAGCTTCCTGAGAGAAATATAGAGATCAAATCAGTATTAACAGTCACTACAAGCGCATGTGATCTTGCAAGCTACTGCAAATACTTTTCCTTGAAGTCAAATTGAAAAAGGGTTTTCTACAGCGCTGTCAAATTAGTGTGGCGTGGGAGACAATATTGGCTGTGCACTCTGTTATTTGTAGTTAAAGCTGTGAAAATGTAAACAACATATTATTATCTGTATACTTCCAAGAAGATTATGATGTAAATGAATGTAATGAATTACTGACACAAATCCTTTGAATGATGGAATGGTGGCATTACAATATATTAAAGTCACCCGGCAGGACCAGAACAGGCTGTGTAAACGCAATTTTAACCATTACAATCCAAACCAATATCCATTATAGAAAATGTATGTCAGCAGTAGTTCTTTAAGCCTACAATACATGCTTTTTGGCCACTCATGGCACTGGAAACAAGTTGTAAACACAACATTGACACATTATTATCTTAAAAAGTTGATATGGTGGACGTGTCGGCAAGCAATTGCCTGTTTACATATCCAGCTGACATGGAGCAACATTAGGATTCATTTGGAGTTTTGTTTCTCCAATATTCTCTCTCCTTTTAACTATGTTTTGGTCTCTACCAGCACCTGAGCTAAATAAATGGCTCTTTAACAGCTAAATGTTCCAATATGTTCACCAGCTACTGCAGAGAGTTTCTTTGTCTGCCGTTCTGTGCAAGACAGGCAGTGTACAGTTAATTTTTAGAGTTTTGTCATTGAAAACAGCTGCCTGGTGTGGCTGAAAATAATGATATGAGAGAGGTGAAAGTGAAAACAGGAAAGTTGTGAGCTGGAAAACCAAAACAAAAAGGGGCACTGCAGAGTCAGGTGAACTCTTTGAAATTGAAATTTTAACCTGATGGTGGCGCTGAATAAAAAGTCAGTGGACCACCATAGTTATTTAATTTTATCCTAAATGTGTGGACCAAATTTGAGGCAATCCATCCAACAGTGAGACATTTCATTCAAAACCACATGCCAGGCGCTAGAGGAAAAGTCAAGGAATCAACAAAGTCATTAGGATTGATCCTGTGGGGACCATTAATGTCTGTACAAACTTTCATGGCAATCCATCCAATACTTGTTGAGATATTTCAGTGTGGACAAAAGTGGAGGACCTATTGACCAGCTGACAGACAGTCTGACATTTCCAGCCTTAGAGCTATGCTGCTAACATGGGTAATTAAAATCAAACAGCATATATCAAACACAACCTTCAACACTAATGAGGTCATTCAAGTGCATGCATACTAATTGGGGAGTAAGGGGGGAATACCTGTACCTGAATGGATAAAGGTCGGAATATGTCATACCTTTCTTGTCTTTCTCTATACTATTAACTACCTGATGTAAACTAACCTTTTGCTTTAGATTTAATTGCAATAATTGTGTAGTTTTAGCCCATATATGCAAAGGCCCGTCAATCAATTATGGAGTGACAGCAGGTTTCAACCGCAAAATTAGTTTTTTTAATGAGCACATTTTTAGTGGTTCAAGCATATTTATACCCAAGGTGCACTAAAATCTAACGTGAAATAGGAGTTTCTGGGCTTTTTGTCACCTTAATCTGTGTATTCTGATAGAGGGCAACCCCTTATAATATAAAAAATAAAAAAATAAAAATGGCATTTGTACTTTTGTGAACACAGACTTGTATCCATCAACCAAAGACTATGTGCTGCCTGTTCTTTTAGGTCAAAGCAGTTACATCAGAAGCATTAAATTGAAAAACCAGGCCAGACAGTGACTTTAAGAGTGGGCTGATATTGAAGCATTTCACTTTATCAGGCACTCACCATTTCAGAGCCTGATTTTACTGTATTTAGCTTTTCTCATATAAGAACAGTTATGTGGTTAGAACTCAAAGGCCCTTCAGGAATAAAGTTAGTTTAACCACCTGCCGCTTAATTTCCCACAAGAGGCACTCCAGAGTGACTCTCAAGGTAAAAAAAAGGAAGAAAAACACAAGAAAAACCCACACTTTCCTGTTGGAACCTAGTTTCTGAGAGGCGGAGGCAATGGCTGATGGCTTTAAAAGACGATTTAAGTATTATAGGTCAGCTGGAAAGCTTCTGCAAATTGCAATGTTGTGTGCTTTTCAATGCCAGCGACAGCTATTCATTTTAGCAGAGAAACATTTTTTCCCAGAGTTCTCTGAGAGCTGCAACCCCCAACTGAAAGTACTTTAAATGAAGTTGAAACTTTCCTCATGTGTGTCTCCATCATCACCATAGTCTGCATATGAAGTGTGACATTATGAGTTTCAGATTAGATGAGTTAATAGATTAAAATGCTTTTGTATGTAAATCATGAGTCCCAAAGCTCGGAGTGACTGCAGACAGCAGATGGCTGATGTTGAGAGCAAACTGTCGACTGTTTCTAAGTAATATTAAAAATAAAGGATTTTTACTGTGAAATGGTAATATTTATGAAACTTTTTTTTAAAAAAAGTTTGTTAATACTCAGTCCTTTAGTAGTCCTGATTTTCTTTTAAAGGAACTCGAAAATAACTATCTTCAAAAAAAGATAGAAAAGTTCAAGGCAATCTTCTGGCAAAAAGTTATAAAGACTTTATTCAGCTGGCTATTTCATGGTGAAATTCTTAAAAACAGAAAATACTTGTGCATGTTAAAATAGAGCTGGGTTACAACCCACACATAGCGGGACAAACAACCTTCTTCAGGGTGTTTGTATAACTGTATTTTGTTCAAACATTTGGCAAGAAATACATTTATACTTTAACATGGGAAGAAACTATGTAACTAAGCAACTAAGAGGTTCAGGCAGTTCCTGGCAGCTTAGAACATTTGTTACACCCTCCTCCTCTCTACTGTCAATGTCACAATATAGGAGATATACCACAAAACAATTTGGGAGAAAAATGCTTATTATGTCTAAAAAATCTTGTTGTTATAATATAGTTTGAAAGTACAGAAAGTACAGCAATGCTTCAGCTTTTGAGAGGCATGCTCTGCACACAAGCTGCAAAGGCTACTTTTGCAAATGCATATGAACAAGTACAAATCTAACTTGGTTTCTACTTTCAGGCACAAACAATATGCACCGTCATTAAAAGATTACTCAACAGATTTAGCATTTTACTAAAAACCAGAGAACACAACCTGAGATTCCCCATGCATTCAAAAACTGGCCCCTACATCAGCCACAAAGCAACTCAAATCGATTCACTCAACTGTACAGACTCAGTTGTGTTAATGCTTGTAGGGGCTAATGTAGCCTCGAACCACTAGCCTTAAGCAAAGATGAGGAGCGGTCTACAAAGGTCTGTTAACCTCACTTCTTTCTCAGTCCACACCACTAAAGCGACTATGCCTTGAGTGACATCACTTGAGAGAGTTTATCAGATTTCACACAGCTCCCTCTAGGGCCAGAACAAGATTAACACTTTTTTTTAACATTTGCAGTAGTACCAGAGACAGTTCAGAAAGGAGACGGTGCACTTAGAATCATTTCCCGTATCTGTGTCATGTGGGTTTCACCACTACCCCGCCCTTCTGAGACTAGTGGGGGTTCTGAGTCTATTTGCTCCAATGAGAGAATGTGAGCACAGATTTCATCCCATAGTCACCAAAGTAAATACTGGACACATTTTTCACATTTCTGGCACTAAAATGGCATTTTTCAGACGGGGGGGAGAGGTCACCGCGCCCACTTCGGATACAGGAAGTGTATACCATTTCATACCATTGGCGCAGCTTGTAAAACGTCTTCTTCTGTTATAAAACATCTTTGGTAGTAACCCCCAAGAGCTGTACAAACTGTGATGTGTTCAAATCGGTGGAGTTCCCCCTTGAGAAGCATTTAAGCGCTCAGCCAAATCAATTGCACTTCATACATTTTTTTGATATCCTAGCAAATGTCAGCGTATGGGTAGTACTACAAGAAAACACAAGTTGTCATCTAAATTGAAACCAGTCAAATACTTTTTGTGATATCTTGTGTACAAAGTTGGTAATGTGACCTGAGACTGGTGCTATAGGAAACACCAGAAGTTCATCAAAATCAAAAGTATTCATCTTATTCACAGCAAATGTAATGGAAATACAGCAACATCTTTTACGATAGCTAGCGAAAGTGTAATTGGTGGCATTATGGTGGCAATAATATTTTATTTTGAACAGAAGTGTTTGCTTGCTTCAGTCTGTGCTCCAACCAGGGCTGCACCATTCAACATGGCTTATACATCCTCTACTACTGAATCTACTTCTCTTGTATAAAGCAATTCTCAAAAAACAGTGGGCTGTATTTCCAATGTCACCCAAATCAGAGTCACTCCATGACATCAGTGGGGTTCGAAGGTCACAGCTGCAACTCAATACATAGCATTTCCTGTGTGCTACTCTTCTTCTATACTCCCCATTTGCTATCACTGACCCATTCACCCATCCTGCCTCAGCTCCACACTCCAGCATGCCCCATATAGAAACAGTAAACAACAAAAGGGGACAGTGGAACGTGGGACTTCCGCAGCATGTTTCTCTTTCACTATATGAGACTTTAATACTTGGTTGGTGTGAGAGAAGGGAGAACAGTTCATGGGCAGCCGCTATTCATACCCTCATCCTATGCATCAGTCTCTTACGTGGATGTTGCTATGCATTTATTTTTTTATAATCAATGGGTCACAGAGGGTTAATTACAGCAAGTTAAATGAAGGAGCCAGACAATAAATGAACTGAATGAGGAACAGAGTGAGGAGCTGTTGAATGACTGACTGACTTAAAGATTTCCTCCAGTAAGAAAAAAAAAAAAAGTGTTTTTCTTCTTGTTCCTTCAGTTCGCTGTTTAAGTTTCACTGTGCAGAATGATGTATGTGCAGAGTTTGATGCTAGAAAGCTGGTTTCACATGTATCTGCTGAAGGGGGAAAGTTTCTCTTAGATCACCTTAAATATGAGTTTAAAATGTGTAAGTACAAGTATGATTTTTGACATCACTACTAGTGGTCCAGTATGCAACTTACACAAGTGTGATGTGGAAACTTAGATCCTCCCGTGCTCATACATTGAAAATGAACAGTAGGAGACATCTTGTGTCCAGCAGTTAAACTTTTGAACTGAACAATATTTGTATATTCTGGGTTTTTCAATGAGCCAGAAAGAGTAAATGTAATTTTAAGAGTTTTTGATAAGGTAATTGATCATGGAAGAAACATGTGAGAGATAATTATTATGGAAAACAGAGCATTTTTATATGTACTTCCTGTCATGTATATCCTTATATGATATATACGGAGGTGGACATATTGCTGCTGTTTCCATATCTATGAGGTGTAATATTTGGTCCAGTTCACTGGAATACTGCTGGATAAGAGCTTATGGATAAATGGTGTACCATTACAGTGAAATATGCGTCCCTTCAGAGCTGCATGTGGGCTGGCTTTACAGATGTTTTCAATGATTAGGTCTTCAGATGAAGTGGAAGGTGAACCCACATACTCACTTTCCTGATGTTTGAACCTGTCCTTAATCATTATTACACACAGTGATGGCAAGTTATAGTTAGATTCAGGATTTTTGAATGCTAAAACCACCAATCTAGACTCACTATCTTCAAATCTGATGATTCTTTAGACCAAATCTTTATATAGGGAGACTTTGGGATATACTACCGCCTTTACATGAATAACATTTACAGAAAATTTTGCTTGCAGGATTAAATACCATCCAATAAAAATCTAACTAATAACACATTTTGGCATCTGTATTTTTCAACTGAGTTTTAAAGAAAATAGTTCCAGCTGAAGTTTTAAAGCTTTAACCAATTACACACACAAACAATTTATCAATTTTAATGAGATTCTTAGTAAATCTTTTATTTATATTATGAAACTGTGCCATTAGCACAATGGTGGCATCACTTCTTCTCATCAAAATGTTCCAGACATCTACAACCAAACAAAAACCACACAATGTAGCTCATTAGGTCCCAACGGTAACTCTGTGCTGTGGGAATCTGTGTATTCTGAGAGACCTTCAGACTCAATGCAGGTCATTCCACTTGACCTTCTCTCATTCTCCCTTCTGCCTTTCCCAGACAACATGTACACTGAATGCAAACTTTTAATTTCCATGTAAGATAAGTCACTATAAATCATAGCTTACATATGTCACAGTGTTGTCATATATAACAAATGGTCTGTAAAATGTCTTTTTAAAACAGAAAGAAAAAAACAATGTGGGCCTGAAGATAACAGAAAGAGCCTCACACACCAGATCACATTTCCATTGGAGCTACAACACTTTAAATTCTACATTCCTTTAATGCAAGGACATTTTATGTAAGTAGCATATATGTATGCATAATTCAGGACACTAAGATCACACTAAGAAGACAACCCCAGTGAACCTCAGTGCATAAGGCAGAGCGGAGTCTAAAACAACCTTGAGATTAATATTGACAGAGACCTCTTCTAAACCCAGTCGCATCATTATTTTACAGATGAAGATAAAATGTTTTGTATTCTATACAGAACTATTAACAATCCAAGTTGTCATTATTTCACTTCTTTAACGACTCCATTTTTTCCATGTTTAATTACTAATTGATTTGCTTTGTTCCAGGTGCTGGAGCACATCCGTGACTTGGAAGTTAAATGATGATGGCTACATTCATATAGCGCTTGGTGCTGGCCTGACCATCATGAGCAATCTGGGGTTCAGTATCTTGTCCAAGGACACTTCGATATGCGGACAGGAAGAGCGGGGGATCGAACCACAATCCCTGTGATTAGTGGACAACATGCCAGTTTAAGACACCAATCATGAACTGCAACATGCCCAGTTTGAGTCCGAATAGGGACCTGTTTTACATCTCTCTATACAGGTGCAATCTAATAAAGGCGTAAAAGGCCCCAAAAAACATTTCACACTTCACACTTACAAGCCCTAGAGAGGAATACTCTTGTGTGTGACATTTCCCAACATTTATTTCATTTAGCAACTTAAAGGGCTTATTGGAGGTTTTCTTTTCCCCATACAAGCAGGGCTTCATTGTTACTAAATCTTGATGTAACATTATGTGAAAAAAATTGTAAACTCTTTAAAAATATGTCATAAATATATATGTTATATTAGATTCTCTTAATTACAAGTTTAATGCACTGTGATAATCACATTTTACCGAAATCAGGATTAAACCTATAAGAAGAAAACAATCCAAACATAATGTTTTTGAAGGCAAGACATAAAGTGTGCACAACGTGACTAAATATTAAAAAAAAAATCAACTCTCAACATTTTGTGTGCACATCTCAGAGGCGGATGTTTTACAGTATTTAAGATGTTCTTTGGGTAATACTTTTGTTAATGTCAAAATGAATACTGCACTGTTTGTTTGTTTCCTGGGGAACTGTCTAGTCATTTTCTCCTGGTTTATTTAAGCTATTTCAGGTGGTGGACTCTGACAAACCGGCCAAAACCACCAAAAAATGAAATGTGGTCACGGAAAAGAAAATCTTCTTCAGATGCTCTTTCAGGCAGAGCGAGGAGAGTCTATTAAAAGCCTTTATTTAGTCAGATGTATTGGTTAAAATGCTGACCGGTTTCAAAAGACGAAACCTAACTGCACCTTAGAGCTATGATGTATGGGCGAGATCAGTGACCAAGACTGACAGTTAAATCAAAGAAACACTGAGCCATGCTCACGTACTACAGTCAGAGGCACGCAGCACACTGAAATTAATACATATACATTTCTACAGGGGTCAAAGCTTAGGGTCAGGGGGTTCAGTGACTCTGCTGCAGTTGTGGTCCTAACTGGACCTGTAATAGAGTGAACACGTGAGAGAGCTTAATTGACAATAATTGAATGACTAAAGAAAATGTGACTAATACATCATAAAATAAAATACGTCATTTTTTGCCTAAGAAATGTGTCCTTTGCTTCAAAAGCATGTGTTCAGTCCATGTGAAGCATGAACTCACATCAACTCCATCTTTGTCTGCTGCCAGTCTTATCCTCCTACTGCTACAAATACCAACCTTACTTTCCTAGTGGGATATTAATAAACTGCAGCCCAGATATATTAGCAGGCATACAATATGGAAATCTCTTTAGAGTTCACACAGCTGCACACGTGGTCTTAAATGTCTCATGTCACAGCACTAGTTTCACACTCTGAATAAGTTAGTTTGCAGCTTCTGTGCGCAGCTTCATTCCATGTTTCATGGGAGGCTACATGGAGCAGCTTTTGCCTTCCAGGATCTGACAAAAGTATAAATATACAGCAAAGACCAGTATTATTCTTGGCCATCGATTCGTCTGGTGTATAGTGCTGGTTATTATATCACAGTTGGACATAGTATATTGGCACATGGCCAGACTTTTATTAAATGTAAGATATTGGCTAGTTGCCCAAGTCAGATCGGATAAACATTCCTCCCTGACCATTGTCCACAAAAAAATAGACGAGCTATTAAGAAAACTGCTTGGTAGAGAAAGTTTACAACTATATATATCTCATATGAGGGATAAAATGACCCTCTGCTCCATCACTTTACATTTCCGTCACACTTTGTCTCTAATCTGACGAGATGTTCCTGATCTGTGACTGATTAGTCTTGATTTCTCTCGATTCCAATGCAGCATCAGAATGGTTCTGAATTAATATCTGCCCACACGCTGTGGCGTGGGGTGATATTTACATGGATGCAGCAGGAGTGCTGCTATATATCAAAAGAAACCACTCATTAAAATGCATGCCAAACAGAATGCAAGGTCAGATATAACTGGTATAATTCTTCACCGAAGGCTGTAATATATCCTTGAGTTTCAGAATATGTATAGGTCACTCTGCAGCAAATTAAATGAAATTGATGTTTCAGTGGAGGGTTTTACATTTGTACAAATTGAATGGTGAATTTACTGTAGCTGAAGTTTGAAAATACATCTATTTGGCTAATATTTCACGTTTTATAAATACCATTGTCTATCGCTTCAATGGTTTATTTCAATGGTTATCCTTCACTATAAACTTATACAATGTCTTAATGTCATGGGCAATATTTTAGTTAAATTAGTTACTGCAGGTGCAGACTGCCATCATCTAGAGACATGTGCTGTGCTAAAGTTTTAGGCACTTTAGATGTTTAGATTCTTATCCATAATGCAATACCATCAGGAAGGCATCTGATCAGTCCAAAATATACTCTGCAGCATGACAATGACTCCAAACATACAGCCAGGGTCATAAATAACTTTCTTCATCGGCAGGAAGAACAAGGCATCCTGCAACAGATGATATGACCCCAACAAAACCCCCGACTTCAACATCATCGAGTCAGTCCGGGATTACATGAAGAGACAGAAATTTCATGTGTGTAGCTTCGACCAGTGGATTTCAGCTGTTGTGCTCTAACTGTTGGTGCATATGCAGACATGTAAAAACCTTACTTTATTTATCCATATTATATTTTACTGAACACAACCGTTTGCCTCAAGTGGAAACAAAATTTGAATATCAAATGAGGGAAATGCACAAAAATATATCCATCTAAAATTGGCCAGCAACTGCAACAACACATTTGAATATGATGGAACATTTGTAAATATCCCATAAAGTCTATTCATGAAAATGCATACTTATGGATACAATTTAATACAAATTAAGGTCTTAGCCTTAGTGTTCATAGAATTTTTATTTATTGTTAAAATTTAATTCATTCAAACCCAAAGCAAAAAGTTATTATTATCAAGACATACATATATTTATCCCTCTCAGATACCCAACATAATGTATAATGCATATGTTATATTGCTTAAACATATATGTATAATCAGATCTTCACTTTTTTAAAAATCAACCAGGCATCAAATGTCAGGCTGTGCACTGTGTAGCTGTTTGATGGGTTTGCTCTATTTTGACGTTCCCTTGCAAAGATACCGTTTTATATATTTCTGCATTTACATATTTCCTGCAGATGTCCCTCATCTAGGGGTTGAATGCTCTCCTTTGAGGCAGCAGGCCATACCACAAGGAACGTCACACGCTGATGATGACACTGATTAAACTTCTGCTTTTTATACTACTGCTCTGCATCAATGTAGGTATTACTCAGACTTACACGCCCTTAAATTCACTTTATTTTCAGTTTAATTTAATTAAATTTTTCACACCATCATAAAATCATGGTGATCATTTTATTCCCATATACACTATCTTCATTTAATTAAATTTACCCTTTTGGATTTAGTCTGCTTGTTTTTAATCTGTGGATTTTTGCCAGAAATTCACAAAAAAAAAAAAAAGCACACATGAATTTATCACGTCCACACACGTGATTTCAGACATTTCACATGTGAAAACATGAATTTCACGTTTTGTAAGGAAGACCCAGAGACTGTGAGGGTGACAACACAAGTTACTATCTGTGTGTGTTATGCCTGAAAACTTCCCACGCTTTATTTGACATCAGGGGGGAACCAAAAAAAACCCATTTGCAACCATCTGATTTCCTTGTTGTTTCAATGGTATCAGCTGGGAAGCACAGACAACACATTAACTGAGATGGGGGGGTCACACACAGCACTAACGTGGCCAGCTGTTTGCAGCCGCCACGTTATCACACGCCTCAAATATTTTCGATAACACTTTTATCCCTCCATGCCTTCAAAATGTCACCAAAGCCGGCTTTCAGTTTCTGACAGGCTGCCCTCTGAGGAACACAGTGATTTCATATTCGATATAAAACATAAATGCCATTGAACTGTTGTGGCCTGTGGCCTGTTGTGTGCAAATTATGTTTGTTGTATTGCAAAAGGAACACATATAAAGCTGGAGAATATTATTTATCATGTATTATGATTTTGTTTATGGAATAAGCTCCTCAATCCGCACAGAAAAACTTCTACCGATGTACAGTAAACGTTTTATGTTGCAAAACTGAACAAAGATAAAAAAGCAGCTGAAACCCACTCTTCTCTGCAGATGTCCTGTGCCCTGACATTACTAACATCAACTGGGACAAAAATACAGCTCCAGTACAAAAATGAACCTTTTCTAGTAATCATTTTCAAAGAGACATAGCCATCAAAGACAGATACAAGATTAGATCTCATGCAGGTGAAAAAGTTTGGGATACAGTGTGACAGAGTCCAACACAATTAAAAGCCAAAGATGAAAATGTTAAGCCACGAATGATGTGGTACAAGCAAAAGAAGACATGCAGCCTATAGTCTTCCTGCTGTGAATAGTTGCTTTGATTGCAAATGTCTTAATCTACTCCAAGTTCTTTTTTTCCTATAAGGTTCCAACTCTTCGGCATGCCTGGTTAACAAAGAAGACCTTTGAGGCTACTGTTGTCAGCCTTTCCACTGGTCTTGTGGTGCGGTATCATTAGTGGAAGAGCTGGTGGATTCCCAGTGATATCAATGCTGCTGTTGACAACCAAGTATGGCAAGGCACAGTGCTTCATAAAGCCAATAGAGCTGGTGCCATCAGGTGGTTTAATTTTAATTAGCCTTAAAATAAATGTACTGTATGCACATAATTATTATACAAAACAATGGAGAAGTCCTGCTGATAATGAGCTGCAGCTTTTCTGCACTCCTAAGTCACTCCTATAATATCTGAAAAAATCATAAATTCTTGAAGTCATTTTGTCTTTATCGCTTCTCTTTGTGATTGTACAGATGTAATCAAATCAGTCAGATACTGAGGCTGCTATGTGAACTTCCCTCATCTATGCACTTCTGTGTATTTTGTTCCTCATGTTGATTTTGAATATCTTTTGTTGGAGTTCTCAAGAATCACAACTCCAATTCATGTTAAAGGTCTTGGTAATTGCTCCAGTTTGACATTTCCCCCTCAATATTCCCATTGATGTGCATGTTTACAGTCACTGTCCAATCAACTCCACTGTGAGCAGCCCTGACCACAGCCAGTATCAACGGAAATGGAAATTTTACCCTCAACTTATTGCTTTAAGGTCAAGCCTTTTTGTCTTGTGTCAATTGCACAGATGCCCTTTAATGAAAGTCCTGCTGCAATTACTTGACATGAGGGTCCATCTTTTCCATCATTGCAGTCAAACTCATAACACGCAGCTGTAAAGAAAATCCAAACACTGATCTCAGACTTCAAACCATTTCCTGGGGTATGGTAATAATAAACAATGAGATAAATGATCGGCACACTTACTGCATGTCAGACACAATAAAGACAAATCAATTAAAGCACGGGTGAAAACGCCAGTCCTCCTGTTCATTTGAACGGGGTTAGTGGGTTTAGGCTGCGGGAGTGAGGGCCGCAGGGGTGCCAAAGTGGCCTGCGGCAAGAAAGTTGAACCAAAATCAACTATTGGAGAAACGCAACCTGACTCATTAGAGCTGTAAACCCTGCCATGAGGGAGGACAAATACTACTAGGAAGAGTGGAGGACGTTTCTCTACATTTGCAAGTCAAGTGAGGTTCATGCTACAGTTACTTGTAAGATCCGTCCACTGTTGCTCTTTGTGGTCTTTCTTCCATTTTTTCTCACCGATTAAGGTTTGAGGTTAAATAGTTGATGACAATATTGACTCTTAAAGATCCCCTCCAGACATGTATTAAAATATATATAAATGCTCTGCTTGGGAAAATAATGTGTGTCCAATATGGTTTTTCACAAAGAAAGTATAATCACCACTTTAAAATCCTTAAAATGACATCTACTCCTCCTCCCTCATTAAAAATCCAGAATCTATGAATATGCAAATATTTTTCATTTCAGAAGTTTAACTGCTGGACACAAGATGTCTCCTACTTCACTGTAACGTCTGTACTCAATGTATGTGCACTGGAGGCTTCAAATGCCCCAGATGTCCAACAAAATAAATCACAATACTGAGATTCTTTATTATCAGTAATAAACATTAAAATGTACAGTATGATGGTTAAGCTTTAGCTGCAGAGTGTACAGTTAATAGTTGCTGAGGTGACAAGAGTCAAGCACAATAGATTCACAGGCACTTACAGAATGTGTGCCTGCAAGGTAATTTTGGCATGTGGCTTAAATAAAGCTAAGTTGTTATTGTTCCTTCAGGCTGGACAGTGCATGTTGGGAAACAATTATTTGCAATTTTAAAGTTCAGTCAAAACAGCTGCTGATGCTGCCAGCAGCAAAATACAAATCTATCCAGCTTCACAACATGAGTTTGGAAAACAGTAACAGTCTTGTGAACGTATTCTTTTAAACTGAACCCCCAGCTAGACACACTGTCCTTAGCTGCCCTCTGCTAACATGATAATCACATTATAACAAAATGCTCAGTAACTGCTTGATTTTATTAGTTGAATACTTTATAGACAAATAGAGGAATAGCTGAGTAATCCTACTGTATACCCTTAAACCAAGTTATATTACTATTTAACCATATATCTAAAAACCATATTACATAAACTGAAAGCTGATTGAAATGCAAAATGAAACAAAATGTAAAAACATGTATTTTAACAGTAGTAATGCTGTGTTCACATCATGGGTTTTCAAAGTCTGACGTTGTGGGCCTCCCCTCATCTGCCATCAACCATGGCGCAATTTCAAATTGTGATCATTTGTGAGTTTTTAGTCTGTTTGTCCACTGGTTTTCAACACAGAGGCAAATATTTATATATGAATAGATAGCGAAGAGTGTCACTGTTTCAGAAAACGATTTCGAGCATATGTAATGCTATAAAAATACTGATAGTGCAACACACCAAAAAAGCTAATATTAATGGATTTTGTCACTCCTATTATTATGCTCTCTTTGTTTACTTCAGATTGGAGAATAATCATGATCTCAGTTTTGGAAATTCAGTTCCCATAATTTGGGGGATGTAAACAGGAAGTATGACAGTGATGTGGATTCAGTGAGTTAGCTGTGGACGACAACTTGAGCCCTGTTTCTTCCGCCTACATTTGTTTACATTTGGGCAAACTGTCAACATTCCATTTAGCTATTTTCAGCTCCTGTTTGCAGTGTACCCATTGATATACCAACGACTGTTAATTAAATACTTTTATACGAACAAAAACCTAAAACCTAATGATTCTCAGGCACATTCTGGAGTTAGGGGAATTGTCTTTTTTCTATGATTTCTAAGCAGATCTGTGGATATTCATTTTCAATACACATCAGAGATTATGATATGATATCATTGGGAAGTTTAAGTCACATTGAATCAAAAAAAATATGTGTATCATGTCTGTCTCATCAGATTTGACTGAGTTATGATTCAAAGAAGAAGAACGAGTTTAAACACAAATCACTGCTCATGTCTCTCATGTCCTCCACACACCCCCTTCAACTCACTTGCACCTAGGGCTGTGTGATATGACGATATATATCATGTGATGAGAAAAAAACATCTGTCGTTGTATATTATGCTCTCGTTTGATAAATTACTCTTCACAAAGCTTTTATTGCATTTACAGTACATCTAATTTACATCACCATTTACTCACCAGAGGGGGCGATCTCGCACTCTTGTAAATTACACTTCTGCGTGTTCTCCGGCTGCGGCTCATGGTCGCACTGAGCTTGATCCACTTCTTCTTCTGTCTCAGCCTTTGTGTTAACGCACTTGATGAGTCGACGCTGCACTCCGCCACCACAAGAGGCTGAACACTGCAGGGAGAATTTTACCAAGTTTTTTTTAAAACGTTTGGCAAACAACATACTTTAATGAATGTTACCATGATGCTAAACATGCAATAATACTGGTGTGGTCTTTCATGTCATGAATTCCCATCCAGTCTTATCATCTGTAGATTGTAGAGTCAGATTTATTTCCTAACTCTATTGGTCTATTATGATATGATTGAATTTTTGTCCATCATTGGCTATTATAAGCATTACATTGTGCTTGTGTTCACATGTCCTCAGTATATAAATAAATAATAATATAAAGGATGCTGCAGACACGTTTTTTCCTCGACTGTGTGCAGATTAAAGACTTTTAGACTCTGGGGGGTTGCTTTGCCACTGCTGATGTGGTTCATGGATTAAAATGACTCTGTATCAAAAGACCTGTCTGTGTGCCTGCGTATGGACAGGAGCCACGTGGAGGGATGATAAAAGGAATTGAAATTGGGGAAGCAGTCATAATGGAAAGTGTGTGAGTCGGGTTATTAAGAGACATGAATGAGGACAGCAACTCTTTGACTGTGTATTAACCACACTCGTAAGCGATAATATGAATTTTATAAGTTAAAAATGCTACCCACAGTTGAGTAATATGTTATCATCTGTGCATTTTGATACACTACCTCCACTAACTTGATGTGACGGAGGTAAAAATACTTTGGGATGTGTAGGATTTCTACTGTCAATCAATTAAGAGTCATCAATACTAAATTTAGACACAAAAGGTGAATAATGAGGTTGCAGGGGAAACAAATTGAAAGGGTATATTGCCTTTACACTCCTGACACACGTGTGTATTTCCCCAGAGTCTATCCATCCATTTTCTGCTGCTGATCCAGAACTAGGTCATTGATTTGTCCATAGTCTTTCACCCAATGTTCACCCCAAAAGTTTATTCCACATTCTGCCATTATTCCAGGTCAAGTCAATATATTTCCCTCTCTTGCTTTGATTACTCCCAATTCATTTGACCAGTCTGTTCGTCATCCCTTTTTTTCTGGAGTTAAACAAATCATCAGCTTCGGCTGGTGATTTTCTTATTGTCAACAATGCAGAGCCAAACCAACAAAGAATTCATCCTAATAAGAATTTTGTGTGTATCCAAAGCCTGATATATTGTATTGTTGTTGTCCAAAAAATATTAAAAACATGTCAATGAACCACACAGCTGCACTGGTTGACACGTTCTAAAAGACTAATAACAATTACCACATTTTCGGTCTCAGGAGAGAGCTTTCTTGTACGTCAAACACCACTGCGCATGTAAGGGAATGCAGTCCTATTTACAATGCCTCAATATCTTGTTGTGTTACTAATGTGAATGCTGTATTATTGAAGTAGTTTCTGAACAAACTACTGTAACAGTAGTCGTCAGGGTGAAGGAAAATGTCATCCAGTGCAGCAGTGTGACTCACTGATGTGTTTTTAATAGTTTTTGGGCAACAACGGAGGTCTGCGTCACAGAGGAATACAATATATGTAAGGCTCTGGATACACACAATACTTGTAAGCAGGATCAATTCATTATTGGTTTGGCTCTACGCATGAGATTTGTTGACAATAAGAAAAATATAGAAAATGGCCTTGTCCTTTTACTTCAATCACAGAAGTTTTTAGAGCACTATATGAATTATTTTGTGACCCTGTAGAAGTTTGGAAAATGGATGGTTGGACAGACAGCATGACTTTTTTATAGATTAGTATTCAAGTTCCCTAAAATGCAATTTCGATCCTTTGTCAAACCTAATAAAACCACATCAATGAGCAGGAGATTATGTTCTCCATGAAATTGGTCTATGAATCAAATGTCAAGATAGATCATTCCCTCTTGTTTTTAGTTGTTTTGTGTTTGTGTGTGTGTGTGTGTGTGTGTGTGTTTGTGTGTGTGTGTACTGTACCTGTCCCCAAGATCCAGTAAGCCACTGAGCACAAGGCTGGTCGTTACATGATTGAATGTTGCTGGGCTGAAGCTCCCTGTCGCATAGATCCTCCTCTGGACAGGTGACTATACGCTGCTGCTCACCTCCTCCACACACTTCAGAGCACTGAACAACACACAGACATGTGCACACACACACACACACAATGACAGACATAAGCAACAATGTATTTAAGTTCATACAGTATAGAGCCTTGACTAGGTTGATTGCTAAGCTTGAATTCGGGAGGTCACTAACAGTTTCTGCAGCGTTCACCTAGTCAAATTTAAGACTTTTTAATACCACATAGAAAGCAATTTAATACTTGTTTCACCATCATACCATACAATATATGACAATATGATGGAAAACTAGTAGGGACAGTATGGCCTAGTATTAGTTATTGTATAACAATAATTCATAATAATATAATCAATTAATAAACGCATCCTGGAAAAGCAGCAGAAAATGGATGGATTAACCAATGACAAAACTTTAATGCATTTAAGTTCATTTAAGTTTTTGACACTTCTACTGTCAGTACCAGTTTGACAGTGTTTGCAACTGGTCTGATAGTGTTGACTGAAAGTCCACAAAAAAAGCATTTAAAAGCTTCCTGCAGCACAATCCACCGTAGCTACAATCTAGGCTTGCGACTAACAATTATTATTATTGATTAATCTGCCAATTTTTATTTTTCTTGATGCATCGTTTTGTCTATAAAATGTCAAAAAAAATATGATAAAATGTATAGAAAGTGTTCTGAAACTGTTTGAAGTTCAAGGAGTGTAACAGTATATTTTGCATGATTTAAAAATGGACGACAACAAATTGTGTGTGATTTATGTCACTGGCAACAACAGCATAACTTTGTTTGTTTTTTTTGAAAGCGTTTTCTGAACATTCCAGGCAGTCTCTGGCTTTTTTAAATCTCAGTTGCGACTTGCAGACTTGGCTCTTGTGTCAAATAGACACTGTGAATATTTAGTACTTTTCGTTACATAATTGCTGCACAGTAATTCAGTCGAAAGCACAGATTGTTCTGAAATGTCACACAATATCACACTCCTCAACAGCAACCTTTTCGATGCCTCAACCCCGCAAAAATAACATATTTTCAAAAGTAGTGGAAGATGATTGAGAAGAAGATGTTCACAGTGACTAATTACCCATTTCAAAGTCCTGCACATTGATTTCAATCTCCACTGAAATGGATGGAAACAAAATAGACAAAGAAATCAATAAAAATGAATTAAAAACATATAGTGTGTTCTGAAAAATGTCTGCAGGAATATATAGTAAATGTATTTCAGCAGGAGGAATGTTCAGCAAGTAAGTAAATGCAGTGATGATTATAATCCTTTAACAGCATGTTGTACTGTTTGCATTTTTGATGTGGTGCTGAAAGGTTCTGACTAATATCACTATTTTATTTGAAAATCCATGGGGCACGTAAAATTTCTCCAGTCCAACATCCGTATACAATATTGGCTTGCAAAGAATCTCAAAAGGACAGACACACTTGAAACTGACCTTATGGTATACTGTCAGATATACATTTCATAACCTTCCAGTGTATCCTATTCAGATTCAATAGGTGGTGAAACCAGAGTATACACACTGTCTGTCATTATTTGCTTTATGTTACTCACCTCACCCCAGGAGGAGGTGTACCAGTCGAGACATGGCTGAAGGTTACAGGGCAGTTGTGTTTGTGGCCTGGAGGACATTGCCCGGCAGTGGAAAGGTCGCAGGGCCCTATGATCCCGCATGTCAAAACACTGGACCTCTCGTGACTTAAGGCCGCTTTCACAATTCTTGGAGCACTGGGAAAAGACATATGATTGTTATTCAAACAGCAGGAGCTGGTGGATTTTGTGTGTATCCAGTCGTCTTGAGTCTAAGGCTACTGGATTTGCTATGTGGTTTTTACTTCCTCTTCCACGAGGCTTAAATAAGCTGAATTCAGCTGAATTAAGCTCATTGGATGAGTAGCAAAATACCCTCAATGCCAAACAGCAATTCCAGGACTTACTACATCTGGATATACTATGGCCTGAATGACTACTGGTTGTAAAAACAACTAGAAAAGCTTTTACACTCGAAGCATTTCATTGTTTCTTACCACTTCACTTTTCCAAGACAGTTTATTTTCATTATATTCAGTTTTATTTTTGAAAACCTGGGAACTTAACACAAAAAGTCTGAAGCTTACAGGTGGGTTTATTAAGATTTATTAAGAGTCTACAGCCATATTAGCAGCTCTGTGGGCTTCACTTACTGTAGAAACAGCAGTGCTTTGAGTTAAAGCTAACCTCAGCATGCTAACATGCACATTAAAACAATGTTAACATGTTGATATTAAGCAGGTGTAATGTTTACCATGCTCCCCATCTTAGTTTAGCGTGTTAGCATGCTAACATTTGCTAATTAGAACTAAACCTGAGGTACCACAGAGGCTGATGGGAGTTTTTCAGGTCTTTGGTCATCATAAACCGAAGTGTTAGACAAATTGAAATTATGACCTGCTGGTGGTGCTAGAGGAAAAGGAATCAACAGTGTCTTGACATGATTATCTTTATGGCAATCCATCCAATAGCTGTCAAGACATTTCACTCAAAACTATTAAGAGGAAAAGTCAGGGGATCACTAAAGGTATTAGGCTTCATCCTTGGGGGACAATCCTCTGTACCAAATTTCATCACAATCCATCCAATAGTTGTTAAGATATTTCAGTTTGGACCAAAGTGGTGGACCAACTGACATTACAATCCCGACAGCTGTGCCGCTAGCATGGTTACAATGTAGTGAAAACTCAATAAAAATGAAATAAATACATAAATCCAAGTCATAATAAGATTTTGAAAATATCTTTAGCAGTGCATATACAAAAAAATGTGGTTATATTCCAGGGTAAAGACAGGAAAAACCAAGCAAGTAAAACAATGACCACATCATATTTCAGCCCATTTTGGTATCATCATATACCAAGTACAGAACCAGTCCAAAGTTTTGACACACCTTCCAATTCACTTCAATGAGAAAGTGTGTCCAAACTTAATCTGGCATTGCAGTCTCACCTTGCTCCATTCCCCAACTTTCCACATGGAGCAGGGGCGCAGGTAACACCGTTGGGCAGGTGCAGGCCTCTTGGCTGGGTCACAGTCAGCATCTGAGCCAGTGCTGCAGGCCAAAGTCCTCCAAATGGCACCCAGACCACAGGTGGTGGAGCACTGCCAACAAAAATGTATTGTAGCAACATTACTTACATTTTGTTGGGTGCAAAAACTTCTCCAGCATTCACAAGAAACTTCAATCCGAAGGTATTTTGTGTGTGTTGTGATCAGCCTTGAAGCTTTTTCATGATATCTAAATAAATGCAAAATCTTTGAATATTATGCACAACACAGCATGAGTGCCAATACAAGCAAACATCTGTCAAATGCGCCATAAAAATTCATTACATAAACTGACATTATCTGCATTAGCTCTAGGTCAAATGCTCCCTCCAAAGAATTCAGTTAAAGATACTGTGTTGCATAATAAAAAGATAAAAAACAGATAAAGACATTAATAGTTAGACAAAGCTCAGCTTTGTCCCTCTCCCACAGAATAAGCACAAAAACAGAACGTGTGGATTCATGCAGACTCACTGCGCTCCAGTTTCCGGTGACCCAGTAGGCTGCTGCAGTAACTTGTGTGGAGGCTGGAGATTGGATTGATGATGGTAGAGGAAGCGACCCCAGAGTAGGTGAATGGGTTGGCAAAATGGGCACAGCAGGTGTTGGTGATTCCATGTGCTGTGCTGGTGTTGTGCCAGGATCACTCTTATTGCTAGTAGTACTCACCATTGGGGGAAGAACAATTTCATTGTAGTCAAAATCACTTAAAATAAGCGATGGGGAGTGGGATGTGGAATCTATTCCAGTTCTTGCATTGACAGCAGGTTTGGTCAGTGTCTGCTCGGTTGTAGCTGGCTGGAAACCAGCTGGAGAAGATTGAGTGACTTCCTCCAGGTTTGTAGGAGGTAAGAATTCTGTTCCAGTTAATGATGTGGTGTCATCTGAGGCCTCTTGGTTACCTGAGATTAGCAGATGGGGATTGGGAAGAGGAGTGGATTTCTCAGGGACGGGAAGTGAGGTCGCACTGAGGTCATGGTCAGACACCCATGAATTACCCTTGCTAGTGGTACTTAAATGAGTTTGATCCAAGTCAGTAGTTGGAAATATTATTGATTGATTGGTTGTTTGAGGTATTTCTGAAGTTCTTTCGTCCAGTTGGACTGAGTGATAGGTCTTAACCTGAACTGTAGTTTCTGGCATCGGGGAGCCTAAGGGTTCTGGACTCTCTACATCTTCTTGGGATGCAGAGACTTTAGGTCCTTGTGTACTTTCTTCATCATAATTGTACACAAAATCATCCTCTGGCTCTTGAGCAATTGCTGTTGTAGCTATGATACTACTGCTAGTGGTTTGAAGTCCAGGAGTGGGAGCAGCATGTTTTGGAGTCACAGTGAAGTCCTCAGTATGATTTTCCTCCTCAGTGAAATCATCATAGTTATTTTCAGCCTCTTCCCCATCTTGCCCCCATTTCACATCCTGTGTAGGCTCCTTTGTTGTGAAAGCCAGACTGGGCATTGTGCTAATGTTTT
The DNA here is from genome assembly GCF_963924715.1 of Thunnus thynnus. Lineage (NCBI taxonomy): Eukaryota > Metazoa > Chordata > Actinopteri > Scombriformes > Scombridae > Thunnus > Thunnus thynnus. Next base: position 10,616,943 of record NC_089517.1, read on the forward strand.
CAGGCCACCACAGATCGCTATGTCTCTGTTTTTGTGAATGCTTAGTTGTGGACAATGGTGGTGAGCGAGTGGTAGAAACAGGCAGAAGATAATCCTCTGAAAGAAAGTCATCCAAATCATCTGAATTCATTTGCATGTATTCTTTCGTTGCAGGGTTTCCGTTGTCCTTCACATTGTCCAGATTTGTTTCCTGTGGCCCTGCAGTTGTTGAAGAGTGGGAAGTGGCCTCTGAAACTGTAGAAATGGCTGAACTCGCCGTTGGGGCTCTTGTAGTCTCCATGTATGCATTTTCTTTCACGCTGCGGGTCGGCTTGGCCTCCCGTGGAGTATCAAATTCCTGATTGTCCTCGGAATCTTTTCCCTCGCTCTCATCTGACAAGTCTTCATGGAAATTGATAAAGTTATAGTCATAGTAAAAATCATCAACTTCAACACTATTTTCCTGAGAATTATCAATATTTTCAATGTTATTATGGTAGTGGAAATCTCCCTCAACAATGTTATTTAAGTCATTATGAGTTATTGGCTGGGCTTTGGTGGTGCTGTATTTTGGAGGTGGTTTGGCCACAGGTTTGGAGTTAATTTCATTGAGAACTTCTTTGCTCGACCAGCCGCTTCCAGACCAGTCGATGCCTCCAAAATTATCCACTACTTGTGGGCAGTCCAGGATGTAGCAGGTAGTGACAGCAAGCGGCTTCTTCTGTGGGTCACAGTCAACACCTGTGTTTCTAGAGCAGGTTACATTACGGCGACGTACTCCACTTCCACAAGTCAGTGAACACTGCAGGAGAGAAAAGAGACAACTGTTATATATATATATATATATATCAGATCAGTGTTTAGCCAAACTTATATTTTTTTAAATGTTCTTTGAAACTGAGTGTATAACATATAATCTAGTAAATGCAAGCTGAAAAACTGTACACATTTAAAGAAAAATTTATTGTGATTCTGCTCCTTGTGCATGTCAATCCAAATCCTAACAACTGTGATGGAAAAAGCTAGATCATCTTAAATCACCCTACGCTATGGAACTCCTACAGATCACAACCAAAGGCATAACCTAGACTGAAACATGACTAAGTGTCTAAAGCCATGCTAGCGGCTCTGGGAGGGTGTAGGCAGGTACAGTGGTGTTATGAGCTGAATGCTAACATCGGCATGCTAACTTGCTCACCATGACAATATTAACATACTGATGTCTAGCAGGTGATGTGATTCAGCAGGATAAGTAAGCATCTTAGCTTGGCATTTTTGCGTGCTAATTAACACTAAATATAAAGAGAAGTTGAGGCTGATGAGAATGTCATTAGTTTTGCAGGTATTTGGTCACAAATCAAAGTATTTGACAAACTGATATTTTGACTGTGAACCATGATTGTTATTCCTTTGAAAGTTATTTCAGTCTGGACCTAATTGGTGGACCAACCGCCACACCAACAATGCCATCCCTAGAGCTACACCGCTAGCATGGTAAAAAAAATAATGAGGTACAAAGACACAGTGGGAGAAGGGTGAGGAGGGGTCAGGAAGTTCAGACAGGGTCAGCGTCTTTTCCTCTTTCCTCAGGCTGTAAATGCTAAACATGCCTGTTAATCTTGCTTCAATGTGAGGAACCATCTTAAAGGTAATTCATTTATTTCTGAATAAATTAATTAAAATGTATGTGTGAAATGCAGAAATGGATATGACACAAAATACAGAGAGCATGACCATTATGTAGTTATGGCCCTAGTCCCAAATGTATAGATCTGAGGCAATGTCCAGCTATAAGCAATCAGCAATATCATAAAACCATCTCTAAAATGTGTGTGTAACAGAAATGAAGGCTGTGGGTCTGTCTCTAGTGTATCTATTGAATTTCTAGCTTTTGTATTTCGAAAAAGCTGGAGATGTGAAAATGTCTTATGACATGCTGCAAAAATGTAGAAATTTGATGTATAAGAACTAGAAGAAGATAAGAGCATGACTGACTTTTAAAAAAAGATAATCTCAAGAAGAACATCTCTTTCACAGAAAGATCTTTTCACAAAATGTGAAAGTAGCTATAAGACTTTCTGGAGATGTGCAGAACAATTTGCATTTTCATATCTTTTTGACAAAGCTCATATTCCAAGCCAGACTCACCTTTGACCAGCTGCCAGTGGTCCAGTCGGCTGGGCAGGGGATGTGTGTGTTACAGGAGGATAGTGACTCAGGTTTGGGTATGTGTTCGCATTCACTGGGCTGCAGGGCTTTCTGCTCCTCCACACTTATTGCCTGTATGCAAAGCACTGTCCTTTTAGCCAGGCCTGAGCTCCCACAGCTCGATGAGCATTTCTGCCACTCCCCGACCCACCACCTATACACAGAGACACAAAAGACACGAAACATTTCCAATTTAATGGTATACTTGTTATTGAACATGACAATGTTTTACAGCAGTGCAAATGCTAATGACTCACACATACGGCTTTGGCTGATGGATGAAAGTTCAGTGAACTTCAATTGTCACTTAGCACATAATGTCCATATTATGTCTTCAGCATGTTAATTATTGCTGGTCATTAGCAATGTCTCAAGTTTTGCTTCACCAAAATGATGAAAAATTACATGTCAAAATCTTCAGCCCTCAACCTGACTCACATTTTCTGCCACTCAGTGAAGGACTAAATTGTAACAAGCAAAAGGCCAAAAAGTCATTTCTGTGTTATGTTGAATTGTTGTCTCAGCATTACTCAAGCTTCTTGACTCGAACCACAAGTGTTTTGAAGAGAAACACTGCTAGTTATTTTTTAGTTGTAGCTGAGGTGCTCATCTAATTAGCAGCCCCACAGTAAATGGTTAACTGCAAGATAAACTTTGACTATTCAAAAGCCACTATACAAAAACACATACTGTACATACAGTAAATAGTGGCCAAACAATTGCACAACAATAATTACCCATGAAATTTCTAATTTCAAACAGCAGGTACATACTGTGTGCACAGTACCAGTCAAAAGTTTGGACACACTTTCTCATTCAAGTGAATGTGAAGGTGTGTCCAAACTTTTGACTGGTGCTGTACATCGTGTTCCAATGAAAACCGGATAGTCTGAACATCCAAGCAGCTAGAAATAACCACCAGCTGCTCTCTTACCGCATGCACAGTGCCATGTGTGCATGAATCATTTCCTGTGAGTTCCTGTGAACTGTCTGTCTAGGTAAAAATTAAAAAATTAAATTTTGCATGGGAATTGTGGATCACCACCAACAATGGAAAACAGTATTAAGCATACAAACGTATGCTATACAAACAACAAACAATGTTAAAAAACATACACGTTTAACATTGATGCCCTAAACAATGCAAAGAACTTTCAACAGCACACACATCGTCCTTGTACCATTAATTGTTACATTCACAAACTGGGCAGACTAAGAACTCAAACTTGAATCTTGGTACACCTAAAGCATCTGTAGCAACAGAACTGGTAATGATCTCTATGCCAAATATTAAAACTCAAAGAGAAAAATTAGCTATTTCACAACTGATACTACAAGCTAATAATCTGCAGTTTGGTGCGATAAAGTGTGTGGGCGTAAACAAGTCTGAGTATTGATTCTTTGATCTCAGTGCAGCAACCTGCCAGCTGTATCCAGGGAGACCTCTCCTGTTTCTCCTGTCCCTTCCTCCCTCACTAAATAGAACAAAGCAGAATTAGGAAACTGAAGAAGAAAATAAAATACACTATCAAAGAGTGGTGCTGTAAATATTTGGCTTCTTTTTTTTGGGGGGGGGGGATAATAACTTTATTCATTCACTGTCCTCTGTGATCCTCTTGACCTCCTCTTTAAACAAAATGTTCCTATAATCAACAGTAGGTTAAAAAAAGCACTTGTAGACACCAATACATGATTGAAAGAAGCAAACAATTTTAATAATCTGGAACTATAACAAAAGCGATTTAATGTTTTCTGGTGCACTTTGGTCCTATGTATAATCTATGAGCAAGGTGCACAAGATTACAATAATCTAATCTAATTTCCTATTATTCTTCTAATTTTACCTCATCACTACATGTTTCTGTTGGATCTCTAGCAGTTTACTCAGTCATTTACATACTCATTTCACTAATGTAAGAAATTGACTATATTCATGCTATTTATAGACAGTTTTAAGCTGTCAAAAATCTTTCAATACTGACATTTCTTTGGCTGACAGAAGCTGATGAACTCTATAGATTACTCAGTACCTCCTTATATGGTTCGATGTGCAGCTGAAGCGTGTTAAGACTGCTTGAATAATATTTTATGTCTGATATGTTTCCCCACACAAAAGTTCAATAAAATGATTTTAATTAAATCTACTTCTTCTCCCTTATTGAAATATTCAGAATCTATGAATATGCAATATTATTCATTTCCAAAGTTTAATTGCTGGACACAATTTTTCACTGAAAAGTCCATTCTCAGTGTGCACTGGAGGCTTCCAATTTCCACATGACACTTTTGTAAGTTTCATACTGGACAACGATTGGCTCCGAACTAGTTATGATGTCACAAATCATGCTCGTAAACCCACCGCTTAAACTCAGATTTTAGGTGAGCTCAGATAAACTTTCCTCCCTTCAGCAGATGAATGTGAAAACAGCCTTCAAGTGTCAAACTCTGCACATACATCATTCTGCACAGTGAAGTTCAAAGATCCAAGTGAAGTAACAAGAAGCAAAATGCATTTAGGTGGAGGGGCACTTTAACTGTTTGCTAAAACTGCAATTGTGAGCCACAGAAAGGCACCTGTCCTCACATGTACAGGTACAATTCCATGTTACTATTGTTTGGAGTCATGATAATTAAATTAGCAGACCGGTGAGTTGGGAGGCACTAAGAGAAGAATCCCAGAACAAAATTCAACTTGAAATGGTTGTAACATGGACACTAATTATATTTTTAAGGATGCAAGGTTAAATGTGAATATTGCAATTATTATTATTATTGTTATTATTATTATTATTATTATTATTATTATTATTATTATTATTATTATTATGTTACTTGTATCACTTTATAGTTTCAGATTTTTACATGGTTTTTGTCATGTCATTCATACTACAAAGTGTTTGCTCCTGCAGGGGCTGAAATACAAGCCTCTTTTACTGTGTGTGTGTGTGTGTGTGTGTGTGTATGTGTGTATCTGCAGGTGTCATTTTGTAAATAATGTCCAGGAGGTAAACTCACATGACTGGACACGGATCTTTGTTGCAGCTGGTTTGGTTATCATCGGGTCGGGCTAAGGGGTCACAGAAGTGCTCCTCTACTATCCCAGTTGTCTTCTCCACACAGTGAACAATCTGCCTCTGAACACCTGGAATACCAGAGAGATGAGAAAAAAGCTTTTGTGAGCAAGCATGCACAAACACACACAGCTCCCAGCAAGGAATAATAATAGCCTAGTACCAAGAAGACACCTAATCAAACATGAGTAGGTGATGGTGAATGTAAGAGCTATCTAAAAATATCATTAGTGAATACACAGCACAGATGTTACCTAAGCACACCAAACCAGGATAAACACTAACACAGTGTGGACATAACACATACATATAAAACCAGTTGCATGTTTTCAATGTACAAAGCAATACAATATGTCACATGTGCTGTCACTATAATCCTTAAATACACATGCAACACATTGCGAATGGCTCTCTAATCACATAAACAGAAATCAGTTTCTTCCCCTCCATCTAAAATAAGACTAGCTGGACAGAAATACATTTCAGTATCTACCACATTGACGAGTGTCACATCCAGGTTTCAGACAGCATTACACAAAGCATTAGATAAAAAGAACTTGTCTCCTAAGGCTGTGACAGATTTATCTCCTGTTGTGATATTGCTCTCCATCATTACTCTTGTCCTCCCAAGGGGGTTTCCACCTCATCAGAGCAGGAGAAACCTCTCACCTCTTTGTTGCCTCCTGCTCTGAGCCTGCTGAGCATTCACAATGCGCATCTGGTGACTAATTCACACCTTCAAAGGCAGCTTCTGAAGGACAACACAGCTACATTGATTGAAAATCAGAAAGAAAAAAATAAATGAAGTAGAAAAAATGCAGGAGAAAAACACTCTCAGCCATGTTGATTAGTTGACCTTTTGGCTAAATTGAACTGCCAATTGAATAAATACTTTTTTTGATGTCACACTAAGGTGGATATGTTGATCTAATACATTTTGAATGTGGATGAAAACCTGTTCCTGGCACGTGGACTCAGGACAGGTATTGTGCCTTGATGTGCTGTAATTGAATTAACCTTAAAGAGCCTTTTCACATGTGAGGAAAAGTGGAGGAGAAGGTGGATTTTCTAAAGAAAACATCTATCTGGTGTGGTCACAGGTACATTTGGACTCATTTTTGTGAGACAGCTTTTAACAGAGCTGTAATAGTAAAGTTGGATACCAAAGCTAGTGCTCACATTGATAACGTTGTATATACTACTACTACTACTACTACTGTATATATATATATATATATATATATATATATATATATATATATAATTGCTATTCAATAATCCATACCAATGAAATCCATTCCACATAAGTTGGCTGACTGCAATTAAGCAAAGCCTGTAAGCCATTTAAATGGGAGTGCCAACTTTTTAAATAAGGATTAAAGGATAAAGCTGGAGATTTTCTATATTTACTGTCAACAAATCTCATGTGCAGCACCAAACCAACAATGTGTTGATCCTAATTACAAGTACTGCACGTGTATCCAAAGCCTGATATATCTTATTCCTCTGTGCCGTAGACCTGAAAAAGTCAAAAGAGGTTGTCATATGTAGCGCAACAAGCTTGCAAAGCACTGTAAATGGAACTGCGTTCTCGTGCATGCTCTGTGGTGTTTGCCGTACAAGGAAATGCTCTCTGGAGAATGAAAACATGATTTTTTAAACAAACTAACGTGATCATAATCTTTGGGGTGAAGGAACATGTCATCTGGTGCAACGGAGTGGCTCACTGATGTGTTTTTAATAGTGTTTGGACAACAACAGAGGCGTACAGAGGAATAACACACATAAGGCTTTGGATACTCACACAATACTTGTAAGTAGGATCAGCTCATTGTTGGCTCTGCACATGAGATTTGTTGGCAATAAGAAAAATATAGAAAATTGTCTACCTTATCCTTCAATAGAGAGTTGTAGAAAGTGCAAACAAAATATGTCTAGAGTTGACATGTGAAGCTACTTTGATACATACTGTAAACACAGAGGACAACATACTGGATGACAGGTAAGCAATGATTAGAGTTGCATCTCTAGGTAACCCCCGAAATTCCATGAAAACAAGAATTCTTGAATGTACAAACACAGAACGGGATATCTATAAAAAACAGTTTCCCTTTTCAATTGACGTATGCTGCGTTCTGCACTGAAAAGCAAAGAAATAGACAGTTTACATAGCAGGCATTGTGACTTGTCATAGAAGGAAAAGCATGATGATTAATGATGGCTCTGTTTTATTCAAGTGTCTCAGTAAGTCATGGTAGTGTGACAGTACACACAATACACGTACTTTTTACAGTACTTAACCATTTAACAACATATTATATATCAAATACTAGTAGTTTATATTAACTGTAATATATTGTATATTCAACATGTCATTTTAGAAGTGATTTAAAGCCTAGTAGTCATGTTATCTTGAAGGTGCAAAGTGTGTTAATTCTGATTCTGTATTATCTGTATTATCTCAAAGGATGCAATCATTTGTTTCAGTGCAGTGTTTACTTGTGGTGATGTTAAATAGGGCTTTGATAGCAGCAGTATAAATAAAAGACTGGATGAGTACAGTTACATTGATGTCAGTGGCGAGCGAGGTGAATAGAGCAACCACACCAACATCAAAGACTCCAGTCTGGTGTGAGATATAAAATCCTTTTTATGAACTTTTAAATATCAGGTTTCACTATTTTCTCTGGAAAGTCTTTGAAACCACAGACTTGAATGTGTTTTTATACTATGCTAGTTTCAGAAAAGGTTAACTGTTTAGCCACATGACTTTAAAATCCTATATTCATTCAGCAGGATAAGGCAACAGTTTCATTGTTTTCCTTTGATTTACACTGTAAAGTCCCAAATTGATCTTCAAGCTCCGTCATGCAGCTCTTATGGTAGATTAGAGAGAACCAAACTCCACACTGAAAGAGTCTCAGCTTCATAAATAGCTTGATACAGATTTGTAGACAGTGCAAACTAAATGTGTTTAGAGGTGACTTGTGAAGCTAACTTGAATGCTTAATTATTGAGACCTCCTTCTGTTCAGCTTAGTAGTGTTTGTATTGTCCTTTCACCTGCTGCATTTGAAACTTTCCAGTTTTTTGATAAAAAGGTACAAGCTTGTGTACGTAAAAAAATAACGAGAGGTCAACTATGACTCCCATGAAGCACTGTGGAAAGAAACATCTCATCACCTTGTTTAAAATTCTGTTGAATGTGCCGCTGAAAGCCAAAGATTAAAGTTTGTAGAAAACTAATAATACATTCAGAACTTTAAATAAACTTTAAATATATTCACTTTCATATTCTGGGTTAAGGTTCAGTAAATTCAAAAAGTTTTCTCAGGAAGGAGCCATTTCCCTTTTCAACTTACTGGAAATAAGTCATTCAAGTCTCACTTGTACACTATAAAGAGTATTCAGTTATAAGTCAAGAGGGGTCGATGAAAATATATAAAGGGATAAATGGATGTGGGAATATGTTTCTTTTTTCTTGCCTCTCTATTTTGAATATATGAATGAATTATGTATGGTATAGTGTAATTCTGTGGAATTAAATATACATTCATTAAACTGGATACATTCATCTAGTAGAACTTATAATTGTACTGGATGTGCTGGTATTTATATGTTGATGTGTGTTTTTAGATTTGTCTGTATAATTGTTGGTGTGATAGAGACTATGTAACGGTGTTGCATGTAAATTAATGTTTTTAATATCTGGTAATTGTTCTGTGTGTACCTGTCCAGGGATTACAGATGGAAATTAGCTACTGGCTAAATATGGCATAAATGATCTCTTCTCATTTTGAGTTTTAATTTTTTTCTTCTTTTGTAACCTCCTGAATAATTTAACAAGGTTGTTTTTTTATATAATATACAAATGTGACTTTGAATAGTTGTGTGTGAACTGTAAACTTTCTGATTCAGAATTAGAATGGTCAAGGATTTGATATTTTTGTCAGAGGATGTATAATTGCTTTATTCAGCATTATTATCAAAGATGCTCTTCAGTCCGACAGAATGACCACATTATCAAATGAGTGATGCTGCACTGACAGCATAACTTGTGCAACATCAAAGGCCCAAGAATGCCAAGCGCGCAAAATTAATTTCAAGGTCAGATAATCACAGAAACGATATGTCATAATACTGATTGTGTTTGTGCTGCCATAAAAATAGGCCCCAGTGTGATTCAATAAAGGTCATCGATCAAATGACGGATTCAAGATGCACTTGGAATACAGCTTGTCTGTTCCTGTCTGAGTCAGAGATACCAGTCTGATATGAACCTCTCTTTCTCTCCCTTTTATCTACCCACCTACTTATCTAAAGTATAATCTTAAATTGTTCTCTTACCTGTTCCACAGGTGACACTACATTCAGTCCAAGAACCGTATTTCCAGAAGAAAACTGAGGCAGAAATGTCGTCATCTTCTGACACATTTTGACTGATTGTGTACTCGTAGCGCACTCCTGGATTGGTCTCCTGAAAGAGAAGCTGAAACACACAAGAGACTATCTGACAAATCCTGAAAAAACATCAAAAAAGAGAGTCAACTAGAAATTAAGTATCTCCAGGAACTAAATCAAGGATAAAAAAAAAACATGTTTCCCATTTGTGTTTCCACTGCAGCTGAAAAATCTGTGAGGATTGAGCAAATTAGAACATTAAAGAATAAAAGGCAGCTTCATTCGAGACACAATCTGCATATGTTTTAAGAAAACAACACAGAGTCATCGTGCTGCTGTCTGTAATTTACTGACTCAGTGGTGCTTGAAAGGTGTCAGAAGGGCTGGAGGCTCGTTGCTAAACTAGTGACAGTCTGCTGAGTGTTTTAACAGTGTACAGAGTAGGTCATGTTTCATTTCAGTTGCTTTCTCTCTCATCAGCCCACTCTCTCTCTCTCTCTCTTTGTCTGTCTTAAGTTTAAGTTGCTTTATCTGAATGCTTAATACCTGAAAATACCTGTTTGTTCTAATTTAACCACAAGCTTGCTGATAGACATCATGAGAGGAACAAAATACTCTCAAAACTGTAATTTAAACTTACAAACCTTTTTCCCCTGTTAGTCCTACCTGAATCCACAGTGGTTCCATGGTAGGCCCAGGTGAAGTCAAGTTCTCTAGATGTCCTGTTCTTTCATAGGTGAACACTGTCCCAGCTGCCTTGTACTCTCCGTTCCACTGGATAGTCCAGCCACCATTCAGATAATACTTGTTGGGGTTGTCACTTCGTAATGCCAAGAAATTCCCAGCTTCAGCCACCTCCTCGATCCGGATGTCCCACGCACCCTCTGGGATCAGTCCAATGTCTACATAGCCTTGAACAGAATACATTGTATGTGAGTGATAATGCACAACGTGGTCCTGATTACAGCATACACTCACTGAGCACTTTATTAGGAAAATCCGGCGAATCCAATGCAATACAATACAACTCTCTCTCAGCTCTGCCATAAATTCTACTTTTACGAAGCTTCTACGTTTTCAGTTTTTGTTGACATTGTCAGCAAGGTGATAATTCTACTTGATGTTTATTATTGAGGTCGTAGTGGGTGGTGGTGGAATACTGGACTGCAATAAATTGAAAAGGGTTCCTAATATGTTGTCCACCCCATTAACATACCTTTCTGACAACGTCAACAAGAACTGAAAATGTATAGGCTTCGTAAAAGTAGAATTTATGGAAGCGCTGTCGTACTGAATTGCATTAGGTTCCACAAGTGTTCGTAATAAAGTGCTTGGTGAGTGATGGACGAAGTGGAGGTGAGAAGCACCACCTCAGAGTTCACTGTTACACTTATACCATGACTATAAACCAAAGGCTGTGTTTAAATCTTCATCCTCACACCTTGTTAGATCAGGAAAAAAGGTATTTTCTGTGACCATAGTATCAGACAAAATATAATCAATACAGTATTTAGACCTGGAAAGCTCCTTTTTCAATCCTAATAGAGACTTGATCGAGACTTGATGTGATCTTAATCACCCTCTTATTGCAGCAAAGATGTTCTTGAACTAAAGTTCCTAAAATATCAGTAAGAAACGTACCAAGTCCTTCAGTCTCCTCAAAGGTTCTCCTCACAGTCGTACAGGTGGAGCCATTACCAAGACACACCCCACAGCGATCCTCTACAGCAGTGGATTCAATCACATAGTCACAGCCTATATTCTGTAACACACATGCAATACATGATTTAAAATAAAATTTACAGTGATTACACAGCAAAGGCTAAATTAAATTAAAGACATAATGCTGCAATTTGAGGGTTGGACATCAGGGATTTAGATCAAAGCCAAATTTTTCAGTTTATCTTCCACATAAAGATTTGGTAAGCCTTTATGTGCTCATTACTTTATAAAAGCTACAACAACAGCACAGAACACAACCTTGTCTCGCCTTGCCTCATATGCCTTTGACTTGTTCTGATATGGTATGGTGATACAAATGAAAATCCAAGTAATCCTCAATATCATACTGTGCCTCTGCCTCCACTGGGTGCACTTAAAGGTATGATCTATAATCCAAATAACAGGTCAGCCACACAACGCCGTAATACAAAATATAGGATTGGTACCTGCTATGATGTCAAATATGCTTTAGGGTCAAGACTAGCGAGGCAACTTAATCTATATATTTATTGTTTTCTGAAACATTTCTAAGGCCTACAGAAACAGAAAATGTTTTTTTAATTTTTTATTTAGGAGTCAAACTCTTTTATATATATGTACTGTATATTTTGAATAGACAGAATAGCCTTTAAGTTCAATGGGAGTCTCCATAACACAAAATTTGGGGCAAGCAAGGAAGAAAACATGTGGGCGGCTGTCAAAAATGTCACAAAATGTCATGAAATCATAGCCCAAAGTCTGTAATTGCTGTCCACTCTGTATCCAAACAGTGTCTGTATCAGTAACTGGCATTTTAGCCCAGGGTGATAGGCAAAAGCTATCTTGAGAGATAACAGCCACCAACGTTTTTATATCAATAAGCTAATTTTCATGCAGAATGTCAAATGTTCGACACTAGCCAGAGAAAACAAGGCGAGGGTCAACTACATTTACTGCATCACTAACACAGCAGCAGTGTAATGAAACAGTTTCACAATGGTTTCATTACATGGAGCAGTAGTTTCAATGTTGATACCTTACAGATGCCATTGATACACATATCTCGGCTTTTGTTGCCTTCTAAGCACGGCGTCCCATCAGTGACGGCATCACGCATCTTTTCAGAGAAATGTTCATTCAGCGGACGGCAGTGCAGTTCACAGGGGTTGACTGAACATGTGTGGAGAGAGGTCCAACAGACAGAAGACACAAAGTTGTAAGTTATTTTAAACATGGTCACAAAACACCTAAATCCTGTCAACCTGAATCAAGTTAAATCTCCTCACCTCTGTTGATGACAGCGACCCACTTGTAGAACTTGCCCTTGTAGGGCATGGTGTTGAAGTGACTACACTGGGTGTCTCTGAAGGAGGACAGCTCGTGGGGACATGGCACTGTGTTACAGATCTTGTACCTCCGTCTCTCTCCCAGACAATACTTCCCTCTGTACTTAGGACTGTAGAGCAGTCAAATATGTTATTTCAGTGCTGCTTATTGACTTTTCTTTACCAGTGAATAATATTTAGCTGTGATATGGCGGAGAAAAGAGGACAGCATCCAGATATGTATTTGAGCGAACTTTGTGCATAACAAGGATGAAAAGCTTTGGTTCATTTAGGTCACTAGCTGATGTTTTTTATAAAAAAAGAAAAAAGGACGGACATAAAGGACGACATGATGCAATAATAAAATATCATTCTTTCTCAGAGCAACTATTCACACTTTTCAAGGTTACAGTGAGGCTTATGAATAGTTGCATGATATAACTGACACAGTTAGGCTAAGGCTAAGCTAATTATCCCCAAACACTACTTATTCCTTAAGGATAGGTTTGCAATTTTTCAAGTCTGTTTTAAAACAACTGTCAGACGCCCACTTGAGCATTGAAAGAGGTTTAGCTTGCCTGTTACTGACCATTAAAAGATCCCCTTCTGATGAGATTCCAATGTAAATGATGGGAGACAATATCAACTGTCTCTGTTTGGTGTAAAAGTGCCTCATAAAAAGCCTCATATAATCTTCAGAAAAACATTTGAAGGCACGGAATGAGGACTACAGATTTTGTCCTGCATCACTTACATTGGAAACTTATTTGGAGCAGATCTTATAATGGCCAACAGAAGGAATGATCGCAGCAAGAAAAAACCTTAGTTTCTGTGTCCATATGGGCAACTAACACTGTTTTCAGACTTGTCCCTTAAATCCTCTGTAAATTTGGCTTGAAACAGTAAAAATGGATATATGATATCAATGTTGAGTGTCTCAGTAAGCATCCACAAAAATTAACATCCATAACTATAGAAAACCTAGTTCAAAAAACAGCTCATTTTGCTGTTTAGACCATTTCTCAAGACTGTGTAGGTTTGGCAGATCATGTTTTGATTGACACCTGCACCGGCCACTGGGGGCTAGCTAAATACAGTAGCTAACGACTGAGTTTCCATGGCGTAGAGCCACACTTCTAACTCACTGTGCCTAGCCTCCAACACGGTAAATATATTACATTTATTACATGTATCACTAAAGGAGGCAGGGGAATAGCTAAACATAAGACACATGGAACAAAAGAGAGCAGGAGAGCGAGAGGGAGAGAGAGAAGCCATTGCTAACTGCTAAGCTAAAGTATTTAGCAGATCTGAAAAGCATGTAAACAACTGTTTGACTTGCAAGAAAGTCGCTAAAAGGAGAGAGCTAAGAGTGCTTGAGCAGAACTAGTGTATGTTTAAATGTACAGTGGGTAATTAGCTGCAGTAATGAAGAATACAGCAAAATTAACTGAGCTGAGATGCAGAAATGCTACCAATGACACAGAAACTCTGGCAACCACAAATGAGACAATGAACTTCCTACAGCACGTCACGTCATTTATGATCGGTTTGTGGAATTTATTGCATGATTTTCGTATTAGGCTAAATGTCCGAGCATAACCACGCCCAATTCAAACCCAATATCAGGAAAGTTTACATAAACTTAATTGACAATATTTTGAATTTCTACTACTTTTTAGATGCTTACTATTATGTACATTATACCCTTTTCTTTCTTTCTTTCTTTCTTTCTTTCTTGTTTTATGTTTATTTGTATAGGGATGTATATAGCATGAACTAATGCCACATACTACAACATTTATATCCTAAGCTAATTTGCAATTGCCATCCCTACATGGACCTTTAAAATGCATAAAACTGAATAGTAAATGCATATGGAACTGCACAAGACTCAACAATACATATACATACATTAAAGCACAACAAAACCCTTCAACAATACATATGAATACATTAAAAACACGAAACTCAACGATAAAGTGCATACAAAGCAGCACAAAACACAAACAACTCACAAATACCATAAAAGTTTCATAAGACAACAAGCACCAGACACTCATATCTTCATGAATGATCCCCCTTTAAAAACTGTTTCAGTTTGAGTTACAATGTTCACAGTCATAATCCGTTTTAAGATCTGTGGATAAAGAGTTCCACATGTTGATCCCCTGAACAGAAAAAGCTGTCTGTCCAAGTGAGGATTTACAAAAGGGCTCCTTACAATTCCCAGTAGATGCATCTCATGTTACTGAGCCAGAAACCCTGAGAGGTCACTGGGCACCAAAGGAGCCCAGGTGTTTAGGCATTTATAAATGAGTTTAAGATTAGTAATTTAATAAAATGAACAAAACATATTTAATAATTGGCAGTTGTGCAATCTTCAATATTGGCTTCCTGTCTAGATTTTTAATTGCTCCATTATAAATCATCATAAGAGGCTTGATTGTTGAAGATGCTGCTTGTGAACAAGAAGTAACACAATATGTTAATTATGAAAAGATCATGGAATGTATAAAGCTATTTGCAGCATAATATAGGTAAACGATCTCTAATAAGTCTAAATGTATACGTTTGCTTTTGCAACCTTGCTCACCATTTTAACATGCTTCTCAAATTTTAGGTGGGACTTTAACATTAGGTTGAGATATTTTACTTAAGAAACCTGTTGATTACATTGTCCATTTATCTTTAAATTTAACTCACGAACTTCTGACAAGGAGCAAGCCCTGGCGGACAAAACAAACTGCCACGCTTTACTTTTGTTTTCAAGATTTACTGAGACCATATTTTAGTTAAGCCAACAAAGTCTAAACAAGAAAGGGACTTTTAGGCCAATACAGATATCAATATATGAGAACGATAATAAAAAATCCCCTGATGGCATAAAGACTGATATCCTTTTTTGTCTTTTTATGTAAATACACAGAATGAACATTTTTGGCAAAAGTAAGAAAAATGAAAGTCAAATACACAAAAAATGCAGCCTAGAGAACACAAATTACTGCACTGCATTTTTAAAAAAATATATACACTGATACTGTGATACCTATCCAATATCTTTTACTGATATATTACTACTATGTAGATTACATAATAACCTCTTCTGTCTCTTACTTGCAGGCCACATGTGGATAAAATGTGTGAATTACTCCCTGATACTCCTTTCATTACCCATATGTCAATCAAAATATCTGCCATGTATTTCACAAAATGGTTATCTCTCCCTGTTCATACAAAAACACTTACTCACACATTACAGACTGAACACATCTTCTACGCAAAGTTCAGCTGTTTTTTACCCTTAATGGCACAACTGATATCATGTTATGTTTATAGAATATTAAAGGATACATTAGTATTGGTGCAATTTTAATTAATAACTGAGTGATGATAGTGATGTTTTTCTTCTTCTTGTCCAGAGACAGTTAAATCCAGATTTAGGGGTTTCTAAATCAATGATTTTCCACCCAGCAGTACTTTTGCAGTTGCAGGGGGCACATGGGAAGATTGAGGAGTAGCTCAGCTGCTTTGGAAAATTAGAAATTATGCTTTAATAAGAAAAATATCCATAATTAACACTAATAAGATAACAAGTTGGTATGAGAGTCATCTTTAGTACTATCCATCGTCACCATATTCAATAAACTACCAGCTATGACAGGCTGTTTGCACAGGACACACCTCAGTTTGTCAATGACTTGAGTCAGTTGTAACACGGTAACACCATATGTTGTGATTGAGAGTATGTGAGAAGTTGAAATAGCTATAATAGATAAATGGTTAAGAAATGCAGCTTCGGGCTCTCTAAGTGGTAGTAAAAATACAAACTTCACTAAACTTACTGAAAACAGAAAATAAGAGAACAGGCCAGAACAGTGATAATTTCAGAATGACTGTGTCTTATAGGAAACAATTATTGTAACAACATCCACTTGTATATAATTAATGTTGTTGCATAACATCCAGTTTAGAATTAATTCAAAATGACACACTTGGAACATGATGAGTGGTGTTGATGAAGGTGGACTTGAGCTCATCTGCCTGTGGGGGAACGTCATACTAAAAAGGTTGGGAACCACTTGTCTGTGTGCTTCACTCATGTTATTAGCATTATCACTGATTTTTATTCTCCATAAATAAAAACAAGAGTCAAAAACAAAAAAAAACTTGAAGTATTTCTGGATAAAATGTAAAACTTACACTGGGTTATCACAGTCTCGTTGGGCACTCTGGACTCCAGCCCCACATGACCTGGAACAGGGTGACCAATCGCTCCACGACGCCCAGCCACCATTTACACTCTCTGGGTGATATCCAACTGCTACACACTCCCCACTTATACACCACTGGTGAAAAAACAGCACAGTTTACATGATCAAATAACATAACATGTACTGTAAGCTTCATTTTCTTGTTCTTAGGGCGAAAGCAGCATTACTGTCTATAGCTGAAGCCCATCCACGTTGCTGTCTGAACATCCTGTCTGAGTGCACCGTTGTATTGTGATACACTACATTTCAAGTTTTTTAATTTTCTGACTTTCTTGGACTTTCCATAAGAGTGAAACTGCACTGAGCAGATCATTTTAAGCCTTGCAAGGTTAATTTAATGTCTTACTTTCAGTTATTTCAAGTAGTGTTTTTTTTCTCTTCTGCACATTTACTCAATTAATTAAAAATAATACAATTTAAAAACACCTTTAAAGCAGTGTTACTTGCTAGTTTTGGTATTTTCCATATACAATCATTATCTTTTGAACAATACAGGGTATTTTAATGCCAATACCAATAATTGCAAGAGAGGTCTATGAGATATATTGCCTGATATTCTTTTTTACATAAACACATAACGCACACAAACCTTTTTGATAGGGATCCCTTAAATTGTGAGATATGTTCTATGCAGAACATTTTGCAGTTAAAAAATAAACTTGTCACAGCTCTCTGGTGGACAACCTTTGTTGTGGTGACAATATTTTTGGCACTTCTGTACTGTCAGTCGTTGTTACTTATCAGCTGACATATACATCGATACAATATACAGTATCTGCAAAAAGCTAATATCTATTGGTTTAACTTATCTTTATTAAGGAACGCTGGCCTGCAATAATTTAATCACTGAAAGTCCTCTCTTTACACAGGTTTGCAGGATCATATTCCACTGAGGTCCCTGAAGTCTTGCACCAGCCCTTCCACATGTTGACTTCTATGATCTTAGTCACATCAAACTTGTAAAAATAAATACTGCAGACAGGAATGACTCCCATTAACTAAAACACTATGGGCCCTATCTTACACCCGGCGCAAAGTGGCACCAAGCGCAACGCAAGTGTCTTTGTTAGTTTAAGACAGATGCAGTTGTCATTTTCCCGTCCAGCACCCACATTGTTTAAATAGCAAATGCACTTTTGCCCATCAGAGCGCCCATGGGCGTGTTGGTCTTAAAATGAGGTGTGGTCAGGCGCATTGTTGGCGCATTGCTATCTTGAGGCAGCAGAGAGCGATTGCACTATTGACCAACAAAAACCTGGTCTGAAGTCAATGGCACGATGTTTCATTGTTATTTTAAGGGCGCATTATCAAGAAACAAGTAATATGCGCCTACATAGATGAGTGCTTGTTACACACCGAGGACACGCAGCAGCGCACAGACATGCAATAGATTACAAATAAAAGGCTTACAATGTTAAAGATTATTATTGTGTACATGAGCATAATTTAAAAAATACATGTCATAATACTTAGTCATAATATTTATCAGAATTAACTAGTCGCAGCAATGACGGATAAAATTGTCTAATTATTTGACCAAATCGTGGCAATACACGTAGGTATTTAAACAGATGAACAACAGCGGCTCAGACACAGATTGACTTTCCTGCTGCATCAATACAAGAGGACATGAGGAAATAAATGAGATGACAACAATGATTAAACTAATGAAGAAAATAAATCTGGACTGTTTCTAGTTGCTGCCAACAGCAGGATCAGCACCTTGGAGAGCTAATCAAGTCCTGATAACTGTGTTGATGATTCTTTAAATGATTAAAATTAATGATTTAATTTTTGAACAATATTTAACAAATATTCTTTAAGATTTTTGAGAGTAAAGCAATCAGGTTCCAGGCAATTAAAATCCAGCTGATTTTATCTGTTACTCCATGACTGAACAAAACGATTTTAAAGAAACCAAAGCTGTAATAAAAAAAAAAGAACCTTTTCAAAAACCAAATGAAAATACATTTACAACAAGTTAATGAACAGGATCTTAAACTGGTGGTCTGAAACTGGCCACTGGAGGCTCCAGGAGCAGAAGGGGCCAGTGTGCTCGTTATGGATTGTGTGCTTTCACTTCGTGCACAAGCAGATCCGTTTCCTCT
Source organism: Thunnus thynnus (assembly GCF_963924715.1). Lineage (NCBI taxonomy): Eukaryota > Metazoa > Chordata > Actinopteri > Scombriformes > Scombridae > Thunnus > Thunnus thynnus. The sequence goes on from NC_089517.1 coordinate 10,636,009, forward strand.
GCAGTGAAGTGCTCTTTCTTACTACTTGGCAAATGCGCCATCATAATAGCAATCTGCTGAGGTGCGAGCGCACCTAGCTTTTATAGAGAATGGGAGATGACACTCTGATTGGTTTATTGCACGTTACGCCGAAAACACACTTTAATTAAGAGACTAAGGACAACCCCTTTGAACCATGCACTTGGTGCATTGACAGTTTTTTCCACCGTTGAAATAGTAAAAGTGGATTCGGACACACCCTACATGCACTTGCGCCTTGTGCTTCAGACCGTGCGTTTTAGATCATTAAAATAGGGCCCTCAATGTCAAAGCACTTCCCTGAAGAAATCAAAACCTGCATCCTTATAACAATCCACGTCTCCTGAAATGGAAGATTCACCTTGTCCTCGCCACAATTGGTCCCATCCGCAGCCCCGTCTAGCTTTGAGTGGCAGGTTGTTCCCACAGTGCACCACAGAGTGCTGCATACGTTCTAGGAAAGCAGAGAGAGAGAAATATCTTACTGCCACAACGTGCCTTTCAAACATGCTGTTGTTGGTTATTATCACTAAATACAGAATGGAAGTACAGAATGAAAATAATCAAGAGGAGAGAGATGCCGTAGAAGGCCAGAGGAGAGAAGGTCTAGCGAGCAATGAAGGCTACACGAACTTAAATGAAATGAAAACACGAGTATTGAATAATATACAGCATAAATGGTGATGAAATACCATCAAAAGCAGAGTTTTAACATTTTGCATTACAAATAAATAATGCACGATATCCTCCAGTTCTTAACTGTTTCTGCTGGAGTTTTAAGTGATAAATATCATAAGTACTATGGATCTTTGTCTAATTTTCTCATCTGACAATACAGATTTGCTCCTGCATGTTTGCTCACAGTATTTGTCTGATTAAATTGCCTGGATTCAGCAGTACAAGTACAAAATGATGTCATTAATATTGATGGATGAAACATATCCCCACTCGCGAAGCCTCCTGTTTGTTCTTGCTCTGTGTTCTTGCTCTGTGTGATAAGACGTGTCATCTCTTCAGACACAGCAGATCAGATACGCATTACAGTCAGCATCCCCCATCTCCCAGAAAACCATCACAGTAAGACGCTTCTACATGAAATGACAGCCTTTGGCAATATCTGCTGAATTCTAATCTAATTTCTTATCCTAGTGTTCAGTAGCCATAGTAAGTTGTTTTTTAGTTCAAAAATGCTGATTTTGAAGACATTTCTGTGTGTAAAGTGTATCTTTACACACAGAAAGCTGAAATTTAAATCTGCACTTTAAAGCAATAGTTTGACATTTTGGGAAATACACCCATTCGCTTTCTTGCCGAGTTAGATGAGAAAATTGATACCACTCTTCATATCTGTAGATTAAATGTGAAGCTATCACCAGAAGTATAGCTTAGCGTTAATACTGTAAACAGGGGAGACAGCTAGCCTAGTATTGACCAGCACCTCTAACGCTCACAAATGAACACAATATATATTGCTTGTTTAATCTGACCAAGTTGGTGTTTTACGGAGCGAGCAGTGACTTCCTGGAGTCTCTGCTGGTTGCCTGGCAACCTCGTGGTAACAGCAAGACTCCACTTTGTTTTTTGTACAGTAAACATTAAACAAACAAGATATAATGTGTTAAAGGGGACATATAATGCGCATTTCCAAATCTATATTTATATTCTGGGGCTCTACTGAAATATCTTTACATGATTTGCAAACTCCTTATATATCTTATACTGACCCTTTATGCAGCCCCTCAGTTCAGCCTCTGTCTGAAAAACTGGCTGCTTTAGCTGCTTTTAGATGTGTTCTGATTGGTTAGCTTCCAGAAGCTGTTCCTTCGAAGCTATGTAAACAAACAGTAGGAGTTGGATGTCATTTTTGCTTGTTCTTTACTCGAAATTGAACCCTCTCAAATACATCTGTACATGTTTGAGCCCAAACAATCCAAAATATTAGCAACAAAGGCTACAGGACAGCCATTTATGGGCATGCACGAACAATCTGGTGTCATCACGACAAGGAGGAAGGAGAGGAAACTTTGCAAGGGAAGCATTCAGAGCAGACTGAAGCCCTGGCTTTCAACTTACATGGAGCATTTTTTACATATGTTCACCTCAAGTTTTGGACCTTTGACCATGTTTAACCGACATCCAACATCATAACAATATTACAAATAACAGAAAATCACAAAATAGATGGTATTTCCCCTTTGAGTAGAGAGCTGATTTTTTTTAACCTTTGGACAGAGTCGGGCTAGCTGTTACCCCACAATTCCAGTCTTTATGCCAAACTAAGCTAATCGCTTGTGGCCTTTACTTCCATATTTAGTGCACAGACAGGTATTGATCTTCTCATCTCACTCATTGCAAGAAAGCTGAAATATGGAACTATTCCTTTTAAACATAAGGTCATTGTTTAATTTAAAATCAAATGTGCTGCAGTACAAGTCAACAAAGGTGTCACTTTCCTAATAATTTCTGACTGAACTGTGTGCCTGATGTAATCACAGGTAACAGCTCATGCATTAAATATTGTTTTGAACAAATCTTTGAAACCTGTCTGTAGATTCAAAACGGCAAAGCAGATATGCACTGCCTTTTTTATCCCCTGTTCGACAGCAATACCAGATCTGTGAGGTGTTAAAAAGACAGAAAAAGGTCTGGCTTATTATATTTGTTGCAATAATGAATGAAGAGACAAATGAGAAAGTGTTTATTTCCCACACTGTTAAAACGTGTGTCTGGGAAAACTGATAACACCAAAAGGTCAAATGCACTGTTTATCAAGGAGTTCTCGGGCAGATTGGTACAATGGTCTAGGCCCATTCTTGTTGTTTTGTTTGACATTTCTGATGAATATGTGGAGGACATTTTGCATTTTGGACCAAATCTTCATCCTGTAGATTAGAATAATGTAAATGATTTGACCATTTGAACTTTCTGAATGCAATAATTAGCAGTGATTTGTGTGCATTATTTAACTTCTTTTACAATTAATAATCTCCAGTGTTTGTTTCAGATAGCATAAAGGCTGGGAAATCATACAATATCATACAAAATCATACAAAATTCTCAAAGCAGAGATTAACTTTCAAAAGAAATGGAAAGGTCACAGTGATGGAACAACACACTCCACAGGAATTTTGATGTAAAGATGGTTAACCTAGCCCGTAACCTCTATCTGATTTTTCCTGGCCTTACAGATGGCTAGCTGAGCCACCTCTGTCAGGAGGTTTAACAGGGCTTGCCCTGACATCATCCTCTGGCTGCATCGCATGTAAAAACAAACCAATCAATAGACAAACCCTCCATAGTCCCCAAATCACCCAGGTTTCAAGCAACTTACGAAATTCCTTTAACCAAAGACACAAATGTGCCACTGATGCTGTGCTGAGCTGATGAAGTGTAGCCCTTGGAGTGTATGTAGATGTGGAAGGTTATACAGGTTAACAAAGCTAATGTCAATGTAATGTTTAAATCTCAATGTGAAACTTGGCATTAAGAGCAGCACCTGTTTAGATGGTCACAATTCACATCTGTCTTCCTTTTACACAAGACAGTTCACATGTGTGCTGCCTTGATCGAGAAAACATGTTTTGTTTTGTTTTTTTAAGATTTTATTTTGCCTGCATTCGAGTCAATGGAGAGAGACAGGAAACACAGGGGGAAAGAGAGGAGTATGACCTCCAATGAACCGTGGACGTATCAGTTATGTGGTATAATACAGCTTAACCATTGAGCCACCAGAGCGCCCCAAAACCTTTTTATTTTATCAGTTCTGTTAATTATTGACGAATGCATTATAATCTTGGGTAGCACAACATTTTCATCCTGGTGTAATACCCAGCACACAGCAGATCAGAATGAGCATTTCTGAAGGGTCTTTAGTTAAAAGCAAAAACCTGCATTACATCTGTCTAATACAACACTGAGATGAATTCAAAGTAAATATTTTATTGTGAAAAAGTCATCACATAGAGCTTTAGTCTGGAGTTTTGGGTTCACACAACAACGGGTAAAACAGTATTTGATTGAGACCATTGAGTGCACAGGTGCAATACATTAACCAATTAATAACTATTGATCAAACATGAAGGACCACAACAATTCTTCACGTCTTTTTTCCAAAGGTTTTGAATGGATTTCTGCCCTTACAGACTACTTGTAAATGGAAAGAAATGATAAACTCTTGATACAATGAATAAGGCAGAAAGTTTACTTTTGCGTTCAAATGGCTTTCCCCTTATTCTTTGTTGACATACAGTATTTTTGGCATTTTCCTACACACTTTTGAGGTAGAACATTGATATATAAAATGGTATCAAACCAGTGACTTAAATCCATTTCCTGAAGCTGCAGCAAGAACAGTTGAGGGTGTGCAGCAATGGCTGAAGGGCAGAAGTGTGCAAGAGGGCTGCAAGCTATTATTATGGACATAATCATCATCATGGCATGCATTTGAAATTTCTGGTTCCTGGTTTGTGCTTTGTGTGAATGTGAGAATAGTAGTTTAGTTGTAGTTTCTGGAACAAACTCAAGTTTGGAGGTAAATTTAAAAACCAAAGCAAGCTTTAATTCAATAAGACTATAAAATATATGTAAAGAGATGGCATACTGTATGCACAATTAATAGGAAAAACTGATTGCACTTGATTTGCAGATGGTTGTTATCTAGAATAAATTAATTAATTTACTAAGAAGTGAGATAAACAGTAAAATATTCTGCACTCTGCCAAGGTATTAAATGTAGTGACATTTGTTTCAAATGAAAAGCCTTTCAGTTGGAATTCTTCCTAAACATTTGTCATGCATTTCTTAGGTTTTTGTGTTGAGTTGTATTTACACTCTAGATCATTAGATCATAATGTCGGAATGACCTTCTGTTCTTTTGCCCAAAGGTTAACGCCCAGAAATGTCTTGAAAACAGCAAAATGTTCCAAAAAAAAAGAAAATACAGGCAGAGGGTGTGGTCTCTATAGATACATACATGACCTCACACTTCAAGTTGGTCATAAGTGATGATTTCGGGGGATTATTTTTGTGTGAGTCTACACTTCCAAATCCTGCATAGTATGCCTTTAACAAAGTGATCATTTTAACCCAAATTATGATTTTTCCTTAAACCTAACCAAGTGTTTTTGTGTCTAAATCTACCCAGACCTTAACCTGGGCATTGCTGCATAAAGAAACACAATTATTTTTCAAAAGTGGTTTGTAACAAATGACTGCTGACAGGGGCACTAGATTAGAAAATGCTCCTATGTGTCGTTCTGGAGTGCACATAGTCAAACGATGTATTAGGTTGTTTAATTTGGAGGATTTGTTTTACAATATTACTGAAAACAGCAGACCTGTCATCTGTCAGATGTTGTGATTACAAATATTCAATTTTAAAAAGGTATCCTTTGTAGATTGTGACCATTAATGGCACTCAGCAGCGGACAGGAGAGCACTTCAGGGGGTCAACAATACCGCCCAGAAGATCATCGGCTGTTTATTCAGCTCTCGCTGCCTCCATAGAGCAGCCAACATACTAGAAAACCCATCTCACCCTGAACATCATCTGTTTGACCTGCTGCTCTCTGGTAGATGCTTCAGGTCCACCAAATCACAGACAAACAGACTTAAGAACAGTTTCTACCCCAGAGCCATGTGAGAACTGAACACTGCCAGATGCTGACAATGACTGTGTGGTTATCAGCACTACAATACTTAAGAGTTACATTTATACAAAACTGTACAAATGTCTACATGCCAACAGCACCTTTGTATGTACATTTTCCTAACTGCACTACTTGTATAAAGGACTGCTGCAATTCAGCAAATGTGCAATATCTCAGCTGCTAATGATTTTCCTTTTTTATCTCATTGTTTTATATCTTGCTGTTTTACAAGTTACAGGAAATATGTATATTTTATTTCTATATTTAGCTCGTTTTAACTCTTGTCTATTTTTAATTGCTGTTTGTTGTGTGTGAGAGTCAGGATTGCTACTCAATTTCATTGTAGTCTGTGCAATTACAATAAAAGAATTCTCTTCTATGAAGGAATACATTTATGAGTCATTTCCTGTTTTATTTGTATCTCATGTTCTACTTGTGCGCATGTGGCTGATGCTATAAATCCAGCCGACTGCTAATGTGGAGTGGAAGCTGGCCATGAAACATGAAGAAGTAGGTGGACGGAAGAAACTAGATGAAAGAGAAAGACCGTGTCAATTGGAGAATGGTTTACCTAAAAAACTGGTGTTTACCAAATGTTTATCAAGTGTTTATCATGTTTATCAAATGATGGGTGTGAAATGACAACTCGATAGCTGATGGTGGCAACATGCCACGAAATGTAGCAATGTGCTAGAAAATGACAAAGAAGACTGCCATATAATGTAAACATGGATGTAAAAAATACAGGATTAATGACGAAAAGTATAAATATTGGCTGTGGAAATGTGTTATGAAGAAGGGAAAGTATTTAACACGTACGTTGGGCCTCAAGGATTCATGCAAAGCGTTTTGGTGAGAACCACCAAATGTGAATATAACTCTGTTTGTTTACAGGGAAAATGGACCCACCCCAAGACATACACAGCTCTTCTCATCAACATTTCTCACTCAACAAAATATGTGAGGGGGAAGCTGTGACTGGATTGAGTTTTCTTGAATTTGTGGATTTTAAAAGGAGCAGGCCGATGGTGCTGTATATCTGTACGCATCCCACGGTTGTTTTTCTATTGTGGGGGAGCTGCTTGTAAAAGCGGCACATGTGGTAACAAAGTGTATTATATGGCTGCTCTCAGTGAAATACATTGCTGCTGGAAAAATACGTGTGTGGTCTCCATCTATCTAATCTTCCGCTGCTCCTATTGCTCTCGCCCCATGAGCTGTGCAGTATATAAATTATTTATATCTGCTCCTAGCCATAACACACAGGGGTCTTACAAACATTTCAGCCACAAAGCTTTGGGTAAAGAGAGGATTTAATCACATACATAAAGCAGGAGAAACTCCCCATAAGGAGTCAATATATGAAAATCATGTGTTAAAGAATGTGTGTGCATTGAATCTATACCTGATTCTTGAGCAGTGAGATCAAACACTGAGACTTGTTAATCATCTGCTTGTTAAACTCCCCTGAATCTCTGTAATTGCCTCATGCCATGTTGTGCACCACCGCCAGCTACACAGCAAGATGTCAGTTTTGCTTAAGCGGTGAGTTTAAATCTAGTTCATGTCATCTAGAATTAATGAATGAGGAGAGGGGGGTTTCCTGTGCTAAAAAAGGGAAGGCAGTTTGTCTGGCCAAGCTGAGCTGCCTGTAGATATTTTAAGAGATTTGACACGTATAGAGTTGTAAAGTGGGGGGCCACTGGTTCCGCATACGTTTTTTCCCCCATTCTGTATTCCCATTTAAAAATCTTCTTTTACGATAACGACTCTCCTAGATAATGTAGCGATCCTATAGGTTTAAATTATGACCACCTGCTTCAATTATTTCAACTTTGTTTCTGAGAAAACATGTTTCGTCTTAAATTTTTGGCAAGAAATGACACTTGAACTGATTCAGCTTTCTCAACACTGTCATCTTTGGCTCAGGCCCGCCATTAGAGGTGTACATGACTATTAAGCTTGATGATTTGCTGTTTCTTCCCGAAATGCACATTGGGAGCCATACTTAACTTCTGCCCCAAAATCTTTATGTACACAGTCTTGTACCTTTGACTTTTTAATCAAAGAAGCAGATATTTTCTAACATAGTTGTTCATCTTTTGTACTGATCCAGGAGAGTTTCATCCCGATCCAAGCTGTAGACGTGCTCAAACTGTGAGTAACGTAACTCTATCAACGTGTTCGAAGAAACACACAAAAGTAGGGTTTTGCTTCGGAATCTGTTCAGTGAAATGCTAATTGTCTTTGTTAAACATTCAGTAATGGTAATGAAATCCTTGACTTGTGATCAAAAAGTGCTTCTTATAATCAAGGTGGAAAGAACATACTTTAGTCCTCAGACAACCGCTGAGAGGTACTTCAATGTGAGGCAAAACAAAATCCTACTGGCTACAGATCAGAGGTTGTACTATTTACTTAGCAAAGCACTCACAGGAATGCAGCCTCTTACAGTCTGCTAATGCTGAGATACTGTCAGTCTGAATGCAGCCTTCAACACAGTCTTACAATTATCACAAAAGTCAGAGCTACTGTCCACCTCTGTTTCCATTCTGTTTAGGTTTATAAAAAATAGGATGTGTTAACTGTGGTGGCCTCGATGGTGAGATGTAAGATTGTGAGATGAGATCATTACAGTTAAAAGACTTGCTGCTCAAAGATTGAATATTTAAAAAGCCATATTCCACTGTTAAGGTGGTATCTGAATTAATATCGTTAAGAACTGCTAATGGTAAAATAGCACATATTAGCATGTTTTTGTTTTTATTTTTGTCATTTTCTGATATTGTTCCTTCATGCTGTTTGGAAATGTCTTTGACACTTGGCATTGTTTTCACAAATAAATTTATATAGTGATCATCCTTCTGTGTCAAGCAATAATTGCTTAAAATATTTAATCCATGTACGGACCAATACATGTACTGTAATTCATATACTGCTTATATAGTATGTGTTGGTACTAGTGCTGAAACTCACTTACCGTTGTGGCACTAGCATGAAGATATTTTTATACAAACCTAGCATGTGAACTATGACTGGTAAAAATATTGTAAATAGACATAATTTGTGCATTGAATCATTATTGAAGAGGCAGGAATCCTGGAGACATAATTCACTGTGGAGCCAGTCAGCAGGTGTGTTCAAGTGGTGATAAGGACCACATGAGTAATGACCACATATTAATGTGCAAACATGGTGGAAGCTGGACAACAGGTTTGCTGACAGTAATCCTGCACCTTATCTGCTCGCATGTTGTCCATCCATGATAAAAAAGATGTCATCAGTCCCAGGATATATTAAAATAATCCATGCAGTGCATTTTGTGGACAGAGCAGATTGCAGAAGTCATGTGTAAAGACTCAATAAGAAAGGGCATTGACCTCTACTGTAATTAACATTGTGTTCTGGACTCCTGCAGGATATTGTTTGATTATAAGGTCGATGACTCAATAACTCTAATGAGTCACTCAATAATTTGAATTAAGATGTAGTTTTTTCAAACACTTGTTTGTCTTGTGGCTTTTCAAATGGTATGACTGTAATGGTTTAATTGCTACTTTTCCAAGTGGAATAAGACTAAACGGCAACCAGCACTTTGTTGTATAAATTGTATGACAACAAAAGCATAATCTTCAAGCTGTGTGGAATTGATGTACTCCAGAGGATATGAGCAACATGGTACAACAGATGGTAAAGTAGCCAAACATACTGAAGACAGAATGGGATCAGGGAGGAATGGAAGATGTTGTGGGGATGGATAGAAAAAATGTTGTTATGACAGCTTAGGGTCAAACCAAGGATATGTGGGAGAAAACGACAACAAAAGAAAGCAAGAGAAAAGAGCAAATGAGTACAAAAGAAGAAAAAAGTTCAGAGAATACAGGAGATTTGATGTATTTGTTGTTCTAGAGAGCCTTACGTCCATGTCATCGCAGAGCAGGGACCCAGATCCATACTGTAGCCGGCACTGATGTGCAGCGCTGTACAGAACTCCAGGAAGCACTGAGTTTAGAGACAGTTTATCCTTCACAGGGGCATCATCAAGGCACCAACCCCAACCGCGGCTGTAATGGGAGGTTAAGGAAAGAGGTGGATAGTTAAAAAAAGAAATAGAGAAAAACAAACAGTCCTCTGAGCACACTTCATAAAGGCCTCTGTGGCATACACACAAAGAGTTTCTTTTAAAAGTAACAATCTGCAAAAATGATCTAACAATTTTCTACTTTATCTGCTGTTGACTGTTATTCTTTGTTATTCTTAACACCTAAATACAGGTAGGTCTTTTCCAGGAAATATTCTGTAGCAATCTTGTAATGTACTGACATTTCTGGCAGAAGCAACAGGGTTTGCTTAGAATAAATCATAGAATAGTAATATTTGCAGACGTGGCCAGTGACAGCTTTCATAGTGGAAAAGACAAAAAATTAAAATGCACCAAGAATTTTTGTCAAAAGAAAATCAAAACGACAGCTTCCCCACAATCTGGAAAGAGTAATGGACCAACACTTCAGCAATGATCTTTTAGTGCTAAAATAAAACATTAACGAGTTGAATTATCACTTTTACGCCAAATAAGAGCAGTAAATGCAAAGCAAAGCAGAAAAGTTTTAATAACTGCTGAAATAACAATCCAGTTGACAAGAAACTAAAGCTATTCATACCACTTACCACTGGAAGTTGCTTGACATTCTTCTAATTCATATATTATTTTGTCATCCTGTTTTTCCATATTGTATTTCTGAAATTTTGCTATCTGATCTCTTCTGTACTTGCAACATCCATTGAGGGAGGAAGGATCCCTCCTCTGTTGCTCCTCCTATGGTTTTTCTTATTTTTTTCCCTGTTAAAGGTTTTTTGGGGAGTTTTTCCTTATACGCACTGAGGGTCTAAGAAAAGAGGATGTTGTATTGCTGCACAGATTGTAAAGCCACCTGAGGCAAATTTTTGATTTGTGATATTGGACTATACAAAATCCAAATACCAGCCTCCCCTAATCTCTTATTGCTAAAGTAAAACATTAAAAGGGTGAATTACCACTTTAACAGTAATCCTTATGTAGTAAGAACTATTCCTAGGCTAGTATATTCAATAGCACACCATGACATTTGGAAACAAACATGTAAAAACACAAAAAAATATAGAAAATGTAATCATCTAATCAGAAACGTTTTTATAACTTACCAATAAAATTAAAGTTGACCAGAAGCTTTTACAGCTATTCATACCACTTCCTCTGACTAGTTAATAGCAGGGCTGTAATTAGAGCTTGTGTATTTTGGCTCCATGTTCTGGCATAAATTAAACTGACTGGCTTGAAGGGAATGCTTTGATTGAAAGGTCACAATTTCAATCTTTGGGAGGCCATAATAGATAAAACAATTAAAAAATACTGGGGGCCAATATGTTCTGTTATAATGGACTCTTCCAGGAAAATGAATTCATGGTATCACGCTGTTATATTAATAGACTGGTTGGCTATGGGAAGGAATATAATGATGAGGATAAGTGGGTTTCATTTCCTTCAATGTAACAAGGCTGTGATCTGTACTGATGAAAGGAATAATATTCAGCTTCCTATTCACTCTTATCTTGCATTTATTGTATATGGTAGATGCTCTAATCCAGCACGACATTGTTTCATTAGGTTAATATATATTAACATCACATTGTATTACCTCAAGGATACATGAGAACACAGTAAAAAATAACTCAACAGCATTTTAATAATGTATAACTTGCTAAATGTACATGCACAAATGAAACAATGTATTATTTCCTGTGATGCAGCTGTGTGGACAATCAGTTCATAGAGGTAAACATGACAAAAATGCATAATATCAATAATAAGCCTGTACAACATACATAAAATCTATTGGAAAAAAGAAAAAGCATGCATTTATAGATTGTATAAACAAACAATTACACTTTAAAGGCCCTGTTGGTATCAGCTGGTATCAAATGCCTTCCAATGTGAACTTGTTTAATGTCATCTAGAACAAAGAACCAAGTTCTTTGATGTCCAGATGAATCATTTGATCCTTTGGAGCCGTCATTTAGAAAATGAGCCTACACTCAAACCTCCATAATGAGAGCTCGGATGGGATTGTGATGAGCGTGTGGTAATTAAATAAATGTGAGTTTCGTGATATGACTTTCATTAATATCCATGACCTTTTTTAATGCTGCATTGTAAAGCTCAATGTAATTTACAATAACACCTGAAGATGTTCATATGTCATAGTTTATTTGTTTTAGTCAGTCCATTAAGGTTTGTTTCTCACATGCAGCAAAAAGAGAAAAAAAAAGTTGTGTCCTGATCTGTAATGTTACTATGACAAGAGTGATGAAGTGAAAAAATGTTGGACATCAGTGTTAAAGTCCTCTGTGACTATGAAGTCAGATTCACAGACGGCGCTACCGTGTTAAAGAGCTCACTGGGATGTTCAAGTACAAATGATGGAAAGTTCAAGTGAGTTTGACTGTACGATAAACTCTTCTTAATCTGGGATAATGTTTCACAAAAATAATTTTAAAAAATGCTATTTGGGATCATGGATCATCCTGATGATAACAAATTGGAATTAAATGTGAGAAAGTTTCATTGCATGGAAAAATGCAAAAAAAAAAAAAGGTCTGAATAAAGCTGATATGTTGTGGAAGACCCATCATTGAGCTTTGGCTCTCAGCACTCCACAGCTGTGGGGAAAAAGTTCGGCTTACTGGTGACAGTGTTAAGTGTGCAGATGTTCTTAGTTCATATGTCTTTGTTGAAAATGAACATCAAGTCAGGCCTAGTGATGGTGTAAGTCTTAAATTCCCCTGATAATGCACAGTGTAAAGACTGAAAACGTACCGTGAGAAGCTAAAATCGAATAAGTGGGCTGTGTGTCTACTAACGAGATACAAATAACGTACACGGTATGTTTCTGTTCATTGTGTGTGTACAGTGGCAATAAAAATATTATATTGAAAACTGTGTACAAATTTGTTTTGTGTTCTTTTATTCTCCTTTTTTTTTCTTTGACCCAAAAAAATTGAAAACAAACTGGAATCAAATATCTTCCACATGTGAAGCCATATTGTGATCACACTGTGGACTCTAAGGCAGTCATAAGAATGAGTCAGAGATAAACAACTACTTCACCCCAGGTTAGTCTTGCCAGAAAATTTGTCCAATTTAGTCCAACTCACTAAACAATGTGAATGTTTACATTTTTAAGTTTTACACTTCTACACTCTAATTTCCATCACATGTCTGTAGAAAAACCCTTTATCCCTGTTTGTTAACCAGGATATTAAGAAGATATACAGCACATCAGATTTAAATAATACAGAGGCTGACTGTTTAGCAGTTACCAAAAATCATTAATATGAGATGACCTCACACTGACTATTGAACAGCAGCAATTAAAATGTTCTCCATGAGTGCCTCTGGACTGCATGGGCTTTACTGAAAGGAAGCTCAGAGGGCAAATTCGGTTCTATTGCAGCCTTTGTCAAAGGCAGCTTTCCTGGAAATGTTTATGCTCGTTAATGAATTGTCTCCTGAATCCATCCATACACCTCAAAATTAATTCACAATCAATATATGAGTTGTGGTTAATTATGAAAATTGCATTTATTCTCCTGACTGGAACCGTTCAGCAGCTTCCACGGCTCTCCAAAGCAGCAATTAAATTCACATGAAATTAGGTTGTCGGGTTTTTTCTTTTTTTTTTTTTGCAACTCGGCCTCTATGGCCTTCTACTGTAGGAATTCTCTTCTGGATATTAAAGAGTGTTTATGTGTAGCCTGTCTGTGTGATAATATCTAAACCACTCAGCTCAGTGTGACCCTCTACATTCCACATAAAATAACACCTACGGACCAAAGCAGCACAAGCAGTAGAAGCCTGCAGGACAACTAAGGCCAACAACAATAGAAGCCTTGTCCTGCAGTCAGTGAAAGAGATAAAACAGAGAAAAAAAATGGGAGAAATGAGATAGGAAGACACATATCAGTAGTTTGTACAATAGATGTGTGTGGAGAAAATGATCAATGGTGATTTGGCGGTTTTGGAGTGCCTTGCTAGAGATCAAAAGACAAGAAAAAAAGAGGATGAAAGAAGAAAGAAAACAAAAACAGGGACACGGCAAGCAAGGGGATGGGGATGGGTGGCTAGGAAATAAGGCATCATATTATCATGATCTCTTTTCTTGCCTCAGTCACTGAAAATGCTTCTCATAAATGCTTTTTGTTATAATGTAGGACAAGTTATTCTGGATCACATACAAATTAAATGTGGCTGTTTTCTTTGACGTCTCATGTCTGTTGTGTTCTGTCAGCAGTAAACAGATTTTAATTAATTAAACATTTCCATTCAGTCTGTGGCACTGCTACACTTATTAGCAGTAATAAAACCCATACCTGTGCAAGGAAACAAGACTTAAAGTCAGCACTCTAACATGCTCACAATGACAATGCTAACATGTTGAGTTTAGCATATTGGCACGCTTATATCTGATAACTTGCTCTCAATACAAAGTACAGCTGAGGCTGATGGGAATGTCATTATTTTTGTAGGAAATAAACCAAAGTATTGGACCTGATAATCGACGCTAGATGAAAGGTCAGAGGATCACAGAAGTTATTACAATTTATACCGTAGGAAACGTGGGTTATTGCACCAAAATTAAAGGAAATCCATCCAATAGTTGTCGCATATTTTACTTAAAACCACAGATGTTAACCTCAGTACTGGGACTAGTAAGTCCCCAGACATAAAGCTTTATTGTCTGGGAATCATGAATTTCTGCACAAAATGTTAAGCTAATACATCTAGTAGATGTTAAGATGTTGTACTGGATAAGTGAAAACTTTGAGCTGCTGGTGGCGCTAGATGAAAATCAGGGAATCACTGAAGTCGTCATCTTTTCTCATCTACTGGGCACCATGGATATCTGTACCAAGCACAGCTCTGGCTCCTGGCTGTGAAAACTAGTTCCTCATTATGTGATGGTACTCTTACAGGAGATGTCCATTAGAATAATTTAACTATCCCTAATTGTAAGCCATGGTAGCAACTTGGCTTTCAGCATGTGAATGTAGGCAGACAGTCTGTCTGATGCTTTGGTCCAACTGAAATATATAAACAACTTTTGAATGGACTGACAGTAACAATTTCAGTTTATGGCTAATTTAGCATGCCAGCATGCTTAAAGTTATAGTCCTATGTAACATAGTCAAGCCACACATTTTTTACACAAACTTCCATTTGAAACAGTGAAAAGTAGTGCTTTTCAGGACCGAGACAGCTCTCTGTCTGTCTTCATATTAATTACCATCACTCAGACATGCACATACAAACACACAAAACCACTGGCCTTTGTATTGCAAACTCCCACGGGTTGTAAATATTGCCGCTGGGCCCTGTTTTGTCCACAATGGAGTCAAGACGCTCCAATGCTGTCAAGTAGCTGAACACCCACTAAATGAATTCCAGATGCTTGGAGCTGAGAAACTGGGGCAACTCTGGTGAAATATTTCAGACATTTCAACACATGTCCTGTTGAGGCCAGACTCACTGTGCTAGTGACGGTAGCAGCTGGAGACTTGTATAGTGATCGTGTAGTTGATAGACAGGCACACACACACACACACACACACACACACAGTACTGTGATAGATATATAAAAGCATATACATAAGAATTAATCATAAGAAGTTTAGAGAAAAGGTGTTTTTTATTGCTCATTATACAACACTTTAAGGGCTACAATATTTAGTACATTTTTCTTTATTTCTGATGAGTTTTCTTGGATGAATGATTATAAGAAACTTGAGCTGTGTTTCAGGAAGGGAACCTTTTGTGTGGTTGATGTTATTTGTAGAGCATGGTACAGAAAGTGCTTTGTTTGCAATGTGATGTAAGACTTTTGTTCTTGTCTGTGTTTGACAAATGTTTCACCACTGCAACTGCATTTTGGTGTATTGTAAGTCCATGTAAACTGGACACTTGTATGTGCATGACACAACGGATAAATAACCAACAAACTAACTATAGATAAAACTACATGCTTTTACAACCATACAGTCTGTAGGCTAAAAAATGGCATTTAAACTCCTAAACTCCTTGAAAATGAACAAACATTCAAATTACCAAATTTAAGGAATCAACAGTGACCTTAATCCTTTGCTCAGTAAAGTCATTCTGTTATTTTCATGGGTCTGTTTGAGGTCATGATGTTACTTTGGCACCAAAAACAAGAGTTAAAGATGTAACTACCGTTCTATGAATTCTGGGTGGTCACCAAAATGCGGTACTGTAACTCCAAGGCCAGTCCAGAAAAATTAATTACATGTTCAGTAGTACAAGCTCAAAAAATGAGATATGCTCAGAAAAAAATATTGACATTACATCTTATTAAAGATGAACTTATGCAACTGTAGTTGCACAAAAAAAAAACAAAACGTAGTTTAGCAGGTCACTTCTTATTTGTGAGATGTATATGCTGCAGAAACATGTACTTAAACTGAGAAAAGCCTTTCACATTTACATTTGCATTTATTAATTAGGCAGACGCTTTTGCCCAAAGCGACGTACAAATGATGTACAATACAAGCTAGAGAGTAGATCAAGGAGAGGCCTTCAAGAAGAAGTGCCTCAGCACTTAGTTCCACCTGACACAAGTGCCACAAGGCTTGCAGGTGCATACAGTAACATTATAAGTGCCTAGTACATTAAGGATTGAGAGATGGAGAAAGAGCATATAAGATGTAAGTTCTATAGGAAGAGGTACGTCCTCAAGTGATTTCTGAAGATGGAAAGGGATTCTGTTGACTGAGCCGAGTTCCACCACTAAAGAGAAGAGAGATTTCCAGCCCTTTCCCTTAAGGCCCCTTTGTATTGTGCAAATTTGAGCTGCCTCGGATGAAAGTTGACAATTGTGAGAGAAATGTAGTAAAATCCAAAATGGTGATGCTAGATCGCACTGTGAGACACATCCACTAACAACTGATATGGGGCTTTGGCGACCAAAGACAGCCTGAGGCAAAATTCTGACAGTGTCAGAAATTTGTAGATAAATTCTCATAAAGTGACCGGTGCTACAGCCCACATCTACAAACCAACCAATCAGAATACGACATGAAATGACACAGAATCCGCTGGCTGGATATTTTGTAAGTGCAGTTTTTTTAAATAAAGTTTAGGGAGAAAACATGGTCATTCTCCTTAATACGTCCATGGCACACGAAAACCAAGACAATGGAGGTGAAACAAAAAAAAAAGTTTGTGTTTTTGCTGTAGTTTCAAAACATCAGAGCAGCGCAAATTTTTTTTGTATTTACATCATAGCGCTAAGATTCACCATAAAGTGAGTGCAATATCTGACATGCCTCATACTGATATCGCACAGTCTGACACAGATTGCAACCAAGATTTTATTATAGGTATCTTACAATGTGACATGCAATAAACCTACAATTGTTGTTGCACAGTCTAAAGGCGCCTTTAGCTGTGGTATGGACACGCAGAGGACAACAAGTGCAGCCATAGTGGCTCTGATCACTATTGCTCACAGCTCCTCACTGCAGGAGCTTTCCCTGGAAACCAAGAAACTTTTGACGAACTCAGAGAGAGAGAGAGGGAGCAGCGGTAAAGAGAACAAAGTGAGTGAAAAGGACATATAAAACATTATGTTCTAAAGAAGTAAATAACCATCAAACACTCTTCAAATTGTTTTATGTGGAGACAGGCACTCTGGAGTCTTTTAATCATTCATTACATCTAACCATCAGAGTCACGCAACAGTAAATACAATGAAACAACAGGATGGCTGTATTGTTGTTTCCTCATGTGTGAACAGTGTGTTTCGAATGCCTAAGTTGTTCGAAATCCACCATGGGTGTAATTTGCATAATCTAAACAGTTCTTCAGATGTGGTGGAAACGCAAATGGAAAGGCGTTAAATGTTTTCTAGTTTGATTCCAGAGATTAGTTCCTCTGATTGCAAAAATCCTGGAACTTTGTGGTTCAAAAGGGGCTTCTGTGCAAAAAAGACCAGTAAAAGACCAGTTCTTTAGCAGGAACTGCTAACTGGTTTGTCCTCAGGTTAAGGTTAATGAAGCCTGAAAAGAATGGTGGTGTATTCAGGTCTCCACTTATAGTTAAGAAGTATTATGAAATTACAGCCTCATGATACCCTACATAAGACTGATTCTGATTAGTTCCATGTAGTAAAAGTTTTGGTATCTAGATTTTGAATTTGAGAAAAATAGAGCACATCAGATCAACAGTATCTGATCAGATCAATGCATGAGAGTTTAGGTATTGGATTGGGTGTCGGGAGAAAAAAAAAGCAGAATCCCTGCATCTCTTGAGTCACCAATTACAATTTGTGGGACGTGCACCTTGTCATGTATTATCCTTCAACTATCTCTATGCACATGTCATTACATGAGCAAAGTCACGAATGCCCCAGTATGACACCTACCATCCATCATGTTGTCTGCTGCAACAGCCTTTTCTCCCAGATCCCATGTGACACAGGACTCGCAACGTGATTTCGTTTTTCGTGTACATAAACTGCATATATTGGTTGAATTTAAAACCATTACATGGCTGCATTCAGAACGTTGTGGGCGCACAAAACCTTGAACTTCAACAAACTCAGAGACATATTTTCAGAAAGCAGCGTGGTACAAAAGGTAATACATGTGTGGCACTCACTCAAGGAAGCGGGTGATATACTGGCGGCTGCAGCGTGACCACCTGGGCAGCGAGGTGCCGTACAGGAGCTGTGGAGACATGACGAAAGGTCGTTTCCCAATGGGTTCACAGTCATTACCGTTGCCATCATGCTGAATCCCAAAGCTGTGACATAGAAGCAGATCCCACAGAGAGGGCAATTAAAGTGAGAGTGACTTCAAAAATCCTCAAGCACGCATTTCTGAAGTGATAATTATGAGGCTGAAATAATTATGATGAAACAGCACTAATGAGCAACAGACACGAAGTTCAGTTTAGATAAACTGGTTCAGCAGCGTGTGTGGCTGCACGTTCAAACAGACAGAACCCTAATGTGAGAGACAAGCAGGAAATCAGTACCACATCATGATCAGCTAAACTGTGCTGGAGAGAAAGTTTTATCCAACTGATTCGTAATTTCAGGACTTTTATTACAGCATCTATTGTTCTGCTTTCACCACATTCCCTCTGTGACTGTGGTGCAATTTCACCCAGACAGACAGAAAAAGATGACCTCAGTTACTCAAAAGTAAGACTCACACTCTAAATATAATAATATCCAATGAATGGAACGAACCATCGATTAAAAAGGAATAAAAAACTGAAGAACAGAAAAGACTAGAATAGCTCCATGGCCATTCTCATCACCACCATGTGCAATGCTGCTGTATTTTAAAATTTTATTGAAACTTTCTATTTTTATTCATTTTCTTTTGATCCACATAATCTTGTCTGTGTTTTTATCTGATGGTAATTCTCATCTCTCTGTTAAGCACTTTTGTCAACATTTGTTATTTTTAATTGTGTTCTATAAGTAAATTGACTTGACTTTGACCATCCAATAGCTCAAGTCTGACTCAAAATGATATTGACGGTTCACTGAACTCATTAAGATTGAAACACTTTTAGCTTATTAGCTTAACAGCATTACACTTATGTTATCTAATCAGTTAAATGGTGGCATTGGAAACATGACAAAATCCATCTTTCTGTTCTATTGGTTATTTAAAAAATGAGAACATAAATTGAAATAATGTGATATAATGCGTGTGTGTGTGCACTGGACGCTTACTTGTGCCCCAGCTCGTGTGCTACAGTGAAGGCCAGTGGGAGGCCGGTGTCTTCACTGATGCTGCAGCTGCGATGTGGCTGACACATCCCTGCCACATGGGACAGACCCAGTGTCTCACAAGGCATGTTGATGGCTGCACAGATGTCCTTCCTGTGAAAAGAAAAAGGGGGATTGTCGGTGAACTATCGGTTGAGACAGAGAGCAAAATGAAAAGGCGACGCATTGAATACCTGAATTATGAGGTGATGGAGAGCAGATAATACGAAAAAACAGGGGAGAGAGTTGGTGGGAAATAAAAAAGGGATCATGCTGCTAACTTCAGATAATAATTCAGATAATAAATTATAATGATATGCCACCATTTATGTTACGCAGTGTAACAAATTTATCAGCAGCCTGGATTAACAAGCGAAAAAAAGCATTGACAATAAGCGACTATAGCTCATATATACCTTCAGATTTCAGGATTACAAACTGTCACACGCTATTTGCAATGTCACTTTAAATTTCCCGATAATGTTATAGTTAAAGTTTGTTTTACATGAAAACATTCACAGAGAATAACAACTTTTTCCTGTAACTGCTGTAATTATTATAATGCTGGGTTTGTTTATATGCAGCCCTTCCTTACCACCAGGATCTTAATTAAAAACTAAATATAACACAAAATATAAGGTCTAATTTTTTTCTACATTATTGAATCAGTTGTTAGATGCTGTTCAACTAAGCATTAGTAAAACCCACAGGCATTTATTTCAAATTACGGTTTTGACTTTTGAAAGACACTAAATTTGACAGGCTTATTTGCATAGAAATGAGTGCAAAATAATTCACAAAACCTTTAGAATAATTCCATTTCATGTAATTGTGCAGCCATTAAATCATGACATCTTGGGTATTAATAATTCACTCAGTTAAATTAAACATCTTTAAACAAGTAGATAAAGAATATATAACAAAGTCAAAGAGAAATTGAAGAAGAAAAGCTGACAAGGTGCAAAAAAAGCTCCTACCTCTGTATATAAGTGGAAAATTAATTATCTTTACATGACCATTATGCCAACTACTATTACAGGTATTTTTGTATTATTTAATACAAAAGCAGTCATTTTATTAATTCAACTCATCTTTGATTTTATTACTTTAAATCTGGAAAGTTACAGAAAAGGTCAGTGAAAAGCCAAGATATTAACAGAGGATTAAACAGAAGGAGAAACACTAAGAGATGTGCAGTGCTGGAAATCAGAGCAGAGACATAGATTGACTGATTTATCAGCCAGGGAGGAAGAAGAGGACAGAGGGAGCATGAAGGCGATTTGGGGTGATGTGAACATCAAAAACATGAAAGGGGTAGGTGATAACAGAAATTCGAAGAAGGAAGCGAGTGAGTGAAATAAGATGGGAAAAAGGCAAGATATCACTTATTTGTACTGAACTTGTACCTTTTAACAAACTCCCCGAAGGTTCTAGGCTCTTTTATCCAGCCGCCAACAAGTCAGTATCAACCATTTCCACACCCTGAACCTCTTGTTTCTGTGTTGGTTTCCTCTCTTTCATCCAGCAACCCTGCTTTTAACCTAACTCCCTAATGCAATTGCTCTTCTCTTGATCTCCCATCCAACTCATTTCTACCTTCTCTTTTTCCAAAATCTTATCTGATCTTTTTCTACTCTTTCTGCTTTGATATTTGTGTTTTATTCACTTTCTTGCTGAAATTTCTATGAGATGATCAATTACCAGTCTCATGTTAGGGAGCTAAATATGGAGCGGGAGCCAATTAGCTTGAGGCTTGAGGCTGAAGTACATGTCCCTTCAAGTGCAATGCCACCAACAGCTGCAAGATACTGGCTCCAATTGACCCCCATTCAAAGAGCATCAACTTTTCTCTAGAAATAATGAGTCAATCACTTTTTTCAACAAGTCTTGACCTGGTCTTGACCGCTAAATTCAGGCCTCTAATAGTTGTGCTGGTGGACATTTTGGATATTGTTGCTCTGTTAATAAGATTTGAAGACTTATTTCGATAAGTTTAATGTTAAATGATCTGATACCTGCCCTGTTAGCACAATTTAGCTAGAGTAGGTAATGTTAACCCAGGTGTGCACCGCTCAGTGTTCCCAGTAAGCTAACATTTGCTTCGCTTTGAGGTAGCTAGGTGTGTTTCCAGAGCATGAAAGGTAACACCCTGCACTCCTTACTTGGAAGGTGCTGGCTGACCATAAGCTGCAACTCTGGCTCCAATGCAAACCAGTAGTTGATGACAAACCATGCCACGTCCATCTTTATATAACATCTACAGTTTGTACATTTTAGTTTTATATGGATTAAATAAAGATAATGTGTTACTTAGTGAGCTTTAGAGGTGCTGGAAGGCAGATTTTTTATTTTTAGACAGGCTTGCTTCCAGTCTTCAAACTAAGCTAAGTTAAGCTAATGGTCTGCTTCAGCCTCAACCTCAGGTAGACATTTATCCACTCTTGTCTTAACAATGTGAATAATGTGATATTTAGGGGGGATTAACCTTAATAAAAGATCAACAGAGAATTAATACAAATGAAACAAATTAATTTGCAGCAACTGTTTATATACAGTTCAGTATACATTGCAAATATTTGTTAAATTAGGTCATACTTGTACCTGCAGATCTATCAATTGAGGACAAAATAAGACAAAATGAGAACTTTTGTGATAGAGATACATGCAGCTTTGATTCTTTTCTGTGCAACCATCTAAATCAGTATATCAGTAACTTCTCTGTAATAACACCACAAAAACAAATTAAGAATGGACACTCTCGGGAGATGTAATTATGTGCGGTTGAGAAAGAAATTGAAAGCTGTGTCAATTAGGTTTTTATTTACCTGGTGAGCAGAACTGCTACATCATGGTGCAGCGTGTGATCGTCTCCTTTCATGTTGAGTCGTTTCTGCCATTTACAGAAGCTGTTCAAGCTGTTGTCAGCATGGTGTGTAATCTTTAAGTCATCCTGTTCACCACAGTCATTGAGATGAAGGGAAGAGAACATACAGTAAACAAATCAAATCTTTGCAGCAATTGTACCATAAGTGAACAAAACATGCAATTTCTGATGTACAGCAAGGAGAAAAATACAGGTTCTATTTGATGGAAAATGCTACAAAATAATTGCTTTAGGTTCAGCTAAAGTGCACCATCACTGCTTTTATCATCCAATGCAGCCTTCTAGTGGGCCCTAATAACAGCCATTCAGACAAAAGTAAGGCAACAACATCATATGTCATTGTGTTTTATACTTCAACTTTTGGTACCACTGATTTGCCCCACTCTCCCATCAAAGGAAATTTCTGTGCATATGCTTTTCCATTCATTCACCTGATGATCAGAATAAGTAGTGATGCACATAAGCGCATCTTCTTTTAGCCTTAAATGTTGTATTATTGTCAATTTAGTCATTTGTTACACACTCATTTGCTCCATTCAAATCTACAATGTAATCCCTGCTGCTGCACGGGAAAATACAGACATTTGAACACTGTCTGATAAGTGTTGGTTGCTGTAAACACAGAAATGATCTTCAGTGTGACATTTATTTGACTTTTCGAAGTCATGTCACATAGACAGTTATTTTTATCTAGAAGAAAATTACTTTAATTTAATTTAATTAATTTAATTGGCACCATAAACCCTAAACAGGGGGCATATGCTTTAATCAACACATCTGAGCGAGATAATTTAACAGCTCATTTGGTTTAATTATCCAATTGTCCAAGTATCACGAAGTGGCAAGAAAAAGACTTCATAATTCATGCTTTTAAACATAAAAACTCTGAGCTGTAATTCCTTTCATCTGCTTTGCATTGGGGCTTTCATATTTTAATTGAAGTTTCAACTACACTTGCTACATGGAAAATAAGTAAATATTTGATATACAGTACCTGTCAAATGTTTGGACACACTTTGAATGGGAAGGTGTGTCCAAACTTTTGACTGGTACTGTATTTGAATTCAGAATTCAGTGTTTTATTATAAGTAAGTAATATGTATTTAATATAGCACCTTTCACAGAGCAAGGTCACTAAGTGCTTCACAAGAGTAAAACTGTTTAAGAAATAAGACCATAAAAATAGTACAATATAAAACACAATAAAAGAAACAAACAATAAAACATAAGCAACAACAAAAACATACAATATACAAACACTAGACACCATGAGGCGAGAAAAAGGCCACTTTGAATAAATTAGTCTTCAGCTGTTTATTTAAAGGTGTCAACAGAGACCACAGATCATATGTCTATAGGTACTGTGTTCCACATCGTCAGAGCCACCACTTCAAAGGCACGATCACCTTTTGTTTTCAGTTGAGCGTGAGGGACAACCAGTAAGCCCTGGTCAGAAGACCTAAGTGACCTACTGGTGATATAACGATGGAGCAGGTCAGAGATGTACACAGGTGCCTGACCATGCAGGGCTCTATATGTGAAAACAAGAACCTTAAAATCGATCCTAAACTTGACGGGAAGCCCATGTTAAGATGATAAGATGGGTGTGATGTGAGTCGTCCTGCCGGACCTGGTCAACAGCCTTGCAGCAGCATTCTGGACCATCTATAGATGGTCCAGAGATGACTTGCTGAGGCAGGTGAAAAGGGAATTGCAGTTGTCCAGCCGGAAAGAAATAAAAGCGTGAATAATCATCTCTAGCTCATGTTGTCATAAAACAGACCTGAGTTTGGCAAAGTTTCTTAAATGGAAGAAACATGTAAGGTTAATAATTTGATAAGTTGATCGAACGGCACAGTCTCATCCTTGGACCTGACCCTTGGAAACTATGCTATCTGAAGCAAGTTGTAGTTGTAAAAAGTTGTTATCCATCCAGTCCTTTATGGCAGTCGCACAATTATGCAAAAGGGATAGTTTATCAGTCTCATCAGGCAAAAGAGACATACAACTGAATATCATCAGTGTAACAGTGATAAGAGATACCTTTAAAATTTACCAATAATATGACTTAAGAAAAGCATATACAGAGCAAATAGTATAGGACCCAAGACAGAACCCTGGGGCACTTCACAGGAAAGAGCAGCAAAAATGTTGGGACCAAGAAACACAGAAAAACTCCTATCCAAGAGATAGGAGGAGAACCAGTCCAGGGCACTCCCAGAGATGCCCACCCCACTGCCTAATCCTTTCAATCGGGATGCTGTGATCTACTTTATCAAAAGCTGCACTAAGATCCAGCAGCACCAAAACAGAGCATTCACCCACATCAGAGGACTTCATTATGTCACTGGACCCTCTTAGAAGAGCTCTACAACAGGCCCTGCTTTGTACCCCAGCGGTGGGGGGTCTAAAATACACTGCCAGGCAGACCCATTGCATCCTCTGTTGACCTCCATAAACTAGGTTATTGTTGATCTTTGAACTCTGAACGCAAAATGGAGAAGTTAGCAATGCATGCTGAACAAACCCCAAACTGAGAAGTAAGAAAACTAATGTTTGGAATCATTTTGGATTCGACTCCACAGATGAAGATGGACAAAAGTTAAAGCTGTTTGGTGACTGAGTAAAATCCAACTGAGTAGAATTCAACTGCCTTCAAGTAACATTAGCTTGTCACGTTCGCTTTTCATGTTAGCTTTTCACTCAAGTGCAGCAGAGGAGGCAACTCAAATGAACAAAACAACTTAGGCTATGTGGGTTGCATTTGAATTAAAGGGGACATATCATCCTTTTTGTGATTTTATGTTATTTTTATGCTGCTATGATGTTGGATGTCTATGTTAAACATGGTAAAGTACCAAAACTTGAGGTGAACGTATGTAAAAATGCTCCCTGAAAGTCAAAAGCCAGGGCTTCAGCCTGCACTGAACACATCTTTTGTAAAGTTATTCCTACTTCCTCCTCGAACTGACGTCAGATTGTTCACATATGTCAACAAACGACTGTCAGCTCTGTAGCCTTTGTTGCTAAGGTTGTTCTATGGGTTGTTCATGTTGTCCACTCACATATTTTGGATCAGATTCAGACTTGAACATATATGGAAGTATTTGAGAGTTTCCATTTTGAGTAAAAGATGATAAAAAGAAGTGAAATTCTACTTCTATAGTTTGTTGTATGGTTTGTTGACATAGCCTCTCGAGCCAAGAGGCAGCTTGCGGGAGCTAACCAATAAGAACAGAGTGGGCTCATCAGGAGAGGGACCTTAAAGAGACAAGAATTAAAATAACCTGTTTCAGATAGAGGCTGAACTCAGTGGCTGCATAAAGAACCAATATAAGATAAACAAGGAGTTTTGTTGACTGTAAATTATGAAAAGATATTCCAATAGAGCCCCAGAATATAAATATAGACCTTGAAATGTGCATTAGACGTCCCCCTTAATTCAAACTACCTGTTGTTTTTTTGTATTTTTTAAGTATAAATATACTGCACATCACAATATCACTAAAATACAGACAATATTTTACCTCATCTTGCTCCAGTAGGATGAGTCGAACAACTACAATGTTGATTGCATTTCCAATACTTGCATCTCGGAAGAGACCCGCCACCTAAAACACACACACACACACACACACACACACACACACACACACACACACACACAAATCATTTAAACATTTGGATGTCACATGATATTTAAGACAGCTGATAATAAAATGTATACAATTTGTAGGCGGTTGATTTATAATTAGCTTTATTACAAGCATTTTTATATGGTGTGACCATGGCTAAGAGAAACCAGAGGCAGGTAAGTGGCTGCCATGAGTTATATGTGGTAGAAACTTCAGAACACTTCAGATAATAAATCCAATACAAAGACTAAAATAAATTTAAAAAAGCACACTCATTTTAAAAGATTAGATCAAGAAATAAATAATAAACTCAACTGTATTTCTATTATGTCAGAGCTATTACTCTCCCATCTGATTCTATGAGTCATTTAACAACTGGATTTCCATTTTCAGGCCAATGCACATGCTTAAAGACATTTATAAATGTCCTCAAAAAGAAACAATGAATGAAATCATTTCCTTTTCAGAAACATCTTGTTCTCTATTTGGATATTCTTTATCTAAATAGAGAACATTCTTTCTTTTTATGCATCAAGAAATTCACAAGATGACTTGAGTCATTCAGAGGAATCTGTTTATTGGGGATGGAAACAGCGAACAACCTCAGACTACAGAGATTAGACATGGTTCATGTAGTGCAGCATTTTAATAACAACGCAATTTATCCAAATGTAAACTTTTAGAGCTGTTTATTCCACCAATTATTACTTAAAGGCCTAAGAACCCAGACCTTAAAGGGCCAACACTCTCTAACAGTGGTCACCAACCCTGCTACTGGAGATGTTTTAGGTATCTCACCACTCTACCACACATGATCCTAATTATCAATTTGTTATCAAACCCTTGATAAGCTTCAGCTGCTTGATAACAAGTTAATAATCAGAAGCAGGTGTGTTAGAGTGGGGAGATAACTAAAGCATGCAGGGTAGTAGCTCTCCAGGAGCAGGGTTGGTGACCACTGATCTATAATTAATGCTTGTAATTATGTCAATTTAATCCCTTTTATTTCTGTAATAGTATACTAGTGGAATGTCAACATTTGTTATGTAATAAACCTTTCGCTGAGTTTAGTTTGAGTCACTGCAGTTTAGAGACTTTAAGAGTTTTAGAATCGGCACAATGTACCCTATAATGAGGGTGACTCACACTTAAAGTAAAATGTCAGAACAAATCCCCTTTATCAAAATCACATGGTGTGCTAAGACCCTATTTTCAGTTGGTTATTTCACCAAAAACTTCAATGGTATCATTTAAATTCTGCATTTTAACTTTAGTTTTCTAAAGCCAAGGTGTCACGTGTGGTTATACCTGCAAGATCAAGGTCAACGTATTGAGAAATGAGAACTGAAAACCACGAAACAAAGTCAGAGGTGAAAGGCCTTGTTAAGTACCTTTCACACTGATGAGATGCAGGATGATGAGCATCACTAGCAATTAACTCAACAAAGACGTCTTCTCAAAGCAGCACCAAGCTCTATCTGTTGATCCTTTATTATAAAAGGTCTCATTACATGCTGTAGGAACTGCCCTCTGATTCTGTAGCATGCAAATCAGGGAATAAAACCAACACTTCTCTTACTCCTGAGCACACAGCTAGCAGATCGGATTATTTTCTATTCAACCTTATCGGCATTTTATCAGAGAACGTTCTTGAATTAAGACTGACAATGCCGATCTTTTGATGTGGTTAACAGACATGTGGTTAACCCAAAACAAAGTTGAAATGGGGAAGACATGGGTGGAGCTGGAGAAAAAAACTTCAAATAAGTAACAGAGAAATGATTGAGTGGATTTACTACAAACTAGAGCTGCAAAGATTAGTCAATTAATCAATCAGTCAAAAGGAAATTAATCAGCAACTATTCTGATAATCAAATAATTGTCTTAGTAATTTCTTTAAGGAAAAATACCAAACATTTGCTGGTTGCGGTACTTAGGATGGGAGGATTTGAAACTTTGATATGTCATACATTACAGTTAACTGAATATCTCTGCATTTAGGAGTTTGATTCCCGGCTCCTCCAATCCGCATGTTGAAGTGTCCTTGGGCAAGATACTGAACTCCAAATTGCTCCTGATGCTGTGCCATCATGTATGAATGCGTGCGAATGGTTAGTTCTCTCTGATGGACAGATTGGGACCTTGCATGGTAGCCCCTGTACCCATTCAGCATTTGAATGTGTGTGAATGGGTGAATGTGACACGTAGTGTAAAAGCGCTTTGAGTGGTCGGAAGACTAGAAAGGCGCTATACAAGTACAGTCCATATACCATTGACCATTTTAGACAGCTCAGACAAAAGAAGACATCACTTGGTCTCTGGGAAATGATAATTTTTCACAATTTTCTGACATTTTATAGACAAAACGATTAAGCGAGAAAATAATCATCGGCGGATTAATCTATAATGAAAACAATCGTTAATTGCAGCCCTACTACAACCATAAGGATGCTAGAAAAGGGAAGACTGTAAAAGTGTCAGTAGGTAAGAACTAGTTCATTTTATGGATACCCCCAGCCAACAAAAATGGCAATTTTGTGCTAAAAAGACTTTAACTTTGGAGGATATCCACTTGATTTGACTTGTTTAGATTTGTTGAAACCTCATATTAGCTTCAGATAAACTTTGGTATCCATTTTTACAAAAACACACTATGACCATGTAATCTTAACATCCTCAGTTTGAGTCACGCTAGGGACTTTTGTTGTGTACTATCCCCTAATCTCTTTTCCCCTGCATTTCCTGTCATCTGCCTACTGTCTACTATCAAATAAAGGCAAAAATACTTGAAAAAATACTGTCATTCATGCAGTTCATAAGTTTTCATTTTCAGTCATTCATTAATTTCCTCATTATGCATGAAGCTCCTGCTTTACAGCTACAGCACAACGCAACAAATATCTTCAGGACTTCACTGCTTGACTGAAGCCAACATGATCCTGCAATACTTTCTCAGTGAAATACAATACTATGTTTTGTTATGGTCATGCCAATAAAGCTATTTGAATTGAAATATGCTTTAAGTGGTAAATATACAGTACAGTTAAGGAACTGTACAGTTTGATGCCAAGGAGCACGAGAGAGCATCTAATAAAGCAATAAAAATGCTTGCATTTATAAAGAACCACTGGAGTCTGATGATAACTCACTAACGACACAGAGTCGTAGAAGAAACACATAGTTAATACGGGGCAGACTCCATTCATTCCTCTTAATGTCAGGCAAATCGTCAACACACTAAAGCCTCTGTACAAGTTGTGTAACTGAGCCACTTCAGACTGAACAGCTTTGAAACACATAAAAGACCTGATTCATAAAAACTCTTTTTATGGTCCTTGTTTCTCATAGTACAGTAGTGTTCATTCACAGATATTTGTGGTGCACATTTTGTAAATGAATCAACTTTGCAACAATTTTTAACGCTTCTCAGTGGCATTCATTTTGTTTTAAGTTTATTTTCTCCTTATTGTTTATCGTGTGAGTAAAAATAGAGCAGCAGCTATTTTAAGCTCATGGATTTTTTTCTCAACAATGTGCTGTAGATTGTACAAATTTCCTCTCAATCCACTTGCTGTACAGTTGCACCTAGTCCTTCAGATAAAATGTGCTTTTTAAATTCACATTGTATCTTTCTTTATGTCATTTTGGTCTGCTTGTTTAACATACAGCTGTAATAAAAATTCCAGAGAGAATATAATAAATTATCATGATGTGAGTACGGAGTTATTTTTGGGAAAGGGCTTCCATTTGTTTCTGCTGAGATTTACTGTCCAGGCTGTAACATGTGTGTGTAAATCATAACATACAGTAGAGCAGGACAAAAAAAACAAAAAACATGAACTCCTTCTGAAGTTGAAAACTTCGAGACAGCGTCTGCGATGAGACAATGGAGCAGCTGGTGGTTGAGGAAGATGATGCCCATACTTATTGTTTGGACACGGTTAAGAGGTTGTTTCCCTTCATGCTGAGCAAGATTGTTTTCACAAAAACCAAATCATTTGGGGTTTCAAAGTTCAAAGCCTGAGTGTAGAGGACTCAAAAAAAGAACCATAAGAGGAAGTGGGAAATAATGGCAGCTTCCTCCGTGTATTATTGTCTGTTAATCCGTGAGCTTCTCTGTCACTGAATTCCTTTTCCTGATGTTTTGTCCTCTGACAGCCCTTCCAGTGGCTGCGGTCAGAGCAGATGTGCTGTATTTTGGAATAATCTACTTATGTGCTAATCAATAACAGTCAAGGAGTCAGTTTACTTAACCTCAAAACTAGGAGGTAGTGATAACATTGTGATTGTGAAAAGGTGAGGGAGTTATGCTTGAAAAAAAGATGGACAAGAAGAGTTTAATCCATCCATTGTGTTACCTAACACAAGGATGGAAAAACTGAAACAGGATCTGGTCTCAAACATCAGTGTTACCGAAAACATCTGGTGGAAGTTTTTCACATATCCTGTAACTTGGTGTTAAAAACATTTAGGAGGATTTTTTTTATTTTTTTTATTAAGTTACTCAACAAAATACTGTTAAATAAGTTTTTCAGCAACAGAGCTGTGGTTCACCTGCAAATATTTGTTTTTAAAACTCAAAGCAGCTCTATTCAAATTGCTCACTGATGCTTGCTGTCATATCATTAATTAAAAATGCTGCAGGGTGTTTATTTTGTGACTCTGTGATTCACTCCCTAACGAGTCTGTGTGTTCAGAGTTTTAACAGAGTGAACATATGGCTAAGCCATTACTTACCATATATCAATCAAAAATGACTGGACTGGATCTGCAGCCTTTAAATCAGTTCGCTCATTAGTTTCACTTTAAATTTTAGGGTGTAGATCATTAAAACTTTTAGCATTATGTCTTTTGTTTAGTTGATTAACTAACACACAACCCCAGTTGAGGGCACACACCCATGTGCAGTATCCCAGTTCTGATTATATGTGGGATATGATGTTGGCATGAAACATACTGTAAGTAGAATAAACTGGTTATTTCTGATTCTTAGCAGTGTGAGCAAATAAAGCATGGGTCACAAAAAAGTGACAGCCGACAGTTTTAAAGAATGATAGCTAATTAGTGAAAGCAGATGTCAGCCTGTCCTCACACAGCGTCAACCTGAAGACTCCTCTCAAACTCTGGTGTATATAAGTGCCACCATTTGGTTTATTTAACAATATAAAGTGCACATATTAGTGAGACAGACTTTTAACAGTATTGTCTGAAATTAATTAGAAAGGTTTTCTTCCTCCTCTTTGGCAACCCTTAAGCTGGTGTCACCCTAGCTCACCTATGCTTAAAAACGGTTACCTGGCAACCTAACAGTTATGACAGGATTGCAGGAAGTCACTGCAGCTGGCCGAGAAATAGTTCCAGCACGTAACACTAAACTTTTGTTTTTTGCACAAATTAAACAAATGTGATAGAGCATTTTGCAGTGGTGTGTTGCTGGGTGTATTTTTCTTAACTTGTCGCTGCAGAGAGACAGACTAGCTGTTTCCTGCTGCTTCCAGTCTATATGCTAAGTGAAGATAATTGTTTCCTGGCTCGATCAAAGTGGTATTGATCTTCTTGTCTAATTCTTGGCAAGAAATCAAATAACGGTTTGTCTACACGAGGCGCTTCAGCCACGTTTGACATAACAGATTCACTCGCATTGTAATCAATACAACTGTCTAAATGTGTGTAACCACAACTGAAAGCATATTTTTGCACTTCAAGTCTTAACATCTTATAATCTTCTGTTTTATACACATAACTACAGTGTCACATAACTCTCAGCACTGACAAAACACAGGCGATCTTAACTGTGCTAATGTCTAAACAGATTAAAGCATACTTTAAAAAAAAAGACTAATTGTACACTATTATCAAGTGTTTTGTCATGCACATAGGAAGATTGCAATAACATACACGTAAAGCTGTATTGTTTATTCGTATAATTCTTGCAAGTATACTGAAGTACTATTTAAAAAATGTACTGACTAATAGAGAACTTGAGCTGCTGCTGCTGCTGCTAGTTTGCTGCTTACGCTAAACATCCTACGTGGACATTGTGGAAGTGTATTTTCCAAGATGTCGTACTCTCTGTGTTATAGTGAATGCTTGGAGAGGATCCAATGTGTTGATAAAACTACACTTCAACCAACAGATTGTGATACATGAGACTGCCATGTTAATGTGAATGCGACACACTTACAATGTTCATGACAGCAAGGACGTAGCTTTCCACAGCTTTGCTCCCATGGTACTCCACCATTTTTGGGTCGGCCACCACCAGCGTTTCCACCCACTTCTCTTTGCTGACTGAGCGAGGACGAATCCTCCTCCTTCTCTGCTGACGGTGTTCCCAGTGCTCCCGCTGTCTCTCAGTGTCTTCAAAACTTTGATGGGAATCTGGAGATAGGAGACAGAAATAAACATTTAGTACTTTCTTACTTGGGCACGCTGTGTGCCAACGTTAGCACAGCAGGTTTGATTTTAAACTTGTCGCATACAATATACACTACTGTATATACCTGCTTTTCTCAGCAGACTAAAGCAAGGGCTAAAAATCTTTATATAAAATATTTAAGCTGAGAAATGATACAGTGGGCGTTATTTATATTGCTTACAGATCCCCTCAGGGCATGTACTGAGACATATAAAAATACTCTGCTTGGAACAATAATGTGTGTCTGACATGTTTTTTCCACAAAAAAAGTATAATTACCACGTTAAATTCCTTAAAATGGTATCTACTCCCTCTCCCTCATTGAAAATATCAGAATCTATGAATATGCAAGTGTATTCCAGTTAAAAAGTTAAAGCCCTGGACGCAAGATATCTCCTAATTCAATGAAAAGTCCATTCTCAGTGTATGTGCACTGGAGGCTTCAAGTTTCCACATCACACTTGTGTAAATTGCATACTGGACCAGGATTGGCTTCCAAACTAGTTGTGATGTCACAAATCCTGCTTGTAAGCCCATCCCTTGAAATTAGATATAAGATGAATGTGAAAACAGTCTTCCAGCATTAAACTCTGCACACACATTATTTTGCACAGCGAAGTTCAAAAATCCAACTGAAGGAACAAGAAGAAAAACATGTTTTTCCAGTGGAGGGGGACTTAAAATAAGAAATGATTAATAAAAAATAATTTAAGAGGTTGATTAAATTTTTAAGAACTTTGTTGGAGAATGTTTGCACATTTTGAATAACGGCACATGGTTGTTTTGTCTGCTTTAGCCAGATAAACACATCCGAATGAAACATCCTACATAATTACAGCCCACGGGGGTCTCATGGAATAATCTGCACTGTCACCTAAAAACCAAAACACTGTGCCTTCAATACATCTCTTATTTATTGTCTGTTTTTCTGTTCCTGTTCTTTTGTTTCTCTTATTTTATTGTAACAGTTAAAAGGGCCTTATGCTCTGCTAACTTATACTGTATAACTAATCTATACCTGCAGTATGACTCATGCTATGGTAATTATGCTGATACTTGAAACTTGCTCCATTTTTTTTCTGTGAACACTTTCCTTCACATCAGCTGGTTCTCATAAAAAATAAAAATAATCTAACATCTGAGCCTGATCAGTCCTTTGAAAGTTTTAAAACTGATACATAGTCAAACAAAACACCACTGCACTGATGCCAGGAAGAGACAGGAAAGATTTTTCAAAGTACATCTTGTTTATCTCTCTAGGATGCTCAGTTTTCTTTCAGGGTCAATTAAGCCCACTCAGAATTTAAAGTAGCTGATGTATGAGCTACTAAAACTTTAATGTTTTTCTTTTTCTGACCTCTGGAGATTATTAACCGGGAGCTCATGACAAAGACAAGAAAATTCGATCAGTCATCAGCTTCATTCTCATTATTCAGTGCTCAGTGTCTTATAAGCATAAGTAGCCCACATTATGCTAAGTCTTATAGTGGATAAGACTTGGCATAATGTGGGCTACTTATGCTGAGTGATTCTCTTATGTGCTATCTCATTCTACATTATTACAAGAGAAGAAAGAAACAGTCAAGAGGTTCAGTTTTGAGTATTGTCAAACTTTTAAGTGTCATTTTCTATACGGTGGTGTGACTGAGTATGTGTGTGTCTGTGTGTGTGTTTGAGGAAGGGAGGTATTTACTTTCAACTCCACAGGTACCGTTGGCAGCTTGTTTCCCTGAGATGGGCTGCACGACTGGACTCGAGGAGGTGGGGTACGCGTGGCGTCTGTAGATGGCGTGTGCCTGTGGTGCCGAGGTCTTATGGTTTGATTTCTCCAGAGGCTGAATAAAGAACTCTTGATCCGACAACTTGAACATTCCTGTCTGAGGAGAAGAAGGACTGCAAGTCAGTTTTCTCTTCATTTCTCTAAATATTTCATTAACTCTTTTAATTAGGAGCAGTACAGGAAGAGTTGAAGTGTGAACTGTTTCACTGCTTTACCAAAGCTGTTCAATATTTCATACACACATGTTAGCAACAGTATTTTTCCATTAACTGTTGACCTTTTGTCACCATAATGTAGATATACATGTATATACTGAATAGGAATCAGAAACTCTGTTGTCAGTATTTTTATATCTGAATTTAAGTCAAACCAACAGAGACTACAATTAACGATTATTTTCATTATCCATTAATCTCTATTATTATCAATTAGTTCTTCGGTCTAAAAAATGTCCAGAAATTGTGAAAAATATCAATCACTGTTTCCTAAAGTCCAAGACGCGACCAAAAAATATCTTGTTTTGTCCCGACCAACAGCAAACAACCCAAAGAAACTATCATAGAGGACAAAAGAAACCAGAAAATATTCTGATGATAATATAAAAAAAAGTTGTAACCTGAGAATTTTGGCATTCGTCCCTTAAAAATGACTCAAAGCTATTTGTCAATTATCCAAATAGTTGCCGACAAATCGTTGCAACTCTGAAACCAACACAGTATCAATAGATAAAAAATGTGTGAACCTGTTTTTGTTGTTAAGTTCACCTTCTCTCTACCATTGTCATATAATGAGGTGAGAATGTTTATATGTTACTATGCTGTTAATGCAAACTCATCAAATCCTGCAGGTACTTCACAGTAAAGGCCCTCCAGTGAAGAGAAGTGATGATAACTGTCCCTGTAAAGAAGCTGTAGGTGGTGTCTTTGTCACAGCGTGTAGCTTGGATTTAGTTAGTAAGAAGGGTAAAAGCTATTTTCAGACATTTTTGTTAGTGGATTTACACAAGGAAACCTCTCAATTATAGCAATACAGGTCAATCTTAATTCCCCAACACGTTATCAGGGTAAGTAGTTCCTTTTCCAATTCTGCAGCTGTCTTAGCTTCATGCTGAACTTATCAATCACTCTGCTGTCCTAAGACAACCTGTTATCAATATAAAGTATACTAGTTCAATACTAAAAATAACACAAAACAGAGGAATCTTTCCTTCTTTGCATTTTTTGTTGTTGTTTTATACAATCGTTTGTCTCAGTTGTGTTACATATTTTGTGTTCAAAAGTTGCTTGTAAATTAACAAAATAGCTCTTGAAAACATAATGTGGAACTGCACAATATTGACTTATCCTGAGCACGCAAAAAACAAAATCAGCAAGTTACAGTGAAAGAGTAAAAACAGCCTGGTTTCCTGAGAACATTTCTATTGATGACATCGAATGGCATTGGAGCAATTCAGTTTCAGTGGCTCAAGTGCCACCTCTCACTGATTATGGTCATGCAGCTACAGTAGCAGTAGTTCAGGGTGTGACTGTGACAGGGGGCAAGATCACATATCATAAAATTTACTGTACCGTGTTGGCACAGTGCCAAAACCAAATTCCATTAGCTCCCTCCTTTTTCTGTTGTCCATCCTTGCCCTATATTCAATTCCCACCCACCTTAAGTCTCCTATTTCCTCTCCCTCAGCTGTCTCAGAGTCACAGGTGCCACCAGTGACCAGACAGCAGGGTTGGTGCAACTTGTGCACCACATGGATAAAGTCAAGGGAAGCAAGAGTCTCACACATTTAGATTGCTGTGGAGCAGCCCCCATTCCTGCTTATCCTTAGAAATAAATCAAACTTCTCAGCTAAACCCTTACACTGCCTCTAATGGAGCAACACATCCTCAATTATAAACAGTGGGATTAACATCTAAAAATGTAGGATCGACTAAAAGCAAAAAACTCCTGTTGAAACTGTGACATTGAATGTTTGCCCTCATCTATGAAGTAATTTTACTTTGTTTCTGTCTGTCTGCATGCATATATCAACCAAAATGAACTGAAACCAACACCAGGCTGTGAGCTGTCAGTTAAAGGTTGTTGCAGTTAAGAGGACACCAAGCCCAGATTTCACCACCCAGCTCAAGTGAAGTGACGCCGTGCAAGACACCAGAAATCAGGTGAAGCCCACATCCTGTCTTATGTTACTGTAGCTCATATCACC
This sequence comes from Thunnus thynnus, assembly GCF_963924715.1. Taxonomy (NCBI): domain Eukaryota; kingdom Metazoa; phylum Chordata; class Actinopteri; order Scombriformes; family Scombridae; genus Thunnus; species Thunnus thynnus. The sequence goes on from NC_089517.1 coordinate 10,672,430, forward strand.
TTTTCTGCCTCTGCCACGAGAACAAAAAAATCTCAGAACCTTCGGATGTAAAACTGTAAATGTACATGTAGGACTAGATGTGCTGACTGTCTATTTCTATCTGTCATGTTTTGAGTTGTTTAAATTTGTCTTATGTTGTTTTAGAAAATGTTCCTATGATGCTGTGAAAAACAGTGTCAGTAATCACTGAACTATCCTGATGATGTCTTACAGATTATCTGATTTTCTTTTCCTATGATTTGTACTTTGGTATTGTGGTATCTGGAAGTCTGCACAACTTGACACCGCAGCAATTTATGTTGGTTTTTTTTCTCATTATTTACGTCATGTGACTCATGCTTTCAGCATCAATACACAAGGAAAACACAAATAAGATATTTACTGTTGCTATTACCACATTGCACTAAGGAATATAAATTGATGTAATGTAATGTTGTAATGATCCCACACCTTCTTAAACATCAAATTCAAGGACTTTTCAAGGACTTTCCAGGCCCAATTCCCTCAAATTCAAGGACCCAACATGGCATAGGTTCAAGGTTAATTACTGTTACAAAACAGAGCTTTTATAATGAGAACTAGCAGGCTTTACAGAGGCTCACAGACTATGTGGTCTCTTGCCGTCTCTAACACAGTACAGCAAAACAATATTCTATTCTTGCACAAAATATATGAATTCAAGCACTTTCAATGACCCATTTCTATTTATGTGTACTTTCAAAAACTTTCAAGGCCATGATTATTTTTCAAATTCACACATTCTTTCTCAAAAAGATGCAGAAAAAATAGTTGTCACTTCTAGGCTGGATTAGTGCAATTCCTTGTTATCAGGCTGCCCTAACACGTCTCTAAAGTCTCTCCAGCTGGTCCAGAATGCAGCTGCACATGTACTGACAAAAACCTGAAAAAGAGATCATATTTCTCCCATTTTAGCTGTGCTGCATTGGCTTCCTGTAAAATCCGGAACTGAATTTAAATACCTTCTCCTCACCTACAAAGCTCTTAATGGTCAGGCACCATCATATCTTAAAGAGCTCATAGTACCCTATTACTCCACTAGAACACTGCGCTCCCAGAGAGCAGGCTTACTGGTGGTTCCTACAGTCTCCAAAAGTAGAATGGGAGGCAGAGCCTTCAGCTCTCCTGTGGAACCATCTTCCAGATTCGGTCCAGCCCCTAGTTATGCTACTACGGGTCTAGACTGCCAGGGGACTTCCCATGATGCACTGAACTCCTCTCTCCTCCTCTCCATCTGCATGTATTCATGTACCATTACTGCATGTTACTAACTTGGCTTCTTCCCCGGAGTTCTTTGTGCTGTCTCATCCGCAGGAAAGCCCAGGATCCGGGCTGTGAGCCTCTGCCGCGGGGATGTCCTCCTCAAGCAATTGCTGCTATTTGTTATTGCTAGTCATAGATCTATTATTATTAATGTTGTTGCTACTATTATTGTTATTCTGCTTCTCTGTGTGTGTGTATCCCGTCCCGTCCCCCCGCCCACCCACCCACCCACCCACCCCTCGTTAAAGAGGAGTTTTTCCTTACCACTGTTGCCAAATGCTTGGTCATGGGGGAATTGTTGGATCATTGTAAATTAAAGAGTACAGTCTAGACCCGCTCTATGTGAAAAATGTCCTGAGATGACTTTTGTAGTGATTTGGTGCTCTATAAATGAAACTGAATTGAACTGAATTGAAAATTTAATTGAATTCACAAACTTTCAAGGATTTCAAGGACATGTTGAGTTATATACAGTTAATTAAATGACTTGTTAAGACTGTTTTCCATTATGTGCCTTGCACTGCCTCTGCTCTGTAAGTAACTGTCATACCCGCACCGTGTTTGTGTGTTCTGTGAATCTCTGTAAATGTCAAGTTGCATCCGCACCACTGCGACCAACAAAACCTCTGGAGCACTTATTTTGTTTTATTTCAGTGACTCTGCATTAAGTTCTCATGTTATTTATTTTTAGCCTGACACAAATGTTGCAGCAATGTGGCATCCCACCTCTTCAAGGAATAAATTCCAGATTGTTTTTTAAGCAAATGCTTCAGCAAAAAAATATTGAGCTTCTGCACTTTTTTGTGGTTCAGAAAAGTAGCACCACACCAAAGCTTTAGTCTGACACTGATACTTTCATTGTATCACTTTGTTATTGTTGGACAACAACAACAACAACTATTCTGAAGAGAATCCTTTCCTTTTAAGCCAAAAGCATTTCATGTACACAATATTTCAGGTAAAAAAAAAAAGGAGGAATATTCATGTGATATTTTGGGCTAGACAACAGAGTGTTGTGCACATTTTGTAACTCAGATGGCGTGATTGACATGTTTTGGTTGACTAATTGATCACTTTTGATGAATAAAATGAGAAATGCTTTGTCCGCACCATTAACCTGGTCCTCATCACCATCTGCCCATCCATGTATGAATCAAAAGTGCTGCTGTGCATCCCAACAGGATGTCTGATATTAGCTCTTTAGTGTACGACAACAGACTTGTTTACGGCTTTTCTTTCATGTTGAGGACACTTGAAATGTGATGACAATACTAACTGCAGATGCTTGAATACTTTGTAATTCCTGTTCATAAAAATCAAGCAGTTTTGATTTGTAAAGACAGTTTGCAAATTGAAGGAAAGCACAATGCTTAAAATGCATCATCTAAAAATAAATGAACAGATGGGACAGTAATGGTTCTGAACATATTGTGTTTGTAAGTGGTTGATTATGAATAATCTTGATGCTCGCTAGGAAACTAGCAACAGGGTCTGTGTCTGTGTAGTACTAGTGCATTACATACTGTAGCAAGTTGCACACATGCTAAACAATAAATGGGAGGCGTTTTGGTACATGTATGCTAATATGCTAAGAAGAGGAATATTAATTACTCTGACACAAAAAAACAAAACTTTTTAAAAGGCAAAGTGCAGTTCACTGTGTTCGTTTCCATTCATTTTAGTAATCTGATTAAATTAAGAAGAACTTGATGAACACAGGTAGGAGTCTGCTGGATAAATGTGATTACTTGGCCACATACAATATAAGCTTAACAGGGTTTATTTATATGGTTGAGGAAAGACTACGAATTTGCATGACAAAGACCTAGGAGGGTATAGAATCGCTGTGGGATTAATGGGCAGCTACATGTATACATTGCTGTTTCCAATATCATTCAGTCAAAGGTCTGACTTAAAGGTTCAATAAGTAGGAATCAGAAATTCCTTCTCATTAGTGACACCTGTGGGCATTAAATAACCTGTAGTCAACATCCTGTGGCTTGCACGCATGCTCACTACTGGAGGTGATGTCTTTTTCCTCGCTTCTCATTATTACATAAAAGATCTCTAACATTGTATTAGAGATTGTTGTGTTGTTTTGCACCATCCTGACAGATATGTGTCCCTCCCATTTCTTTGGAAAACAGCATGGCTCTATGATCTGTGGATTCCCAATACCCTCAGTAATCAGTTGCAGAAGGCTGTGATGGGGGGATGCTGATTCACTAACATGTGTGTGTGTATTTACGCTGCCTCTTATTCTGTGCATGATTATGTCAGTAATCACCCTCATTGTCATTTGAGAAAATATGTGTTTTTTCAGACTGTTCATAAAAGTGAAGAAGAAAACCGGTTGATTACTCATTCTCTTGCTAGAAGTTTAACTAAAGGGAAAAATAACAGACATAAAGTGACTGATATGAAGGTTTTTACATCATAGAGTTTTAATACTTATTACTCTAATACTTAAGTTAGGTCTAAATCCCTATACACATATATACGTAAGTACTTATACAGTAAGTGTCCCTGTGATGGCCCCTGTGGTGTCGTATGAGAGTTTGTATCTGTTTCTAATCCGTGGCTCTCCCCTGCAGGTGACTGATTGCAGTAACTCTGCACCTGGGCTCTCCTTTTCAGACACCTGCTTGTAGTATTTTGCTCTTCGCATCCATACACCCACTCGTACATTTACATGCACACATCATTAAAACCTCACACATAGTACCGATTTCACTGACATCCACGCACCATACTTAAATTAGTTATCACCTCTTTAATTCTGTTTAATTGGCACCTCTAATCTGTTTTAATTTGGTGATTTTGTGTAGTAAAGTGGTCTCCTTTTTGTTGTGACTTCCTGAGCCGGGTCATGATAGTCCCCACTAAAGATTACTGATTACTGAATTACTGAAATTTTTTTTTCAAGTGAATATGACATCTTTTAAACCTTATTATGACTTGAAAGATAAAGCAGATGGAGATTGGCTCTCATGCTTTAGAACATTTAGGAACACACACATACTTCATCACACTTACTACTCATCATGTACACCTGCTCATAAAAAACAGCCAGCTCCTCCAAGCTGCATTTCTTCAGCTTTGTATATAAAAGGTGCAGACAAATATGTCAAAAATAGCCAACAGTCAAAAAAAAATGTTTTCCGAAGGTATAAAATCTGGGACATGTCATCTCCTCCAAAATGCCTCCAACAGCAGGACAGAGAATCATCCACAGAGAAACAAAGAATCCGCAAACGGTATAAAACTTATCAGCAGGCCTTTCTCTCCTCATATGTCAGTAGTATTTATTACTCCTACATCAAAAAAAACACAAGTGTGAAATGTGATTAGTTACAGACTAGAAAAAACCAAATCTTAAAAATTTGCTAAAAAGGCTCTGGATAATCTTCAAGAGTGTTCTGGCAAATGTTCTACCGTGCAGTATCTAAGTACTTTGACAGTGACATAGTTTTCATAGGTCTGTGTATTCCCTTTATGGGTGTTTGAGTAACATTTATAGGCTATTAAGTGAGCAGTGTAGGATGCGCAGCCTTTCTGATACAAAATCCCTTAATTTTAGGACAATAATCTGAAGCAGGCGAGGAGTTTTTAAAGGCCCAACAGTTAAATGGATATAACTGTCCACGTCAATCACCTGACTTCAATCCAACTGATCATGTGTTTCACTTGCTGAAGACCAGACTAAAGGGAAAAAAGTCAGCAAAACAAGCACGAAGTGAAGCGGGCTGCCGTACCGGTCTGGCAGGGCACCATCAATGTGGATACCATGTGTCTTTTGATGTCTTTGATTTGTAGGCTTCAGACTGTGAATCTCTGCAAAGGATTTTGAATCAAATATGAAACAAAATGACACTGATTGGGTTTATCTTTCTTGGTCAAACTACTGTTTAAACTGGGGAGGATTAAACCGTATGTTAATTTGCGCTTGTATTCTTGGGTTTGAACGCTAATTGACCTCCTTGTTAAATATACCTGCTCAGTAAAACAGCCAGCTACTCCAGTGAATCATGCAGCTGCAGCTTAATATACAGTATGGAGACAGGGTCAAGATATTCAGTTTCTTTTCAATTATATATTAGACTTGGTAAGTCATCTATATGACTTTAATTGGGTATAAATTGGTGCAAGATGTGGTGGTTCCAGTCTCTCAGTAACACACTTTTTGTTTGGGAATTTTAGTGCACTGTAGCTTACAGATTTCAAAAAGAAAGGTATGGTGAACAAAAACATGCTGTTAGTGATGCTTCTCTTGGTGGAAATGCTTTGTTAGAAGTTCCCAAACCAAAGACAGACACATGTAAGCTAACAGTGGTGAGACTGTGTCTGGTTCCCCTTCTGTCAGCGGAGATGAAAAACATGGCAGTTAAGTGGGCAAAGAATCATGGAAAATGTGTGTAAAAACAAAGACCAATCTTCAGAACGTGGGCCGACAAATTTCTTGTGACATGAGAAAAGTAGGACAAGCATAATGTTTTAACAACATGAATTCATGCATATATCCTATATTGTCTCAAGAGTGGGCTGTGTTTCCTTTGTACATATCATGTTGTACTGAAACTTTGCTGCTGAACAAGTGCTTTTTTCCGGCATCTCACTGAATCCATATCTCCCAGGACTCAGGTTGTTCGGGACATGACTGCACACTTTCCAGTGTCAAGGCCTGGTTTACTGGTGTAAAGAAAAGTGACAAATTGCAAAACAGAATTCGTCCTCAAGGAATTATAACAGACTCCTTATTGATTTCATCCCAAACGAACACCTCACATGATGCCTTTCCCTCTAAAGGGGAACTCCATTGATTTTACACAGGGGGAGTACTATTACATGAGGAAAAAGTTGTATAAAGCCTTTTGTGGCTCAAGAGGGAGTTGCGTGCAGTCTGATAAATTGCCTAAGTTGACGTCAGTTGGGGCTGGAGATTACAAGTTTAAAAATGAAAAGAATCTAGGGTGTGGAGTAAGAAAGAAGTGAGGTTACCAGACCTCTGGAACCCAGTCCTCATCTTTGCTTGAGGCTAGCAGCTCGAGGCTACATTTGCTGCTACATGCACCTGAATTTTTACAGTCACAAGTCACGTTGCATTATGATGTAGGCGCCAGGTTTCGACAAGGAAGAACAATGCATGGACAAAAAAAGATGACATTTCTGGCTCTGCTGCATCGATTTTTTTTTTTTTTTTTTTGAAAACAGTCCATAATGAGTCTGATAATTTACTAGAGTGCAATGCTAAATCAGTAAAGCAATGTTTATTTGCTTGAAGTGTAGTGGGCAAAACAACAACTAACTGCCACCAGGGTTCACTTTACAGATAAATATGGTAAAGCACAGTGAGTGCAAAAAGAAAGGCGAAATATTTCATCTGTAATGTTGCCTCACGGGAAGGTTTTACTTTCCAACATAAATTAGTATCATCAATATTAAATGCATTATTAAGAACACATTTTACCCATGTGGTGAACTGTGTTAATTCTGGGCGTGAGTTAAAAGGATAAGTTTGGGTTTATTCAAGTCTGTCTTAATTCAACACTGATGTGCACTTATGTACGTGGAAATGGATCTTGGTTGCTGTAGCAAATTCTTACTCTCCTTACTGACCCTGAAGCTATTCCCCCTTGAACGTAATACTACACTGTAAAAAACGGAGACCAATCCACAGCCCTCGTTCTGTGAGAAAATACATTCCAAAGTTCAGTTGATGCTTTTATGATGCTTCAGCAGTTTGAATATGCTAACTCGAGCCGGTATCTTCCAAAGTTACAGTCTATTAAGAACTAAATGCCCTTTTTTTGTTTCAGCGGAATGAAACTCCTCAACGAGCTGAGGCCTCAGACTGGCCTCATTTTAGCTTCAACCAAATTCTCGAATACATCTTTGCACAGAACAAGATTAAACTGTAGATTTTGTCCCTAATCTCTTACGGTGTAGTCGCATTCTGAAAAAATAGCTTCAGGGTCTGTCTGGTGAGTAGAAATGATTCCAACGACCAAGATCCATTTCCATTTTGCATGTCAGTATTGTATTAAGATAGAGTTTAAAAAACCCAAATCTATCCTTTAACCTCTGAAGTGAAGCTGGTGAAACTGGTTCATGCAGAAACTGTATGTAATGCAGCTCTCTGGATACGTGTACTGTATGTGTCTGTTAAACTTGCACATTACCATGTCTGCTTAAAGCACTTTTGCATTCTCTACTACTGCTCACACTGGGCCATGGCAACCTTAGATGGCTGCCTAACTTTAATAGTCAAAAGACATGCGAAGAAAGATCTCTGCATTCACACCCTTGTTAGAGGTTGCTTAACTTATTTTCCAAGCAGCACATTCAGATTCTTTTAATTAAAAGCATTCGACCCACACCTCCGAGGTGGCCAAGATTCTGACGTATTGATTTATCTAAGAATGATGAAGTCCATGCATCAAACCCATCTGTGTAATAAATTTGCCATTTTGTTATTTTGTAAAATCAATACACCAATGAGTTTGTAAAAAATTCAATGATGATCAAAATAAAATCGCATACTCTAATAATCTACCAATTCAGAGAAAAAATGAGAAATGGAGAGTGTGTGTGTTTATGCTACATGGAAATAGTTTTGATGGTCCTGGACCATATATAATCTGGCACAATATTACTGTAACATTGTGATATCCATTAGCTGTCTAAAAATTCTTTTATTCATGAACACACGTGGCAGAGCAGAGCAAAAATGGCCGACTGCATTTTGCACAAACAGTCTGTGAATACCGGTGAGCAGGTTTTGGACTATAGTTTGGATTCCTGCTATGCAGATTTACTGCAGCAAGTGTTATTTTGTTCTTCAGCCACAGGTAGAGTTACATGGTAAGTATGGAACTACAACAAACATCACTGCAAGGAGAAAACTGTTTTTGCATGTGTGTCTGTAAATGCTCCACTGTAGTTATAACAAATTGTCAGACATTTCTTGGCTGGAGTGGATCTTATGCAAGGCGAAGGGGAAGTCTGAATAGCAGACTCATATGCACCTGTTTTTGAAAAAAATACATCCAGGGCATCTATATCTTGCAGCATGAACCTTGAGTTGTCAAATAAGTCTGGGGTCTGAACATCGGTGTGCATAGTTTTGGTATTAACGCCTCATTATACGCACTTAACTAAGCTGTCCTCTGTTGCAGCTGACACATTTCTAATCAACTTGAAATGCACTGAATTACAACTGCAAACAGAGATTAACAAAGTAATTTCAAATAGTTTGTATATAATCCACTCACCAGTCCATCACAGGTACTTATTGCTGCGTTCCCTTTAACAGTGTTCTCATCCCACACTTCCCCTAAGAAATGGCACTGGGAAGATCCAGGAGGTTGGATCTTGGCCCCATCCAGGCCACCGTACCTCCTTTCCGTCAGGAAGCCTGGAGCGAGCAGGTGTGGGTTGAGAGTGAGGTTAAAGTACAGACTGTGTCCGCCATGCCACAACTGGTAGAAGACACGATCTAAGTCCACTGGTTCCTCTGAGGCTTCCCGGCGCTGTACACGGCGAGCATGATGAGACAGGAAGTTGGACAGGAAGTGACCTCTGGCATCCACTCTACTGGGGTGAACCACTTCATACATAGGCAGATCCTGCAGAAATCTCTCTGTCAGAGCCATGGTGGGAAGAGAAGATGTAAAAGAAGATGGGTTATTAAATCATGGGACAGAGGAGGATAATTAAATAATGAATTGGCTGTTAAACTGTAAACAAAACTGGGGAAATTCTTAACAAACCCATCCGTCATTTTTATGTTTGAATACAGCTGCAGTGTATACGGTGTCTGTTAGGGTAACGGTAATACAGCTTCAAACTGGATTCTTGTCTACTTTCCTCTTTTTACTTTTTACTCTGTCTCATGTGCAGCAGGATTGATAACGTTGGTGGAACTCATCCCTTTGATAAAAACAATACTACTTAATTTCCTGTGATTTGAAGTAGCTGAATCAGCAGCATGAAAGGCAGCGTGAGAAAGATACACTTTTGTGAGAAAGAGTGAAGAAAATGTGTCTTAAGAGGAGGAATTATAGCAGTCTATAATCCATACATACATCTCCACTGTTTTGTTCAGAGGAAATTAAGTCTTGTACAACATTACACATCTGTTCAATTTAGTTCAACACTCTGAAGAATCCACGTTTTGGATCAGTATGAACATTCAGTACACCTACGCACAGAGGAAAAAATTTGATGTGTGTCTTGCACTTAAGTGCCATTTGTGAACCATGTGTGGTACCAAAATACACAGAAAGAACAAAGGATGGTGCTGCAGCAGCAGTTTCAGGATGTGACTCTCATGTAATCATGAAGACAGTTTTGCCTTTTATCCAACATCAAGATGTTTAATGCAATAACCAGAATATATTCTATTATATTGCAAAGTAAAATCATGTTTTAGGGCTCATTTTCTATGTGAATTTTTATATTAATATAATATTTGCACATAAAGAAAACACAGTATTAATGGCCAATGGCCAGTATTGTGGCCAATATGAGTCTGCCAAAAAAAAAAAAATCACAATAATATTAGATGTCCAAACAACAGCTGTTTCACGATAATGTCTCATTTACTCTACATGGCTCATAGTATAAATAAGCAATCCTTGTTGCATAATAATTTCCAGACATGCTGCCATTGTGTAATTTGTCAGGAAGCAAAGACCTGCTCCTTAATCCACACAAATGCCGTCATTAGCTTCACGTCAATCACGGACAATGAGCGGAATGCAAACAATGATTTAATGATTTTATGACAAGGTAAGATGAGGTCTCTCTGCATTCGGCATTGCACAGGACTATCGGCAGAAATATTTTCAAGAATACATCAGTGCACAAAGATCAGAAAAACAAACTCTCATGTTTTCAAGTTTTTAGTTACACCCATTAGTCAGGGGTCATGAGTCTTAATTCAACCTTCAACAAAGGGTAGTATTCCTAAAAAGGATTTGATTTATTGCAAAGAAAATTGATACCATCACTCAATCAGCACGACTGGCTTTCATTGTGTGTATTTTACATGAAGATCCAGGTCCAGAGCATTTCAACATTTCTAAATATTTCCCAAGTAAAACCTAACCTTGTAGGGTTATGTGGCCTTGATGGAGCTGAGAGTTTTCTAGTTGCATATGTGAGGAGTCTTTTTCTGAAAGGATTTCATAACATGTAAATGATTTTCTCTCATCTACAATGATTCCTGTTAGTGTTTTAAAACAAAATACACATAATTATTTTTGAATTGATTAGTAGTGCTGCCACTAACAATTATTTTCATTATCAACTAATCTGCTGATTAATTTGTCAATTAATTGATTAATCATCAATTAAAACTCACTAAAACATCATAAAACAGGGAACATGTCCAGCACAGTATCTTAGAGCACGAGGTGATGTCACCAAATGTCTTGTTTTGTCAAACAAACTGTCCAAAACCCCCAAAGGCAGCAAATTCTCACATTCGAGAACCTAGAGCTATCATGTTAGGTGTTTTTGCTTGAAAAAAATGACTTAAATGATAAACTGATGATCAAAATAGTTTCAGATTAATTTTCTTTCAATGAACTAATCAATTAACCAACTACTTGTTGCACATCTTGTGATCAGGTTCCTATTAAAGCACTTCAAATATAAGTTGTCAAATGAATATGGTATTAAGATGGCTGCTCCCCCTTTCCACATTTACTTCTGTAACTTAATTAATATGGTTATGCAAGTAAAAAATCAAACAAAAACCCTCACAGATCCTCCAAAGTTGTCATCATGAGGAAGCCTGTGTTGTAATGTTTTTCTATTTTGGGTTCTTGATAGTTTAAAAATAAAATTTGGGATTCCAGCGCCAACATTTATCACCTGAAACTGATAGTATTTGGGGGGGTTGCCTCCCCTCAGTGACATATCCTTGCCTACACTGCCTGAAAGTGCTTAGTTTTTCCTCTCAAGTGCACACAGCTGATTTACACCGGATGAGACAGAGTGCATCCAGACTCCTTGTTCTGCTTGTTTCTCCAGTCTCAAGAGAGCCCTAACTTGTTACATCCAAGCAATGAACTAAAAGGAAAGACTGTGATGATGAAAGTGCAGAGTGTATTCAACAATACATGAGAAGATAAATCCACTTATATGATGATAACCATTGGGCCTGACAGCTGAAGAGCTGTTTGTCTTAGCAAACTAGAATAGAAACCTACTCCATTATGAGAATAATAATCACATCCTGCAGATTACCAAAGTGAAATTCTGTTTCCTGCCCTTCACTGATGAGGTCAGGGGTCAGTGTCAGCAGCACCACTATGCTGGGATTCTTCGCTTTGCTCAAGGGCACTTTAGAAGGGCAGATGGGACTTGAACCTCTGATGATTCAATGGAAAGAAGGTCTCTCCAGCTCCCAGACCAAGCTGCAAAACCTTGGACTTAATTGCTACAGTCAGCCCAGAACTCTGTAAACACAAGTCACAGCTGGCCTGCCCTCCACCGTGAGGACTGCTGGCTGAATTAGATGCGCTGTGGAGCAAATGTGCACAAGAAAAGCGGCCACAATACCAGAGAACGCGGCAAAATACGGACGGATCCTTGAATTCAAATGTGTTAAAGACTTTGTTTTCAAGCTCGACTAACCTGTTTCATGTGATAATCCAAACGTTTTGCAGCTTTCCAGGACCGTCAGAAGTGCGATGCAGAAGTGAATGAAAGAAGCTCCGTGAAGCCCGCAGTCAAAACGGGTCATTTTGTCAGGACGGTAGCCTATAGTTAATAAACATTTAATGCCTTTCTAACACCGAGTCGATTTTAATTTCAAATTATTTCCATTTGGGCTGGATGCACTTTTCGCTTTGTTGCGGCCACTTAAACTGTGACAGTCCCAGTAAACTTCTCCAATTTAGGCCTGAACATCGTTTGCCTCCACGGGGCGGTTTTGTTGCATTCTCAGTCTTTTTGGCTTGTTTGTATTTCGGTGTTAATGTTTGCTTACGAGTAGCTGTCCCCTCTGTGCTCCATCAGTCTTCTCCCGACAGCCAGTGACAGCTTTAAAACTTTCCCCTGCAAACTTTCGCAGAGCCACCCCCACAGATGGGTGGACTTAAGACAATAGGCTATCTTTCAGTCGGACTAGGGGCTTAAAGGGGAATGCTACTCCAAGAAATCGGATATAGCGCTGCGATCCAATTGACAGTCGCATCCAAAACTGAGGTCTTTTGGGTTCTAGATGGGTCAGACGAGGACCAGTTTTGATATTGTTGCCTTCACTCGGAAGGCAGAGAAATGATTACAGATCAGATGTTTTGTTTTGTGCAATACTACATCTCTGCTTACAGAACAAATAAACAAGTCCTCTCCAGGGGAGAGAGTGAGACAAAACCTTCACAAAGTCATGCACGAAACTGTGTTCAAGGGCATTAAGTTCAGTGAGGTTCGTGATGTGAGAAATCTTTGGAAACTTGAACTGCATGCAGTCATCTAAACACAATGTCTTAAACTTATGATGGTTTTAACCGATCTCTCTCTCTCTCTCTCTCTCTCTTTTTTAAAGGTTGTTCAATTAGCGGTTTGCATAATATGAATCACACTTCAAAAACTATAATCAAGTCTATTGAGAACATCCACATGGACGCTAAACGGAACATGACTGTTTTACCTTATCTATCCAAGCTTAGTGCCCCCTCTAGTGGGAGAATGGAGGCACTGTGGACCACTGATGTTTGGGTGATGCATGAGCATCCTATATGAGTTTAGATGCACATCGATTCTGATATGTTACAATAGTCTTAATTTCTTATAAAGATGCGAGTAGTTTTGTGGCACACACACTTAAACGCACACTGTTCTTTGTGATGATGCTTATAAACATGGAAGAGAATGACTATATTTTACTGCCAAACTGAAATAAGGTGCACATATAGCAGTGTAAAGGGGATGAAAATGTAGTTTAATGTAGTCTGCCTTGAGTTTGACCTTTATATGTCTGAAAAATTCAAAAACAGTCAGTATTTTCCACTTTTAATCGTTTTAATTCTGTCGCCTGGTCTTAGCGTTTCATTCTTTCTCTACCTTTTCCTTTTTTATTAGTAGTGCTCACATTTTTCTCATAATGTTTGATGCTTTGTCACATCTTAATTCCTATATTTTAATTGAATTATTATGATGAAAGGTCATAAATGACTCCAATGGATGCATTTTACGCACGCCTTACGCACGGTACATTATGTCGCAGGCTGAATGAGTTGTCTGGTTGGGAAAGATAAATATAAATTCATGTGAAGCCCCAACAATAAACCAGACTCCTGGGTTTGCTGCTGGATTCGGGATGCTTTAAGCGTATGTCTCATCCGACCAATAGTGGCTCAGCAGCGGAGCGACACACTTGTATAAAAGCACAACCTGAGCCAGCTGTCATTCTCAGAGGTGTGATGAAGACGACAATTCATGATTGTTCATTGAAAGGAGATAAATAGCTTCGACACTTTGGCATGGGGTGTCCGGGTTGTATTTTCGTCTAACCTGTGCGCGCAGTAGGAAGCCTAGTCTCCAACTTTAAAGATGGATGAAATATTTAACCACAGTGGAGCAGTGAACCGAAGTTCGCCCGGCGATGAGAAGTTCAGTTTCGAAGACATCGATGTCGGCGCAGACGGCACCCCCATCCTGAGGATACTCATCTCTGTGGTGTACTCTGTGGTTTGCGCAGTGGGTTTGGTGGGGAACTTGCTCGTCTTTTTCCTCATGAGGTTACGACAAGGTCGAAAGAGGTCCACCATCAATTTTTTCATCATCAACTTGGCAATAACGGACTTCCAGTTCGTGCTCACTTTGCCCTTCTGGGCTGTGGACACCGCGCTGGACTTCAGTTGGCCGTTTGGAGACGCCATGTGCAAAATCATCCTCTCAGTCACCGTGATGAACATGTATGCAAGCGTCTTTTTTCTCACTGCCATGAGTGTTACTCGTTACTTGTCTGTCGCCTCTGCTCTGAAGAAAAAATCTTACAGAAGGTCACGGTGTGTGAAGTGGGTTTGCGCGGTGCTGTGGGTGGCGGCAACCGTCGCCACAGCTCCAACAACTATCTTCTCCACTGTAACGGTGGTCGCTGGAGAAAAACTCTGTCTCCTCAAGTTCCCAGAGGGGCACGACTGGCTCGCCCTCTATCATATCCAGAAAATCTTGATAGCTTTTATCATCCCTATGTTCATAGTCTCTGTCAACTATCTGATGCTTCTGCGCTTCGTGAGACGTAGAAGTATGGACAGCAGCAACCCCAAACGGAGATCGAGAGTCACCAAATCTGTTGCTATAGTGGTTTTGTCTTTTTTCTGCTGCTGGATGCCAAACCATGCCATCACCTTTTGGGGCGTCTTGGTCAAATTTAACGCAGTCAACTGGGATAAGTCATATTACATGGTGCACACCTATGTGTTCCCTGTTACTGTGTGCTTGGCGCACGCAAACAGCTGCTTGAACCCGGTGCTTTACTGCCTGATGCGGCCAGAGATCAGGAAGATGCTCAGCGGTTTATTTTGGAGAGTTTCCACTCCATCCACCAACAAGGGCTGCGCGACGCGTTCTTTTACGCAGGGAGAAACTCAGGGAGTCGTGCCTCTCCAAATTATGGACAATGGAGAGTACACGCTGTCCATCATAGACCGTAAAGGCTTATCAAGCTCCAAAAAGATCATACACGCCTGATAACTTCAGCCTGGTGAAACATAGCTGCTGCTTTATAGGTCTGTTTTGTCCACCTGTAACCGTCATTACTCGTGCGTAATGCTTTCGCTAGCGTCCCAAATTTGAACATTTGAACGACACATTGTGTGGATACACACAGTGTGTTTGTCATCATGACATGGGATATATATGACAAATGTAATGTGGCTTTTATTGAATTCCTGCAAAGTTAGCGTACTTGTAGATTCCGTTGAGGGAATAAACCAACGTGTATTCAACTTCTTTCTTTTCTCTCTTTTGAAGTGCGGTTGCAAGCTATTGCCCCTTGTAATGTTAGTTTAATTGTATTGTTTGCCTTTATTTGATAGTGAGAAGCGACAGAAAAAAAGAGTGACTGCGACAAATGTGACACAAGGGAGAAAAACATCCCCGTCACACGGTGCATTTTAGAGCAGAGTCCTGCAGAAGACTCCCAGCAAATCGTGGTGGGATTATATGATGTAAAAGCGCCTACAAAGGAGATGGAGATTAAAATAGAATCACAAGGTTGATTACTATTCATGTACAGTCTGTAAAACCTGTCTGTAAATAAAGTCATTTTCTATCTGAGGTATTAAGTGGTTGTTGTTCTTTAACCCTTCTATTCCCTGCTTTTATACACAAAACTAGACTGTAGACGCCATGTGGGTGTAATTTGACAAAGCATCTTAATTTCTGAGGCATCAATAATGTGGTAAAATGATAGAAGATTCTCATCTGTAATTCATATTTTAGTATAAGCTTACATTATGTATATATTATACGGTATATTGTCACATACGCTTTTCTGTCTTCAATCATTGCTTTTATCTGTGAGTTAGTGTCATGCATTCGCCATTGAGTTTGACACTTCAACCTTGCACAACAAAAAACAAACTGAGAAATACTGCTCACCTAGATGGAGGCGAATAATGGATCAAATAAGACGTATATAAGTATATATTCATTTAGCTACAAATTCCTTTTCATCATGTGTTGCCTGCACTGCTATTAATGTAGAATTCATGTTTAACATCAGCTCTATTCAAACACACAAGGTTTCTCAGGTAACTCGATAGAGAGGTTAACAAAGGTTGCAGAGATTCCAGTTGTCACTTGGCATTTAGGAGTGGTTCAGGTCCTCTTCAGATTGATTCTGCTAACAAAACACCGGGGAGCCCAAGGCTGAGTGAGTCTCCTGGCTGCAGGCGACTAGGACTGCAGCAAGGTTTGTGTGATAGTTAGTGTATGTTCCTTTCCCTTCTTCCTCTTTCTTGTGCCCTGAGGCACAAGAAATTATTTTTGTGTCCATGATGCTGCAGGGATAGTGTACAGTGGGTAATACAAAATGTCAGAAACCTAAGTCTTTTTCCTAAGCCACCATGGCCAGTACTCTCTTCAAAACACTTTCTTTTTGCACTGGATTTCAATAAAGCTACAGTCCCTAAAGTACAAATAATTCTCAGCACGGATCAATGGATGAAATTTGCTCAAACTCCAATAGCTGATTTATATGAAAGCTACAGGGGAAAAAAACAGAGAGGGGACCTTGAGTTAAGATAAAAATAATGAATATAAACCATTGTCTACAGTACAGTTCAACCGTCATTCACAATGAAATGTTCTGGTGGTTTAAAAATTCAATCACATTTTTTGGACCACATAAATATGAAAATATTCACAAATACAACTTAAGTTGTAACTGATAGATGAAAAGGCCATTATTGTAAATATAGGCCTGTTTTATAAACATGGCAGAGTAAACAAAGCTTTACCTGAATCAGAGAACATTAATTTCATAGATTTAGTTGTTGTGTAGGGTTAGTCTCTACAATAGATGACAGGTTCACAATTTTTCAAGACTGTCTTAAAACAACACTCAGGTGCCCAAATGAACATTGAACCAGGTTTTTCTTGCTGTAATCATTCTGTTCAGACTGATCATTAAAAGATCATTCTTTGCACAAAACAAGGACTGTGGATTTTGTCCCCCATCACTTAGATTGTAAGTGCATTATGAAGAGATCTTCTGATGGTCAGTATGAACAGGAGAAATGATTACAGCGAGCAAAACCTCTTTCAGTGCTCCTTTGGGCACCTGACTTTTGTTTTAAGACAGACTTGAAAAACTGAACCTATCCTTTAAAACATTGTGGTGGAGGGCCTACAATTTATTTTATTATTGGATCAAAGGTTGTGCCTTTGGATTGCTAGATATCTTATTTGGACATATGTGATGCTCATCTGTATAACCTCAGTGTACTGTTTTACTGAAGTTTTAGTGAAATACATAACACCATTAAACCCTCTTCATGACATTCCTCCATGATCTCTCCCTGACATTTGTAACCCTGTTTACATCGCACTGCTACATCTTCAGCTGTGGCAGTTTCTTGTTCTTGGGCTTCGGACACAGATTTAAGGTTTGAGGTGTAAATACTAATTGTCATGGTAGGAGAGTCTGATTGCTTTGGCAGCAGATTAATGTGATTTACAGTATGTACACTAGGAGGTGTACCTAACTTAGGATGTATCCTTACTTAGGATGTATCCTAACTTAGGATAGGATGTGACATTTTAATATTTATAGAGTGTACAGACATATGCAGTGTATGTCATACATGTACACAACCTTCCACACAACTAAACTTAGAGAATGTGCTCCAGTCTTTTCTCTCTGAAGTTTGTTGTCCCTGATCTGAGAAGCATCTGCCTTTTTATTGAAACAGTCGGGTATTCTGAATTGTCATTACTGTACTTTTTTCAATGACACTTCAGGAAATTGTTCATGTTAATGTAACAAGAAATCATGCTGACAATCCTTACCAATCAGTGCACAACAATTGTATATCCTGGATCGCTCCTGTTTCCAAAGGTTTGGTCACCGAGCAGAAAAAATATAAGAAATCTTGGCTTGTATTTTGAGTTACTGCTCTTTTTTGATTTGAGTTTGATTAAACAATTTGTGTTGATCTTGATTTCTCATAACTAACACATTTGAATGACATTCAACACATATTCCATGTCTTTTAATCCACATTTGCTTCAGTTAGTAACCATGAAAATGTTATACATAATATCTTTGAACAAACAGAGCACAAAAATGAATCCATACTCTTTGATATACTGTATGTTTCATCTTTAGTCTATTTGTTCTGCCAGCATGTTTCCTAACATTTGTTGATATAAATTGCTGTGTTTTGTATGTTTGAATATATTGCTTTTCTTTAAGTCTTTGTGGCTCTGCTCTCTTTTTTCCCCTTGCTGAACCTTATTACATTTGGAGCTGCAACAATCTAATTTCCCCCTCAGGGATCAATATGTTTTCACCGTCAGTGGCAGA
This sequence comes from Thunnus thynnus, assembly GCF_963924715.1. Taxonomy (NCBI): domain Eukaryota; kingdom Metazoa; phylum Chordata; class Actinopteri; order Scombriformes; family Scombridae; genus Thunnus; species Thunnus thynnus. The sequence goes on from NC_089517.1 coordinate 10,690,758, forward strand.
TGGTTAGCATATGTCAGCTGGCTCAATCAAACCTCCACACAAATTACACTTTCACTAAAACACAAAACCCCATAGGAGCCTGTTTTTCATTGATTATAGTTATTTGTTTTATTTTTTGTTTACAGCAAGAGAACAACACTAACAACCACTTATGTCAATTCTCATTTGATGTTTAATTAGATTTTTTTTAAAGGTAATTAATGGCATTACACACCCGACAAAGCCTGTAGATCTTAAAGGACCAGTGTGTAGAATTTAGTGCCATCTAGTGGTGAGGTTGCAGATTGCAACTGACTGAATATTGCTAAAACTACTATCTTGCCCTCTCTCATACTCTTTAAGTCAGGAGTGGTAATTAGTGTCCACCTAATAAGAACCTGACTCCTCCTGTCTACATGTTGAAGTGTCCTTGCATTGGACAAGATACTGAAACCCAAATTGCTCCCAATGGTTCTGCCAGCACCTTGCACGGTACCTGTGTGTGAGTGTGTGCATGAATGTGAGTGTGAATGGGTGAATGAGCAGCAAAGACACTGTAAAGCACTCTGGATGAAAGCACTATATAAATGCAACCAATTACCATTTACTGTATATAAAGAAGTCTGAGAAAAGAACCCTTTTGAGGTCACTGTGATGTCATTAGTTACCTTAGCTTGGACTCAACTTTCTAACAGAAACTTGCCTTACAAACTGGAGGTATGGAGTTTAAAAGCCATGGCAGAGAGGGTCTACTAAAACACTCTAGGGACCTCCTGTCAGGTCCTCTACTTCTGCCTAGCTGGCAGCCCATCTCCCCTTCCCTTTCCCTCTGTGTGTGTGTGTGTGTGTGCTTGATTGCAGGAGTGAAGTCAGGTGTGCAGAGTCAGGCCACCAGCTGCCAGCCATTATCATCATCCTGCTCTGCTTCAAATACCTGGTTTCTACCTCAATACTCCGCCAGATTGTAAACTCAGTTATACTGTTAGTCATGTTTCAGCTCTTTAAAACTCATTACCTGTCAAAGCTTTTGCTGATTCTTATTTTCCTCTGCCTGCAGCATCCCCCGTCCTGCCTCTGTCCCTCTCCTGTTCTGCCTTGCCCTGCTCAGCTCACTGCTCCTCTCTCAGCCTCTGATTCTGGCTGCCAGCCTCAACTTCCCCCTCAGTTCCTCCTCACCCAGCCTCTGGTTCCCCCCCTGGCCACAAAGACTCTGCTGCTCCATTTTTCCGATACGACATCAGGTTGTTAATAAGTTATTCCCAGTTCCAAACCCTTGCCTTTGCCTCTGTGTTCTGTACTTGGGTTCTCTGTACTAGTCCCATAACACCTTCACAGGAATGCAGCTGCTCTCTTGCCTCTCCAGGCTTTCTTTCTGCAGGTGAAAGTCATCATACAGGTGTTCATTAAAAAGTTTTGCATTTGTCAACATATACAATGTTTTATTTGTAGGCGTATTACAGCTCTTCACACCTCATCAAACAGGACAAACTGACATTCATTGGTAACACCAAGAGGGTGTTGACACACTGTAAGCAATGTGCATTTACTGGACTCACTTTTATGGCATCTAAACATAATTTTGATACAGTTCTTTGTTAAAAATATCCAGGTTGGCTGCAGTATTTTATGCACACCTTTTGTTCTGATGCAATGCATGTTAAAAAGCATGCAACTGTCTCAAAACAAGTTCAGTAACCTTAAGCTGACTTGTTTTAATTTGCCTTGTTGCCTATGTTACAAAGTAATGCCATAAACCACGTGGAAATACTGAAAACCATTATAATATTTGAAAGGGTATAAAAAAGGTACTTGACTATTTACAAAATTCAAGTTAATTTGTACAAAGTAAAAGTGCATCAAATGTTGAAAGATCATCCTGCATGTTTTCCAGGATGAAAATATTAAAAGAAAAAGATTGAACTCCAAGGAGGAGGATGCATGTTTAGAAGATTCTTCTTTGTAGCAAAAGATCAAGAAAAGTCTTTGTAAGTTAAACATCATCAATCTTCTTTGTACTCTGGTGGCTTTAGTTAAGTTTTGTTTCGTCATAAATTATTATGCAAGTCAACTGAACGTGTTGCAGATAAAATCTTTTAAACATCGAATTCAATATACAGTAAAATATCTTTACATTTGCGGAAGCTTTTGGGTGGCGAGTCACCCTTGAGGTTTTTCATGTATTTCAAAATTTATCATAAGAGTTAAATAAATACACATCAGGAAGAGACAAAAGAGTGTTTGGCTACTGCATGCCTCAAGGGCAAATTGCAGCCTGAAATTCTTGGAACAGTTTGTTCAAAGCTCGCTCTATTCTTCTTTTTAAACGGCCAGAAAAAGCGCTAGAACTCCAGCCGGTAGCCAAGAAATGGAGAGCTCCAAGATCTGTAAAGGGACGGCATCAAGGGCAGTGGAATACATAAAAAAGAAAGCCCTAATGTCGTAACAGTGCAGAAATGCTAAGTGAGTGTGACAGTGCTGACTCTCGGGCGTCAGGGGGTCGTGGCGTGGGACAGATCCAGTGCACTGAACAAGCCTTGCCTCAGCGATCATGCGGGGCTGTCTACGCGGTGCCACTGTGGTGTTGGGGAACAGGGGGAGGTGGGTTGGTCCCTGAGTGTCGGGTCCCCTGTGGAAAAGGTGTCTGGTCGGGGCCCTTAGCCTGCGTTACCGTTCTTCAGCCACTTTCCCGTTTGCCTCCTGCTCGTCCTCGTCTCTCCGCTTCTGCCTCTGGAAGAAGCCGAGCTGAGAGGAAGAGAAATTAGATTAAAAAAAAAATACAGTTTAACAAAATATGAAATTTGTGTTTTCAGAGCATTTACAACTACAGAACCAAACATGTTGGTGCTGAATTTAGCAGGGAACAAACTTCCTGATAATATCATATCCACCCCAACTTTAACCACTTTAAAATCTTAAATTTTCTCAACTGTACTTTTATTAACTTGATTCGATTTGGACAATTAATTACTGCACTGTAACAACATAGAAACTATGTTCTTTCTCTACAATTTTTGTCCATTTTGACAGTGTGTGAAAGATGCAACAGGGAAGCTTAAGAGGGAAGCTGACATGATTTTAGAATTTACATATGTATATATACAGACTTCCTGTTGTGCGTGTGTACATTCATGCATACCCACAGAAAAAGGGTTACTTTTGGAGAGACTGTAAATCTATAAATAAACAGATTATGGGTGTATATGTCTGTATGCATATGTGTGTGTGGATAAATCTGTACCGTAGATATTTAGAAGATACACATGTCTGTATATTATATTTGTTTTGATTATTCTTTTGCCCATCGGTGGTGGCAGTGGGGTTAGTGGGAAGGTTTTGGAGATCAGGGTTGTGGAAACAGGTTGAAGAAATGATCTGCATCTCCTTTAATCCAGTCCTTTAATATAATGTGTTTATGCAGTATATTCAAGTTAACTGTTAGGCATCTACCAGTGAATAGTCTTGTAATAACAACTGCAAAAAAAGTCATTTCCATGTATGTGACATGTGGTCAAAAGCTTCTTGTGAACATGTGCATATCTATGTCAAAGCTCAGCCCAGCGTAAAGCAAGACTATAAACTCTGATCGCCTGGAGTGAGATTGTGTTTTACTCAATGGCTCCTGTGTTGACCATAAATGTGAGGCTGCCTTTATTGCCTGTTTGACCTTTTACCTCAAAATGAGCTTCTCCATACAGTGGAGTTGCACCATTAGTTCTCCAACTAGAAAATGTCCATGTACAGGAAAATCACATGGAGTAAATGTTTCATCTTGTCATTCTTTCTCTGTACAATTATTTAGCCAAACTTCCCTTTTCAAGGTATGTGGCACAGTCATAAAATATAACTGTCTTTATCAATATGAACACAATTTTCAAGGTGTTTGAGAAATGTTAGAAATATGTTTGACCAATGGTTATCAAGATAATTGTGAAAGTCAGATGTGGGTGTTTTAATCTTTGTCTACAAGCATTGTTTTATTCTCTACCAGAGGGTGGCAGTCTAACCCTATGCTGAAGTACTGCTGTAACTATAGTTCAGGTTTAAATGGGACAAATGAAGAAAATAACTTGAAATGTAGCAGAGAGACAGTTAGTGTGGTAAATGCTACTCCCTACTGTACTCTACCACTTAAAATCATCAGCACAGAGACACAGTTGATCAGCTGCAGTTCAAGACGGACATACAGTGGGTCTTCATGTAATTACCTATAATGATTCTGTTTTCTTTTTACCTAATGACTAGTAATTGTACATGACATAATGACTTACCTTCCATAGAGCAAGACTAAGCAGGGCTAACAATAAGAGTCCTCCCAGCGTGCTACCAACAATAATCCAGGTCGGGATTCTGTAATCTCCTTCCTTCCTGATCTCCAGTATTATCTGTCAGACAAGATAAGACAATATGCATTCATAAAACCTAATTTATTTTTGAAATACATACAGAATTCAGTCTGCTATCGTATTTGTTTTTTTGTACCTCTGACAGTGTAATGTGTATTAGACACTGAATATACTAAAGAGCTGCGACATTCACAGGCAGTAATTATAATGATTTAATGATTTATTCACAAAACTAGACATTTTGTACAGCAGTTATATTCTTGTTAACTTCCTTGTTAACTATCTCCCTTCAAGAACACTGCAATCATCTGCTGCTGGTTTATTGGAGATTCCCAGTAACAGACGAAAGAAAATCAGGGATGCAGCCTTTGTCAAATACGCCCCCAAACTATGGAACACATTACCAATAGATATTGGAGAAGCCAGCTTGCTAGATATTGCTAAAAGAAAGCTAAAAAAAAATATTTCTTCATATTAGCCTTTAACTAACTTTTGTCTCTGTCTGCTGCATTTTATACATTCTATGTATTCTATGTTTTAACTTCATTTTTATTTTATTTTACTAATTTATTTTATTTTGTTATTTTATTTTACTAAGTGTTCCTTTTTCATTTTACTTTATCCTCTTATGTGCATTCACATGTTTTTCTGTTCATTTTATGCCATTTATGTCTTTCTCGATGTGAAGCACTTGGTGCATGTAATTTCTTTTGCTGTAAAGCACTTTGAGCTGCATTTTTTTTGTATAAAAGTTGCTATACAAATAAAGTTATTACTATTATTATTATATTCAGGACATGGACACTCATAGGATTTTAATTTCTAATGAAAGAGATCTAAAACTGTCTAAAACAGAACTGAAAACTTTGAACATATACTGTACATTTAAAAGATGAATCATTAATTGCAAGGCAGGACTGCTGACATCAGAATTGCATTAAATCCAAATTCCAATCCACTTTTTCACAATCATAATATATTTAAATCTCTAAAAGTAATTGGTATGCACTCATTGACCAAAACACAAAAAAGGACACTGCATGACTGTCTGCACTGGCCAATAGATGGCAGCAAAGATTAGTATATCAGAGCAGACCTCTACATGTTGTGCTGCTGGTCCTTTCGGTCCCTGAGCACCACACAGAACGTGTGCTCCAATGCCAACTTTTCCTGTGTGATTCTACAATGCTTCAGTTGTGCAGTGCTCTGCTAAACTGTATTAGAAACCACTGCTGCTTTATCACAAAGTTGGCACTGTAGCAAAACATATTATTGTTAAGTGCCTTACATTACATATATTTTACTATCTGAATACTTTAAACCCATTAAATTCAGTTCTAAAGACAAGGCTCCTGAAACATAAAACAGTGTATTCACACACGGATAAGATATAAAAGGATCAGACAGGGGTTAAATCTGATCAAATTATGATGCTTCCAGAACTCAGATTTGAGTCAGGTCAAACCCGGGACAGAGGCAGTTTATAGCATTAGTTGTTGTTGACTCACATGTCTGACAGGCCTCTCTTCATGTAGAAACATGCGGCTGGAGGAGGGGAGCTCCACTGATGCACTGATTACCAGTTCCAGGATTTTAAACTTCAGCTGAATAGGAAAATCAAAACAGGATGCCATTTTTTGCAAACACATCACACAGCTGAAAGACAACAAAGTTGTCATTGCTACAGAGTCAAAATAGAATAACAAAGAGATTGCATGCATGTATGTTGTTATTAAGTTGGGGAAATTTGCAACATCATGCATATTTTGGATTTAATACTCACTGCGTGTAAGGTATCTATTCGTAGAGCTCCTGTGATTCTAACTGCAATTTCTCTGTAAGAGGCCACATTGACTGTGCATTGGATTGGCAGAGTTAAGGTGTTGGATCGGTTCTGTGTGAAGACAGTCAGAGAAAAGTTACCTTAGAAGGTGTTTAAAAAAAATCTACTTTGGGAATGAGTTTGGTTGGTTTGTACTTTACCAAGCGGGAGAAACGTGAAAGGTCCTCAGGTGATGCTCTGCTCTGTGCCACATGCTGCGGTGGTAAACAGCGCGTACCGTCTTTCTGATGTGTGACATGAGAGTAAAAATATCCGTTAATATATCTACAGAGCAAGAGTGATAAGTTGGAGTTATGTTGGCATTAAATTAAAACCAAGCATTACAGTAATACTGCTCTGGAATTGAAGTTGAATGTTTTGAGAAATATAAGAAGATAAATATCAATCTTATGCCATTAAATAGCCGGGGTCAGGAGGTGGTTAGCTTAGCTTAGCATTAAGACAGGAAGCAGAGGGAAACAGCTAGCCTGGCTCTGTCCAAAGTTTAAAAATAGGCCTACCAACACCTCTACAGCTGTCTTATTTACAAGAGTTCAAACAATTTCTGTACTAGTTCTTTAACTAGCATTAACACTAGCTAACACTAGACTAACTAGCTCTTTAAAGCGAGCTTATGTGACTTCAGCTGAGCAAAGACAACTGTGGTCTCATGTGTATTGAATTGAGCAGAGGTGTGTTTTATTGTTTAAGGAGTCAACTTTTCATTTGCAAGAGGAAAAATCTCCTATTATTCTTTCAAAAGTGACATATTGTCACTTTAAATCACCGACACTCACCTGGTCAATATGAAAGTCAGATATCTGCAGGAGTTGGTTCCCATTTTTTGTCATTTCTGGGACTTCAATGTTGAGCTGCAGATCCTTTACTGGAAAGTAGCCAAGGTTCTGGATCTGAGAGGCAAAAAGGAGTAACTTGTGTAGATTATCTCCCAGCTGTGTTTTCCTCTACAGTAAATGATGATACAAGTAAGTTCTGATAAATTTAGCCCTCACCTGAAAAGTGAAGTTGAAAGGAGGACCAATAACTCCGGGCTCTTCCAGTGACAACTCCGATTTGATCTCATACCGAGTCGGATTTGAATCCCTTTTGAAGGTAAAGAATAAACGTGAACATGTTATATGTGAGAGGCACTTATTTTCCACTTATCTTGGCTTTAAAGCATATGTTGTGCAATCAAGTACATGATAACAAAATCCCCATTTCAGTTACAGTCTCTGCAACTCATTTTCCCACACTGATATTTCTCAACATTTCCCAGATGCCATTAAATCACTTTGTTCCAGCTGCTTGCACTTCTAAGTTCACTGTTTCCATAATCATCACAATTGATACAGCACAGCAACATACATTGTTTGGTAAGTTATAACAAAATGACATACCTGGTGAAGAGAAGGTCCCCTTCATATTTCAGTGAGTAATAGATATCATTGAAATTATCAGCTGTGCTCGTTTCCTCGCCATCACTGTGAACAGAACGAGACAAAAATAGTCAAAGAATGAGAAAAAGTTGAAATTATAGGGACAAGCCAGTTAAAATATTTTTCTTTGACACTTCCTGTGTTTTTTCCTATTTTTTTTGAGGGGGCGAATTGGTGCTTGGTTGTTATTTGATGGATTTTTTTTGTTGCTCGTTAGCACCAGTAAGGAAAATAAAAACAGTTAAGGACAGACCTCTCTACATGCTTATCAACCCTCTCACAACTTATTTTAGATGTAGATGTAGATGTTAACACTTTTACAATACAGATAAGGGTTTAAACTTGTGTCCACACCTGCTGGCCTCCAGGATGACCCTGACGTGATCTAAGAAGATAGTACGGCTGAACTCAAACTCCAGACGAAAAGATACCTACACAAAAGAGAGAATAAAGTTTAGAAGAAAAAAAAAATCACTCATTAATTGTATGGCTATAAAATAATCCCATCTTTTATACAGCAAATCTTTTCTATAGGAGCAAGATAAAATCATTGTGTCTTCAATGTTCACCTGTATATCACCATCACATCTTTATGACATGAACACTGAGACACGGGTCAGGAGCTTCTTTTGACCCCATATGCTACTGTATGTACGCTTTTCCAACACCAAAGGTCCTGCATTATGGATTAAGGAGTAAAGCCTGCAATAACCTGCCATAAGTCCCAGGCTTTGACCCAGAGGCAAACTGCGGCACAGTTGCTGCTACTTAAAGAGAGCCAGGGAATTTCCCCTTAGTTTAGGACAATGCCCTAAATACAAATCAACATGACTACACGCACACACGCACACACACACACACACACACACACACACACACGCACACACACACACACACATAGAAGGAGAAGAAAGGAGACAGAGAGGAACAGAGGAGGCAACCACTTCTGTAAGAAAATGGAAAGCAATTGAGGAATCCTAAACAAAAACACTGAGAACCCAAGTCTACATACAAAGGCAGGGGAGAGGAGAGGAGAGGAGTGAGGGGAGAAGAGGAAAGGAGAGGAGAGTAGAGGAGAGGAGAGTAGAGGAGAGGAGTGAGGGGAAAGGAGAGGAGAAGAGAGGAGAGGAAAGGAGAGGAGAGGAGAGGAGAGGAGAGCAGAGAAGAGAAGAGAAGATGAGAGAGGAGAAGAGAGGAGAAGAGAAGAGAAGAGAGGAGAAGAGAAGAGAAGAGAAGAGCAGAGGAGGATTGATTGGCAGGAGAAAGCAAACCAAGCACAGCAGAGCGGAGCGTTGTTTACAGTCCTCCATGCCATAATGAAATCCTGACGGATTCCGTCTGGCCAAAGAGGAATGCATAACAAGGTCTACTGTAGCTCCCCTCCTCCATATAGACTGACTCATCCCTGATATTGCACATGCATAAATGATGACCTCCTCTCATATAATCATGTCCAGGCTATGGAAAATGACCCTTGTCCGCTTTTGTTTTGTATGTCCTAGAAAAGGAGGTTGATGTTTTTTTTTCCAGCCTGTTTTCAACAGAACTGGGTGAATCTAAATGACATTCATTAGGAAGAAAGTTAGATGAAAACACACAGAAAAATGCACAAACACACACACGCATGCAAGTGGTATGGGTTTGGAAGACACGATGGGTCCGTGGCTAGAGGAAATTGTGTGCCAGCATAGTTGAACATGGAAATTCAGACAGAGCATGAAGCTCTTCTTCCTCTTCTGGGTTGATGCCGTCTGCCCTTCTCCTTAAGCCACATTCACTGTCAATCCTCAAATAATTAATTGCAATAACTAGCCTTCATTATTTCTGCATACACCCACAAGAACCAACAATCAACTTGTACACAAATTATGTCAAGGTATGTTGTTTTTTTTTTGTAGTAGTAGTAAAGTTTATACCGTAACACATGCTAGTTTTACACAGGTCAAGAGAAACTGTAAAAAGTAATAGCAAGAACGATAACTGGCTACTTTAAAAAGCTTGCCCTGAAGTCCCTACATCCCTTCAGCTAAACAGCGGTTTGCGCTGGTTTGGCAGCAGCACCGGTGTACAATCAGCCTTGTTTAACCCCGTGCCACATTTTTAAAAGGCTTTCGACCAGAGCAGATTAGCCTTGTGGCTCTGGATGCTATTCAGACTGAATGAGTGGGTATGAATCACTCAGTGAGTTTTACAGGGTGACCAGAGTCCTCTTGGTTCAGTTGTTGGGGAGCATTACAGAGAAATGTGGTGATGTTGTCGTTGCCCAGGAGATGACTGCTGTTTGCGATAATGACGTGGTCAGGACATTACATAGACTCTTTCAATCACCTTCAGTACTTCATTCCCACAGACTTTGTCAGCAGACTTTGTATGAGTACAGAAACCGTGAGAGACATTTGTTCAGGGGATAACTGGCTATTTTATAATCTGCTCTCTGTTTAATAGCTTTTAATTGAACAATGTGATGTACCATTGGTTTCATCCCTATCAAAGTTAATTCAAACATCACCCTCTTAAAAATAAAATTGATGCCTTGCTGTAAAATACACAGGAAAGCATGGGGTCTCATAAATATTGCTGACATTACAAGCCTGTGGAAAAGCTTGGGAACAGCAGAATTGAACGTGAGAATCAGTAACAGATGACAGAGAGAAACTTTCACTCAGCCTCACCTGGTGCAAAGGCTAAAGGGCTGAGAAAAAGTTTTTAATGGCCAAGGAAGAAGGCTCCTCTTGTCTATTTACCTTATTATTTAGATATATTTTGATAATAATATGATAAAAATCAAATGGGATAGAGGAAAAAGGTATTACTTTACTGATTTTCATGTCTTAACAAGGGACAGTTAATAAAACTAATGGTAAACTTATAGTAAATGCTGTAAAAACACTTTAAAATCACTAACTTTTAAGTAGGTTTTAAGTAACACCAATATGTTTTTGTGCCAGTGACAGCACAGCCTAGAATGTCAAACAGATGAAAAGGTGATCAGCTGGCAATAATTTTTCTTCTTGTTGCCAACAAATTCCATGAAAACACCAACAGCGAATTAATCAGTCTCTCAGTACTTTCCCACCTCCTCAGTCTGTTTATGGCACTCAGCCACAAGCCAATTTGTTCCTACTGAAGACATAAATCTGTAAAAATGGGTCTCAAATATATACTTTCATTTAAAAAAAGGCTACAAAAAGCTGGGGGTTGTAGTTTTTATTAATCATTACTGAAATAGGAGTAAATAGCGCATTTGTTAGGAAATATTTTAAGCTGCAGATTTATTGTTCTAGTTAGTATTTACAGCAGCAGGATGATATAATGAAGGTCTATGGCACAGAGGAATAAACTCTATCAGGATTTAGCAAAACAGGATAAATACATTGTTGATTTTGGTCTTTGTGTGGGATTTGTTGACAGTAAAAAAAATTAAAATATCACCACTAAACCTTTAAATATCAGTACTATAGCAGTATGTAAAATCTCTTGTATAAATAACAGGTGCATATAGAAGTCAGCATTGTGTTAATATACAGCCTTCTTTATTGCTGTGGCTAATGAAAATATATAATCTTTTTGATTCAAAATTCATTCATTTCACACTTCCTGCTCTGACAGTATAATGACTTTGAGTTAAACTTTGAGATCTACAGGTTTGAGAGCATTCAAGAAACACAGTGTAACTGGTCTGGACATTTACAGCACACATCCCCATCACACTGTGCTCTGCATGGGCCAAACGCCATGACTGTAAATAATGTTAATCTTAATCTCATGTCATTAAACTCATGTCATAATAAGTTTATTAGAGACCAAATCATAAATTTATTAAAGTTGCTTCCTATAAGCAATGTTTATAGCTTGCAAGCTAAATACAGGAGAAGTTTTAGTGATGACACTGTGGATCTTTATGTCAGAAAACAGAATGAAGGGAACTCACAAACCAGAACTAAACTGAGCTCCTCTGGTTGGCTTGTGGTTCTTCCATTAACCAGTGTGGTCTGTCATGGTCATCTAAAGCCTGCAGCATGTGTTTTGGGCCCCTGTGGTCTAATATGGTCCACGTCAATGTTTTTTTAACCACTGAGTAGCAGCACAATGCAGGCTGTGAGACTGCATCCAGATTTTTACTTAAGTCAGAAGTGCAAACATCTTAACTAATCATCTTATTGGGGAATGAGGATGAATAATCTGATGAATGATTTTGTTATGGTCGGAAGGATAAACTTTTACATCTGCTTTCCATTCAGTCAGATAAATACAGAAAAGATTATTCTCACCCAAAACATATGGTCTTTTTGGACCTTAAACTGTTGTAAAATAAAATGCACACTTCCAGGAACAAAATGTCAGATGGACTAAAGAAAAATGCTTTGGAGTCAGTGCAAAACCTTCAAATCTGCCCATCCATCCATGAATGTTTGAACATACATACAAAAGCAAAACATATGTCTACTAAAGCTAGATGTTTTTCTTATTGGGTTATCTGGTGAAATCCACAATGAAAGTCAGATTTTAGGCATGATAACACATTTTCTCTTGTGAAATTTCTTATTTTCAGATTCAGGTTTAGAGTGTGGTTTCTCACCTGAGTTTTGGCCCTCATAAACGGAGTACTGACATTGCAGATCTTCTCATTCCTCAGTTTGTCTTCGATGTAACACTCTATCTTGATGTCAGAGTTGTCCTGCATTGAGAAGAAGAACAGTTTGGCTTTTTATTACTGTAAATGCAGCTTTTAACTCAATCTGCTGGTTCAGTCCAAGACTCCTTAGAATATTGGAGAAAAAATGTTTTGAAATTTGAAAAAAAAAAAACTGTTCTTATGAGCCTCACAATTATCTCATACCTTGACTATGAGGCTAGAGAAGCGTAGATTGGGTGTGTAGGTGATATTGAGGCGAGCGTTGTAGGCATTTTCTCCTTTGTTCTCCAGTCGGACATCCACCACCATCCTTCTTCTGTTTCCTTCTAAAATCCGCAGAGATTCCTCCGCCCCTCCTTCGCCTACATGGCGGCAGAAAGCACTTCGAGACTGTACAGGCTGCGCACAAAACTGACTAGGAGGCAGGGAGGGAGGAAGAGAAAACAATTGGAAAAATTTTATTGGGCGTGTAAATATGTCTGTGTATGCTCATGTGTGTGTGTTGAGATGAGTATGTGTGTACCTACTTTCGAGTCATCAGGTCGGTCATACTCTGCAGTGCTAGTTCAGGTATACAGCGGTCATCCTCATCACAGCCGTTCCAAAAGGGCAGCTAGAGCAAGAGACAAGCTTTTATAAGTGAAAGAAACTACTCAAACCTTCCTTTCCATACTGTATGTATTGCATTTTAGGTGCATTTCAATAACTTGGGAGTGAGGATGACATAATAAGCCGTCGGTTGACTCTCACCTCGGTCCTTACAACAGTTGGCCAGCTTTCATCTAGAACTGGTCCCTGATCTGGATCCTGCAGCCCGACTTGTGCAGCAAACACTATGGGCCTCGCATAGTCTGTGGTCTCCTAATATAAAGCATTAAATTCAAAGATCAGTCTGTAGATTTACTCTATCATGGCACTTTATCTATGACCCCCAAATTATGTTTCACTTTCAAAAAGTTTATATAAGAGTACATAAAACAGAAATGCTCTAAATATATGATTATAAGATTATAATCTCATTTTAAAATATAGTGTGTGTTGGTTTTGTAATGAGGTAGCTAATTGAAGTATTTTCTGCTGAAAAACATCTTAACATTGGACTCTTTTTGCTTCCCAAACAAAAAATTATTCAGTGATTCTGCCAGAATAATATTCTTGTCAGATTAGAAAAGCATCTAAAACAGCATTTTAACCTTCACATGACACTAAAGGTTTCCAAAGAAACTCAGCATAATGAAAACTCTTTCAGCCATTCTACCTATTTAATGATATTCAAAACTCTGGGAAGCTGGAATGAAGAATACATTTACAAATAAACAATTAAATGAATAAATAAATAAAATTATTTGTTGCCTCACCATGACGTGGAAGTAGATGTGTTCGCAGGTTTCTTCTCCAGGAAGAACCGTCAGGTTTTGAGGCTGCAGCTTGTTGGGGTTGTCCAATATGGCCCGAGGATTGAAACGTCGCTCCGCAATGGAGACATTATATTTGATCCCTAATGGGTCATAAGAAGAGAGTTAAAAAATTACATTCCTATGTGAAACCATAAAAGATCCATAAAAAGATTGTGTTAAAATGTTCCTAAGATAGATGGGCTCACTATTCTTATACTTATGTTAGCGCAGACTAATTGACAAATGGCAGCGGCAGCCTACGGTAAATGACATCACTGTAGCGGTGCAATGCAATATTTGCTTGACTCTTAACATATGATGAATGTGTGACCAACATATACAAGAAGTCCAAACCCTCTGGCTTCACATCTGAGTCATTTCCAAGCCACATTGTTTTAGAGGCTTTCCATTTACTGCCTCGTGTTTTCATGGCATGAGGAAAAATCTACTGAGACTGAACATGTGCATACAGTTTTGGGGTCAGCTAGAGAATTTGAGAGCGACAGTAATCTTAATGCCGTATGCAAAAAGATCTGGGAAGATAATGGGTACCAAATAGGAAGCTGTTTTCCATTTCTCACCAATTACAGTTATCAATCACAAATGTTGCACAAACAGTTTTTTCCTTTTTTGGATAAAAGAAGCTGTTTATTTATAGTTACCAGGTGACTGTTCATTCAATGGAAGTTCCAACTTTTATAGTTTTACTGTTGGGCTCCACAGTAGCATTTGTCATCCTTTTTTTACATTTATATACCTGTGGGGGACATCTATTAGCAGTTGGTTGAATCTTTTTGTTTAAACACCATTCTCAAATAGTCTAAACAGACATTTGCATAAATAAGTATAACTTCACTGGAACAGAAAAAACAGTTCCCTTTTATGCAACAGACCACAGTGAACTCACAAACACCAGTACATCTGTCATGCATTACTAGCCAGACACGACAATAAGAGGAAAATGAAATAAACGTGTTCCACTCTATGCAACCATGGAAGACAAGATAACTCCCTCTGTTCTTCCTCTACTCTGTTTTGGCACATCTGATAGATTTGATAAAGATGTCCGAGGGTCAAAAGGTTAACTAAGAACATGCTCCCGTGCACCTCTGCTACTTCACCCCCTATTCACAGTGAAACTGGACCCTGCCATCATGTCTCTTAAAACAAATTATGAGTGGAGAAACCCTGTGCATGTGTGCAGGTGGGCTACTATCGGTGGCACAACACCCCTCTGCAGGATTGAGTCGTTTATAAGCTGTCACCACCATCAATTATTTAGAAACTATTATCTTTTGGAAACTGAACAAAACAGAGATAAACTTGTAGATACATTCCAACTAGCATTCACATAATAAAAGGAACATTTGATAGCACCAGAGTGGTTCAGATATACCAGTTTTGGAGGCAGCAACATTATCTTTGGCAGAGAAACTGCAGTGAGATCAGAATCTCTTATTGCTAGTAAAGAAACATTTTGCTTTGGCGCCACTCTGAATGGAGGGAGCCATCACAGCTTTTACGGGAAGCCGCATGCTGAAAAGTCAGTTTGAGCCAGGACATGAAGGATATACATTCAGACGGCCGAATTACTTTTCTCACTAAAAAAACAGCCATGTTTCTTCCCGTCATGTACCAAAGTTCAAACAACAGCTGAACTATATTGCAAGTACAGGTCCAAATTATAAATTTTTAAGCTATCAGTAAAAATGACCTGTTGAAGGTTTAACAACAGAACAGTTTTTGTTTCAGAAACTAAATGTGATTTTCAGCAAAAGTTGTTTTTTTGTTTATATCTTATTGGAAGCTTTTGTTTGATCCCAGATGAAAACACTGAATTATGTCACGACATCTTGTTCTATTTATAGATTATATAATTTGTGGAGTAAGTAAAAAGGTCCGCTTTACTAAAGATGAAATAGGGTTTTATTAATCTTGGAAAGATGCCAAACATCAGCCACAGACAAGGGGAGGAATCAGGAAACTTCTGGGATGCTTCCACAGCAGTGGATTATTTTTGCTGGCTTACCAATTTCCTGTGTGGGAGGAATGGCTGTCCTGGCAGTAATGTTGAAACATACGATGGCTGACATACAGGTCACGTCTTTGCCACCTCTCTGACAGTCCTTCACAAAGATGTTGATCTTACTGGGCTCAAATCTCACAGTGGTATATATCCGGACAACACTCTGTGACCTGTGAGGGCATAAAGATGTTAAAGATGAACCCAACTCGCAACCCTCAAAACTTAATATTTCTAAAAATGGTATCTTTCTCAGGTGACACATAAAAAATATTATTTTGTTTATATAACTTTCATTTGACACAAACTGTAATTTTACCACCTTAAAGTCAATCTAAACCTAACAATTGATTTATACTAAGATTTTCAAATAATAATCCGTGTCCACTGTAAAACATGCAAGACAGAGTTAAAAAAAAATCTATGTCTGAAGATTATCCACGATAGGAAATTAGATTAGACTAAACTTTATTGCCATTGCACACAATAAGTACAAGGAAATGCAATTTACCATCAGAGTGCAACAGTAGCAAGTGACTATAGATATAAGTAGATAAATAAGAATAGACTAAACAGCATATACAATAGAGTGAGTGAGATATATTATGTACAATATAAACCGCAAGCAATTATGTGGTGTAAAATGTAAAAAGAACATTTTACACATGTGTACAATTGAATATTGTCTGTGTTTGAGTTAAATATATACTTCAGTCGGTTACAATTTCTGTCTCCTCAAAACTGTATTGTGATTTGTGAATGGTTTTCAGTGCAGACTAAGAAGCAAAACCTTCATTTTGCTTTATAATATACCAGAGAACTAATCACCACAGGAATAAGAGGGATGTATTTATAGTAACCAATAAAACAAATGCACACAGCGGCCCAGAGCTGAACCTGTGTGGTTACAGAAATAACTGCAAAAACAGCCTTTTATACTTTTGACAACAGTATTATTTACTAAGTGAAATACTAACCAGAGGAGAACAGCAGCACCAAGAGAACCTACTGCCAGATCTACTAAGCCATCATCGTTCATGTCCATCACGCCATGGATACTTCGGCCAAAGTACTGCAGGCCAGGGGCCAAGTCTGCTGCTGCTATCCTCTGAAACACAGACAGAGGAGGAAATGTAAGTGCAGACTGAAGGTACATGCAGACTACAACAAATCTTACAATTTTACATTATTAGAGCTGTCGTCTATGCAATTAAAACGTACAGTTAAAGCAATCTTTGGAAATACAGTATGTGCATTTAGAACCATATTGGTGAATTTACAACCAAGATGTTTGCCAAGAAATTTCTCCAACACACAGCATTTACTAAAATATACGGGTGTTCTTTCAGTGATGAGCTCATCTCACTATTATTACCACTACACCATTACTATTTCTATAACTGGCGACTATTTTATAAAGTATACCATGGCTTATGGTTTAAGATTGATTAATGCAGCCTTTGCTCTCTGTTAATGGTGGAATGAAACTTGAAACTTGCTCAGTAAAGGTATTTCAGCTCTAAGAAAATGCTGTCAGTGTTCTTGGTTGTTAAAGTTTTGTTTTGTCTACATGATAATGGTGTTAAAAATGCAGACTGTGCTCCGCGATGGTATGCTGAACTGTCTGTGGGAAATATCTAAGATTTGAGGTCAGAAAATGAAATTTCAAACTACTGCATGCTGTAGGAATATCAAACCCTGAAGACAAAATATGGCTGCATTAGCCTTTAACTATGAAGTAGAGATGCTTCACTGTGACAGAATGCCTCTGTAAGTTGATTTTTTGTTTAAAATACTGAAATGAACGGAAACCAATGGCTACATGGATAGTGAAAATGATTATGAAAACATATGGAATGCTTTGGAAAATAGTTAGAATTAATGTTACTGTATGTACACTTTAAAAAATTGCAGTCAGAAGACAAAAACATAGCAACATCGGCATGGTCCTTTAACTTTACTTTTTGCATATAGCCTACCTGTTTGTATTTGCGCAGTATTCTGTTGTGCTGACTGAAGAAAACATAAATGGCCCCTTTGTGGTCGTCTTCCAGTGGCGCTCCCACCACCAAGTCATTGAATCCATCACCATTTAAATCAGGAACAGGAGCAAGGGATGAACCAAAGCGAGCGTTCTGGCCACCGTTATGGATCTCCAACGCGCCCTCAAGGATGAAACGATTCTGAAAGAAACAGGAAAACTTAATCATCATCTTATTCATGAATTTATCCTTTTGGACTTGACTTATTAATGCATGTTTATGAACAATTTTATACAAATATGATGGCGCACATGGCCTTTAAGCTTTGCTGCTATCAAAAAATATATATAGTGTTTGTTTTTCTCTTTGGTTCCTACTTCATAAATATCTGAAGGAAATCCCTCCATAGGGGCTTGTCTAGATGTTCTGACACAAGAATTTGTTGGTAGTGATGTTGATGAATACATATTAGGTTGAGTGAGGAGTCCCAGCGCTGGAGATTTGGCTGCTCATCCCAAAAAACTGAGCAGCAACAAATAGTCAGTGAACAAAAACATTGTAAGTCCACAACACAAGATGGAAAAAAACTTTAATGTATTTCAAAAACTAGATTCTCCTCCCAGACCTCCCTACTGTATGTGTATGTATGAGTGACATGAGGACTATAAGTTTAAAATTCTGGCATGTTACAACCTGGATCCTATTGTTTTGGCTTATATACAGTACCTATAGTTTAGCATGACATTGTACTCACACTACTCTGCTAGAAAAGCTTTTCAGTGGAGTTAAGGAAATACAGTAGGAGCCTTAAATCTGGTTTTTCAACAGATTTTCAGCAAAACTTTGACAACAACAACTGTCTTGTGATTCATTTGAACAATCTGATTAAGTTCTTTTTTTAACTTGTCACTTCAAAGCCTGGTCATTTCCCATATCCCATAGTAAAAAAACAACAACAACATAATAGTATGCATCTTGGGTAGAAACCTGTAAAGTTGTGTGTCAAGTTGAATTCTAAATTATATTGTTATTATATTATATTTTGGCCAAAATTAACCCTTGTTAGTAAAAAAAAAAAAAAAATTCTTTTAACTTTCAAACTCTGCCCCACCAGGTGACTGCAACAAAACAGATTACATTTACATTTTTGTTTCACCATCTTGCATCCATGTTGCAGTGCTTACATTTACCTCTGCCAGATTGGCCATCAGACTTTCTGCCCGGGTTTGTGTTCATGCATCAATATTACTCATCGCAACTTTAAAGTATCCCTTTAAGAGTCAAAGATTAAAAATAACCATAATGCCTAGAAAATCACATGCAGCATGCAGACACCCTCATACTTCAAACAAAATGTGACATGTATATGCATAGATAACATACAGAAAGCCTATACAGTATGTACATGTTGTTTGTATAATATGAATACAATCACAAACACAACACAAGCTGTGTAGGACAGAAGCTCTATTGGAAACAAGAATATGCCAAAAGCACATTTTTCAAAATAGCACATATCTGTTGGTCAAAGAAAGCCCTGTGTCCTATCTGCAGTAGTAAGCCAATACGTACCCTCTGGCATGGCTCAGTTTTCCAGTCAAAGGGCTGATCTGTTCTTAAAATGATCTGCCATCTTAACGAGATCAAGGAAGAGATTGTTGTCTTATCTATAAGCCCTCCATCCAGGTCCATTTGTTGTTTCGATTATCTCAAAACCATCTTCAGTCAACTAATCATGCTGTGATTTATACAGGGGAAAAAGTAAAAAAGTAACAAATAAGTCTTTTTTTCCTTTAATCAAACAAAAGATCAAATTTGGATCAGCCTTTGTGTTTTCCACATAAGCCTTTAATTCTGACCATTTGAACTCAAGTATCTTAAGCATCTGTCAACAAAAAAATGAGGAATTTTACCTCAGGATCATAAAAGAACTAAAGAATGCAGTATAGCTGTAGTATATTTATTTGAAGTTCTATTCTTAGCAAGTGTCAGATGGAAAATATCCATGTCTTTGAAAGCAACTAGCCGACTGGAAAAAAATTCAAAGAAAGCATTTGGACAAATTGGAGCCAAATACCTGAGTCGATCAGTGGTCATGCATATCATTGCTCCACTTGGCATTTCAGCTCATAATATAATTTAGAGTCAGCAGACGAAACATGAGATCACCTGTTTTTTCAGTTGAATAAATGGGAAGAGAGTTGATTTAGGAAGGTAGTTTTTACTTCTCAGCTACCTGATGTGTGTGTGTGTGACAAGGAGGGAGATTGATGGAGAAATGGGGAAAAATATATTCAGTGGTGTTTAAATTTGAAACATATGGTTTGTGCAGAGGCCATGAAGGGTCACAGCCAGCCTGTAGTCTCAGGAGAAAGCTTAAAGTGCAATTTCTATATGTGTTAGACACTGAATGGAATTTTATTTTTGACTAGCCACCAGATTTTAGCTAACTTTATTTAGATTTGGACTTGCAGCTTGTTAAGTTTTAGTCAGAGGCCTCAGTGCAAAGGAAAAATAATATCAGCTTATGATGATCCAGTCATTGTTATACTTATAATCATCTTCATCATTTATTCTGACAGCATATCAGCTATACCATTCATACATTCCTGATAAGGTAAAACATGCTTCTAATATAGTGATAAAAATAAATAAGAAACAGGAAAAATATCTATGGTAGATAATCAAGAGTCTATAGCTATGCTCTGTGAGTCTGCACTTAGGCACAGCGGTGCTCACATTAGCATACTAACAATGATAGTGTTAGCATGTCCGTGTTTAGCAAGTTCATCATCTTAGTTTAGCATGTTAGCAAACTAACATTTGCACAGAACATAAAGTATAGCTGAGGTTGACTGGAATGTCATTAGCTTTGCAGGTATTTGGTCATTAATCATAGCATTAAACAAAGAGAAAATTTGACTTAGTGATGGCGCTAGATGAAACATCAGGAGCTCACCAAGGTTTTTAAAATTCATCCTGTGGGTAGCATGAATGCCTGTACCAAATTTCATGGCAATCCATATGAAGCTTTGGCGAAAGTTCAAGAAAGAAGATGTCTTCCTCTATGCATGAATGTCTTTTTTTTTCCTTCTGTTCACTTTATCTCTTTCACTTCTGCTTTCCCATGCTGTCAAAATTCCTTCATTCACAATTCCAACATCACCATACTTGACCAATGATCTCTCTTTCTGCATTCCTGAAACCAATTAGTGCCTAAATGCTGTACTTTAAATATCGCTGCAAGTCTGATTTCCATCAACCACCTGCTGGCTCCACTCCACCACTACCAGTGTCTAGACTCTATCCTGTCCTTTCTCCTACCTTCATTAGGGCCTATGATTTATGAAGATGCTTCACATCAATGGAGTCTAATTGCCAAAAATGATTCACTAACATCAGTAAATATTTTCCAGTTGATATTTCCTTATTGAACTGAGAGCTGTAGAGATAATTCACTCAAAAACAAAACTGTTAACTCATGGTGGCACTAGAGGAAAAGTCAGTGGATCACCAAAGTCATTCTTATTCATTCTCTGGGAACCATGTATGTCTGTGCAAAATTTCATGGCAAACAATCCAGTAGTTGTTGAAAAATTTCAGTCTAGGGTGACCTTTGGACTGACCAACTGAATGACATTGCCATTCCTTGAGCCACTCCACTTGCATGGCTAAAAAATTCATAGTACCACATGTGAACAGTGCCAGTGGAAGTGCATTTGTGCAATTTTTTGGTGGTCAGCTTAGCAAAGTCACATTCTGGATTTATAATATTCACTGTAACCACAGAGACACATTTTTGAACCCGTTTTCCAGAACAGTATTACTGTGCAGCATTTACAGCAACCTGAATCAACCACATTATAAATATTAATAGCTCTGCACATTTGGCATTGTTGTCCTGATGATGACATTCACAGACTGAATTCTTTCTATTTGTTTTTGACTGGTAAGCTTGGCCTGCCACCTGCGATGTGGTTTGGGCCACACCAGATATTTAAATACCTTCTCCATTCCTGATCAATGGCTTTAAAACAGCTGAAGACATTTATTATTCCAATGAGCAAGACAGACCTGGAACAGTGGGAAATTTCCTTCTATTAAAGAAAGTTCTCGCCTCCAAATGACTTGCTGGAAAAGGGTTTAGAAGGGGCAGAATACTTTCCTGTTGAGTTCATGCTACACATCTTAAAGTCTGCACACTGGCATGGCAAAGTTTTGATCTCCACATTTGATCTGGACAAGGTCATGTGTCAAATGTCTGCCTGCAGCATGTCAGTGTGTTAACTGTGGAGCTGGAATGCGACAGAGTCTGGTTCTGTGTATGTTACCGGACACTTCTGCTGAGGTGTGTTAGAAATTACTGCGATTGTCTGGAGTTTGAACAGGTGTTGACCCAATTCACTAAAAAGGTTTGCTTGGTCCAAAGCTGATTAATACCTGTACAGTATGTGGCCTGCCTTTGCATATTTGTTAAAGGCTATAGAATATATACCCACCAGCTCTGTCACTCTGTAGATGTAGACCTTTCCCTTCTCCAAGCCTCCATTGAAGAACATTGGCGCTGCCACTAAAAGGTTGTCAGTCACACCGTCTCCATCAATATCCAGAGGTGCAATCTCACTGCCGTAATAGGAGCCAATCTAAAAAAAGATGTATATGCATGTCATGCTCAAGATTTTTAACATTTATTTATTTTAATCCTCAACATTTAACATTGTTGAAAAAGTTACTTAGTGCATTTCATGACAAATGTCACCTATAAGTTTACTATATTCCCTGATATTCTTGATTTCTGCCCCACTGTTTGTTGAACCACATGTTGTTTGGGTTTGATGACTTACTGATGGTCTGGAGTGGCTTTTGAACTTTGAATATTGTAAACAAATGTGGGCCTGTGTCGTGTCAATGCAAGTGGTCAGAGTGCTGAAACGGTAGTAGATGCTCAGACTGTGGGAGCTTTACGAAGTGAGGTTGTCACTGGATGGAACATCATCTATTGGTTTTCCGATTAGAAACATGTGCCCATAAAAAAGCTCTTTTCTTATAACTTGAGAGATCACGAAAGGTTTCTGCAAAAAAACATCTGCTTTTTTGGATGAGCTGTTGCTGACAAGGTACAATGTAAACTGCTGCAGGATCACTTCAGGCTCGCAGCCTGTGAAGAGTTGCCAGGTATGAATGTAGTGGTCATTAACACACAAGGCCACATGCCCTTGAAATGATGATCGCTTTTAAATTTAGACTCATATTGTGAGATGAAATCCTTGCAGATGATGTAATGTATATTTACAGACCTACTGTTGGAGTTATATAACACCAACAATAATACTTATAAATTTATCACCAAATCAAACATTAACAGTAATAGTGATTACACACACTGAATCAGTCCTTTTGTCAATTCACGCTGTGTGTGCAGTGTGTTATGTTTATGTCATTTGGGCTATAGCAGTGGAACAGTCATTTTATTGAGCTTAAATTTCAAAATGAAAATCCTTTTGGCTATTGGTCTTTTCCACTGAAAAATACTTCATGTCATGATAATTTTTCCGACCATTTTGTCTTATTTTATATGTTCATGAATTGGAATAATTCTCAGACTTCTGGTGGAGAGACAAATGCATCAACAATCCCTCCCGGTTGGTTGGATTTTATTTCCCAATTTAAATAGAAGTAACCTTTAAACTTTACCTTAATTAATACTGAAAGGGGAAAAATACAAGAAGGGAAAGAGAAAGCAGTCCAGGAGAGCGGAGAAGAGTGATAAAATAGCGACTGAGGAGGCCATGACTTAGAGACATGGAGTGTGTAATTGGTACGGGCAGAATACAGGGCTAGCAGCGGTGGACATGGAAGGTAGCATCACCATCATCCACGCAGACACGAAGATGATGGCCATGGAGATGAAGTCTGAACTGGGCAATTTCCGAGACAGAATTAGAGATGATTTGAAAAAGGAGTTAGCTGACATAAGAGAGGAAATTCAACAGAAGCTAGACGAAGTGGTAACTGATCTTAAAACTACAACTGATAGAGTGGGTGAGGCTGAGGGGCGAATAGCCGACATTAAAGAGCGGACCGCGGACTTCAATGAGGCGATGAGTCAGTCACTACAAGCTTAGGAAAGTCTACAGATGAAGCTAACAGACCTGGAAGCATGCTTGAGGCGTAACCACATCTGCATTTATGACATCCCAGAGGGAACTGAGGAAAACAATGTGGAGGAAAAAAATGATATTAGAAGTGTACTGTTGGAGAAAATACTCTATAATAATAATATATTATTATATTAATATAATAATGATCATTAATCCAGTGTAGAAGTGTGCTCAACTGATCAGTTTTGTCTTTAAAGAACATGATACACTATTGTATGTTGTAATCACACTGTTCTGTTTTTAAGTAAGATATCTCGCCAAGATGTCTCGCACATTGTTTGTGTAGGCAAATTAATGTCTAGTTTGTTAGGAAAGAAGATATAGGAAAGGTTATCTGAACTGCATGATACACGGTGACACCGATTCTAAGGAGTGATACCTGGAAAGGGGAACTAAATGCAAAAACTAGAAGTTGTATAAGATAGGCATGACACCGTATATGGAATTGTTATTGATTATTTAACAGGCGTCTGCAAACAGAGAGGTATGAATACACACAAGGTGCTTGTGTTGATGGTTGTATCGGTTGGAGGCTGAAAGAATAAAGTGTTTGTCTGAGCTGTTCAAGGAGCTCCTCTTGCTGCAGAGCTCGGGGAGCCCGTATGCATACGTTTTAGTGATTTATTAAATGCAGTTGGACTGCAGGAAAAATATTGTGTCTCTGGTATTTAATTGCCTTCTTCAATCATGACTACACTGCAGAAATGCTAGCAAAAAGGAAGGCATATGCACAGATTAGTGGAATTTTTTGGGAAAAAGGAATACATTTTATTTTTTTGACAGTGGGCCGATAACCCACAGGAATGCAGCAAAGGACTTGAAGAAGAGGGGTTTCTTGGTTGATTGGAAGAAGCCTGCTGAGGTTCACCTGGCAGTGACCAGTGAATACAGCCAGCTGGAAATACCTGTAAAGGATCACCCTTAGTCTATAGAGAGAATATAGTTGAAGTGGGGGTATTATAGGTTGCACTGAAGGGGGTCTCTGGTGGTTAACTAGACTACTCAGCCCACATTAAAAAGTGGTTTACTACTTCAAAATCGAGGTCTACCTGAGTTTTTTTTTTACTTGCTGGTTTGGTTTATCTTGTAACGATGTCTGTTTGTTTGTCTTATAGTTCAAGAATAGTTTAAGTTTGGTCACCAATAACATGTAACTTACATACTCATGTTAACTGTGGGATCAAATCCAATGTCAGGAATATAGAGTGATTACCCTTAATGTAAATGGCTTACACAATCCAATTAAGAGAGGTAAGGTTATTGCAAAGATGAAAAGGGGGAAACTGCATGTAATGCTTTGTCAGGAGACCCATCTTAACGGCACAAAACATGAAAAGTTTAAAAAACTAGGGTTTAAAAAGGGTTAATTTTATTCATCCTATAAGAGGAGGGGAAAGAGAGGGGTAGCAATACTAATCTAATAGAGAGGGTCATTATGTATTTGTTAAGGGATATCTTGATCAGAAAGAAGTCACACTAGTTAATGTGTATATACCACCAGGCCGGGACAATTCTTGTATTAGGGAAATTTTTGAATTGATTGCTTCTGAAGCCTCTGGAGTTTTAATATGTGGAGAAGAATGGAATATCCAGATACAACCCAAACTTGACTCCTCTAATACATTAAGGAGGATTGCTCCTTATGCCAGGATAACTAAAAAATTATGATGGAGTTGGAAATGATCGATGCATGGAGGGATTTCCACCCAACAGAAAAACAATTTACATTCTATTCACCAAGTCAAGATGTTCATTCAAGAATTGACTATTTAGACAGGCACAGACTCTAAGATTGCAGGATAAGGGCCAGAGATACCACTGAGCAGTTTATGTAACTCTGCATCTAGACAGTAAAAAGAGAAGCACACTCTGGCAACTTAATACAGTATATTGAATGATAGTACCTGCAAGGAATATGTGCAGAAGGAATTCAAAGATTATATGGATAACAACAAGAATGGAGAAGTATCACCAAGTGTCTTATGGAAAACTGCAAAATCAGTGATCAGAGGAAAGTGCATAGTCCTCACACCACATAGAAAAAGGAAAGATATAAAAAGCTGTCTGATTTACAAGAAAATTTGAAAGTTTTAGAGAGGGAAGACATTGAAAGGAAGGAACCACATATATTAAATCAAATAAACCACATCAAAAAGGAAATAAATAAACTAATGGCTCAAGGGCCCTGAAGCTTCTGGCATGGAGTTTAAGGAAGCAACAGACAAAGAGTAACATATACAAAATTGGGACCCTAAAACTAAAAAAGTGTGTCATAAGCTAGAGGATATCCAACACCAAGAATGGACGGCTTTCCATCCGAGTGGTATAAGGCTTTTAAGGATCAAATAGTGCCCATACTTTTGGATTTCTTTGATCATACACTTAAAGAAGTTGAACCATTTCGGTTATTCCTAAAGAGGGGACTGACAGAAAAGAGTGTAGTGCATTTAGACCAATTTCTGTACTGAACATAGACTGTGAGTTGTATGCATCAATATGAGCTAAAAGATTAGAACATATAATACTAGAACTAGTGGATCCAGACCAAACAGGTTTTGTACGTGATAGTCAGACAAAGAGTATTAGATGGGTGTTGCAATAATTGATCATGTGACTAAGGGGAATATTAGAGCCATAGGAATTAGTTTAGACACAGAAAAGGCATTTGATTTGGTTTGTTGGGAGTATCTGTACTTGACGCTAAGAAGATTTGCCTTCCAAAATGATTTTATTAGATGCATCAAAACTCTATACTCCATACTGAATGCCAGAATAAAGATCAACAGACACCTCTTTCAGCTAATTAACTTGGACAGAGAATGCCCTCTCAGCCCCGCCCTTTTTGCTTTATTTATCAAACTATTAGCACAGTCATTTAGGGCTGACCAGGTGATAAAAGAAATAATGGTTAGAGGTTTAGAGCACAAAATTTGTCTATATGCTGACGACATGTCGCTGTTTGTTACAGTACCTGAGGTTAGCATTCCCAGACTGATGTCCTTACTAAAAGATTTTGGAACTTATTCTGGATATAAATTAAATGTACAAAAATCACAAATTCTAAGTTATAACTATACTCCTCAGAAAGACATCCTAAATAGATTTGAACTCAAATGGAATCATCAGATATTAAGTACCTCGGGATTCAAATACCTAAAGTTAGAGAATACCTGATTTAGGGAATATAAATCACCACTACTTGAAAGACAGTCTCCTGGGTAACAAAATGTGACAGACAGAGAGATAGAGAGAGAGAGAAGAGATTTATCCCAAAATTTTGCTGAAAGTGTACTGGCACAGTTGTAATAGCCTGGTTTTTAATGCACAAGATGCCCCTTGATTGAAAAAGTAAGTGTTGAAGTGTTGAATTTCTATTTAGCTACTTACTGGAAGTTGATTTTACCTTTCATTTTATAGGAATGGTAAATTTAAAGCAGCTATATGCAAATTTAGAAAGGTCTCATTTCAGCACCCCCTGCTGGTAGTATCAAAAAAGACACTGTAGAGGGCTACAATGCAAGGGGCTAATGGGCTGAAAGCTACAGCTAGACAGCACAAGTTTTTAATGAGACTGTCTTGTTTTTTTCCAAAAGCAAAAATCATCAGAAAAATCTGCAAGATGCAGCTAAATTTATAGCATAAATAATGAATGCTGTCAATTTATCTTTTTTTCATCAGTGGCAATGCAAACACGGTTATATAACAATGTTTTATGATATTCCTTGTTGTATTGCTGTATTATTTCAAAGCTAAGATGAGGACTGTATCAGTGTGTAATAACCCTTTACTGTAGCTGGTAAGCTTTTCCACAAGTAAGTAAACTGTTGGTTGTTACCTGCTGGCCTTTTAGGGAGTGCAGGATGGTGAGGTTGCCCGAGTTCTTCAGAGTGAAGATGATGACTTTCCCAGTGTGGTTAAAGCGTGGAGCTCCTGCTACAAGTAGACGACCATTTCTGGCTGACACCACAGACGTCACAGTGTAACCTGGTCATAAAAAACACAGACATGAATTCTGCCTCTATTCACAGACAATAACCCTCTAAACTAGATTTAAAGAGCAACCCACATAGGATATTACTTGTGATGTTTGTAATCCTTTATTTTATGGGCTATTGGTCTGTAGATTAAGTGAATTGTTTGATTGGTAGTTAAATTGTAATAAAACCCTCTGGCAATACTCTTTGTTCCATTGTTGGTGTGTGTTTAGAGTGATGAGTTTGACCTTTAGTTTGAATTTCATAGTGGTGATCTGAATGACTAAAGGAAAAACTGTAAAACGTTGCAATTTGAGGAGTTAAAACTCAATGAGCTGCATTCAGTTACCCAGAGCAGGATGTTCTGGTTTCTCAGATTTCTCAGATTTCTTCTTCTATTTCTTCTATTTCGTCTTCCCACTAAAAGTTCCACTCACTCTCCATGTACTTTTCCACCTTCATCTCTCATCCTCATACCCCCTTTTTTCCCCCAGCTTTAACTTTCTCTCTGCCTGTCCAAAATTATGCTTCCACCTCATATTACTATTGAGTCTAGAACGTCATTGGCAGCCTGGTGGATAAGCTCAGAGACAAACCACTGATGGTAAAAGCAGAGGTCTGTGGTGGTGAAGTGAGATGGTGCTGGATATGATGGGAAGCACTGAAGCAGTGAAGCACTTTATAGAGATGGGCTCTAGCTAGGACAGTTGGTCCTAAACCACAGATCTTGTATCAGGACAGCCATACATGCCTCCAAGAAAAAAGAGGATGTAGGTAGAAATTAAAGGCTGTTAACAGGAGAAAATCCTAAAAAGGTTTTCAGGCAAAACACTCAGCACTTTCAGTAAATTTCTTCTCTCTTTTTAACCACATCAATCAAAATCTAGTCCTGATTTTTCCACTCCATCAAAAGAATATCTCTGTAACTCTCTATACTCACCCAAGTAGGCACCATGGTTTTTGAGCTCCTCAGGGAACTCCATTATGTAGGAAGACTTGGGAGGCACCACCTTCCCCTGGCGTGTTTCCTTCAGCACTGCCCCGTTCCAGTCGTAAGCCCCAACAGCACCCACCAGAATCCCATCCTGTAGGCGAAGTGCAGTAAAGTCAATTTTCATTCATGTACATAGCAGAGTAATAGAGAATGACCTGGTTGTACTGCATAATAATGACGATACAAACATGGAACGTATCATTTTGGAGAACAGTATGTGTGTGTTTGGCTCATTTTACTGTAGTTTCAGTCAGATTAATAATAGTGTTACTCAATTTGTGGTAAAACCTAATCCTGGTACCAGTGATAAACTACATTTTTGGATTGAATTAACCATATCCGATCACTTTCATGCAGATGTTGCTATGGTATGAACATGTTCAGGTATTTAGAAATTGATTGCCCTTGTTACGCTCTTACCACAAACCAATAAGTGAGTAGAAGTTTAAATCCATCCATCCATATTTAAGACTTTTTTTTTTTTAATAAAGTTAGGTTTTAAAAACCACTGGCTGGACTGTATTCATGATGAATTAGGCAGCTACTTCATCAACAGTCACAAAAGATACACTAGAACATTTTCACAATTCCAATACAAACCATAGTGTGCACTAAAATCTGCCTTGAAGTTCATTGTTAAATCACTGCTAAACCTTGATCACTGTGTATTTATGATTTGTCAGTCAACAAAGGAAACAAACCAGCAAGTGCGATTAGCTGCAGACACAAGGGGGGAGAGGGGAGGTATTTTCTGTCTTCCATGGTTCACCATACTTTGTATCTTTGACACTATAATTATAGGGTCCCTCTACTTAATGAGCTAAGTTTTTTCTTCTTTTGCCGTACACAATATGCCGACAACACATTTTCCACTGTTTGAGCATATGCTGGAAGGCTTGCGATTCCTTCCTCAAAGATGGAATTGTGTGCTCACCAAGCTTGCACTACGTCACTCTCTGACAGCAGCATTGTGCCTATGTGGTTATCTGTTTTGGTCAAAATGGTCTCCATAGCAAATGAATGAAACCCCAAAACAGCTCAACCAGTGACCTATTTCTACTGCAGAAGCACATACAGACATGCTATGCTACTATGTGCCTTGCTTTGGTTTGGAAGTAAACTCTATGTCGTACTGGAGGAGGCCAGAGTGGTTATTCTACATAAACATACTGTACACTTTATGTATACTAGGTCCACAAACAAGTATATTCTGCATTATGGTAAATAAAGGAATTGTTTTTGCAAATAGGCTATAAGCTGTACAATTTAACAAACACAAAGCTTTTTTTTAAGAGAAATACTTTTTCAGCATTGTTTAGCCACAGTGAGCTAAACAAACAGACGGAGAAATTGTTATGTATGCCGATGCTTGAAACGTCTGGATAGTATATGACATAAGCACCCTTCAGAGTTGGCACATATCACATTCAGCAAAACCATCTGGGCCCTCAGGACTGTTTTTCTCCTTTAAAGGCTTGACATTCTTTCCAATAAGTTATCCTACTCTCAACACCCAGGTTGGTGTTGTTGAGCATCTCTGGAATCTTGCTTTGTGGACAGAATTTCCAGCCATTCCTGCCACCCAGCTGCAAATTCTGCTGCATATTTATTTTTCATCATAAATGGGATATATTTATTTCTCCCTTGACAAATCACACTGTGAAGGGGGGACTGGAAAATCAAAGCAGTTGCCTAAGCAAAATGTCTGGATGGAGCCAGAAAGAGAGGAATGAAAATCGATTAATTGTTATGAATAGCAGGTACAGTAGAGATGTGCCTTATCTCCCTCCTCCAGCTGTGTCACCCTCAAAGCCAACACACCTGCAACTATCCGCTCTCAGATACAATCATAAACCTCTTGGAAGTAAAAGGAAAAAAACGCCCCATACTGCAACAGAACTGTCTCAATCTGTCTCGACTTCTCACTAATATGTTTCTCTGGGGAACAAGTGGTGTCCTATTTCCCATCACTGCATGGTTGAAGTGGAAAAAGGCCTGTCTCCTCTGTCAGGGGCTCCTAAATCAGGATGACCTAAACCTCTGGGGCCACACAGCAGGCACCTCAGGGGGGACTGGAAAGTGATAAATGGCAGGTTGTAGGGAGGAGTTATGATGCGCCCGAAATTGAGACAATGTGTGTTGTTCTACATGTTGACAGATGGTATGAGATAACGTGGTAACAAAAGTAAGGTTCACCTCGACGTTGTGTGCAGAAAATCCAGCCTGAGACATCTGGAGGCCAAACGCTGTCCCATTCTTACTGGTTCCTGTGTAAACAAGTCAGTCTATAAGAGTTTTGAACCACTGCGGCAGCAGAGAAACTTAATCTCCAAACCACAATTATAATCTAATGAGAGCCACGACACTGGAGTCACAATTTGGATGTTTCATATTTAAAAGATTTAAGACATATTTTAGGTACTACTTTTAATGCTTAGTTTTTTGGCCAGTTGCAGGGTGGCCACCAGGGCTGCAAGTAATGATCACTGTCATGATCTATTACTTGCTCAATTGGATTAACCGTTTCATGTGTAAAACATCAGAAAAGGGTTAGAAAAATGCCCAGTAGAATTTCCAAGAGCCCACGGTGACGTAAATATCTTATTTTATCAAACCAAAAGTCCCAAACCCAAATGTATTCAATTTAAAAGATATGGAACAGAGAAAAGCAGCAAATCCTCACATTTGAGACCAGCGGGGGCAGCTAACGTTTGACATTGTTGCTTTATAAATAACTTAACAGTACATTAGATACAGTTTGTGTGTGATCCATTAATCAGCTAATTATTTCAGTACTAATGACCACCGTGCATTTTTGAGATAATCAAGGCTTATCCAAGTTTGTTACATTCCATGGAAAGTCATTTGGTTAAAGTTAAAATATGAAAATGATCAAAAATAGAATAAGAAGATTTTCATGTAAATGTGCAGCAGCAGTAGTAGCAGTAGTGTAGCATTACTAAGTTGCTTCAGTAAAGTAAATTCCTTGCAAAACCTTCCAAACTGAAGATGCGTTCTCCAAGTGCATCCACGATATCCTTCAGCGCTGACTCATCTGTCACATTAAAGAAGTGTTTGTCATCCGGGTCGCTGGCAATGTACTTGATTTCATTGAGGAAGGCTTCGGGGTTGATTCCTCTACGGTTGTAGTAGCCAAGGACCTGTGAAGATAAGATTAAACAATCTGTCAGTGCCTGTGTGAAGTGCATGAGGAAGGACCGATTTCATTGATCAACTCTGACACATTAATAGCCCTGTAGCAGGTAACACTAGCACTCTTTGACAACATTTCAGAGGTTTTCGGTTTTCTACACCAATGCCAGTGCTGTCACCAATTCCAGCTGGTTTGCAACCAAATGACCTCAGAGCTTTTGCTCAGATATAGCCATAGCCAGCCAAAGGCACTGGATAGATTCAAGTGTGCCATTAGCTAACACCAGCAGTGGCACAAACCAAAGAATCATGTAGTCTGGAGGAGACCATTTACACCTTTAACTGCACTTCCACTGAGCTTATGTTTGGAGTTCTCAGAGGGCTCTGAGTATTTTTGGCTCCATTCTTAACTTAGCTGTTGAGAGACTTGCTTCATCTGAACTCCATGAGGTCACCTCATTAATGTTTATGGTGTTTTAATGTTGCACTGGAAATTTAGTAGCCATCTGCAAACTAAGTTAGAACGCATAAAAATATAAAGTGTTAGCCCTAACCTAGGGGAATAATAGATTTAGCAGACTCACAGCAATGGCATAACGAGTGATGCCATCTTTCTCACTGTCCTCGATGGCTTGCTGGAGATCTGGACTGTCATGTGACTCTCCGTCAGTTATCACTATCATCACCTTCTTGGCGCCGCGCCGGCCTCCTTGTTTGAAAGCTTGTGAGCTGTGACAACATGTATCATATGTTCAGGAAAGTAAATTACAGAAAAGAGGAGCAGTGGAGTTGTGGTGCTCATGTGCAGATATTTGGCTGGAGATATCGTACCGTGCTGTGTTTATACCAAGAGCTGTGTTGGTCTCTTCCCCACCACGTTGGTTGATACTGCGTGCTCTCTTCACCACTTCCTCAACTGACTTGTAGTCGCTGAGTTTGAACTCATGGACTACCTTCTCACCATACTGAACAACTCCAACCTGACAGAAACACAGTGACAATGACCTATCACAATTAATACAGCCACTTAAGTGATGATTATACATGAAAGAGTCAAAGCCCAGTAGACCACAAAAACAAACTTTCACAAGCACAGTGCATCAGAGGTATGATGGACCTGCAAAAGAATTTGCTGAGGTAAAAAAAAACAGGAAGTTAACACTAGTATTCAGAAGGAACATTCCCAAATGTGACTTATTTTACACACCTGTATTTGACCTGGTCCAATGTAGAACTTCTGAAGAATGTTAATGAGAAAAGCCTGCACTTCATACCAAGGGTAAATGGAGTTTGAGCCATCCAGAACAATCACTATGTCCATGTAGGTCTCACATCCTGAAAAACATTCAGAGATGAGAAGTGATCATGACAGAAAATGGAGAAAACAGATGATTATAAATGAGCAAATAATCCCCTGTTGTGACTAAGAATGCTCCATGTTTTTTCTTTTCAAACAGGGAATACATATTTAAGCTTACTTTGAAACGCAGGCGCAATCGTTCTGGAGAACTTGAAGCTTGCATTCACCCTGGAGCATATGCCAGTGCTGTAGTAAGAGCTGCCACACTCATAGGACCATAGTGGCCCACAGGCCTAAAATATAAAAGAAAGCATTTATACAAGCAAGATTATCGACCTCAGTATATTACTGTGAATTCAAAAAAGTTGGGTTCATGCTCTCAGAGACTTCCACAGGGAAAGCTGCATTATGACAACCGTGTAATCAAAAAACAATCTTGTGGGTTTGTCTTTTTTTCCGTTACGACCATTGCTATTTTATTGAATGTGTTCTTACTCAACAACTTCTGCAGGAACAGACTATTACCGTTTATTATATCTCAAGATGATAAATCCATTGAGTTTTAAACTGTTCTCACCACAAAGCTGTTGTCTTTAGGGTTAGATGTGAGCGTCATTCCCAGCCTCATCTTGTCCTTCCGCTCTGATACGTTGGTCAGGGATATCCTTCCTTGAGGGAAAATGAATATCACTGAGGTGATCTCGGATGTTGTTCATATATACTCATATATACATAAATACGTGTGCTCTATCCTTCAGAGACCAAACAGAACTTCCACCATCTGGGACTTGGTGGTTTATTATTGCTGTCTGGCCAGCCAAAGCAGCGTCTACATCCTCAGATCGAAACGTTTACTTGATAAAACATCATGTGCCCAACTAACCAGCACAACACATGTGTGACCAGTATGAAGAAGCATGCGGTGAGGTGTGTGGTACGACACACATGTGGAAATGTATATCTACCATTAAGAAAAGTAGTAAAATTTGGAATGATTGGTATGGTACCCACTTCTGTCTCACACATGCCACCATGATGCTTACTGTGACACATGCAGAAAAGCATGCAGACATATAAACACCAACACATGCATACTCATTTTATCCAGATGCTGTTGTGTAGTCTATGTTGTGATTTTGCAGTAAATATTGAACGGTGTTGTGTGATACTATACCTAGGTTAAGCTTGGAGCAACCGTTTCCATTGGTTCGTTTGCTCAGTGAACATTTATATATATCCCCGGTCTGGTAAGGACCATTCATTTCATATGGGGCCCCCACTAATAACCTGTAAAAACACAATATCCAAAAGTCAGAATCAACAGAGCAATATAGCAAGATTGACAATAACTTTTGTTCCATTTAAGAATAAGTCTTTGTCTGGTGTCTAATTCTCTGAGGGAATATGACTGTGACTATTAACATCAGTGACCCTCATAAAACACATGCACTAGCTACACATTCACCTGGAAGATTTTTAACCATTTATTTATCCAGCGAAGTTAACTAAGCATGTTAAATCATGCCCAGCAGCCCTTGGCCTCACTTTCATAAACAGTTCCACACATTCACACCCAGTATACCCAGAGTAACCGGCAACCACCTGTGAGTCATCTCATTAAGACATGTTCAAATGTTAAAACTATTTTGTATTAAAGGTTAAAGTTCACAATATTTGAAGTCTGTTTTAAAACAATAGTCAGGGGCCCATATGAACAATGAAACACGTTTTGCTTGCTATAATCGTTCCTCCTGTTCATACTGACTATTAGAGGATCCCCTCCAAATATGCTTTCCATCTAAGTAACGAGGGACAAAATCCACACTTCTTGTTTTGAGCAAAAATGTATTTAAAAGTTCATCTCACAATAATATGATGCTTCAGCCATCTGAGTAGGTCAAATAAACGGACAGTGTTTAAAATAAATTGAGAGTGTTTCCCTGTTGAGCTGCAATGGAAGGATAGTAACTTAAAAGGCTGTAACTTTGAAAAATATTGACTTGATTTGACTAATTTGGATGCCTGAACCTTCATATTAGCTTCAAATAAACTTTTGAATACATTTTTGCAAGCAAGAAAGGCTGTGAATTTTGTCCCCCATCACTTACATTGAAAGTGCATTATGAATGGATCTTCTAATGGTCAGCATGAACAAGAGGAATGATTACAGCGAGCAGAACCTGCTTCAGTGTTCATTTGAGCACCTGACAATTGTTTTAGGGCAGCCTTGAAAAATTGTGAATCTATAGTTTAACAAAATATCGGGGCACATATATCTAATAGAACATACTGTATAATACATATCTGAATAATTTTCACTACTAATGTGCCAATTTGTGCCAACTGCTTATTTCTATGATATTCCTACAGGTACTAATGTATTGTTATGGTATGGTTAATGTTAGGCAATTAGAACCACTTAGTTAATGTGTAAATGCTTATTATACTATGATACTATGAGACATGATGTGAACATAGGCCAGCACTGCTGAAAGCAAATGTTTATACGATCATCCCTGATCTAATATAAATGAATTTTATTCATTTGGCACAGCACCAACCATAGTCAATTAATGTAAATCATTAAAAACATAGAATAATTGTATATGATTGTTTACTGGGTTTAATGCCTTAGACGAAGGCACCTTCACTGTGATTGTTCAAGAGGGGGATGTGTTACTTAATCACTTTTACCATCAAGATTAAAACAGACTTGTGTTCCTTGCTCTAACCTCTGGTCCAAACTATCGGTGTTGCAATGCTCAGTGGGGTCTTTAGGGGTGATAACTAATGTTATATAAGCTGTCAGATCCATAAAATGAAACAGAAGGAATCTTTTGGTCATAGACCCCCATAGGATTGTATTCAGATTTCCTCAAAGAGCCGCGATCAGTACTGGACATTCTTTTCACATGATGTAGTCTCTATGAGGAGTCGGTCCTGCACTTGGCTTCTCGGTGGGTTTCCTGTGCGGGGTCATTGTGGTCTTATAAATGTCACTAAAAGGTTTTAGACGACTTGATGTGAAAGAGAATCTAAAAAAAGTCTGGAGTGTTTACTTCTGGAGTGATGGAGGGATAAAGGCCTTAAAGGGAGCTATAATTCAAATGTATTTCAGAGATAAGAGCTCTTTGTGTTCTCAAATGGGATTAAAGCTGTTTTATTTATCACTGACAATTTCCGTAGTTTCAGTCATAAAAGACCTTTAGGGTTTCATCCTATATCTTGTGATGCATGTCTGTTTATCACGTGAAATCTTTACATGAAATGGTTCAGCATTTCTACATCTTGACACTGTACTGGAGTCACAAGGTTAAATGTCCAATCGCCTCAGGATTTCACATATCTCAACTGATAACTTGACACAGACAGATTGCCCTCAGCTCAATGGGGCACTTTCAAATGGAAGAAATACAATATAATCCACATGTATTAGAGTATGTTCAAATCAATTTAAAGTAAACAAGTTTAATTTAAATTACACAAATGAAGAGAAAAAGATAGATAGAAGATACTATCTGATGTTTTAAAAAGAACAAGTTGAAATCCTAAACTAGGGAAGAACGGTGATCCAATCATAATGGTTTGATTCAGACATTGTTACTTACATTTTTGTCTCTGACACATCAAGGTACTTATTACTGATGGTAGCAGTGAAATTAATGATGAAAAAAGTCATGCCTGAACATTGATCCAAACCACAGTTTTATTTCGGATCAGGTCAATTGTTTCGATAGCTTTGCACCTATATGTGATGTGTGTATAATTATGCTGCTTCCTCAGAAGTTAAATTATTTCCATGATTGTTTCACAACATATTTGATTACTTTGTCATAGTTATAGTAGTCATAGTAACATCCATAGTCAATAATGGACTATTATCGTGTTTTTGTGTGAATTAGTGGTTTAATAAATTTGAGTATTTATTATACAAATTATTGAGTACTGTGCTATAGGAAGGCTGTATAGTTATTAACTGTAAGTATACTGAAGCATCCCAACATGAAACAGTCACCCCTGTATAGTCTTTTTATAGTCTTTCTTTTTTTAAGAGAATGTTAATGTAAGCTTTTAATCTGATATACAGTAAAAAATTCACATTCAATGCCAAGTTGTACATTAAACAAATCACATTCCTGGAAAAGCTTCAATAAATACAGTACTGTAAGTCAACAAGGAATTCAAACAACTGAGCGGTCCAAGTGAAAATCACAGGGAAAGTAGTGGGCACAGGAGCAACTTGCAGTTCAGTGGTTCCCCAAAGCAAAGACACTTGACACTGCTTTATAACAAAAGCAGACCACAACCAACCTCCTGTGTGGACTTCTAGGTGAAAGTCAAACAATCAAAGTAAGACAAATCTCCAGCTTTTGGATTTCTAGGTCAGGTTCAAGATCCCCTGAGATTTTAAACTGCTCCAAATTCCCAAGACAGCAGTTTGGTAACATTTAGTTGGAAAGGAGTGTACTCAGAGCCTCCCTTAAAGATATGTAAGATTAATATGACATAATATGATTTCAGTGGAAGTCAAAGGTGTCCTGAGGATTTAATTATTTTTAATTTTGTCATTTTTAGTTCTCCTATCTATTGTGTTTGTAGTTGTTGACCTTGGAGACAAGCTACTGCATACAATTGCAGGGATACAAAAGTTGTATTGATTAAAAATGTAATCTGGGCCAAGCTCCATCTGTTGAGGAAGACTGTGTGATACAACTGAAAGCTTCAAGACAGAAGTGGACTTTGTGGTGAGTTTGTTTTTTCAACTGCTGTTTCCAAGGTCAAAATTGAATTTTCATGTGGCCTGCCACCTTTATTTGGGAATTTCTTTTAGCACAGCTGTACATGTGATGTATGGTATATTCAGGGCACATACAAAGAAAATTTAGTACCAGTTATGATTTGACATTTCACAGCACCAGCTGAGGACAAGGGGAAATGTTGTTCAAACAGTCCATCACTGTACATCAAAGAGTGACTCATATGGAAGTAAGCTTCAATGTTATTGCTCCTCAAGCCAACTTTAAAGTCTCACAGACTCTGGAAGTCATTTTCACCACAGTGGCTCCAACCATACTCATATTTTCATAGCTATTAATATCATGATTATTACTTTAGTTATTGCTGTGCTTTGGCAAAAGGAGACACTGCAGCATAAGTTCAGGTCAGGATACAGCTACCTTGATGAAAAGGGACCATTGTTGCCTTTGACTTGGACGCCTGCCTCGAGACCTCCTGAATTTCACCAGAAGCTGTTCAAACAATCATGTTCCAGAGCTCATTAGGGTCGAATGCTAGCCCCGGTGCATCCTCACTGCAAAAATGGTAATGACACTGAAAGAAATAACTTGACCCAAAATGAATTCGTGGACATTTTCCACCATGGCTACCAGGGAATACAGGATTTTGGGGTTTGAGGAAGAGCCATCTCCAAGCCCAGGCTGTCATTAATGTGATAATGTTTTTCATATTTGGAAGCAGGAGATGTATACCCTGTGAAACCACATCCCTCGTCCCAAACATGAGTGTGCTACTCCGATGTCACGCTTGCTCATCACATTCCATTTGTCTGCATTAGCTGGATATGTGTTCTTTTGTTAATGCTGCCTCATAAATCGAAGGAAGTGAAATGGTCACATAATCATTTTCTAAAAACATTCACATAGCGTGTCTAATTCACTTGACTTATTGACCAGACAGTGACAGGGCAAATAGATGACTTATGAGAAATGTGCAAGTTTATGCGAGTTGCTTTAACTTACTTTCCCACAAAGCATGTTGGATTTTTTCAGCTTGTACATTGAGCTTTCTGTTTAAGATATATTTTAGCCACCCTGGCAGCATGGCTGTAGGAAAAGCAATGCTGATCTGTCGGTTAGTCGGACAGTCCACCACTTTTGCCCAGACTGAATTATCTCAACAACTATTGGGTGGATTGCCATGAAATTTGGTACAGACATTCATGGTCCCCAAAGGATGAAACCTATTTCCTCTAGTATCAGTATGACATTGACATTTTTGTTTTTTACTGAAATATCTCAATAATTAATAGATGGATTACCATGAAATTTGGTGCAGACCTTCATGTCCCCCTCAGAGTGAGTTGAATTAAATTTTGTTGATCCCTGAACCTTCCATCGAACAACATTATGAGGTAAAATTTCAACTTGACCAATATTTTGGTTTTTGACCAAGTACCTTCAAAACTAATGACATTCTCGGCCTCAGCCTCAGCTGTACTTTGTACTTAATGCTAATTAGCAAATGTTAGTATAACATCCATGCTTAGTCTCACAGAGCTGCTAGCATCTTGTTTTTCTATAATTCTTTTTTCATTGTTCTTCAGTCCTATAAGAGGCATCTCCTTTCACTTAGATACTTGATTTAAAGCCAATAACATAGACATTACAATCATATGATTGTGAGTGTTGTGTCTAAACTAAAATTCAATAGATCGAATTATGTTTTCCTACCTAGCTCAGGAAGATGTATAAACACTTCTCTTTGCAGCTTTGCAAATTAGCTAAATAAAGGGAACCCTATTTAAGGCCAGTGGTGAAAGACTTCACAGACTCCCTGCAGTTCTCGGTGGTGTGCAACTCGTAACTGAGCTGAGGAGTAAAGGTCAGGTCTCCACTGAGGAGACCTGGTGCAACTATAGAAAAATAAACAGTGGAAATAGAAAGAGGGAGGCTTCTGAGGTGCATGGCTAAAGTATGCTGGTCCTTGTATCCCGTCAGTTTTAAAGACCCAAGCTCTTTGCCAGTTGGCGGTGATGTGGCCTCTCCTCAACTCCCCATTGAGGGTCTACTCTGGCAGAGTGTTTAGAGCACCAGAATGCTGAGGAGACACGTGAGGAAATGACACATTCTTGACATGCTGACCTTTCCTCAACTTGGTAGCTCCATCAGCAGACAGAAAGTGTCAACCGATCAAGCAAAGATATCTCAATTTCTTGATGCCTCTGAAGTCAAGAATGATGATAGAATTTATTTACTGCTCACAAAATATGGTATTTTATATCACAGGCTTACTGGCTTTATATGATGTGAAAAAGTCAGATAAGTTTTCTTTTCCACATACCGTTTCAATATTTTGGATACATGAAAGCACCTGTAAATGACTAGAATCAATAAGCACTAGTTCCTTAACTTGGCCTTCAAAGCAAGCCTTTTGAATACAGCTGCATGCCTGTCTTATTTCAGGTTCAGGCCATAAAAAGCTTTTTTTACAGCGTCACTTTCCAGCTGTTATCCTGTTCCTATCCAAATACAGAGCTGAGGGTTTCGAGAAATCAGACAAGTCTGGAAAAGTTGACAGCGCTGTAGTTTGGCACAGATGCTCATGGGCCACGTCAGTAATTGTTACAATTTAAATTCTCTAGAAAGCTCAGTTGAGGTGAAACCACTTGAGGGGAAAGTGGAGGTTAGAAAGCTAAAAGGCATAAATGGCCAGGGACAACTTATAATGTCCATTGCAATTTATTGCACAAGTGTATCAATAAAAAACTGCTTAATTTATAAAATCTAAGTATAAAGTCACATTAAACAATTCTCTTCAGATAAACACAAACTTGCACAATCAGCAGAAATACACTTGGTAAGCACATGTCCTGAGACACTTCAGAGATGCATTTCATGCTCTTGAAACAAAAAACTGCAGATTCTGTCCTAATCTGCAGAAATCACTGCCTCATCAGCACATTTATTTTGGGGGAAAAAAGTACAAGTCTCTCACAAACCTCTAACTCAACAAACATGAAAATCACAGATGTGCGGAACTGAAAAGATCTGGGGCCTCATTTATAAAACAGTGCGTAGGTTTCATGTGTATTGCACGTGCACACATAAGCTGAAAATGTTGTGTGCCAAAAAATAATCAGATTGATAAAACTGTGCGCACAAATGAATGCATGCATTTTTCCTTTTATAAATCACAATCAACTTGAAAATGTATGCACATGGAGGAACCTCATATCCCACCCCTACATTCCTACAGTTAAACATAAATGGTCAATGCAAAAGCCCTCATGAATATTGATGTTGTGATTGAGTAACATGTACATTTTCCAATAATACCGCTAAGGTGTAGAGATATCACATTTTAGAGGCCCCTACTCACACTTTCTCACACGCTTTTCAGTCACTGGCTGGACTGGATGAAGGGAGTTGGGTTTGCGTGTGGCTGGGAGCATCAGGAGAACTGAAAACACCTATAGATCAGAGGACACCGAGAAAATGGCCTGAACATTGGTAGATGAACTGCCGTTGTGTCTGACTTCCCCATATTATCCGGTTTTTCGGTTTTCTTTTGGTTTTTACCTACTCTGAAGAAGAGATATTAATAAAACTTGAACTCTGAGCCAGATTGGCAAGGCAAAGACTGGAGGACGCTGATTGATTAACAGCCTTTAATAGTGCAAACAGACCATGATGAAGACACAGTAGTGTTGAAATGTTGGCCTGTTTGAATTATTAATGACTGCAAATAAATCAGTGTGTTCCAGTCTTTTCTCATCTGAAATTTGCTGTCCCTGACCTGAGAAGCACTTGATTCAGCTGCATATTGCCTGAAGATGCGTGGACAACCCCTTTCTAAGCTTTCTGTACCAGTGCATTCTGCATAATGAATACTTTTAACTTTGATACTTAAGTGTATTTTGCGGATAATACTTGCGTGTGTCTACTTTAATAAAACTATAAACTAAGTATTTTGACATTATCATATTATTACTTTTACTTACACAAAAGATCTGAATACTTCTTCTACCACTGTCTGGTACAAAGTGAATGCTCACAAACTACCCCTGACTGACTGTAATAAGAGATAGATAAACTATCACTAGCTGTGATCTGTTTAGAGTCTCAGTATTGACAGTGGAGAAATTCAGATAAAGCCAAGATGAAACCAATTAAGACTCATTTGAAAATGACATTATTTTTAATTTTTTAAATGATTCTTTCACATTCAATAATAACGTGTCTTCACTTGTCCCTCAAATCCTGCAACATTCCTTACTCCAGCTGAGAACTGTCAGACTAATACACACGCTGTCACAGACGTACACACAAATATACAGACGGTCTTGCTTGACTATGTGCAAGCAGCTGTGTTCACAAACCCACACCTACGCACACTGTTGCACTAACTAAACAGTCACTTTTAGACTAAAATCCACAGGATGACTAAGTCGTCTGCAGAGCAGACAGACAAGTCATAACCAAAGTGTGAAATGTGTTGGAGACACAACACTGTGGGTCACAGTAACTATAATTAGCAAATATATATTGTAGTCACAATAATAAGATAATGTAATATTTTTTAAATATATGTCAAGTATGGGAGACATTTGAAGAACTGTTTTCTTTTCCTGCATCAATTACTGTAGAAGACTTTCTACCATATTAGTATGCTCTCACATTACAACTCATTTATTGCTTATGAATAAAGACTTTTATACAAGATGTATGAACACGCAATAAATATGCCAAAATCCCAATCCCTACAGCTTCATTTGGCTCTATGCAGAGTGTGTGCTGCACTGTTCTTCCTCTGTAAATGTTTTCACCTCGTTCTCAGACATTTACCTCAGTCACGGCAGTGTCTCTGGTGGGCTTTATTCCACACATGTCAGCCTCATCAGACCTCTTCGGTTCTGGCAGACATGGAAGTTGGACTTTACATTGTAATCGACAGTGTCACTGACATGTGTGTCCTGTGACAAAGGAATTTTTGAGCTGGCAGCTCCTTCTAGTGTGTCACTTCACTTTCCAAGTGTGTCACTGTACCCTCCTGTACACCAAGAACTTAGTTCCTAATGTTAAAGAGAGTAAGCATATGGATGATTTTCAATTTTTTTTTTATTGTACCAAATCCCATGAAAAGACCAAAAACCAACAATGTGTTAGTCTGTCTCTTAATACTTCCTGATTTCTCAACTCTATGTGTGGCTCCCAGCCCCAAGCCTAGTCAAGATCTTTAAAAATAGGCCGCAAATATATATTTGATCGTTTTTAAATGGCCTAATTATTAACTAAAACTGCTGGGCATTGAAGTTTTTGCCAAATGCTACTCGATCACAGTAGATTGCACTTTTATTGGGGACTATTAGTGTTTATTTATGACAGCTGTTCAGTATTTGTGGGATTGACTCAAAACAAATTATGCTACCCATGTTCATTGTAATGAGGTCATCCAGTGCAACATGGTGGCTCATTGATGTGTTTTTAATAGTTTTTGAATGGAGGTCTAAAGCACAGAGGAATAAGCCATATCAGGCTTTGGATACACAGGCAAGACCTGTTAGTAGGATCAGTTCGCTGTTGGTTTTCGTCTCTTCATGGGATTTGGCGACAATGAAAAAGTAAAAAAAACACCAGACTTATCTTTTTAACCATCATAAGCCTAACCCTTACTGCAAACTGAACTTATGCCTGATTCTAAAGTTAACCCTAAAATAGCCCTTTGAAGAGTAATGACTAGCTAAAATGTCCTGACAAAAATAAAAAAACAATATTCATTCACACATTTATACAAACAACTCTTAATGAGCTTCAAGCTTCTCTGACTTTGAGGTTACTAACAGACATTGTGATCTGAGAATTTATCATTCAGCAGAATAGAGTGATTTCATTGCAAACAAATATCCTAAAGCTCTTTTTATATGAATACAATACTCCCTGTGTTTTCACACATATATATACAGCAGCATAGGCCTCATATCCCAAGGTGCCTGAGCTTGATGGAGGATGGATAACTTGCCAAGAGAGACAGTAAAAACAATCAGCATGGGACAGTAAACCCAGTATGGCATTTACTCCATAAACACTGCTGCCATTGTATTACCAGCGCAGCACTGAGTGTAAGAATTAGTATTATACCAGTGGATGGTTATTTGAAAGCTGGAGTGCAGGACTTTTGTCTCCCCCCTCCGGCAGTGAGAGTAATTACAAAAACACTGTCGACATGCTCCTCCGTAGCCTACTCCGTTGTGGCCGTAAAACGGTGGATAAATTGTTTTGAGCATGACATCCCCTGCAAACTGACTCGTTTCACTATCAGAATTTGATCCCTTCGGTCCGATAACATTTGGACAGTCTAGAAGAGCCGCACGATTAAATTATCTTATCCCCAGGGCTAACTGGAGGTTAGCCGCTAGGCCAGCGGAAGTCTCTAGTGCGTGTGCTCTGCCCATAGAACATGTAAAAAAAGGCAAATTTGCCTAATTTAAAATAAGATGTTGCACATGATATATACAATAATTATGAAATGTCTGTCTCATTGGCTAAATAAACACACCGTTTTTCTCCCAGTTCTTTTTGGAGCCTTATGGAGTAGGTCATCTTTCCTAGAAGATGTAGGTGTTTAACAATATTGACAAAGAGGCCAGCAGTGGGACAGTTTTGAAGCCTGTATTTTGTAATGGCCTTTTTACTTGCTGCCAGCAAGACTTGAAGTCTTTCAGCTTGAAATGATGAGTTAAATTAATGTACTGCTGAGACTTCACTAAATTCCCTAAATTAAGTTTTTAACACAACTGCAACACACAAACTGTGCAAATTACTTT
This sequence comes from Thunnus thynnus, assembly GCF_963924715.1. Lineage (NCBI taxonomy): Eukaryota > Metazoa > Chordata > Actinopteri > Scombriformes > Scombridae > Thunnus > Thunnus thynnus. The sequence continues at coordinate 10,735,524 of NC_089517.1, forward strand.
TGTTTTTATCAAAGATCTGTTGGGCAACTTATTAAAGTGAAACTTTCTGCCTAAAACTCTATCATTGTCCTTATTCATCTTGGCAGGTTCAGTGGCACCTGGCAGCACACGTCATATCATCAGCCGCCACAGGAAGTAAATAAAATGCAGCTGCATTAATTTTTTTTTTAACATGTTAAATATTTCAGGGGGTTAATTTTGACAGCACTAGTTTCTAAGGAAACATGATCAGCATATTTGTAGACTTCCCAGCATGTATTGACTCTCCAGAGACCTTTCTTTTTTGTAGTTTGAAGAGAACATATATGATGGAAACTTACTAAAGATAAGTCATTGTTGTTTCTTTTGATAATAATGCAAAGAGTGCAAACCATAATGAACCACATTCAGTCCCTACACCTGTACATTTATAACTCAAAAATGACTTTTAGAGCAGCCTCACATGCTGTCTATGCAGTGACTGTGGTACAAAGTGACAAATAAATAAATGACTCTTTAAACTCAGAAAATGAAAACGTAAGGCAAATCTTGCAGCGACATTTACCAACGTGACTGACTGTTGCTGATTCAACTTAAGTTTTCCGAGTCCCTTAAGTTTATTGAACTTCTTATCTCTAGTTAAGCATTTAAACAAACAACCAATACTATCATTTCTCTGTTGAAGCCAGTTTGGAGGCCGTTGGTGTCAGAAGTGAAAAATAGACATATAATAAATATACTGTGTATGACACACATACACACACACACACACACACACACACACACACACACACACACACACACACACATCACACTATGGTCACTTTTGGGGACATTACATAGACTTACATTCATTTCCTGGAGACTTACCTTAATCTTAACCGTCACCACTACTTGCCTAACCCTAACCTTAACTACTGACCCCAAAATCAGCTTTTTCCCAATTGGGGACAGGGCTTTTGTCCCCAATTGGACAAGCTGTCCTCAATTAACTGGTCCTTAATCTGAAATTTGTCACCAAAAGTAGCCTATGACAGACCACATAAATATATACACACACACACACACACACACATACATACACACAGGGCCAGCTGAATGTCGGCATTGTGCCAGCATAGTGCTTGCCAACAGACATTTTAGGGATGCCAGAAACTAGTTTTGGCCACCACACGGTGCCAGTTGGCCTAATAATAATGTGCATCGGGAGTCAGTTTGTGCTATGAGGTAATATGATGAATGTGATATCCAGCTCAGGACTACAGTTTGTTTTGCAAGCACAAATTAATGGGAGGAAACTTTACACACCACAGGAGACGTACCGTAGATCACTATCTTTCTGGGGGAAAAAATGTAGACATCCCATTGTCTCATTGCCAAGTCAGACAGTCTGTCAGAACTGCAGCATGTCAGCACTGTGTTTTACAGTTGTAATGTACTTGACCTCTTAATCTCAGCCATAGATCACCTGGCTAAATCCTGGCTGTTTTACACAAACTAGAAGTGTACATTACAATATGACATACTGATATTTTATTTTATAAATACAGATGATAAAAGTGCAATAGAGCAATGCAACTGCAATAGAAGTTGTCACTGTGGTGTAAGAAACCATAATAATGTCATTACAAGAGTTTTTATTCCTGTTGCTGAAAAACTAAAACATACATTAGATCCAAATAAAACTTTGCTTCTGCATAATTTCACTGGAGCTCCTGCACAGAGAATTCAATTTGAGGTTGTGGTGATTGTTTGACAAGAAATAATAATAATTCACTTTTATGGCCTATTATGAGGTATGAGATTTATGACCGTAAGTGATCTTCAAAATGATTCATTTAGCATTATGTATGTAATTAATCAGAATTAGTTAAGCTGTTTTGACATAAGCACGCTGTAAGCAGGTTCGAAACATCAAAGTCATGTAATATTTTGCATGGAAGCGATATATATTTCATACAAGCCCCTTACCATTTTTCTCCCCCAGCAGCCACATGTTGCTGAACAGTGTATCCAAACTGGGCTTGTTTCGGACCTTTGATGATCCTGTGTCTTTTTGTGTCAATATTGAAGCAGTCATGGAATCCTAGAAAAAGAAAAGACAATTCTCATCAGTGTTGGCTAAAGAAGATCTTCATATTCTCAGAAAAACATATTCAAGTTCAGAAAAACATACATAGTTCTACAATATTAGCCAAATAGATATGAAAGTTCTGGCTTTTAGTAACTCATTTTGGCATCTGAAAGGAACATCTTTATTGATTTTCATTGTTTGACTAGACAGTAACATCTGGCTTTAAGTGCAACAAACAGCAGCAAAGTCATCCTTACTCATCCTTAAAAATAATCTCTTGTCTGTCTCGTGTCTGTTTGACTCTCCGCTCCACTCTAAACACAGATGGGATAGATTTATAAATTGTATATGCACAGCAGCTGAGCTGTCTGTCACATTTGACTGGCATCGGTCCTGCAAACATTTCTTACAGATCCAAAGCTGGGAACTGGTTAAACAGCATAGTATAAACATGACCACACATTTAGCCAATACTTCATTCCAATAAGAACACAGTGGCGACAAAAAACTGCATCTAATATTTTACAATTGCAATTATAAGAATGGTAAACAGACTCATCAAGGAGTTCTGTTTTGTTGTTGCAGTAATGTGAAGTCTAACCTGACATAATGTCAGATGAGAAGAAACAAAAGCTGCTGTGTGACCTGTGATCAAAGCAAATGTGTTTTCCTGATTGTGTGCTTAACTCTCTCTCCTATCCTTTGACAGCTTACCAGGTGGTAGCAATAGCAGGGAATGACTGTTTTTAATTAACATACCAATCAGAGGAGGTATTTTTCAGATTTTAAATTGTCACCAGGGTACCCATCGCAGCTTATTAATGCTGACAGCATCATTTGGCTTTTAAATTTCCATCAGAAGAGGAGTACACTGTGTGAGGACATGGAGGTGTTGAGATTTTCCCTTTGGCAGAGGAGAAGGGGAAAAAACGTAATCGTCTACCACTCAGACTTCCTCTCGATCCATCTCTCTCCACTCATCTGTCTTCTACTTAATCTGCTGCTGATCTTTGTTTCACCAGTTGCCAGACCTTTCATAAGTGTTTCTGTTCATCTATGCTGCTACTGTAAGGACAAAGATCATATCGACCTTTACACTAGAACTCTGACTGGGAACTAAAAATACATGAAGAAAAGATAGTATAAAAGATAGACACAGTGTTTAGTTTTAAAGGAGTTTTGAAGCAGATTGTTCCTTAAAAACTGTGTTTTCTCACAGTTTCTGTCACACAGCTGAGCTGAGAGCACAAAGACTTCTGGTTTTAACCACCACAAACTCCCCCCTCTTACATCTCTGCGGCTCTTGTCCACACACTGTGAGGCTTATTCAATCCCTCGCCCTCACGCTAAACATCCCCTCTCATAGCTCTCTCCCCATCTGTGAGGCTCTAGGGTCACGTCAAGTCAAGTGAGCCTTTTTTCCCTGCTAGGGGAAATTCAGTTGAACGTAAACAACAAGATGAAGGTATGGACAACATGTAAAATTCAAATTAAGCCATAACAAATGACAGCTGAGGTCAAAGCCATAAGAACTTAGTTCTACAGAAGTGAATCATATGATATTTCATTGGTTTAGTTATGGTTCTGTAACTGACTGTATGTACACAATCAAGAAAATGATGTGATCGTGCTGGTCAGAATTAAAATGTAAAATCTATAAAATACAAAATAGTCAGAGTCTTGTCATATACAGTATACCTTCAGTATTATTAACTGTTGTGCACAGAAAACATTTCAAGTAACTTGCTGCTTTGTTCCAGTAATGTATTTAATTGTGAGTATAGTATCTCTTTTCACTTTTATCCCGATAATACTCAACTGCATTGCCAAGATAAATGAAAAAGCCACAGTTGCCCACATTACATAACTGTCTGGTAATATCAAGGACTGTATGTCCCGAAATCTCCCAGACGTCACAGCACCATTCCTTCATTATGAATTGAGTCTTTTAAACACACCTCACAGAAATTGCTTACTTACTCTTCTTGGCTTTCCACAAAAAACAATAACTATCAAGGTTTGCCACTGTCAGCCAGATGGAGACAGCTGTCAGCTGATTGAATGAAAACAACTCCAAAATCAACATGATGGCACAGGAACAGTGTTCACTGACTGGGGAGTTTGTATAAACATTAAATCTGAGTTTTGTTAGATGAAGTTTTGCAACATCTTACTAACTTTTTGGCTGGACCGCAGTGACCAGCCACATAAGTGAGATTGTTCTTGACTGACTGAGTGATGAAGTTACACCATTAGTCAGATGGCTGAGTGTTGGCATTTCCCCATTGATTGTTGCTCTTTCAAAATTATTTATCGCAAACAGTTTATATTACATCATCAAGGAGCGTTAACAGTCATGTCCACAGGCACTCAGCCTCTCAGCAGGACTGCGTGCATCCCCGAACGCAGATCTCTCTCTGCAAGACTGAGAATGAGTGCAGCCCCGAAATGTTTAAAAACACACATCTACCGACTGAAACATCTCACGCACCGACACTGGGCGCCAACCTGTGGAAGGTCCACGGACACAGTTGCGTTTCACATGTGCACACTAGTAAATAGGGTGCTGTAGGACTGTTAAAATGTCACTTTATAATGTTTTAATATTTTTTTCAGGTGAAAAAGTAACCATTTAGATTCCAATATGTGGTCAGTTTATCCAAATAATGCCTGTATATGTTTTGTGACATTTACGATAAGAGAGGATCTGTGCGCCATCCTACTGTTAAGCACTTCCGTGTTCTTGTAATTAAAATTAAAGCAATATAACAACACACTGTATTGGGGACATTTACTCTCAGCATTAATGGTTAACTTAATAGTTACTGCATTAAAACTATCTTTCTTAAAAATGCTGCGATTTCCATTTCTGATGGTAACCAGGTGATGTACAGATTAAAAGACCTCTAGCGTTTCATATACGGTCCAGCCATATTCTAGGTTTTGACCTAGTCTTGTTAAATTACTTCATTTCTTTTTATCAATATTTTCTTGAGATGATAGACTGTGTGACGTCAGGGTCCATGACTATAATTTCAGAAATGATGTATGTTTTTTAGTTGATCTTCAACTTTGTGTCAATGTTTTGGTTCAGAAATGTGTCAAATACAAGGGTTTGTTGTCCAGTGGTTTGTGGTTTGATTTCATAGCCAGGACCAGTCTGAGTCTTTTGGCGATCCTGGGTGAGATTTTGCCTTGGAGGCCCCCAATCATTTCTCAACCTTTACAAAATTGTTTACCGTGAATATGATATTTGCATTTGGGAGCAAATAGCATTTCCCTCTATTTCTATTTCTACATCATTTAACTCCTGAGCTGAAAGTGAGCCACATACTACTAAAATATCACTTAAAATATCACTTCAGTGCAGTGGTGGTAAAAGTATGAGTGTGTCTTTTAGTTGTTGGTAGCTGACTGATGAGGGTGTGGATGGATCACATATTTTGAACAAAGAGCAGACAAAAGACCATTTTTAAGGAGTTGATAATTGAACTCAAATAACTAATGGTTGAACTCTTTTGGTATAAAACTGATTTGTACAATTTTGTGAGTGAACTGTGGGCTCATTGCTACTGTAAAAGCATTTAATTTGTGTTAAGATTAACTGCAGAACAATTCAACACAATAGGTGAAAGGTCTCTTTGTAGAAGCAGTAAATATATTTCACTACATCTGTGGGTCTAATGAAATGAAAATAGCTCACATCAGTAGCTCTATGTAATAAAAATGTGACGTTACATTTCAGTTATGGTTAAGTGTCCAAGGTCTAAATACTGTAGAAATACAGTTTGCAGCTGCAACTCAGATTCAGTTTGTCACACAGCAGACAAGATTTACTTGTTTGGGTGTGCAGTTGTTTGTGATTTGAGCTGCAGAGGAGAGGGTATATTCTGAGCAGCTGTATTCCTTAATGAAAAACGGATCCTGACAGAAATTTGAGGTTATCTGCATTCCTTAGATAGTGAAGTTGAGAGTTTTGGGACTACAGGCAGTGTGAAAACCATCAAGCCCACAATTTTACCACAGAACATTATCTAAGTGGCAGCCACAGAGTGAATAAGTCTTTCATGAATCAAGTCTGTCAAGTGACCAGGAGTATATCACACTTTCATTGGCACAACCATAGACCATTTGTTCTGTTCCATGAAAACCTCCATTAAACTAAATGGTCATCTCTGCCATACAGACTCTTCATGTAAATACTCACACATTCTCCACATTGCTCATTTCCTGTTGTATGAATGGTTCACATGTTCAACTGGTGTTTGATCCTACCCCCAAACATCCTCCCAAAGTTTCTGTTTATCTAGAATCATAAAAGGGGTGACTGAAAATAGATTGTTGGGAACAGATAGGTTTAAGAAAGATAAACAAAAATCAGGATGTAACTCTTGGCAGTATGTTGCAGCATAAATCATTTTACAGATGGAGGGCAGTGGGCCTAAAGGTTTTTCTCATTGTTCAACTGGAGCATTAATACTTCTGGTAGCTGATTTAATGACGTGATGACTTGAACTGAAAATGAATTTCCTGTGATATAATCACAGAAGGGCTGAAGTCTGATCAAGAAATGAATGAAACTTAAGATACAGACAGGGAAAAGTGTCAGGGTGAAAGCATGAGAATGGAGATGATCCAGTTTCCATTTCAAGTTACTAATGTGGCAGAGCAATTTAATATTCCCAGTAATATCAGCAGCTTCTAACGCAAGGTCGGAGTCTTGCTGGGTTTCCTGTGTACCGGCTTCCGTGCCCAGATAAATAAACCTCAGGCCGGTGGCTGCCGGTGCGACCCACATTAGTCCGCTGCTGCCTTTGGCCCAACACCAAGCTGCAGGAGCTTCACCACAGACCCACTGACATAGAGCAGCTGTAGGGGTGCACTGTGCAAACTGCTGACTTACAGGCATCTTCATATATGCATGATGCAGTTCTTTTACAGTGTAATATGGTTTAGGATTTATGAAAACATATCCCTTTGTTTGCTGGTTTTTAGTGTATGTTTACTGTCAGTTCTGGCATCATGTCTATCCAAGTGTGTAGACATGTCATCATGACTATATCTGATTGGTGTTACGGATCCAGTAGCATGAGTTTTAACAAATATAAGAACAGACTAGAGTCCCCACATAAAATAGATCTCAAAAGCAACAGAGTGCACTGTTTTTTCCATTGATCCACTGTGGGTTTCCATTACAATGGTTTTCTCTGAAAAGATACTTAACAGTGGACAATATACTTTCAAACATTTTGGCACTTTATATCACTATTATCCCACGCCAATGTAAATACTCTGGGAGGCACGGGGTATCTAAATCCAGATGTTCCCCATACACGACAGCCAACTGGGCACTACTTAACAAGCTGTTAACCCTCTAAGCTAACAAAAGGCTCTCCAGGCATTCAAACCAAGTCTCAATGGCAGTGCAATACAGGATTACTTGCAACCAGCTATCACATACAATTACATGCCAAAGTCAAGATATTTGCATAGTATTAGTAACGATAAATTTGGTGTTACAGAAAAAACATGATGAGGACCAATTCAGAGGTAGAGCATTAGTTGCTTTTGGCTTGTGTATTATTCACTAACTCTAACACTACAACAGCCTACAAATATAATAAATGTTGTGAAACAAAACTGGTCTTGATTAATGAAAAAAAGTATTTTCAAAATAACTTGACAGTAATTCAAACAATAAATCACTTATATAAACCATTTCATGGAGACATAACTACCCCCAGGACATCTGTTACTACCAACATATTTGGTCTCACGAAATGCCAACAAGCAGGACTGACTTTTGAAAGTGAGATCTGGACAAAATCAGTAGGCTGTCATCACAGTAAAAATACCCGTCAACATGAAGGAATCCCACATTATGATCATTACCATTGGGCCAACTTTTATCAATCAAGAGAAGTTGCAAAGATAAAAAAACACAGAGGTATGAAACATCACCTCCTCCAAAATTTGTTGGCAAGGACTCCTTGCAATACCTGGGATTACGTAAGGTCCCAGGAGGGAGGTTCAAACCTCTAAAAATTGGTTCTTATTATTGGAGTAATTGCCGTACAAATAAATGCTTTCGTATAATGGCCATGGGATTTCTTTATTTTTATTTTGATAGCTGTCAATTCAAGGAATAGTTCAACATTTTGGGAAATATGCCTAGTTGCTTTCTGGCTGAGAGTTAGATGAGAAGATAAACCACTCATACCTGTCTGTTAAATATAAGGCTACAGCCAACAACTGTTTTCTTTCTAAATCAGCATAGAGGCTGTTGTGGCAATTCTTTTGGGCAACTTGACCATCCTAGCACAGAACGGTCATGATGAACATCTATTGAAAGGAGAAAATTCAAAAGATACCACGAAGCAATTGCTGAGAGCTGGCCGTTCTGTTTCCTCTTACTTGCTATCTATGTCTAGATAAGATGGCCTTACTCAAAGTTATCTTATGGTATCATAATTCCCAGGAATCTACAAACAGTAGACTAAAAAGCAGCCTCCCTCTCATGTGCCTGCCAAAACATCTCCCACCACAGCCAGCTTCATGTCTTTCTCAGACTCCAGCTACAAGGTCAGTGTCTCTGTGGCATGGTTCCAATTCTTGGTTTCAACTAATTCCTAGATCAAGCCAAATATTTACAAAGGAGACTTCCTCCTCTCAACTCTTTTGTTTAGCATCATTTACTAAATGTTGAAATTTAAGATCTGTTAACTTCTTCAGTCTTGTAGACCTCAAGGGTCCGACTTCAGTATTGACCTTGGAGAGAGGCAGCTTAACACGAAAGGAGTGAATAATGCTTCATTGTTGAAAAAACTGGCAAAACATAATGTTCATGCACAGCTATAGTGACAACATACACAGTATTGTATAGAAATGTAGGCCAACACATAGTGTGTTTAAACAATGTGGTTACAGTTCACAGTATACTGGGCTCAAAGCTGAACCATTTAGATAACTCAGCTGCACCAAGCGCTTAAGTTTCTACAGTAGTTTGACTTGTACTGGCAGCAATTGTAAATTAATTCATGTGACCCATATTGAAAAAATACACATATATGCCTTTGGTGCCTTTTATTTCCCTTCTGTCTCTCTCTCTTGCCCTGTCTCTATGTGGTACTGCTACAGTGATTTCATTGGTAATTGACCACAGCTCTGGCTGAGCCCCAACATCTCTACAGTCACTGGAAACTTGACTCTGAGAAGATAGCATCAACTTTCACTTCAGAGGACATGCCTTCTTCCAATGAGACACAGAGCACCTCTGTAGACCTAAGGCAGACAACATATCCTTCAATAAAGCCACCAAGCTCTGCTTTCCTGTCTCTTTCCATGATACTGGGTCAAGGTTCCAGGCTATGATGTCATTCACACAGGCAGCCACTCATTCATTTAAGATATTATTGTTTATGCAAGTACTGAAGATGTGTGCAAAATTAGATTACCAATTCTTCAAATATTAACAAAAAAAAGTTGGGGAAATTCTATCAGGTTATCAAATGTAGCTTTTTAAAAGTGCTTCCGTCTAGCTATTTACGTCGACCCTTTAAAAGCACCAGTCTCAAAGTTTCCAGTTGTTGGAATCGGTCAAAATTAGGGTTAGAAACTAACAATTAGAGTGCCATTATTATACTGCAAAGCTTCAAGGAGAAAGACAGATGGTCAGATTCAAACGTCAGCAACACCAACATGTGAAGATGCACACACATACAAACACATCCTCAAAAACAGGCACACATGAACACCTTTCACTTACCTAACTGCTGGCTGCAGATCCAGAACAGAAGGAAGCAGTAGTACTCCATATGTTTGCCGGTGCAAGCGTGCATGTGTTTAAGTGTGTGTGATGACTGCTGTGAGTGTGTATGTATGTGGTGGGCTGAGGCTAAGAGACCCAGTGGCAGGCACAGTTAAAGATCCCACTCTGATTGACTCAAACTCTTAGTTAAAGCGCTGCCTATATCTTGGGGAAGTAGGAGGGGACTGTGGCTGAAGAAGAAGGAGGTCCACTCTGACACAGCAGGCAGGAATACTCTGTCTCTGGCACACTTATTTAACTCTGTTTGACTGGGTTAATACTTTAAAGTTGCTTATCTTAGTCAAAGTTTTTTGTAGTGTACAGTTCTATAGTGGATATTCCTGATCAGCCATTCAAAGGAGATGAGATGTTGAGCTGTTAAGATGGGAGTGAATCATCAGTCTTTTCATTAGAATATTATAAAAACATGTTAATGTGGAACAAATTAAATAGAAATTGATCAAATTAAGCCACATTGTTAACACATTAACAACACATTGTTGTTGGACACGAAGACATATTCTCTGAAATATGTGACGTCACTGAACAGAAAATCCTGAAGTTCACTTAAATAAAACCTTAAAGACAGGATAGTTTTCTGACAGAGATTGGACATAAATACTGAACCAACTACTGACAGACATGACAGGGCTCATGAATAGATGCTAAACATTTGTAAAACTTACACAATCACCTAAATTTCTTTCCTAAAGATACAAATGAATCTAAAGAAATATACAGTAGATCAGTAACGCCGCCAAACCTTTTCTCATTACAAATCTAAAACGTCTTCTGTCAGACTCGAGCTATGCACCACAAATGCTATCATCATGGCACAACCACAAACTAACCAGTGTATTAACAGTGGAACGCAAATTTGGGGTTTGTATGTTACTTCATACCCTTGCAGTTGAACCATCCAGTCTTAACTACAGAATGTATAATGATCCCACTTACGTAATAAGACATCGTTTGTGTACATTAGCTTTCCTGAAATCCATTTGTGGTCACCTGGTAGATCTCCCAATTCACTACTTAACCACTGTATGTCACATTAATGCACATCTTTTCTCTTTTTCACACACTGGTTTGGAAAATGAATTTTACTTTTCTACTACAGTGTGTTTGAATGAAATGCATCAACACCTGTGTTTGCATAATAAACTCATACAGTTGCACAGTAATGTTTGAATGATACTCCAATATATGAGACAGTTTTGTAATCTAATAAAATCAGTTTCAGATCTGTGGTAAATGTGTCAGTGATACAGGCACAAATCTATGTTTTTTTAATATTCACTTAATTATGAATGAAATCATTTTGTGTGTATTACATCAATATTAATACTATAACAACAGGGCTAATAGTACCAGTAGTGGTATTACTGCTTATATTGCCAATATTGGTGTGCTTTATTTTTGGACATTTATTCATCTTCAGTTATGTAAGGTATGTTGTATGAAAAATAAACCCCCTCCGAAAAAAACAACAAAAACTCAATAAAAAATATATTTAAAATAACAAAAACAATAAAAATATTGCTCCCAATTACAGTTGTAGTTGGGATGTTTTCCAATAACAGCTAAATATCATATCAAATATCAAATATCATATCACATCAGCTCCCCTCTCATTATCTTTAACTAAAAGCAACAGACAAGTTCAACTTGGATTTCTGGAAAAAACTGTATATCTTCATATCATATACTACTGATATATACTGTATATTGTCAGTATATCAATATCTGGAATTTGAATCTAATTTAAATATTAACATACAGAATCCTAAATTTATTTCAAGGGAAGATGATGCTGAATATATATTTCAGGAGAGATTGACTATATATTCATTTAACATAAACTGAGAGTTCCCTGTAATAATCCTACTGACATAACAGATTTTATTCCGATTATCCAGAGGAAATTTATTAGTGATTGGCTGCTGTGTGGTTCTATGGGACGAGTGGCTTAGTTGATTGGATGTAGTGGACCAGGAATGTGTCACTTCTTACATTTTAAAATGACAGGACACGGGAAAAATAATGTATGAGCCAAGAGGTGAAGTGATGAATGAAGATGGAGAGAAGTAGCCTTCAGAAATAGGTGTCTTGCACATCTTTCCACAAGTACGACACATATCCTGAGCAGACAGACAGCCTGTGAAACTCATCACGGAGGTAATCCACAATGAATTTGTCAAAAATCCAGATCTGATATCCAGCCTGTGAGCAGCTGTCTGTCTGAAAATCTGTCAAACTGAGGAATACACATCCATGGCTATAACAGGCCCTTCCTCTTGGTTTGCAATCACAGGCGCTTTTTTCTTTTCAACAGTGTAACCACAGCTCGCACAAATCAAGCCAGTGTTTGTGCTTAAATGGCTTAGGATAACTGAGCCTTCAAAAAAATAAAAATAATCAAGACTGGCTTTCATTAAGGGTGCTTAAAAACTCATTGGGTGTTTTCCTTCGTCACTTGTCCGCTTTAGACTGCTAGCCCCCTTGTTTCTTCTCTCTAGTCAGGAAATTAAGTTCTGTACCTACTGCTGGTGCCTGCCTATATCCACATAGCAGTGCTGATGTAAATATCACTGGTCAGAGTTCTTGAAATGAGTTATTGAATAAGGTGGATGAAAGTACACTATGTGATATTCCACGGCCAGATACAAAAGTCTGCATTTGATGTTAGGAATTTTCCTCTGTCGAAACCCATAAAAACATCAGTCAGCATGACATTGACATTAAGTTGTTCCTCCTGCTGACATATTTCCCTGAAGAAAAAGCAAGACTAAGGTTACATCATGAGCATGGTTTCCTCAAGCAGACTAACAAGACAATAGACATTTTAAAAGACAGCATTCATTGCCCATCAAACTCCAGCAGGATAAAACATTCCCAAATTGGATGGGAAATCAAGAAGTTATAGGGGTTTGGCAATCATAAGAACATAAAAAGGTCTCCATAAACACGAAAACTTTCATAACAAGAATTTTTTCAACCAGTATTGTGGGTACAAACTCATAGCTCAAGAGTCTCCCACTGTCAGCTTGCAAGACAAATGACAGATTGGAGAGGAACCTACAATTAAGATTAAGGTCTGGTGCTCTGAATGAAGGCAGTGTGCCAGTGCAGTTTAAGGAATGGGGCTCTATCTGTCAGTGTTTCAAGACCAGAGGGTGGTGGTGAGCAATTCTCCCCAATGCTTTGCTGCTGACCGAAATTGCCGTGTAGATATTTAGCTCACTGAGAGGAATAGGCAGCTGGGGGAAGGGGGACCAAAGGGGAACTTAACAGAGTGTGAAAAATTAGGTTGTGAAATCCTAGTCTTTTTCCCTCCTCCAGACCATATAAGCCATACAGAGTCCCTCTGTGAAGTGCAGCCTGAAATCAATACTGAACAGTAGTTGCACTTTGCTCACCTATTCAGGGACCTCTTCAACACCATACCACAACTGCAAGCAATTACCTCAATCACCCCTGGATTATCTGTTTGTGTGCGATATATTCCTGTCTCCTCGGGCTAGAACGGGAGCTTTACCCAGACACAGGACAAGTCCTCCGGGATCAGACGTAAAGAAGCAAATAGCTAACCCCCATCTGAGTTCAGGCTGGGTGCGTGCCTCATGTTGAGACTCAGCATCCATCACCTATCATAATGTTGTCAAGTTTGAGACCTCCAAGCCTGGTCTTTGGGGATTTTGCTCAATTGCTTCTGAACTGCTTCTTTCTGAGGTATCATCTCTTGAGCATTAGTTCAACAACCAAGATAGGAGTTGACAGATACAGGTTTTTGAAGGCCCATGCCAGTTCTGCACGCTATATTTACTGTGAATCTTACTGTAGTTTCTTAAAAAATGTATTTAAAGTAATTCCATGTGTCTGGAATTTTATTCATCCCTGAGTAGAAAAGCCTTTTGAAGTTGTATTTTGACAATTGGAGGACACAAAATTTTTCATGGCTGATAAAAGTTTTCAAGACAGATTAGTAGCTCTTTAAGGTGATTTTCAAACATATAGTTTGCTTGCTCTGGTTGCAATCGGTGGATGAGTTGGTAAATCTATTGCATTTTCCACTTGGTTCGGTTTCTTTTCACACAGAAAAAAATTAAAACAAACCAAAGTGTATCATGTGAGAATGTTCACTCTGTTCATTAATTAGATGTGGCTGGGGAGGGAGCAATAATGTAAACACAGGAAGAAGGTCTTGAAGGAGGTCCTATCTGTCTAAATATCAAGAAGCCAACAGTTGGACCAGGTTGGACCTTGATTCATTCTCCACCTATGTGCTAGCAACTGGCAACCAATATGCCACACGCACCTGGCTACAGGAGCTTTTTAGCTCAGACCTGCAGAGTAAGCCTTATTGGGTCAGATCAAGGTCGGATCATGTATCCACCACAAACACACTGCTGCTGAATTAGTTTGAGACCGGACCAAGACCGCTTCCTCTAAAGGGTCTTGGTGCAGTTTTTTTCATCTACATCCCAGACCGATTGCTGAATTCAGATCTGCCCAAACAAACTGTACCACGGGGTCCAATTCAACCAGACTAAACAACACTGGTTTGGAAATGCCTAAAGCTGTCTACTGGGGGTAGAAAAAACACATCAAACCAGGCTGACAGATACATGGCCACTGTCACTTTTCCAGTTTATAAATTTGTTATGGCTAGTCTGCTCGCAAATAACTGCCGACTGTAAAATCCAGAAAAGGTGGATGGAGTGAAACACATCATGTAAATTTCATGGCTCATTGGTGTGGTGCGACCATGCAATTGGTCTGATGGCCCATTATTCTGAAAACAAATCAAAGGCCCATTGCTCTGAAGGCCTGTTGCTCCAAAAATACATACTAACCCTAACCCTAATCCATGTCAAAATTCACTAAGATATTAAGGGCAAAATATGACAGAGGTAGCCTGATAATGACAGTGTATCCCTGCACCGTGGACAGCAAGCAGCACCATGGACAGGGCCGGCAGTCTCTGAACTCCAACAACTACAGAGTGTGTATTTTCGGAGCAATGGGCATTTGTGTTTGGGAAAACGGACCGTTGGTCTAATGGGTGTGTCAATCATGTGCATCAATCACAACAATTCAAAGAACACAAATGTAATTACGTTGCAAAACAAAGAAAAAAGCCACCTCCAGTTTTAGATGTGGGGCCAAACCAGCTAGTTAATTAATGCTATGCAGTAGACCTTTGATTTCAAAGCCAAGTCTGCACAAAGGCTTTTGTTGTGAACAGAGAAAATCATATCCGTCTCTGTCTCAGAGGACTGACTTCCTCAAAAATGCATGAGATCTGAAGCAACAATAATGTAAGGAAGGACGTTCACTCTTTCCAGCAAAAAAGATGATCCAATTGGGAGGGCAGATGCAGAATCTCAGATCTGGGTGCGAAGACTGCCATCTACTGATACCAGATGTTCTATATGCAGTCTTTATGTCCAAAATCCGGTTGTCTGAAGTCATCTCCAGTTCTCTTCTTACTGCCTACAATATTTCTTGGAAATCCTTCTTCAAACATTCAACTGTACGTGCTGAAGCTTATTGCCCATGGAGATGTTACTTTCCACAAATCACAGCCAAGTAAGGCAGGGGTAGGATGAAACAATGGTTTTATAGCAATACAGCACACACTCAAAGTCCTCCAAGGAGCTTTTTGTTCCAGCAGCTTGTTTTTGGACTAGTATCATCTGCTGTGATTTCCAGTAACCCTGCATAAAGCATTAACCTGGGGAAAGTGTTGGGAGGTCATCTGCAGGAAGCTCTCACAGAGCTCTCTGTCAAGCATTATGTGCTGTAAAATACATGAACCAAACAAGACCTTCTATTATCTACATAGAAAAAGTGAATGATTTGTCAGTTAAATATCACACGTTAACATTTTTTTATTCTGATGTGGCTGAATATTCACGCTTTTTAATGTGAACTTAAGCTAACTGGACAAATGTTCAGTGATAGTATATCAGATCTGTTACCTGAGTACAAAATACTAGAGTACAAATCTGACATTCAAATCTTAAAATAAAGGTAAATGATTATTAGTACTAAAATATAATTTTAGTATCAAAACCAAAACTACTCAATGTGCACAATGAGATCTAAATTATCAATCCATTAACAGTTAAACAAGATTTTAATGTAGTAGCCAGTAGAGCTAATTTTAACAACTATATACACTGCAGAGTACTACTGGAAATCTGTCACAATACAATATGTGTGATATTTGTTGGATATTTTTTGTATGCTTGCAAGTGACTAGTTTTTTTTTAGATAACTGTGGTGAAGTACAGAGAATGATGTTCCCCTTTGAAATCTTGTGAAGTAACAATATATAGTTGGACAAAATGTAAATATTCAAGTAAGTGTACTTAAATTAAGCACTTGATTAAATGTACCTTTTTATTTTCCGCTACTGCAAATGTTACTGGTATTACAATTAAAAAATACTGTGTCAAATTATATCCTTAATTCTATTAATTATAGTTTAAGATTTATAACCAAGACTTTTGTTTCACCAAATGTATGAAATCATCTTTCAGGAATGAGAGGAGATGGTCAACCAATGTTGAAGCAATACAAATCAAAGCAATGCGCGTGGATTTGGATGAGGGGAACTTGAGTGACAGAATGCAGGCTGGGTGGAATTCAGTGGTTTTTAGGCCACCATGCAGAAATCCTGCTACTCTACAGAATGCAGACTGTGTTTTTTAAATTATTTCTTGGGGTTACAGTGTATCTAGCAGTCTTTTTTGCTGTTACGCTATGTTATGAGTATGCATGTAGATTGAGAAAATTCCTCTGTTGTATGAAAATGATATGTATACTCCACCTATAAGCAAGATTATACTGTTATGAGTAAATAAACATAAGAAGGTTCTGTGTGCATGTTTGTGTGTGTGCGCGGATGGAACCAAAAGTCTTTCTCTGCTCTTCATTTGTTCTGTAGATGTTTTCTGGAGATGGTATTTAGAGCAGTCTATCATAGATGTAAACTCAACCTCAGATCTATGACTTTGAGTTTCAAAGACTGTCTACCCACAGCTAAGTTGCAGTGGAAATGTGTAATACATCCCACATATCATTATGTGCATGACACTGTGGTATCTTTGGGAACTGCAAATTGGAAATGGAGTTATATGCTGAGCTTCTGTAAATTGTGTGATAAATAAGCAGACCTGGCTGAAAAATAGGCACTTGACCAATAGTTCCACACACCCATCATTCATTTTCTTTAACTAATTATTCCTTTATATAAGGCAGGAAGTTACCATAAACAAGTCCACAAAGCCTGGTGCAGACAGGCAGACATGATTCAGAACTTTGGGCAATTTCCCTAGTCGAACAATGTCTTTGGGTAAATATTGTCTTCTAAAATGTATGGACTTTGTACTTCTACAGAGAATTTGAGGCTTTTCCTAGTGCTGGCATCTCAAGGCTCTTTTGAAGGCAATGTTATTCCTGACAGCTACCACTGACACAAATCTTCTCACAGAACCTGCTGTAAAACCTTCAACCTAAATTACTGTTATTCATATGTGTTTGTAATGTGAAATAGTTACTGATACAGTAGCACTGAAATCATGAACCGTAAACCCCCAACTCTGTAGCTCTCCTGAGCTTTTTTTTATATGGCCGATTAATGTATAGTATAAATCTAAATTGCTAATCTCAATCCCAGTAGGCAGCCATTTCAAAACAATTGTCTGATGAACCTACTGTACACACTTGAGCAGCACCAAAAGGCAGATAAAGTTACTGAATGGATGGGGAACATTTTGGAGCATTTAAAGAGTTGGTCGAGACCAAACCAGTGCTAAAAGGCAAGTGATTATTGGACAGAAAAAATCCAAATGGATGTAAATAACTTTAAAGGACAGAACTCCCTGTAATTTCCCTGTTTGTTTGATGTATAAGTAGCTAATTGTTTGCAAACCCTTTGGACACTATGACTTTGTAAGACGGCAATAATGCCAAAAACCATTCAGAGCAGCTTTAAGCTAATCAATATTTTGTCAGTTTATTGCAAAGTTGTTCTGCCACCTAGTGGTAAGAAAAAATCACCTTTACAGGCACCTTTAACTTTTCTGCAATTAATATTCACCCAACTCACACAACCTTGCTAAATGTGTCTTGAGACTATAATGAATCTGTATTTGTTGGAAAAAACTAAAATTTTCTCCATTTGTGTCCAAAACCCAAAAGGCACCACAGTACTTATCCTGCTGACACTAAAACTGAAGAACAAAAACTTTGGTTGAAGTATTTACAGTTCTGTGCTATTAGCCACTTAGTAGTTTCTTTGGTGATGTAAAGCTTTTAGTCTAAGAGGATTTTCCTCAGCATTTAAGAGATTTGGCATGTTACTTCATTCATCAATATTTGCTAATGGACCTACCATGGAGGTCCAGATCAATTTAGGGATTTTGAGAGGGAAACTATCATCACAGGAAGCATGAATCTACCAGTTGTTCAAAGCAATGTTTTTTCGCCAATATCCAACTTCACTTGGCTTACTAGCACATTGTTGAGCTCTGTTTGAGTGAATTTCCCAAAGATAAAAGCTTACTTGGTAACTGATACAATCTCATTAGTAGTTGAATGCCTATGGAAAATCTCAGTATACAGTAAAAATGAACATATTAAAGAGCCACATACAGAGAATGAGAGAAGTAAATGTTTCTGTCTGAGCTTGAGTGAGTCATTCTAACTTTTCCAGATCTCTGGCAGAGCATTGTGCAGGTTGAGTTGTGCCAGTAGCAATAGTGGGAAATAGACTAATGTGGAAACTAAAGCCGCACGCAACAAGATGGACGACAATGGAGCGCCGCAAAGCTCACACATCCAGATTCAGGGCAAAGCCATGTCTCTCGACACCCAGCTTAAACACAAAGCCTTGCTGCCCATATGAAATTACTTCCATGGACATAGTAATGTGCTATATGTCAGTAAGGATTTTTCCCTGGGCTGCTTCCTAATAATGGATACAGTATAGTGATGAGTGTGAGATAGATATTAAAACAGTTCATATATAAGCCACATTCTTGTAGTTATGTTACTTTCCAGGGTCTACATACAGAAAAAATATCAAAAATGAATTACAGTCACTCACCACATTCCTATATCCAATCAGGCAGCTCACAACTCATAAGTTCTCTTACAGAGACTTAGGTCATACCGTCCTGTGGTCTAACATAAACTTCTGCCTCCGTCATGTCTTCATCATGGGAGAACACACACTCCTGTTTCATTGCGTTTGCATTTACATTCATTGTGAGACAGATGGAAAAATTGTACTAGTGTCCTTTTGGATCTCAGTGGAAAACCAAACTGTCTACAATTTTCTGCTTGTAATTATTAGGTTTCATGAAGCTTATATGCAATTATCTGTTGCAGGTTGACCACTCAAACACCAAGTTAAGTCCCTCTCACAGACTATTTAAATGCAATCCTTATGACAACACATCAATGGTTAATGCAACACATCTTGTGGTGTGGTATTTCCAAAGGGAAAGGCTTTGTGTGATGGTATTTTCTGTTGTTTTACACCCAGGCTGCTACTGTTCCTACTAGAGATTTAGCTTTCTGTTTGTTTTTATACCAAAGTTGGCAGTTCATTTGCTCAGGAGAAGACAGATTCAGTTTCGCTAACTATGTTTGTATTTTCAGAGAGATATTTAATTTGGCAAGCAGAAGGTGTCTACTCTAAATGGGTTCTAATCCAGTTATAGTTTGTTCTGTACATTGTGTTTAAAAGCATCTGCCAGGATTAGAGTGGGGGCCTTGATGAAAACTCAAGGGGGACACTACCTCAGCACAAGTTAAACTGTTCTCTATACATAGATTGAAATAAAACTAAAAGATATTTGTGATAATATAAATGGGACAATGATCATATTAATTTATTGCAGTATATCTTCTGGACAGACATGTTTTTCCATGATAGCAGTTAATAGTTAATGGTTTGTTCAATTATGATTCTACAACATTTTTAAAAGGACATGAATGAATAACATCTTGGACATGAAACATAGGAATGTTGAATTTTTTCATATATAATATGAGATGCGTTTTTGTGGCATGTACCATGGGGGATGGATAACTCACAAAGCCTATTGGTCTGGTGCCAGGGGCCTCTTAACACCAAGGGCCTTGCCCTTAGGTCAGCCAAGGCCCCCATTGTCAAAGGCCCCTGGACACAGGGGAGAATTTCAAATAAAAATGTAAATGTTACCAAAACACTGAGTGCAGCTGCTCAGGGGCCAACAGACCAGACTGTGGTTGTACTTAACATCTTGTTTGAGTGTGAACAGGGCATTCCTGAAAAGAAGATTGTTGCTCTCAGTGACACTATACCCTGGATAAATTAAGTTTTAATTTGAATAAATGATAGCACATTCTGAAATAAATCAGGAATGTTATTGGTTTCTTTAGAGAACAAACGCATTTTACAAAGTTTCAACTATTAAGATTTACATGGCTCAAAGCCCTGGTTGTCTCAAGTGCAAACTAATGAGTTTTGTATATGAATAAAGACAGAAAGAAACTGTTCTGCAATGTTTTTGAATGATTTTAGTTTCTCAGTTGAATGTGGATTATGTGTTACTTCATCTAAATGACTCATATAGGACTGTAGACCACATGTAAACAAAAACAATGGGGTGACTGTACACTGGTTATACTTTATTGTGCCAATGAAAATTAACAATTATGTGTGCTGTTCCAAAGAAGACACGTACATGTGTTAGAAATTACACATCCTTAGCTGTATTTAATAATGGTCAATGGATTACGTGTGCAGTGAAAACTGAGTCAGATTTAGCTCTGAAATGGTACAAACAAAGCTCTGTGAAGCTTTGAATTCAAGCTTTGGAGGAGATTTGCTGATGCTCACAAATTCTGTTGCATGTGTCCTAGATCATAAAAATAAAACATTTCTGAAACTCTGAAACCACTTTTAGCAATATTTGAACAGTCTTAGATGCACCACAGTTTTGCCAGTTATGCAGGACACACTGCAAACTTAACACAGCTACCTTTACCAAAAAACACTGAGATATATAGCTGGCTGGTGCCCCATTTTTCCTCTGCCAAACAGCTGGTGTCCAGGAATGAGATGTTTAGCTGGAAATACCAACTCAGACTTTTAAACTTTTTCGACGACCCCTACTGCTCTGTGATTTACTGTAAGACTGTGGCATGATTCCAGGAGCAATGTCCAGAGCTGTACAGAGTCCCTGCATGCTGGGCGTCTTTCCTCTACTAGGCACAGGTAAATATGGCCCCTGTGGATGTTGACAGCTGGAGCCCCTGTTCAGTTACACAGTTTATGAGCACCAAGTCCATTCTATACCTGATGACTTTGGGTAGACTTCAGTTCTGCTTTCATATCACTAGTCATTTGCTTTAGACAACTTAAAAATATCAGTTCTTTCATTTTTACAGTTTATCAGGTTGTATGCCTCTACGACAGCATCGTCCAACAAATAGATCATAAATGCAAAATGAGTCTGCATTCTGCAAGCCCTTCACACACTGGAAACACAGATTTAGACAATTAAATTATTGTTTTTGGTATTCAAGCAAGAAAGAAATGCAGGCCTTTCACCTAATTAGTGCGGTTGTATTCTTTCTCACAGCTTCAAATACTTGTTCCTAACGCCAGCTGTTACCACACAGCTGTGTATGTGCATATAAACTATTAGCTGCTACATGATGAAGCATTAGAGAGGGACATCTACACCCTCGTAAGGTAAAGCAAATTGCAGATGGACTGTATTAGTCACAATGACAATAAACACTTTTAACTTTTTGAAATGTTTGTTTTATCCATCAATTCACAGAACCCTAAAGTCTGAAAAAGTACACCTGTATGCCTCCCAAGAGTTTTTAGTATGATCCAATACCTCGGTGCATCATTGCATCTTAACAAATTCATGTCACGATCAATAAAGGAAAATGTCTGGACTGTCTGGACACTATGTCACTTGTTCCATGTGGTAGAAATATGCCACTGTTTTCAGGCGGCTGGCACTAATCAGCCTTTGCATGCATTCCAAGTTTGATTACCAGACACAATCAAGACGGAAGTTGGAATGCAATCAATCCCAAACAGTTAGGATTCAAGCCATTTGTCTGATATAAACAATGCAACAACAGAGCAGTAAACAGAAGGAGTCAAAGACCATACACAAATCTAATAAATTTTAACAAATCCTTCAGTTCTTGAGGATCACAGAGATTTTTGATATGAACCACCCAGAAATAATTCTTATACTGGCAGACATTTGGACGTTCTTGAGTTTTCAAGTAAATGACCTGACTTTTTGACCCTGAAGAATAGGCAAACATGATTCAAGCGTCTTTGCTTTCAGTTTTGGCAGCACACAGGAAGGGATGCAGAATTCTGGTTCTGAAGGTTCAATAGCATTCCATTGCTTATATGATAAGCCGTGGCCTGTTAGTGCTAAGCCTGGGAGTGAAAACTTCAGGCTTGCCAACAAGCTGTGTAAGCAATGAAGGGAGCTGCACTAATTGAAGAAAGAGCATTGGACTTAACACTGGACTAGGAGCTAGCCTGTCTGTTTTGAGATAGGAAGACCACACAACCACATCCACACCACGTCTGTTTTTGTTATACTATCATCTCAATGGGGAATCAAAGCAACCTGCTCAGGTGACCATAATTAGAAAAAAGAAGGAAAAAGACAAAAACTGCTCCATAATTTGTGTGTGTTTTAACTAATGGATGACAGAAAGGGTGAATTTAAATGGGACTGTGAAGGTTTTTCATTGAAAAGAATTATTTACATGGTCACTAAATCAGTAATCAAGGGTGATTATTTAAAAAAATACATATTTTTATAATCTTTTATGTCTTTACATTGGGATAAGTTTAATATCTGAATTATCTGTGGACTAAATATCCAAGCCTCACCACCTTTATGGCACAGCAAAGCCATAAAATATAAATAAACAAGTCGGATATTTGTCAAGTGCCAGTGTGGCACCCTTCAACTTGGCCCCAAATGAAAACCAAATGAGCATAAAAGGCACTTTATACTCATTGGTGGGGACAGAGCTGACCAAAGGAATATTTAAATGTACAGTGTCAGCCAAACTGACTCACTCAATCAGTTCAGTGAAGGATCCTCAGGGCATTATAAGTTTAGAATGTGATTTCCCTTGCTTACTGACTTTTATGAGAGCCAAATATATAGTCCCTGGCTGTAAAGAGAAAATGAGTGAAATGGAGAAGGGTAGCAGTGTTTTTTTTAAACTTTCGAGTCTCCTCTAATGTCATACAATGGGGGAACACTTGTGAGAGACCTTGATGAGGCATACGGGGCAAAAGTTATCTTTCTCCTGTCGTATCTATACTTGATGAGAAGTCGTGTGCTATGCTTCCTGCAATTTTTTCTTCATTTAAGGTCTGTTGGATTGCAAAGGTCTGCTTAACTGCTACCACATGTTAAGCCTTTGTACTGCTGTCACTGACTTAATGTGAGTGTGTTGTTTTCCAGACTCTGTGTGTGGTGAATGTGTATAGAAGAGAGGGAGAGAAACAGATATACAGTGAAAAAAAGAGAAATAAAGAAAGAATGTATACTGTATGTGCCTGGTTACCAAGTTGGGTTCCTTTCCAAATGAGAGCAACACTGAACCCCAAATCACTGGTATATCTCCCTTCTTATAACATCTAAATTGCATTATCTATTACCTTTATAAGCCTAACTATCTGAAACTCAACAATAGGGTTACCAAGGCCATTACAACAGCAAGGAATGAGGTTATGCAATGTTTTAAAAATTAAAACAACAGTATAAAAGCATTAAATTCAGAAGCATCTCTCCTTGACACCAGCATGAATCAGGTCCAGTGAGGGCTGAGAGGGATGGAGGCTTTTTTTCCAATAGAGGACTCCATAAATCTGTCCCAATGACCAGCAGGTGAAAAAATAGAGCAAATGAGAGGCTTTGGGAAAGGAAACGTAGCTGGAGAGGAGACTTGGATGAATTAAAAAACATTGGAAAATGGCTTAAAGAGAAAGCAAGACTGGAGTGATACGTGTGTTGTGTGAATAAACTGTGGAATTGTCTACTCATGGTTGAGCTATGCGTTCCCTACACAAAGAGCCACACTCAGAAGGGTTCTGGAGTCTCTTCTCCCACAAAATACACAAGACCGATTGACCTGAACCTTATTCACTCCCACTTGCTCTCTTACATCCTATTTCTGTCAACCTCTTTTCAGCTGCTTTGCTTGCTTTTATCCATTTCTTCATGGTTTTACTTGTCCCCCTCCTCTCTTCTTCTTCTTCTTCTTCTTCACTTTGCTTCAGATAGAGGAAGTGGTTTGTGTGCAGACTGTGGCTGGCTGGAACACTGTGCTGTGCACTGGGGAAGCCGAAATTTGAGCCCCTGTACATTAAATGTTCCACTAGAGCAACAATTTCTGTGAGGGGAAATCATGCGGTGGTGGGCCAGTGTTAAAGGATCCAAAGGGGAGGGGGGGCTCAGTCAGGGTAGCAAGGAGGGGAGAGAGGAGGGGGGTAGTAATAGGGGGAACTGCTCATTACTATAAATAAGAACTTGGCTATTCTGGTGGTTGAGTTGGTTGTGGTGTATGCCATATACTGTAGATCTGGATTAAAATCTAACCACATACCTTTGTTGTATATCATCATCTTCTTTCTCCTCCATCATTTTTCACCATCATTTATTTCTCCCTCTATGGGAGAAAAATGAAAAAGAAATACTGAAATTTGTGACAGAGCACAAAAAGTAATGTATGTGCAAGTATGCCAGTGTGTTCTAGGACATGGAGACACAGCGCCACCTGTGGATAGGCTTCAGTCCAGGACATATTTTGTTATGTTTAATTTAAACTTGGGGCAGAGCTCAATATTTTTGAGCCACAGTTAAGGGCTTGTTGTGGAAGTTGTGTGTTGTGGATTTGTAGTGATTTCTGCTACCAGTTCACCAGCAGACTTGCAGTTTGGGCTTACTTCAGCCCATAAAGGCAATTTCAAGAACAGCTGAGGAGAGTATTTCTGACTTTGGATGTGAAGATAGTACAGCAAACCAAAACATACAAATATCCAGATTCATTCATTTTCCGAATTATGACAAATTAGGATACTAAGATAGTAATAATTAAGTTTAATGAAGTTACAGCCATTGTTTTCTGGTATTTTAGGTGGGACATTTAAGCTCAACCGATTACCCACTGAATGATGGTACAGTTACATGGTTCAGTTTCTGTGATGCTGGATGGGATGGTACAAGCCTGTGTCTCAGCTTCATCTAAAGCATAAAATTGTTTTTACTTTGCGGTTTTTAAATTGCATATGCAAGCAGCCTTTAGTCTGCAAGATAAGTCATTCCATTGACTGTTATTATAATGTGGTTTCTGAATGTGAGTTGGCTGAGGCGCCAAAGCACAGGGGTCCCTAGGTAAGCTTCTTGATTTTTCTGGCGGTTTGCACATCCTTGCCAATTTTCTATGAAAGGTAGTCAGCATGAGTCATGGTGGAGTGAGTGGTTACATCAGCTTCATCATGTTTTGTCTTTTGTAACAGTATTCTGCTGAGTATAGATTCATTAAGCAATGCCTCACAACATATTGCTGGCTCACATGTTAGTCATTGTGAAAATGAATCAATAGGGATTCCCCTGAAGCACTGATGTGCATCATCAGGATTAGTAAAACAATGAAGGGAATCCGTGTATAAATATATTAGAAAAGATGAGGTCAACTGGTAGATGTAAAAACTTCCAGAAATCTAACTGCACATCTTATTGCTACCAATAATTATCTAAGTGCTGCAGTTATAGGGTTTATCAGCTGTGGAGAACTCTATTACAAGTGTAGGTGAAGATTTAGAGGAACAGTTTTTCTCAGCTTTTAAAAGAGAACAATCAATCAGTTTTACAAGTTGTAGCAGAACTGTGCAAAGAGGCATGAACAGTACAGCCTATTGTTTAGAACTGTTTTTCTCTACGCATTTTCTTGTGTACCTATGTACAAGCTACACATGGGGAAAGGGGGTGATGGGTGTGTAAATATGAAGTAGCTTGCCTATGCTGGTAGAAACAAAAAAATAAAAATGCTAATGCATAAATGATATTTAAATTGGAATTGTTAAAAAGTTCAGTGTTTGTAGTAAATGTAGAGAAGCTTCATTTTACATAAAATTCATGTTTTTCACTCGATACAGTCGTTGTTGATTATTTCTTAAATTCAATAAACCCCCATGTAAACAAAGTCAGTAATGTTTTGACAGCCATCATACACAGATAATTACAGGCTTTCAGTTGTAGCCTTGTTTGTTTGGGAAGGAGTGTTAAGTCAGCCTGAGTGTAGGGTGATAACAGGAAATAATCTTCATAAATTTGTAAATATGGATAGTTCAATTTAAGGCTAAACCTGAACTGAGCTTAATTGCCTGATTTCTCAGAAATCGGAATTTCACTATTTGGATAAGATAATGGTTTGAGTGAGTTTATGTAGCCCAGTTTTTGGACATTTAATTTCAAGTAAAGATACGTACTGCGCACAAAGACGATTAAATACTTTCAGCTTGTACAGGGGAGTAACACGTGAAATCAATTTGTTTGAACAAAATAATTGTGTTTTTCCTGTCACCTCATTTATGAAAATGTCGGATCCTCTCAATCCTGTATGATTATAAACAGCTCATGTTTTGCTGAAATATACCATGGATGTATTATGGTAGGCTATGTACAGGTCATCACAGTTTACTAGCAAGGTTGATACCTCAGCTAACATTAACTTAGAATCTTAGCTAGCATCATGGCTTAATTTGTTATCTTGCAAGCTTAATAAGTTACAAGCCAATTAAATGTGTTCCTTATGTTCATGTTAGCCCTAGTTTGTGCTTCTTCTGTAACTATATCTGATTATAGAATATTCGATAGCTAATGTTTAACCAACCCTAAAAATAAAAGAGTAAAAAACACTTGACGACACTTACCTCTACTTTGAAGATATCTCCAGGTGTACACTTTTATCATCATAAAGTCACTTCCGGTCGCCATCTTAGTTTAAAGACGAGCACTGGCTTGTCCGCATCCATAAAAACCTGTTAAAATCGTTGTTATTGTGCATTACACTAACTTTTTTGCTTCAACTGTATAGAAGACTTTTTAAGGAATCTATAAATGTCTTGAAGACAGCAGTATCACTGTCAAACGACCTACAGGTACTTTTTAAAGGTAAACTCTGTTTGTAACGTCAAGGCTAATTTATGGTAGGTCCTCGACACTTTTGATAAGTATGGCTCGACAGAAATGAAAGTGTCGCTCGACACTTTTTTCTTGTCGCGCACCTGGAGAATTTTGTTATGTCGCGGACAGAGTCATATTTTGTCGCTTAATGTGATTGGGTAGTGTTACCACGTTGCCATGGAGATTGTAGTTTTCACTGAACTTCCTTATTGATATTTTTCTTTTAACTGATCTTGTAAACTTTAAGTTGTCATTGTCCAAATGGGTAGAAACTCTCTTGAGCCATTAAATTATCTCGGAAAACTGCAAAGATTGTGTTTTCTTGAGACTGCTTCACGCACATCATTCACTAACTTATTGTTTTCATGAAATGTGTCTGTGCTAAATCATTTCCTCTGTTTGACTTGACAAAATTTATAAATAATATAATGTTGAAAAAGTATTGTTTTTTGTTTAATAGACTTCCCATTACACTCTAGCTGGGTTTCATAGAGGGGTCATTTTGTTTTACCTCTTTATTATGTAGAATTGAAACTCATGAATAAGTAATTAATTTGAAAATCCACAATTAGAGATCAAGTATGTACCCTTTAATTTACAAGTCTTATCAAATAAGTTATTAAGTCTTCTAAAGTCAGATACATTAATAGTATTTGAGCCAAACAATTTGGAGGTAATAATATGATCTCAACACTAGAGGGCGGCAAACTGTTAATTATGGTGGATTTCCTCAGGTTACAAAGCTGTCAGAGGGTCTGAATAGTAAACAACAAGGAAATGAAATTCATAATGCAAAACAGACTTTCCATCATTTACTGGAACAGCAAGGAACTGTGGATGTTATTCATACAGCAAAGCCAGACAGTGAACACATTTGTCTACATTATTCCATCTATCAAAATGAATGGTGTTGACATGCATGCATATTGACTTTTACTACAAATACAAATAAAAAGTGTTCTCTCCTCCCACCACAGGAGCACACAGTCGTCTGGTGGAACATATGAGACATGGTGGCTCCTCCATGTCTGCAGGTCACTGTATTTGCCACCTCCACCCAATAGATGATGTTGGTTACTCCCACATCTCTTTAATGGTGTAAATTGGAAAGATGACGTACTTCCATGACCCTGAAGAGTTGAACTTCAATGAGTGCCATGGCATGACATGTAAGTTTCACACAAGATCAAATTCAAACAGGTTGTAGAAATGACTAATTTCTTCTAACTTCTTTGTTTAAATGGGCTGAAATGTGGTTTGAAGTTTTAATGAAAAGGCTTGAGAGGAAAAAAGTGCTCCTGAGTTCATCAGTTCATTTATTGTAGGACACAAAGACACAAATCTCTTATGATGTGTATTTCTTACAATGATGTATGGCCTATGAGAATAGCATTTCAGATTTTGTAAGCAATAAGACATACTGAATATGCGCAACTGAGTTCTACCATAGCCCAACTTTAGTGAGAGTATTGTCATGTGCACACAGACACAGGAAATACTATTGTTCCAGAAAGGAAATGCTGAGAGTGGGGCCTCAGATGATACTCCTAAAGACTGAGACTGAGGAGCTTAGTGACCACTGAATGACAATATGAGTGACTGTGAATAAAGACAGAAAATAGTAATGTTCAAGCATGATCATTTCTGCCTTGTCATTCAGTATGGTTTCCTTTCTGTCTTTGTCTTAGTGACTGTTTCTGTACAGACACTTACAGTTCACATCCGCACGCACACTCAAGCATGTACATGGAGATGCACAAAACAAAGCCGGTATTGTGGGTTGTAGCCACTAGAGAAGAGTCTCACACAGTAACGGGAAGTTAAACCATGGTAACTGAATTGGAATCTTGGCCTGTCTCTAGCATCCCTCTATTTAGACAATTAGTATGACTAAGATGTGTTACTCTGTTAGGGTGGGCGGGTGCTTCTGTGCTACTATGGTCGTGTCCTTCTAAGAAAAAAAAAGGGGAGAAAAGTCCTTAAAAATGAGTATATCATGCCAATTGTTTTCTTTAAGACTTAAAACTGCATTTAAATTTAAGATTAGAAGGTATAGCGTGAAGGACACAAGTGCACAATTACAGTTTGCATTAGCAGTAAGTTTAGGGTATACTGTACCTAGGGCTGATATTAGTATTCTGACATTAATCAGAATATTTTGTGATAGTGATATACATCACAACACTGTCGGACAGGGGAGGGGCAGGGGGCAACCGACCCCCCCGGTGCCCCTGAGGATATAAAAATTACTGGAAAGTGCCCTCTAAGGTGGCAGCACAAAGAAGAAAACATAACGAAGTTCTATAATCACTGTCTTAGTTATGGGTAAATCAAGATGAAGTGCCCTTATAGAGGGCCTCCATATGTGACAATCTGGAATGAAGTGCCTTCATGGATGCTCTGTCAGTGGAAGAAAATGTGATAGTACCCTGTATAGTACCCACACAATATGTAATACAGTGCCCTATGAGTTGCTATTGTAATGGTGTGAGCTGGAGGTTCTGTATGGGTGCCCTTCTAGTGAAAAAAAGTGGAAAATGTGCCATTTAGGGTTTCCCAAGGGTTCCCCTATATGATACAAAATACTTTATTCCAACATACAGAAGTGCAGAATTCGGTGCTCTTTCAATGAAAGAAAAAACATTATTAGGTGGCCTATAGGGTGCATTGTATGGGAGAAAAACATGTGGAGTGCCCTTCCTTTGATGAAAATGAGATACTGCGCCCTATAAGATACCCTTACAAAAGAGTAAACTGGCTATTTTGGTATGAATTAATGTATCCTTTATGTAGGCTGACCATGAGGAAAATAAAGCACCCTTAAAAATGTTGTAGTTGTTGTAGCTGATAATTTTCCATTCAACTGATTTTGATACTGAACTACTCACTAGTTTGCTCAGTCACACCCCCTTTAGATTGTTTGGGTCAGTGCAATCTAAAATGTAATCTTGATTCTACAACATTTTGTGAGCTAGATCACATAGCAAGGCTTTTTTGCAATTAAAACAAGTGTATGGATTACATTTTATTTATTTAGTTTCTAAACTGGTTTTATATGTCGGCCTGTCCAATATGCTAACATGCTAAACAATATGCTAGATGGATCATAGCAGCTAGCTAACTAGATATGTAGCCTACTTAGTCAGCTCTATACTAAAGAATTGGTGCAAACTGGAAATTAACCTTGTGGTGTTGTAAAACCTTAAAAGGAAATCATTAGAGTATTCTTTACTCAAAATGCATTTATAACCCTTTAGCATGGATTAACTTACATTTATAGAGCGGGAGAATAGCATTGAGTTACCTTACGATGACAGAATGCCATGAAGAGACAGAAAGTTGAAGACAATACAAAGGGATCTGCAAAATACAGCTAGAGGCAGCAATGTAGGAGATGAGAGAGATAAAGGTATGTTTGCGTTAGCAATTAGAGGGATGTCCAGTACAACTCAAACCTCTGCCTAGGCATGTTAAAAAGTTTTAAAAATTTATCATATCATGAAACTATTATGGAATCTGGAAGAGAACAGTTTGAGTAACCCTGCTAACAGAATAAACTCCTCAAAATAAATTGTCAGTGACAACTGCAACAGTCAAGTGCTCATTCTCCAAACTGAAACTGATCAAGACCCAGCTTACAAACAGAGACTCTCAGATCTTCTGCTGTTGTCCATTGAGAGGGACGTCCCAGTTGACCATAATGAGGTCATTAACATTTACAAATTCATGGCCAAAAGAATTCTCCTTTGATTTCAACAATCTTGCTTCTCGCTTCCCTGACAAGACTGCTCAAAAAAAGTTAATTCTCAAAATGTGAATAGTTCCATGTTTTTATTACAGATGTGTTTGAAAAATAAACAAAATGTTACATATTCCCCGTATTTTATTACAGAGATGTTTACAAAAATGTTTAAAAAGTAAATCCTTTTTAATACAGAGGTGTTGTTTTCCTTATATTCTGAATCACCCTATAAAATAATAATCTTAATTCGGGATGTAGCCTTTATACCAAACATGCGTCACTGTTCTCTGCTGATGGGGCCCATTGAATGTATCAGGCGCCATTTATATTTTTCGCCCCGCCCCCTCAGACAGCCTGAGTCCACGACTGCATCACAGTTTGGCAAATGTATTAAAAATCAAATCAAACTGATGTTTATTGCAATGAACTGTTTTCCACTCAGACCTTAATAACTAAATGTTTTACTTTTTGATTGTATTTTCACTGAAATCATTGATTTAAACAACAGAATCTGAATAACACAATATGATCATATCATAAATGAATTATACTGACAGTCCATGAACAATAATATTGAATTTTTGCCTTGCTCTAGTTCTGGGTTAGATTAAAGCATACATGTAGGGATTTGGTGAAGGCTAAGAAGATAAACACAGTCAAAGAGCGTCTTCAAGTACAGATTTATAACTTTTACGTTGTGTATTTGTAGTCTCTGTGTTTCCACATGCTGGATTAACTAGACTCATTATAATTTGAACTTAATTTGGTGCAAAAATCAAATATGTTCATGTCACCTCCCATCAATGCCTGTGTCACACACACACACACACACACACACACGCAGTCATACACACCGGATGACGTGCAGCTAGCTCCATGCCTGAGTAGCAGACTGCGACACAACATCCAACTCCCTCCCTCCCTCCCTCCCTCCCTCCCTCCTTCCTTCTCTCGGTTTCTGCAGTCCTCTCTTCTCCTGTCCCGGGCAGCACTGCTCCCCGCCTCCTCCTGCAGCCCTGCCTGCCTGCTCATCAATAAGCTGTATTAGCCCATCACTAATCATATTGAGCGAGAGAGAGAGAGAGAGAGAGAGAGAGAGAGAGAGAGAGAGAGAGAGAGAGAGAGAGAGAGAGAGAGAGAGAGAGTAGGGCAGCCAGACTTTTGTGTGCATCATCGGTGTGTGTGTCCGTGTGTGTGCGCGCGTGGTGAGGGAGGAGGGAGGGGTGTATCCTAGCGGGGAGCTTTTCCCTGTTGTAGTAACCAACCGCACGCCGACTGCCAGCCATTACTTCACTGCAGCAGCAATCAGCCCTTTCTGTACTTACTGAGCCAGACACACTAACCTGTCTGTCCCCTCCTCTTTTCTCTCTCTCTCTGCATATTCAGCAGAGCTGCCCTCCTCTCCTCCTCATCACTCTGCCACTCCTGCGGCGTTGCTTTATGCTTCAAGGGGACACTGGCCTGCTCCTCAACCACTGATTCTGCATGACTGTCACAAAGGTAAGACCGCTTTGGATGGGTAACAACTTTTGGGCTCGGAGGTTGGAGGGGACTGTGAAGGTTATTCAAAGCATTATTCTAATATGTGTGTGTGTGTGTTTTCGTCAGTGTAGGAGTGAAGATGAGTTTTTGGAGTAGTGTTAGAGTTGCCGGGGAGAGCAAGGTTATCAGGATGCTGCTGCCTGATGATGCGTGTTCATGTGTGTTCGTATGAATGTCTTCCCGTTAGAAATGCAGTGTTATGATGAGATCAAAATTTAATTCTGTGATTACAGTATCTAATCTGCGCTGTACTACAGGATGGCAACAATTCATTCTAGACATGAGGAAGTTGCTCTTTTTATCTGTCCATCTGTACAAACTTCATTATAATGAGACTTGGTATTAGGGCTGGGCAATATATCAATATTATGAGATTACGTATCTTAATATGGTGATAAGGCAAAAGTGTTATATTTGGCTGGTTTTAAAGGCTGCATTTCAGTAAAGTGATGTAATTTTCTGAACTTACCAGACTGTTCCAGCTGTTCTATTATTTGCCTTTACCCGCTTAGTCATTATATTACATTACTAATGATTATTTATCAAAAATCTCATTGTGTAAATATTTTGTTAAAGCACCAATAGTCATCCCTACAATATTGTCGCAATATCGGCATGAAAGTATTTAGCCAAAAATATTGATTGTCCATAATTGATTTTGTTCATATTGCCCAGCCCTACTTGTTATGCATAGAAATAATTAAACATCAGGCTTGGCATCTGGACAGTTTTTTTCTAGGTGCCATAATCTCATAAAAGTCTTCCTTTAAAACTCAATTATCATAAAATACATGTACACATTTTGAGAAACATTGTGTATATGTGATATTTTGCATGTTTGGTTTATTAAAAGGTTTTGTCCACTTGTATCACAAAGAATATGAAGCTGATTAGCAGGTCCACACTGTCTTTGTGTTTTGCATGCTAGCAACTGCAGCAAGAAATCATCTGTCATTTATAATACCAATCAACAGAAAGAATATGCAAATTCTGGCTTACAGTGGATTTTCAAATACTTGAATACATGAAAACACAATTTGAGTATTTCGGATTTTGCAATGTCAGTATCTACTCTGTGATTCAAATTTTAGGCACAAAAGTCTGTTAAAAGTGTTGATTTATGGGGACTCACCCCCTAATTGATGATGAAAAGGTGGTCACCATAAGGCAAACCACTAAATTGTAGGGTTAAGATTTAGTGCTTGGTTAAAGTTTAGGGTTAGGATAGGGGTTAGTCATGTACTGATATGGTTATGGTTTTGTTAAGTCTCCAGGGAGTGAATGTAAGTCAGTGACAACAACAAATGTGTTTGCATGTGTGTCTGTGTATGTGTGTGTGTATTAGCAGTCACAAGCTGATCTTAAAGTAGGCGTGTCAGCCCGCTTGGGTGGGTGTTTGTGTGCAGCCAAGTGTGTATTGGTGGTTGCAGTCTGTGCTTGAGGCTGCAGCAGCCGGTTGAATCCTCTTAATCAATTAACAAAGAAAGAGGAGAGAGAGAAAGACAGAGAATGAGAGAGAGAGAGGAAGAAAAACAGGAAGAGACACAGAGGAAATTAGCACACCTACTCCCATGAAGAGAATTAACTTGGACCAAAATAGATGGCCTACTGTAGACACAGGACAATGTCCTATTTACTCACACTGATGATCACACCTGTAAGTTCCACACAATAGTTCTTGTAATACAGAAAAGGGTCTTTTTTTTATTTCCAGGCTGCAATCTCTAACACAGAACCAAATAAATTCACAGACGATTGCTCTCAAACTACAATTTTCCTGCCTGTGTGTGAAAGAGATTGTGTGGGAGGTGTGTGTGTGTTTGTGCTGCTGCGTAGGTAGGCATTCTCCACTATGAGAACTGAAAGAGGAAAAGGTCAGGTGCTCATGCATTGGCATTAAGCCAAAGCCTAAATCTGACAGTAGACAAGGCCAAAAGCGGTGCAGAAAATGTTAATGAATACACCAATGTGTGTTTTTTTTTCTTTAATTTTGATTGCATTTTGATTCTTACTTGCAATTTTGGAAATGAAGATAGGAGGAGGGAGTGAAGAAAAAAAAAGGAAGATAAAAATGTGCTTTGACATCTGTAAAAAAAGGTATGAGAACACATTACCCAGTGGTATCTACAAGATGATGGGTGTGTGGGAGTAGCAGCGAGAGAGAGAGAGTCTAGGGAGCTGTTTTCATGGCTCTGCCTGCCAACAGCAGAGAATTCACCTTGGGAGGGATACAGGACAAGCGCCTCAATGCTGACGGGGCTAAACAGCCTTCAACCCCTCAGCACACGCATACAAACTGACAATATTCTGGAAAGACAGTCTCTGCAATGCCTACTTAGTATTAGACCGTGATCTGTAATATCTTAGCTAACCTCAAAACATTGCAGCATAAATTTAAAAAGATTTTCAATGTGGACAAAAGCATTTACACAAGTTTGACATTGATTTATTGTCTTTTAATGAAGAATAAAGTTCATGTAATGTTTGTGTTGGCTTAAAAACACCAGCACTTCAACTAAACTAAACTAAACACTATAATATTGCACACTTTAGTGCATTTATAAGAGGAGTATTGCCACTTTGATGATAGACTCCTAGTATATCTGCATACATGTTTATGCAAAAACTCAATTAAAAGTTCAATAGTTTAAGTTTTTCACAGCAGACATTTTTGACAAGAACAGGTGTTACTAATAACATGAGTGATGAGTCCCTTCTATTCAAGTATCCCATGTAAGTCATGACGTACTGTGCGTCCTGCATACTGTGACATGTCAAAATGTCTTATGTGAAAAAAGCCTATAAAAGTTGTCAAATAAAGTTTTTTTGCTGTTAAAAGCAAATGTGCACACATTACTAGTTAGAATGATTGTCAGCAGTAATGAATGTAAACCTACCAACATATGCAGATAGTAGGACTTACAAGTACTTGTCTAAGTCTGCCCGTCTTGGAGTGTCATTGAAACATATCTAATATTCTACGGGGCATAAGGGGCCAACCACCAACCACCAATACATACAAATGAGAAATGCGCAGGAGTAGAATAGAAATTTGCTTCTCACTGTCATAGACAGATCCACAGAAAGAGAGAGAGAAACATTCATTCTGTGACAAACTGCTGACAGTGAAAATAGGTCATGGCATGTTTAAATCCATGGCCTTTGCTTTCAAACACAGCCTTACTGAGTTGAGTCGTCTGTGAGACAGGACCATAAGCTCTTTAGCTTTTTAAGACAGACACTTTGGTCTACTGGCAATAATTTCTCTGGGCCTGGAGGTTTATCCAGTACAATATACCGCTACCAAATATCATAATACCTCAAATTGAATATAATGTGATTTGTTAAAACCTGAGGGGACTACATCACTAAATTGCTCGATTATGTTATTATACTGTAGGTTTATGAGCATAGAGGATGTTCTGTTTGTAGCTATGCCAAATGAAACAGGATATGCTGCCACAGTGCTGGGACAAAGACTCGCTGCTGAGGGGCTGCTATGGAGATGGAGGAAGAGGATGAATATTTATTTCTTCTATACTTGTTTCCTGAAACCCACATGGAAAACATAGGCACAGTAAACCAAAAATCAGTTTCGTCCTTCTTTTCTTAAAAGGCTAAACTGGTGGTGCATGCTTAACCCCAACAAATCACATTATTTTTACATACTGATGAACAATATTGAAAGTATAATATAGTGGTAACATCCTCTGCTCATAATAGCAGCACTTGACTTACTTACTAGCTACAGTAGTTAATCCATTACGGTAAATTTGTCTTGCTTTATCTTATCAAAGCTACCTTATCATTGTACGGTAAAACTATTGATAGTAATGAGCTTTACCATTGCTTATCTGCAGAATATTGATATTACGAATGAATTTGGCTGTAACATGAAATGAGTAGAAATCAAAATAAGAAAATATGTTTTTTGAGTGAGATGCTTAGTGCTGCATACAGCATGCTGCTCTCAGTGGTGTAGCAGAAAACTGCCAACACAGCTAGCACATCAGGGCACAGCATGGGATTATTATTACTATATCTGGACACACTGTTCTTATCTGCTTTGTGATTGCGTGTTTGTCTGTATGTGCATGAGTGTGTGGACATGGGTGGGAGGGCACAAATGTGAGCTGGCAGACACATTATGTGTAGGTGGGTGGAAAACTTCCATTACTACTAAATCGGTGCAGTGTATTAGAGATCTTGTGATACCAGCAAAAGAACTATGCATTTATCTACCATCTTTTGACCTAAAACTCAAGGCTATTCGACTTCATCTCAGAGTAGCTGAATGAGACCCTGCAGCTCACAGCTGCTCTCTTACATGAAAGTAGGAAGAAGAAACCCATACAGTCAGCCTCAGCCTTCAGTTTGTTCAATAAAAGCCCACTCCAGTGTCCTCCAACAACGCAGGGGGCAACAGAGGCTAGCTCTAGCATTGATCGTTGCCCTGAGTTACCTTCCTGTCAGTTTTAGTCTTGCTCTCAGTCCATAGGACTCAAGGGAGAGGCATAATGACCGCAGCGGGACTTCTCTGTAGAAAAAACTGACCTCTCCAGAAGGCTGAGGTCACAGAGCCCTCTGTCTGCCAAACAACCTCCAGTCAGAGACTTTGGATAATAAAGGCACAGAGGGACCGAATTCTGCTTCATATTCAAACCAATTTCTGAGTATGTATCAAACTATTCAGATATGCCATAAAGCAAAATAGCAAGCTGCTGGCTTTAAAAAAAGTTGCCCAGACCATTTCTTTTGAATACCCCCTTGATTAGAAAGCTGCGATCTGCACAGCAACCCCTAAAATGGTCCAGTTGTTTTTGGTTGGATACCACAGAAAGAGCAGTGTGCCAGGACTGGGGAGGGGGGTGGGGAGAAGGACAGAGGGACGCTGAAGGAGGAGAGAAGTGACCAAGATGGGAGGGGGGGGGGCGGGGGATTGGCCTTTGGACTACCCTTTTTTGTTTCTTTAGACACCAGCAAAAATGCTCCCCAGCTAACACTGAAGGGAGTCCATGTGGTGATAAATGATTGTCTATTCCCTGAGGACACACACACAAGCACACACTTACATATGTGTGTTACTTGTGAGGATCCCTTATAACCGCATTCATTCTCTGGCTCATAATTTTAACCTTAACCATCTGCCCTGCATCCCTAACCTCACCCTAATCCTATTTTAACTTTAAACCCCCAAATGAAAAGCCTAGCCCTTAAATAAGCTCTCGAAGATGTGAGTTGGACCCCAAAATGTGCTTACTTTGAAAAAAAATCCTGTTTCTGTAGGTTAAATCTCAGTCTTCGTAAAGATAAAAGTACAAGAACACTCACACATGCACATGCTTGTCTCACTCCAGCCAAACCTTTATATTTAACCTACTGACGTGAATTCTATATAATTCAAAGTAGCACTCCAGCTGTGTTAAGTGTGTTTGCAATTACATATCTGCAAACACCCCAATTATGAAGGAGGCCCACGCTGCTCTGATGTCAGGCACACATATGTGGTTGGAAAGACGTCTGAAAGCCATTTCCAGAGTGTTTATGGTACAGCTTCTGCTTTTAACTGTAAGGCTGTTAAGACTCCCATAACATAAAACCATTCAAGATAAGTTTTAAGAATAAATTTTAGTTACTCTCTGCTTCTATTTTTATATGTTATTATTGTGATTTATATTGTCATATCAAAATAGTAAATAAACATTTGTCGTAGAAAGGTTGCGGACATCTGCACAAACAAATCCAGGAGCATCCGCACTCAAACTGTCTCAATTCTTTACTCGGGGCATCTCACCCACCATAAATCTTAATTGAGTCTGATTTAGATCAGTGGCCGTTTGTCAAGCTTAATGTTTACCAGCACGCTCTCTCACACACAGCGACACACAGACAGACACATTAAACTGAGAGCTAAATCGCTAACCTAGCAACCCAAAAGTGCTATTCCTGGAGAAAGAAGAATACACAACAGCGTAGCAGATTAACAATACTAAACCCAGAATTAAGCTTTTTTTTGTTTCTAAATAGAGCAGATAAAAGAATTAACACAGGAAGAGTGAGTTGTGTGTTTTTGGGGTGGTGGGGGGGCAGACAAAAAGTGTGAGAAAAAAAGAGGATAAGAGGGAATAGTTGTGAGAAAACCACAAAAAAGCATTCACCACAGGAAGACATTCAGATCTCATGAGCTCATTGCCTGTCAGAAAGCTTCCTTACTCTGCTCAATGTGTGTGTCTGTGTGTGTGTGTCTGTAAATCTGTACTTTTCAAATCTGTGTGAAAAGGC
This sequence comes from Thunnus thynnus, assembly GCF_963924715.1. Classification (NCBI taxonomy): domain Eukaryota; kingdom Metazoa; phylum Chordata; class Actinopteri; order Scombriformes; family Scombridae; genus Thunnus; species Thunnus thynnus. Next base: position 10,774,205 of record NC_089517.1, read on the forward strand.
TGAAGTATATTTCCAAAAGAGTTGGGAAACTCTACATTCCTTGTGTCGCTGCATAAATCACTCCACTGCAAATGCATTCACACAATCCAGATTGACCTTCTCATCTAGGTAACTTTCTTTCCAAAGTATGACTTGAATTCATTGTGAAGAGCGCACAGCGGAAAGCTCTGCTGTGGCTTTTGTTGGATGAAAGTGTTCATTTTTTGGGGTTCCCTTTGGGAGGTTGCTGATACAAAAGAGGATGGAATCATGTGAAATTATTTGTGAACATCCTCTAGAGGAAATAGAGACACAGGGGAGAGTGACCATTACCATCAGCCCCTTACCCCTCCAGCTGAGATTAGGTGCATCCCATGAATTTTTTTTGGTGTGTGTGTGTGTGTGTGTGTGTGTGTGTGTATGCAGTCTGTGCAATCAAGGCATAGGATGTGCTTCCTGTTTGTTGGCCTGGGGACAAGGCAATAAGTGCATTGAGACAGATGGATGGTTGACTTTGTGTGCGTGAGTGTGTATTTGTGCGTAAGGAGTGGATGGGTGTGTTTTGCACGCTGTAAAATGCCCATAGTCTGGTGTCCAACACTTCCAGTAAGTTCCAATATTTTACACAAGTTTTAAATAGTACTGCCAGTTTTTAAATCACTTATTTCCAAGAAATCTAGTCTCCTCAAGGAGTTTGTCGAAAACTTCACAATGTTTGAGCCATGCAGACATAATTGACATTCAAGAAAGTTTTTTTTTTGTAAAACTCCTAAGACTCATTACCAGTTGAAATGATTTACTGAGATTTATTTGCTGAGTCAATCACTCCTCGCTGCTTTCTCCTACCCATATTCTTCGCAAATGACATCATGTATTTCAGTATGAAATCTCCTCTTTGTTCCCGTCTCTGGTCTCCTCTGGCAGATGTCCTTTTTGCCCTCATTTGTATCACAACTTAAAGTTGCTGCTATCTGTCTTTCTTTGTATTTATACTGTTTGTATCTTTCTTTTTTCCCCCTCCCAAGTCATTTTCTTCTTTAGAGGCTCCTAAAGTGCCTGTGGCCATTACAACAGAGTTAAAGTGACTCATGAGACTCTCTTGTTAGATAATATCTGGCGTTGGCACATTGAAACAGAGTGAATGGTAAAGAAATAAGTAATAGACATATAGCACAAGGCCAGCATAACTATGATAACTCAACAAAATTTTGTCATGCTAATATACAATATGCTATACGTTGTTATAAAATTAACTGGGCTGTTAAACATTGATTGCTGGTCTCAATACAATCAATACAGGCTTGGGTTGGATTAAATAATGATGTATATACTATAAGATGATAGAGATTTGTAGAGATGTGTGATGATAGATATTTCAATTTACCGTCTCTAACAAAGTAATTATCCTTTCATTATACTTTGTTGTACTCACAGGGGACTCCAATACCCTGAAACTGGCTTCTCACTCAGTGCGTTCTCCCAAGCTGCATACAAATAACCCCTAACCACGGCCCTAACCGTAACCATTTCAAACCTAACACTAAACATAGCCTTTTGATTGATTGATGGAGGTTGTGGGATTGACTTGGAATAATGAAGCTATTTCAAACAAACCCTCAGGTTAGCCAAACCTATTTGAGAGAGAAAAGAAAGGCAATTCTCCAAACAGTTTGCCGTAAAAAATTCATCATAGTTTACAGAATCTTTCTGTGCAGTGAGAGGTAATTACAGACGTTGCACTCGTTTTCAGTTTTACAAATAAAGTGGTTCTGATAGTTTAACTGTCGGCTTGTTTATAACCTGTCTGATTGTCTGACTGATTGTGTTTCTTGCCACATCAAATTTTCTTCAAATTTCAACAAAATGTTGCCGTGTTCCCAGATCTCAGCATTTATTTTGGTGAATACAGTGTTATCACAATAGATAGGAATGATGGCTAGAACTATTAAAGTAAGATCCAAGTTGGAATGAACCAAAACTATCCTTTCCTAGAAAAATATGTTCTTTTAATAGTCACAAAGGAATTGAAATTGACTTAGTACTTGACATTAACAGTCCAGAGTGTTTCTTTTAAAGGGGACATATGCTTTTTATGATTTTGTGTTATTTTTATATGATGATATATATGTTATGATCTTAATGTTAAACATTGTCAAAGTTCTACAACTTGAGGTAAAAATGTAGATGTAAAATGCTCCCTGCGAATGAAAAGCCAGGGCTTCAGTCTGCTCTGAATGCTCTGTTTGCAATATTGTCTCTACTTCCTCCTCATAATGATATCAGATTGTTTGTGCATGCCCACAAAATGCCGTTCTTTCCATAGTGTTTGTAGCGAAGGTTGTTCCATGGGCTGTTCGTGTTGTTCAAATGCATATTTCGGAATGGATTTCAGCTCGTGTACAGATGTATTCTGAGTAATAAAAAAGAAAAAGAAGTGAAATCCTGACTACTATTGTTTATTTACGTAGCCTCCGCACCTGGCCAATCAGAACAGAGTGGGCTCATCAGGAAGGGGGGCCTTAAAGAGACAATAGCTAAAACAGTATGTTTCAGACAGAGGCTGAGCTGAGGGGCTGTGTAAAGGGCCAGTATAAGATAAATGAGGAGTTTTTTTTATTGTAAATCATGCAAAGAAGTCCCTGTAGAGCCCCAGAATATAAATCTAGACCTGGAAATGTGCAGAATACATCCCCTTGTAGCTTGTAGTTAAAATTGGACTTAAAATGAACTGTTATTTTTGGCTGGACCACCATGGGACCAGCCCTATAACCCCAAATGTCTGTCCTTCACTGACTGACTGACTGACTCACTCACAGACTGCAAGACTGTGAGTGAGTGCAGCCCTGAAATAAGTTGTTAAGTCACATTTACAGACCGAAGTGTTTTACACAGAAGCTCCGACACTGAGAACACCAACCCGCGGAAGGTCCGTGGACACAGTCACGTTCCACATGTGCACAAAACAGGGTGCTGTAGGACTATTAATAGTTTTTTAATATTTTTTCGGGCGAGATTGTAACCATTTAGATTCACAATATGTGGTCAGTTTATCGAAATAACGCCTGTTTGTGTCGTGCGACATTTACGATAAGAGAAGATCTATGCACCGTCTTAGTGTCAAGCACTTCAGTGTTCATAGTAAATAAAAGTAAAGATATAGATATAACAACACACTGTATTTGGGTCATTTACACTCAGTATTAATGATTAACTTGATAGTTACTGCATCAAAACTATTTTTGTGGGTTACAACAGCACCAAAATCTGGTGAAATGAATTTTAAGTATTTTTTAAGTTTTTCTTATTTGTACAGCACCTTGAGTTACAACTACTGTATGAAAATGCTTTACAAATAGCTAAATAAACTTAAACTTATATAAAAACAAAAAATCCTAAAAATGCTGGCGATGTCCATGTCTGATGGTAACCAGGCGACATACAAATTAAAAGCCCTCTAGCGTTTCATACATGGTCCAGCCATATTCTAGTCGTTGACCTCGTTGGCTTGTTTTTGAAAGTATCACTATGGTAGCACGGGTGAAGCTGCAGTGGTCAGTACGTGTCAACTATGTAGGCCGTTGCACTGCCACTGCTGTGCAAATCAGGGTGGTCCTTTCTCTCACTGAAACAGCAGCTGCCTGGTTGGGAGGCTTCATAAGTGTCATGGAATCTACTTACGTAATTTTATCCCACATCACATTCCCAGGCATGAGGCTGACAATAGCAGTGCTGTATACTGTGCTGTGTGTTCATTTGTTGAATGTCAACTCGCATTTGCTGTACGTCCTATCATCAGTGTAATTGCCTAATGTTTTGTGATATGTTTATTTTTCCCATGCGGGAGGGTGATCACGTATGATGTACTGTGATGTCTTATTCCACTGAAGGGCTGTTTCAAACATGATGCATGACACATTTTAATATACAGATGATGGGTTTATCTTTGTGTGCATTATAGGCTGAGCTACATACACCAGCACCAGAGAGTTGAGTGGAGATAAGAGAGCAATGAGTGGGGAGTGGGGCAATGAGTGAGAACATATCCACGGTGGATGATACTACCACCCACACTCTCTCTCTCTCTCATACACACGCACACACACACACACAGACATCCGCATTGGAGTTCACCAGGGTCAAATTCAGCTCTGTATTTCGCCTATGGGCACTGATAGCAGTGTAAATATAGATATTAGTCTCTCTGCAGCACAAAATACTTGAATTCTTCTCCGTTTCATTCTCCATTTCTTTGTCATTTCCTTTTCTCATGTGCCTTCTGTTTTACCTCATGTCTTGGTCTATTCCCTCTTCTACTTTATATTCAACATATGTTTCTATCCATGCTACAGTCTGTTCAACATTGCTAAAATGAGATACACAAAAAGTAAGAGATTTCATTTACAGATTGTTAGTCATGGTGGTGCACAGTTGTGGACAAATTGACAGCTCATGAGAAGATCACATGAACCACAAATACATAAGCCTCTTATGTAGAAAATCTACAGTATATGGTGAAAGTGTCGGCTTCAAACCACAGATGTAGCCTGGTGTGTCAGCAGTTTGTTAAATGAGTTTGGTCAAAGCAAAGCCTCTTATAAATGAGGTTAATTGACGACTGACGAGATCAGGCACCAGGTGGCACGGGGGAAAGCATCTGCCGCTGCAGAGACCCGGTTCAATTCAGCAACGCTTCAGACTTGAGTCTTGAACAAACACAGTTATCAGTGTTCATGAAGAAGCTGCTAAAAGAGCTTCTTGCTGCACTAGTGACTCCTAGTGGTTAGTCAGGGCGCTTGCATGAACGTGGGTGGGATCTAGGGGGGATAGCATTAGCACATTACGCTTCTTCTGGTAAAGATCCTAGCCGGCAGGTGAAAAGAGGCTCCATGCTCATCAAAAGAAGAATATGGATATCTACACTTTCCTCGGGCCAACAGAAGTGGTTAGTACCAACAACAACAGGGCATTGGGAAATGGCTGCTCAGAATTGGGGAAAAAATGAAAAAACAAAAAGACGGGATCGGAAAATAATAAGTGCTAGTAAACTCAAAGCAAAATTCTACATGCTGGCATATTACTTAAACTATAAAATTCAAAAATTGCTCAATATTTGTCTTAAAAATCTTAATTTCCTCCTTTAGACAGCAACAGGACACTACATCAGTGGGTTTGATTTACACTGGAATTAATTTCACGAAACTGTAGCTTTTGCCAGATTTTTTTTAATCATGACTGAGGAAAAGTCAATATAAATATTAGTTGGTCCTTGTTTTCGAGGATTTTAACATTAATTTCAGCTGTCTGGATTTCCTTTGCTGTCACTATGGTAACAAAGTGGGTATCTATCTGTCTAAAAAGGAACAGTACAACAAAAGAGCTGTTAGAAATGATTGAATATTAGAATACATACTACTACAGTCTGGTCAAACAGGAGTTGTTGTGTTAAAAATGGTTGATATAGTATATAGTTAGTAAACATAGAAAAAATGCAACATGCAAAGACCTGATGAAGCTTTAGCTCAGATGTAAACAAAGCTAATAAAATATGTATAATTTTAAGTGTGGAGTGTCTTCTACGGTCTGTCTCATTGCTTTCCCCTTTATTGTTTATTGGGTTAAGGATTAAATAAAAGTCTTGAAAAGGCTGTAATCATGGTTAAATAAGAAAAATGTGATAAATTTAAAAAGCACCATTAAACATTAGTTTTATTGATGTTAAAGAAAATGAGTCTCTTTTATGTAAAAGAGTTGTTAGTACTGCCAATCCCACTGAGAATGGACACTCTGTCCTGAGTTATTTTCAGTTTTCTGGTCATAGTTTTGGCTTGATTGGTATATTGGTAGATATTATTGTCTTAGGAGTTGTCTCACATCAGTGATTAAATATTGGACAGGTGATGTAAAAGTGAACACTTCAACTTTGAGCATCTTACGCTCAACACTCCACTTAATTTTAATTTGAATAAACTATGTAGCTCAGGTCTTAAATAAATTGCTAGCCAGGTGTTTCAGTGTCGACTACAATTTCCTTTAAGTCTCTGTATTTTTCTTGTCTGTCACACAAGGTGAAGACCATGTTGAAGGTGAAGCCTGGAAATGACAATGAAGAATGGGAACTCCTGAGCTTAGGGTAATGAAGGCTAAATGACATCATTCCACAACATAGTCAGGGGGAAAAAAGCTTGGAGGGGAAACGTGCTGAGGGTAGCAGCAAAGGAAGGCATGCTGCAGGTCCTTTTTTCATGGAAAGATAGGATGAGAAGCTTTAACATTTATCTTTTTAAGCCAGCAAATGTTTCTGAACTGCCACCCCCACTGCCCCCAGCCACAATTCTCTGCTACTCCAGAGGAAAACAATAAGTTTGCTGAGTGAAGTTGGCATCCCTTGATTAGTAACTTCATGCCTTCTGAAAGCCACTGTGTCTTTAATCAAGTGAAACCATAGAGACATAGCAACATCGTTGAAACAAAACAACCAACAGACATAGCAAGTTTTCCAGCTACCATGCTTTTGTAAGACTAATTAACTACAGTAGCTTAATTTTTGTCATTTGATTAGGTGAAAATACATACTGGTAGGTGAGGAAAACACAACCCCTCCTCTCCACTCGCTCTTTGGCAAATGTTCAGTTGTTAATGTGGTTATTTTTCATGTAATGCAGCCCTTCCTCACAATAAAAAGGACAGTATAGGTCTAAAATTCAGCTGGAAAAATGAGCAGCCATAGTAATTATGACCCGGGGGAGTGATGCAGTTCAGATGACGTCAATATAAGGTGACTTGATAAGATGATTTTGCCTTGCTAGGAGGAGGCAGCTTGGGTTGATGGCTAGATAGATAGTGGACTTTGCAGCAGGAGAATTAAAAAAAAACAAACTGTGATGTTGTGGTGTTTACTGTTGCTGACGAAGGTTATGTAACTAACACGCTAACCCTAACCAAGTGTTTTTTTTGCCTAAACCTAAGCAGAGCTTAACAACAGTGTTGTCTAAGACATAATAATTTTTCAACAGTGATTTGTAACGGTTTTGGAAATCCGGAGTGCATTACTATGGCTGCTAGATGGTGTAAATGTTTTTGTTGGCCTGAATTTTAGACTTATACTGTTTTTTTATGAGGATGTGTGGTCTAATGTGTAAAACGTAACTTACCTTGTTTGCCTGAATAATGCTGTGAGTTATACTGTAATCCCGGCAACTGAAGTTTGTCATTGCAGGATGTCCACATATAGATACTCAGCACCAGTGACAGGGCCACCAGATTGCTGAACAAATTTGGAATTTCCCGGAAGGCTAGCCATGTGTGATCTGTGATTGATTGTGTGCAGAAGTCTGGTAGTTGCTTGGTTTTAAGTTGTGCTGTATAATGAGCAATTAACTTCACTAAGTAACTTGAATCTTCCATGTTTGCTTTTTTTATCCCATAGATAGGAGGGATGTGTCAGTCGTGTATTTGATCCCTGCATTGATGGACTGATATGAACATTACCTTCCTCGATGTAAATTTAACCTTTCAGTGGTTTGGTGTCCCTACCAATTGTGTCCAAGTAAAAAAGAAACTTAGCAATTGAATTCATCCCATGATTTTTTATGGTAAGAAGATAGAAAAGAGTAGTCTTGATAATTAAAAGCTACTCTATTAAAATTAACTTTGTATCTTTACATTCAACTCCAAGTGCCCAAGTTCATACTTGTATCAAGGGCTCTCTAGAAGGCTCTCTGGGAGGAAGTTAGTGATTGAAAATGTAGTTTTGAACATTTTGAATATGACTGGAAAATATTCTTAATTTAAAGGAAGATTTGACAAGTTGAGGGGACAATAGAAAGTATGACTGGAAACTTCACAAATTGGCATGTTATGTGCACGGTCCAAGACAGGAAGGCTCTGCAGCAGGTGATTAAAACCGCCCAGAAGATCATTTATACCCATCTACCGAACATCAGTGATATCGGTGAGGTGAGGTGCCTGCACAGAGCCCAAAGGATACTAAAAGACAATACCCACCCCAGCAACAGCCTGTTCATCCTGCTGCCGTCTGGCAAGAGATACAGAAGTATCCACTGTCGTACCACCAGACTACAGAGCAGCTTCTTTCCTCAGGCTGTGAGACTCAATTCATCCTCCGCACTCCAATATAAAAAACTGTTTTATTTTTATGACTTATTATTTATTAATCCATTTAAATAATTTCTGTTTTTGTGGGTAGCATAAAGGGACTACAAGCTACACTTTGTTATACAACCTTGTGTTGTAAAACAATAATAATAAATGAATCTTGAATCTTGAATCAACAAGGCAGTATACAGATCAGCATTGACTATATCATTACTGATAACCTCATAACTTCAGTGTCAGAAACAAAGACAGTGCAGATAATAGTAAGCTTGAGTATGACTCGCAAAGTTAGCAGATCCAGCTGGGAGCAGATAGTGCCAATAAAGAATCCCTTATGGAATAACAGCCAAAATTAAATATTTGTCTCCACAGAGGATAGTGAAATGAGGTCTGTGTTTTACCACTGGCTTTTAACTGGGACACATAGTCCTACTGTAATATGGAAGTCCAATTGACAGGCTGGAAATAAACAGATCAATGCAACAGACAGGAAATATGTGCATGAGTGCCCATATAATAGATATCTAACATATTACCAGCTGGCCAAGCACTTTCCTACAGTGTGAGCTGTATGCACTGTCGACTTTCCAATCAGCCTTTTCAACAATGGAAAAAATATAATAAACATATGGAGACACACTGATGTTGAATGAATGAAGGCAGCATTAGAATTATAGCTGTGTGGTTAGTTTTCTCTGTGTGATCTCATCAACAGAGGGGCTCCATTTGAAATAGGTCAAATTCACAACACATTAACCTTCAGCCACATATGGGAATACCGTCATTTCAAATATGGTTTAACAAGCTCACACATGGATGCAAAGGCAATTACTACCTCCTGCTTCTGCATTTTTTAAAGAAAGTGCACAGTTGGCATGTCTTTTTTTTTTCTTTATTGAAACAGAAAGCTGAGGAAGACAATATAGTGGAGAAATGCTCCCAGATGTGCAAAGGCTGATAAGGTAGTTTTAACCAGTGTGCATGCCCAGGAGTATGTGTGTGAGAAACAGTTAGAAAGTCTCGGACAGAGAGATGAAGAGCACTATCTCATCTTCATTTCACCTGTCACATGTTTAACAGCACACAATCTTATTCTTCACTAGCTTTATTTCTGACCATGTCTTTCTTGAAGAAGCAACCATACTGTAGGGCTTCACTGCTGTTGTGGTTCAACCTGCTTACCTCAGTAGAAAAACCCATTAGGAGTCTTCCCTCACGGCCCCTGCTCCGAATAAACAGGAACATCTGGAGTTTCCCTGCCCCCACTTTAAAGCTGGCAAAGGTGCCAGAATCGCTACAATCCGTCTGTCTCTCTCACAGATTGGACTATTTTGTGTATCTAGCCTATGATAATAGACTGTGACATGTATATTTTTCAGTTGTGTTCAAGATCCACCTCAAAGAGATTTTTTTTTTAGCCTATTTGCCCGTTGTAATAGTATCATGCAGAAGCTGTATCTATTGTCTTCTCTCTTTAATTGTACAACTTATACTTACTCTGTGATCCCACCTTCAATGTGACCATAAACATTGTGAGTAACCATAAAGAGATTACACATAACTGACCTGGTGCTCTAATATGACAGTCATGTGTTTGAGGTTTCCTTTACAACAGCGTTAGTTATCTCATTGCCCTGGGTAACTGTATCAGACAAATAGCTCTATAATAGCAGTTGAACACTCATATCCGGCGTCTGCACATGCTGTCGTAAACTGTTGGTCTGTCCAACACTTTGGTCCAGAGTAAGATATCTCAACAAGTACTGGACCATTTGGCAAGAAATTTGCAATGAAAATTCAAGGTTTCCCAACAATAATTTCTTTTGTTCTTGGTCACTACCTGACTTTTTGTGTAGTTGTGTATTTATTAGATGTAAAAAATATAAAAACTTATTAAGCACGTTGGCCACAAACGTTTGCAAAGCATATTGATGATCCCCAGAGGATGAATCTTTTCCATTTTGGACACTAACTTCATTTCCTAGTTTAACAGGTGATTACCATGTTGATCACATTTATGGTCCCATAGAGATAAACCCATTTGTGGCCTTTTCTGTGGTGTAATTCTCAAGACAAAGGCTCTAACAATAGAAATGTATCAGTTTATTGTTTGGTTCTCCAACGCTTTCTTATTGTGTGCTGTAAAAAAACACTCGTGGGACCACGAGCAAGGCTTTAGACTCTTATTCTTACAAATGCTCCTTTATTTTGTGTTATTCCTAAAGTTGCATTCATATTTAATGCAACCTGAGGCGGCAAGTAACTGTTTCTCTCTGTATATATTCAATGTATGTGCAAAGTTGCCCTATATTGTATACAGTATTGGTATCTGCACTCATTTATTATTAATCAAATGACTACATCATAGATCTTAAAATCTGTTCTATTCTTTTGGGGGTTAATTATCTTATTCTAACATGTCTTTCTCTGAAGTAGTATCAGATGAATGATAGGAAGATCAGTATTTTAGCAGCACAAGTCGTTCTTGCCAAGGTTCAGACGGTCACAGTATGGAATGGAGAAGTCCTTGGCCAGGCAGATGGTCTGACACTTGGCTTGGCTACGTTCTCTGTCTAGCTTTGCTTTTTCACGCTCTCCGTCTCTCTAATCTTGCAAAGAGGGACAGAGTGAGAGAACAAGATAGTGAGAGGACAAGAAAAGGAGAGAAAAGAGAGAGCAAGACAGACAATGGTAGATTGATGAGGCAGAGATACCAAAAGGTTGTTGAGTGCGTCTGGTCGATGACACAGTCAAGCAGGATTGCCTGGCATGCTGAGTCTCTGTGGTTCTTAACTTCAAAGCTTTGTGTCTCATCCAATTTGGATGGACAAGTAGCTTTTTCCAGACTTGTGAAAAACTGCAATAAATATGCACTATGTATGAGAAAAGATTAGAGGATTTTAAAATATTTTGAACCAGTAAATGACTTATGGCTTTAATGGAGAAGAAAAAACTGGTGGCTGGCCAGTCTTTCCGATCATACCATGTTGTAGCCCTTTGTTAGGCTTTCTTTTTAAAATGTGTTTATATATTTATCAGTCAACTTGACACTGACAATGATGCAACTCTTTACCACAGAGTATTTAGCATTAATTAACTTGAGATACTTAATGCTCTATGGCTTAAATTTTGAAACTACTGTATCTTACCTAATAACTGATAAAGAAAACAGGTGCCAAAAGCATCTGTCATCAAAAGATGATGTATCTTTATGTGCAATGGAAAAACTATTCGTTTTTATCCCGCACTGTAAAAATGCTTCATTGGTACTTATAGTTCTTCCACAAGCAGCGCAAAGACACTGGCAACACCCCAACACACTTGAAATATCCTCCAGAAAAAAGTAGGGACATGCGCCCTTCCAACTTTTTCTCTACTAATACTGACTCTGATACCTTAGGGCATCGATCCAATACGTTCTAAAGTTGAGATCTGCATACCTCAATCATTTTTATGTAAAGTAACATGAGGCCAGAGATTGTTGTGGCACTAACAGCTGAGTTGCTGCCCCACCTGTAAGTGATAAACTGAATTTTATAATGACATGGACGAAGACACTGTAATTAACATGGATCGGTCATGTCATGGCCAATTCCCAACCTCCCTGAAAAGATGAGTATTGTTGCCAGTACCGATCTGTCATATCAGATGAGTGGGAAAAATATCTCAGCCACCTATAGTTTCTTAACATATTGTTATCTAAAGCATTAACATGATTTCAGACAGAGCTGCTATTTGTACTTGACTCACAAGAGATGATTTTAATGCCAGTCTCGTTGTCAGATATGGCTGCCAATTTTTTTTATCATGTGCAGAGCTAAACCAGCAATGAATTATTGATCCTTCTTACAAGTATTGTGTGTGTATCCAAAGCCTGATGTATCAGGTTTATATAAAGACTAATAATAGTAGTCACTTTTTCAGTCTCTGGTGAGGAGTGCCGTGTTACATTCCTTTTACAGTGCTTTGCTAGCTTGTTGTGCTACATATCACAACATCTTAACTTTGTACTAAAGTTCATCACAATGTACAATGTAGTACAAAGTCAAGAGGCTGTGATATGTAGCATAATAAGATAGTGAAACACTGTAAATGGAACTGCAGTCCTGCACATGTGCAATGGCCTCTGCCTTACACAGATCAACTCTGCAGAGACTGAGAGCATGATCATTGTTATTAGTCTTTGGAGCCGTTTCCAAGCAAACTGTGTGACCATAATTGTTGTGGTGAAGGAGCATGCCACTCAGTACAACTTTGTGGCTCATTGATGTGCTTTTAATGGTGTTTGGACAACAAGTCTACGGCACAGAGGAATAAGATATATCAGACTTTGGATACGGACACAATACTTGTAAGTAGGATCAATTCATTGTTGGTTCGGCTCTGCACGTTCTATTTGTTGACAGTAAGACAATAGGAATAACAAAGGAAAAAAAGCCAATGAGCTGAGATCCAGCAAGTCAACTTCTCATCAGCAAATGATTATTTTTTTCTTCACAGAGCTGTTTCTCTGGTCTTATTTCAGTGATGAATTTCAATAATCTGATGAAAGTGCTCCTTCATCTCCTGCTCCTTATTCTTGGGCTCCGTGCCATTTGGCTTTCTCAATTTGAATCACCGCCAGAGGGATTTCATTTCAGAGCAGATGAGATTTGTGTACCATGATATAAATCAACTTTTTGAGTTGTCGCCTCTGTAAATGTTTAGCAGCTTTTCTCCTAAAATACAGTTTCAATTAACTTTATTCATTCGTTTTGCTCAAACAGATGCCCTATAACTGTCCACTACAGTATTCAAACTGTGTATTAGAGGTGTCTCTATACAAATTGCAGCATCAAATTATTACAGCAGCATTTGTCATGTAATAAAGCCAAATTCTCATGATAAAACATAGTAACGTTTTTACCTTTTTCCCCTTTAACTTTGTATTTACTTATCTGCAGGTATGAGGATGCAGTAAATGACCTTGACAGTCAATTGTCATCTAATATCACCACTGTCAGGATATTGTCAATAAAAAGATAACACTTAAAGGCTTTGTCGATTCTGTTATGTTAATCACTTTGATCGGAGGGAATAATACACTCACTGTCAATATTCATCTCCAGACAGCTTTAGATGGCTCAGTATGAGTGTCCCACTGAACAGGCAGGTGGTCTGACAGAGGGGAGTCAATCTCCGTCTGGGAAGAGAGTCCGCCGCTCCTCCTCTCTGTCTTCTTTTTTTGTTGATCTCTTAAATATTTCATCATTCTTTGTCGGCCTGCCACTGCCCTTTCTTCTTCTATTTTCTCTTCTTATCTTGTCTCCTCTTTCACCTTCAGTCCTTTATTCTCTCTTTTAGCCAGTTTCCGCCGCCCTTTATCTCTATTTTCCTTTTGTCACAGCCTCTCTTGTTTCTTCGTCTCTCCTCGGGATATTTCCTTCACCTTGTCGGCAACCCCCCTCTTTCATTTGGGGTGTGAGCCTGAGCTCGCATCATTATGCTCCAAAAAGCATGTGGCAGAAACTCCTTGGGGAAAAGGAGAAGCAAGCACAGGGCAGATTATTAATTTAGATGTTTCTTATTGTTTTTGAATAACTGACCTTACACGTAGAACAGGAAAAATGTGTCTCTGATTTGTGTTTGAATGTAAAATATTTTATTTGTTAGAGGGCTGGATGAAGAAAAAGACATTGTGAGTGTATATATATATATTTATATATATATAATGTAATTATATCACCCGGATGATAACACTCCTGTCATCAAACTCCTTTTACCCTTGGAGGCAATGGATGGATTCCGGGACACCCACTCCTTCATGTACTGCTTCGCTGATAAGTGCCCTTCAGCTTGGTTTCTGTGTTTCCTGTCCTTGGGTAGTGTGCTCTTTGCACCATTACCACTACTTAATGGGGCTGGTTTAAGGCCTAAGAGCTGCCATTAGCTGAGCTTCTGCATCTACTGTCATTATCACCAAATAAAACTCTGTCATGATGTGAGTACACACTCCAAAACTCAGACATCACTGGCTACTTTTTCACATGGCTTCTATCTGTCCCACAAAGACTGTCATATTTAGTATACTTTTATCCACTTAAAATATAGTTTTAGCATGGTATAAACAAAGTTTGATTCAATGAGTTTCAAGGTCTTGTCACTGCATACCAGGGTTAAACATTGCCTATTGAATCTACAGCTTTTTTCAGATGGTTTACCACCAAATTAAGTCCCTTTATATTCTCATCAACACTCACACTTTCAAAAAATTAACCTCTAAAAGCACAATTTATGCACTGTCAGCAATATTGAGGTTTAATTCACTGACAGTCTGCATAAAACAGCTCTACCTGCAGTGCTCCACTATGGCTTTTTAAGAGAAATCATGTGCATATATGTCCAGTTTAAAGGTTTTGTAATCTGGGGTATACTGTATTTTTGCAGATGTGACATGTGTTCACGTAGCACCACCCCCACCCTCCACCTGCCGGTTAAATATTTCATTTATTGCTGGTTGAAGCAGTGACGTTACCAATAGGAAAATTTTATCCTTTCGTCCAAATCTCCTGTTTGCTAAAATGTGGTTTATTACAGTTGATCCTTCTTAAAGTGTTTGTGTTTATTATTATTATTATTTTATTTGAAATATCCCAGAGATAATATTATAGACACCAATGGGCCAGATGATTGGTACTCAATGAGTCCCAAGAGCTCCTGTGACCTCACTTTTCAACTGATAGAAATTAATGCAGGCTCAAATAAAAGATTACCTTTCCAACATTCCTGAACTGGCCATCTGGAAAATTCGACAAGAATCCAGATGGACTGATTCACTTTTGGCTGCAGGAGCAGGTGTGTTAAAAATCTATTCCATTCTGTTATTTTTTTATTCTATTTGCCACTTGTTAGAGGCTGCCATAACCTGCAGTGCTGACTGTGCCTCTCATTTGATTTTCTGTGTATGTACTGCTTTAAGCAAACATTGCATGCATGGCTGTTGTTTCACCTGACTGAGCGTTAAGCATTATGCATCAGTTTTAGCTGATTAGTTTAAGTAGGACTTGGTTTGCAAGTGTGCCTATTGTTTGGGTGCTGATGTTGCCCTTTTATGTGTTGATCTGTCTACTGTCTAATGTAAATGCACTTTCTAATGAGGTGCCAATTAATTTCATTTGCAGGTTTTCATGCAGTTATATCTTATAGTCCAGCCTTGCAAACTGTTGGATAGTTTGTTTGTTTACAACGCACAGAGCTGACCGTAAACAGGCAGTGTGTCGAAAACTGCGGTAAAAACCCTAATTGAGACTCATATTCTGAATACACTGTATACATGTCCAAAGACTGCTCCTAAAACCTGAATAATAACAGCACGTCCCACATCTTAATCAGGAAATGCTACATTTGGAATAAGACCTAATTTGGAATATCCAAATGGAAAGTGCTGGGGGGGGGGTTGGGGTAGGGCTAAGAGACTCAGCAGCCAGGTATTTCTCTGTTCCTTGTCAGTCCACCATAATTAAGCCTAGTCAGGTTAGGCTAACGCATTGTCGGTAACTTCGGGGCTAACCCTCTTCACTTTTCTTGGTCTTGAGAAGCTGCAGCATTTATTAACTGTCACACTGTAGCCTGTACTGTACATTTACTGCCATATCGACAACTTACCGCTAACCTTTTCCTCTGCACTGCTCGCATTCAACGTCACTTTTCTGCCACTCACTCAACCACACACACGCGACGTACACACATCATGCACTGCCCTATTACTTAGTGGAGCTATGCTACTCTTATAATAGTACCTTTAATGTAGATGTCCTTTGAAGAATGAGGAGAGGGAGGATGATTCAAAACAATGCCATGGTAACGTAGGGTGTTATCATGCTCGCACAGTGTACGAGTGAAAATCTTTAGTAGCCCATTGATATTAATGATTGTGTGAAATTTTAGCAGTGGTGCTCATAATTTTGCAGCAACACTGCCCCACTGCAGAATGAATATGGGGGAAACACTGTAACTCTCAGCTGATAACTAGTAAAACACAAATACTTTGCTCTTATAGTCACAACTTCAGAGTGCACAAAGGCTTTTTGTAACCACAGTTGTCCCATCAGGCAATTGCCATAGCATAATAGAAAATATTCCAGCATTTTAAGCCAAGCTGTGACACTTCCTGTGTGAGTTAGAAATAGAGAACTCACTTCATGCTGAGAGAAAATTTGGTCAAAAAGAGCCAACAGGATATCTCCGTTTTGTGATATTTACTCCTCGCCGAGATGGGAAGTCATCATAAATGACTATACAGTGTCACTGCCAAGGGAGAAGAGGAAAAGGCAGAATGTGACATGGTAGCGTGTCTATGTCTGAGTGACAAGACATGCACTCATCCTGTGGATTCCTTTGTGTACCAACTGAATGTTAGCTCAGATGGTCCAGCTTCCTCGGTTGGCTCCAACATTGAGAAAATCTTGACTGGAATGATTTAACCCATTGATTTGATTTGATGGTGTTTGAATGGCTCAGAATGAGTCTGTATGCTACCATTCACTGTGAATAGTTTGAGGAGAGAGTGGAATTTTGACTGCAGCTGAGGCAATGGAAGAATATAGAGCCAAATGTTGTTTCTGTTCTGTGGTTTGTTGCAGTTTGACAGCTAGTTTTATATTTTGGTGATTGTCTTTTAATTGAGAAAGAGGGTTAAAACTCAGAGAGGGAGCAGGAAAGAGAAAGATTGAGTGTGCACAGAGCAGCAGTGTCTTGAGGCAAGATTTAAAAAACTCAATAAACACGCTCTGCTCTCTGGAGTGGTCTGCCTTACAGCCATGAACACTACAGTAAATGTATACTAGTGCAAACAGACAACACATGGTCAGACATTGATGCAGGCATGGAAACAGACACACATGTACAACTCATAGTGAAGACAAAAGACAAACACACTGTACACATACATACTAAGCCAAGAGGCTAAGAGTGAACCTGCAGGGGCTCAAACACATTTCAAACACACAGTAGACAATCATCAGGGGATGCAGTTTTTACTAGCACCTGCCTTACTATATCGACCTGACCAGGGGCCGTTGCAGCAGCTCTTTGTAGTGAACAAACACCTCAGGATCAATGGGGAGGGGGAAGAAGAGGCAATGATTTAGGAGCTGAAATCATTCACATAGTTATTTCTAACTCCATTATATCTTTAAACATGCATTTGAATGCAAGAGACATATTTAGGATTTACTGGATCTCTGATACTATTTTGTCAGTGGAAGGAAATTCACATATTCCTGACAAGTGTTTGTTTATAAAATGTAATAGTTGTTTTTATGGAGTCATTTAATTAAGTAGGAACAGACACTCATGCTCGAATTGATTTTAAGCTATTTCAAGGGTTACTTGCACCTTGTTGACACATTTCAGACCATGATAACATAATGAGTGTAATATGTTTCTCAAAGATCTCAGTGAGCATAAATCCAACTTAAGTCATGCATCATTCTAAACTATAAAAGCACCATTGTGCATAGTTCTTGTTTGTCATGGCAATCCATCCAATAGTTGTTCAGACATTTCACTAAAAACCAGAGTCAGGGGATCTCCAAAGTCATTAGGATACATGAATGTCTGTACAAACTCTTGTACTAATCTATCTAGATGTTTAGAGGTTTAGTGAAAATCTTTACCTGCTGGCGATGCTAGATGAAAGGTCAGTAGGGTTCATCCTCTGGGTGCCATGAATGTCTGTACCAAAATGAAAATCGAATGCAAAATTTTAAATTCAATTTAATTTATATAGTGCCGAATCATAACAAAAGTTATCTTAGGACACTTGAAAATGTAAAACCTTTACCTACCTCACCTATACATACAATGCTTTTAATTAAGGACTGAATTATAAGAAATTAGTGGAATGGGATAATTCAGTTTTTGTCAACATTGCTCACTTTTTTGGGGCTCTCATAATGCAGCAAAAAAAAAAGAAAAAAACTGACATGCAGACAAGGCAGTGAATTTCTGAATAACATGTAGTACATGCAGTGAATGTATAAAATCATACAGATGAAGAGAAGTGCACATATTGTGGATTGTACAACTCTTTACTGGGAAGGTGTCCCTGCTATTTTGTATGTTCCCTGTTTATACATTTTTATGTTTCCAAAAAGCAACATCCTGACAGTCTGTATGGCATTTTACTATTCTTAAATGCTATCATTTTGCTTTCGGCACTGCTGCAGTTCCCAACAAGGTTGATAGTTTGAGACGTTCCTTCTGGGGTACACATGCCTTTACAGTAATTGGGTAGGTTTCATAGCAGTGGAATGAAGGATTAGACTAAGGAGGGGAGAGATAAAAGATTAAAAAAGAGGAGGATGGAGGGACTGAAAACTGCTGGTGGTGCTGGGAGCCACAAAGCCCTTGTAATTCCAAACAAGCAGTAGGTGGGAGAGGGAGGATGGTGAATGGCTACTACTCGAAGGCTGTGATGTCTGCTCTGCCCTGGCTGGAGCATGAACTGTGGTAGAGACAAACAAGGACAAGGAGACAGAGAGAGAGAGAGAGAGAGAGAAAGAGAGAGAGAGAGAAAGAGGGAGAGTGAGGGTTGACTGAGTGGCAGGATGGGAGAGCAGGGTAGTGGAGGAAGGGGGGGGAGTGCTGTCCCTCCAGCTATCAGTACCAGTAGGAGGAGAAGAGGGTGGGAAGAGCGAGTTTAAAGGGGAGGGGGGAGAAAAACATGAGAGAGAAGGAGGTAGAGCAGACACAGGCCGCCTGCTTAGATTTGAAAGGAAGGGAAGGAATAGAAGAGATCCTGGCGGCTCGTGTAGAAAGGAGGGTGGATGTTTGCAATCTGAGAAGGCCACAGCAACGCTGTAGTGTCACTGTAAGGACACCGGTAAGGTAAGGTGACCTTTTCAATTAGGTGATTATAAGAACATTGGTGTGCTGTTCAGTTGTGTTTATAAGGTGTTAAGGGAGAATTTATATGAATTCAACATTGCATAAAACATTCGTATGAAAAATTGTTAAGAAGTTAGGAAGGCCTGATATTGTGTAATCCTGCAGGGACTCACACTCATAATTCATCAGTCTCGTGATCTGCGTTGATGGATTCATAGTAATTTCTTCTCTGAGTTACTATTTTTTTGTGTGTGTCTGCGACGACGCATGCGTTCTTTCTGGTGCAAACCCTCGTGAGATAAGAAAGACACAAACACACACAGACAGACATCCTCTCTGTGCCATACGCCAGTGACCAATGAATGAGCATCCTTGTAAAGAGAGCTCAAAGCAGTCGAGTCTCCTCTCTCCCTCTCCTCTAACCGTCCCTCAGGCCACTCTCTGCTGCTCTTCTGTTCTACATTAATTCTTTAACAAGCTGCCATTATGCTGCTCATACAGACATAGCTTCAGACCAGTCGATCTGGGTTTGAATGGGATGAGGGTGAGACATGTTTATGGCTGCATATGACCAGCTTACAGTAAAATCATTTAAGTAGAGCTTCAAGTAACAATAATTTTCATTATTTCGGTGATTGTTTTTTCTTTAGTAATTGCCAGGAAATAGTGCTAAATGCCCATCAGAATTTTCCAGAGCCCAAAGTGGCATTTTCATATTGCTTGTTTTGTCTGATCAGCTGCCCATAACCCAAAGAAATGTATTTTACAACGATACAGGCGACAAATCCTCACATTCACACTTGAGAAGCTGACACTAGCAAATGTTTTGCATTTAGTTAATTAATTTTCTGTCAATCAAGTAATCACCCAATCAACCAATTGTTTCACCACTACATTTAAGATTCACACAAAAAAAACCTTTGTTCAGACACTATGCTTATTATAATAGCAGTAGGCATATAATACTGCGGAAGGGTCGCTACAGCTGTCGTATTTGAGTGCTGAAGTTAGTGCAAAGTGACCACCCATAATTGAATAGCCCACTGGATGCCATTTCTTCTGTCTGGTTCGAGACGGAAAGGGAACAACAATAGGAGCGGCGTGGTCTGAGGATGTTTCTATTTGCATGTGTACACCACTCCTACCAGTTCCCCTCCACATCCGAAGAACAATGCTGAATAGAGGATTGCCTGATGTTATCCGTTATTGCTGCCACTGATCTGACAAGAGTCGTAAATCCTCTCCCTCCAGTTCCTGTCGTGACTTGGTAGAGTCCATCGGTAGAGTCACTAGTGTCATGCTTAAAAACAGATCCGGATTCAGACAATGTCTCAAATGTATTATGTTAATTTGTTCCAACGACTTGCTTATGGGTTAAAGGGCATTTGACATCCACTTCCTGTGGCTGAGGCAACTTTTGAGTCCTTAAGCAGAACTAGCTCATGGCCAAAAAAATCAAGAGCTCAATCAATGCTTTCTTGTGGTGAAGTGACAAACAAAAGAAGCATCTTGAGTTAAACATAACCACTTCTCTTTTGTTCTGTGTAGTGGTTGCAAACAATGGCTGCTTTTCTGTTGTACAATATCCATGTGAGCCAAAATAGAGTGACAAACAACAGGACAGAGTGGAATCTGTGG
This sequence comes from Thunnus thynnus, assembly GCF_963924715.1. Lineage (NCBI taxonomy): Eukaryota > Metazoa > Chordata > Actinopteri > Scombriformes > Scombridae > Thunnus > Thunnus thynnus. Next base: position 10,794,806 of record NC_089517.1, read on the forward strand.
TGTTTGTTGGAGTTTAATCATATTGGTTCAGAAAATGACCTTGTCTGTTGTTGTTAAGTAATCTGGATGAAATGTCTTTATTATTGCTTTTTTTTTTTTCTTGACTTGAAATGGTGTCGAAACAGTTTTCACCCCTCAAGAGTCTCACACCCATGACCAGTTTGGAAGATTTCCCACAACTACATGTGTGACTGTTATCATGGCTGCCCAGATGGGACAGCCCACCCTGCAACTGTGGGTTTGGTAGATGGGAATGTGACAGTAGACTTCGCTGATTATTTCTGTATAATCATCATCATTACCAGTTCCAAACAATACATTGAGGAGGAAGATAACTTTCCCTCACAGTGTTATTATAGTGTTTTGGAATGAGAACCAACTTGGCAATTTCATCATCCTTAAATATTCCTCAATTTGCTGCTAGACACATTAACCACATAGTGCAAAAGCAGGAGTTTCATCTGAAGTACGCCTATAGCTCAACCAAAAAACACTGAAAGTGCAAAATATTTTCTTAGGATGCTGAATCCAGGTTAAAGTCATGGTCCTTTATTGATTTTGCGTAGTATAAATAAACACTACACACATTTTAAAAAGAAAGAAAATGCCAAAAACCTGCTGCTTCTAGCTTCCCAAATGTGCAAATTTGCAGCTTTTCTGTTTTACAACTGTAAATTGAATATCTTTGTGTTTTGTTTGTGTGATGAAGCTTGACCAGAGTGGCCTTGAAGGTGGTAGGAGGCAGACTCAGACTTGCTGAATGAGTAAAACATGATTTATTCTGTCCAGTGTAACAAAAAAAAACAAGTGAAAAGGAAATGAATACAAGCAAATAACTTAATTGGCTTAACTCAGGATAACTCAAACTTCATGATCATGTTCACACAACTACACTGTTATCCTCTCATTTCTGCTCACCTGAACCAACATCTCTCCCCTTAAATAGGCCCTTCAATCTACTAGGCAGAACCACATTTCTTGCAGAGGTGTCCTTTCCCTTATACCAACTGGCATACAACAATGCTACTTGTATCAGTCAACATTGTTTACAACAAAACACATCATCCACAACATAATCCTCATGATAAGCCAAAATAATTACAAATCATATAGATACTAAACCAAACATTTAACTTAGTAAAATAAATCCCCCCCATACTTGGTCTAACCCAAGATATCACTGGTGATATCAGTGAGAGTTTAAAAGCAGGTAGTCATTGGGTGACTCCCACTCTGTCTCCTGGAAAGTATGGTGAGTCAGAAAAACAAGCTAATCTATGACTCAAGAAACTCAGGACTTAAATTAATAAACAGTAAGTGAATTTAAATACTTGTCTGTCTTGATTAAACCATTAATGCAGGTGTAAATGTAAATGTAACACAGAGCTAAACACAAACAAAACCTGTGATAATATGTGATGGCAATGCTACATATATTGGCTAAACAAACAATTGACTGTATGGAAAGAAACACCAACTGGAATGGGGACCAATGGTGTGGTCTCACCCACTTTGTCATAGTTTGGTTGGACAAAATGGGTTATTCAAAGACAGCATCTTGGACTCTGGGAAATTGTGATGTAAATTATATATATATATATATGTATATATATATATATATATAATATGCCTTGATTTTTTTTGTATTCCTCAGATGTCATGGCGTCCGACTTACCGAAGCTCCAAGTTTCGAAATGTCTACGGAAAAGTAGCCAACCGGGAGCACTGCTTCGACGGTATCCCCATCACCAAGAACGTCCATGACAACCACTTCTGTGCCGTCAACTCCAAGTTCGTGGCAGTCGTCACTGAGAGCGCCGGTGGGGGTTCTTTCATCGTTATACCTGTATCCCAGGTAACTCACACTGTTATTAGTTCACTCTTGGTTTGCTGTTTTGTTGCTGTGCTGAACAAGGTCAGAACTTAATGGTGACTTCAGGAAAAAAAAAACTGAAAGTTCCCCAAATCTAAGTTGTTATTTCTTCCTCTCCAAGTTGACCCCTGCAGTTATATACCTACATGACTATATATTTCAGTGGAGGGGGAGATGTGTGATGTTTTCCTATTGTGTGTCAAAAATGCTCAGTTATTGTTGGTTCTGAAAAAGGCAGTTTGTCAAATAGTGTTTGGACATGGCACAATTGTCAAAATGTACATTATGTTTAGTTAACAATCATAGCTTGAGTAACTTGCAGTCACAGTATTATGCTATATATTCATTTAGGGTTTAGATCTTTCATTTTTCCTGTAGAATTATCATTCGTGTATTATTCTGGTTCCAGCTACTTCACAGCACAGTAAGCAACAGAAACAAAGGCTGGAAAGCTGTTTTTTACACAAATACAACACTAACCCTCCCTGCTATTGCAAAACATGCCAGTGTTAAATCCTGAAGCCAGAATCTAAAGCCAAAGTTGTAACAGGGTTACACTGATAGGAGCAAATAAACGCTTTGTGGTAATGCCCATAAACAAGAAAAAAGGGCACTTTTGTAATGGAAAGTGTGGAATTATTTTTCTTATTACATGAGAAGGGAATGTGTTTCTCTTTATGGAGAACTCTTTGAAATTTATTTTGTACTGCTTTTGCAGCATGATTCATTTTATAACCATGTTGTAGATTTTAATATGGAATATAAGCCTTTAAATTGCATATTTCAGAGGTATTGTGCAGGCAGTAAAGTGAGAAATTCTCTATGATTTCAGTGGAAAGTAATTTTCCAAATATTGAATTGAACTGAAAACTTGTTTGCTCCAATTTTGTGTGTGGTGGTGGTGGTAATGGGTTTGTTCTGGAGAGCACAGGATAGCTTCTACAGGACAAGACGTGTTTGCCAATCCTGATATTTGGTGTGTTTTTTATGTATCATTCTTTAGTGGCACTTAGACACAAGGCACTGCGTTTCACTCCACTTTGCAGGTAACATTGTTGGTCCAAGTGCCTTGTCTCTTTAAGAGAGAGACTGCCAAGGTACTTGAGAAGCTCTTGGTTGCCAAGCAGGGTCAAGTCAAGCTGTTATCAGGCAGAAGTATTCAGTAAGCTGAGGCAGGGAGACTTCAGCTACATTTTGCTTTATATCATCATGAGCTATTATGTTCAGCCATGGAAAAAGACAAGCTGGCTGTGTGAAGCTCTGTAATCATGTATTTTATGTAATAATGCTCCTCAGATTTTTATTCACAAACTTAATAGTGATGCTCACTGCCAGATCAGCAAACGGTGTTTTCTTTTATCATGCTGTATCTTTTTATATACAGAACTACTGATCACTTAGTATAATTGAAAAAGAAGGTATTTTTCATTTCTTGCAGACATGTTTTTGCCTACCTACACTACTAGATTTGCCTCAAAAAATGTGTGAGGCTGTTGGTAATATTCAAAGGTCTCTAGGTAATTAAGATGCATTATTCTTTGTTCATGAAACTTGCTTTGTTTTGAGCTTTTTAATTTGAAGGAGAGTGTCGCAGTATCAGATAATAAAAGTTAAACTCACTGGCACAGTGCTCATTAACAAAAGCCTGCTTGCATAGACAGAACAATATGATTTTATTGGCTGGTTCAGGATATGATGACTCACTAACAACTCCAATAATAACTTTATTTATGTACTATAGTGAACTTACATTGGCCTCACTGTGGAAGGAATGGCGTGGCATGTTGAGGAAACCACTTGTTTTTTTGTAGTTTTTGCAGTAAGTCAAGTTAATAAGAGCAGAGTTTTGTAAATCAGAAATCCCAAATACATTCAGGAAAATAGTTCACTGTCAGTTTGTGTTTGATTCCTCACTGGCCTTCTTAATATTCAGATCTTCTCTCCAAATATTTCTGACTTGTGTTTAATATATATTCTGCTTATAGGGTAAAAAAAATACCCATAAACATCAACAGTAACAAATCTTCTTGAACTGATTGTATTTCAGTATGTTTTTTTTCCCTGCTGTATAATGACTCTATCCATAACCTGTCCAAAGACCATGACTGGATCAATTTCCTCATCGTCAAAGTAGCACTTAAGCTTTTTCTCGGGTTCTGCTGAGTTGACGAGTTCAGAGTTGGCATATATCATATGACATAGCAGCATAGATGACAGGCTCTGTGGGATGATGGCGGCTGTTTAATGCAGCATCCTGTGGTCCCAACAACAAATCAGTAGACTTAACTATTGTATAAGATTGTTAACATGAGAATGAAGCGTAAAAACCTTACTTCTATATGACATGACCTTAAAGCTCCAAATGCATACAAAAGACACACTGTGATGTGAAAGGCTGGTGTTTAATGGTGACATGCATTTACAGTCTATTTGTTAATGTATACATGCATGTTCTGCCAAATGTAATAGAGTGTGAAGTTGAAGCTACAGCTGAGGAATGGAAATGAAGTTAATGAAAAGTAGACCACACTTCTCAATCAATGAAGGGGCTTAAATCTTACCTAGAGAATGATGTCACCAGTCAAACAAACAAATTCAATAGCTGCCTGAGCTGTTTGGGAGATACCATCATCAGAAGCAATCTCTGTGATGCCTTGTGTATGAAATCACTCAGAATAGGCAGAAAAAACGACAATTTGGAAGTAAAGTTGGGAAGTAAAGGCTTTTTGAACAAGGTTGAATGAGATGAGTAAATAAAATCAAAAATATCCTTTCCAGTCTTTATAGAGTGCATCCTTCCACTTGACAGCTTTCAAAATGAGCTCAACCTGCTCCATTAGATAAACAAAATAATATGTAATGGGTTTGCCTAATGGTGAGGTAGGAGCATGGCAGACATATTACAATGACAGCCGGCGAGACAGCCATATGGTTGCCCCCAGACAATGCCGTTAGCGAGTGGAAGGACTACCGCTGGCACCACCTGGCACACAGACCAGCCCCAGAAATTGACACACAAGGTCACAAACACCTCTTCATCACCTCACAGAAACGGAGTGCAGTGGGTGTGGCGCTTTTTGAATCACTGTTACTATGACTACTATTAGCAGGGTGCAAAATTAACTTTTTTGCGAATGTTCAAATTTTACCAGCCACTTAATAGATTACCATTGTTTTTTGGCTGGTGAGTGAAGCAAATCTACCAGGCGCTTGCATATTTTACCACCATTTTGCTGGTGGATGGTGCTAATTTTGCGCCCTGTAACACAACTGCTACTGTGCATGATGCAATGTGCAACTGTGTGTGCAGCATATTGATTGAACAAATCTTATTCTAGATCATTGTGCAACAAGCTAATATCTCTGACCTTGAATAAATCTGATGCAGTTTATTTTAACTCCTTTGATTTTATCAGCTGGACTTGATATAATATGTAATATAATAATGTATAGATGCCTATTATAAAGTCGTCTACATGGACTCATGTACAGTTCATATGCTGTAATGGTATATATAGAAAGGGAATTTCCAACCCATTGTAGACAATGCTTGTATTCATTAATACAGATGCTATTTTGTTACAGTATTTTATGCTCATTCATTTAAGCTATTGCTATGAGTTCACTAGTAACAAAGTGCTACTGTAGCATCACATGTCAACAGAGATCTAGTGCCACAGACCAGATCACTTGACTGTCTAAACAAGACTGCTGGCAGAGCACTGACAGCAGGCATTAGACTGTTAACATGTGATAAACCACAGGAGCAGAATATGATTTATACTTAAACATGACTCAGCATGTTCTTTTTAGTTTAATGAGGAGTGGCCGGCCATATGGGAGAGTATGCTACAGAATATTTATAACCTGCTCTGATAAGATTTATAGTCTTTTGAATCAACATGCAGCAACACTGATGTGTAACTGCAGCATGAGTGAGGACTTTAGAGAAGAAACCGGTAACTACAGCAAGAAAGAAAAGACAAATTACAGAGTTTAAACTTGACCTATTATTGAATCCAGTTGTATAATTCAAATATTATTGCACATTTTCGCCAGAGGAGTCATATTATATTTTGAAACATTCATCTACTGAAAGGCTGCCGTTAGAAAAGGATGAAGTAATACTGTAACCACAGAGCAGCAGTGATGAGCCTCATTAATAAAAGATTTATCGGGAATTACAGATCAATAAAATTTGGTAACAATCATAGTGTGGAGCCTCTGGCGAGCCGTTGGTACCTGGCCAACACATCTGTGCGTCACCGGGAGAGCTCATCTGTGCCCCAGCTTCAGGAAATGAGCTGCAGAAAGACAATGAGGCTCTTGGATCTTGTCTTTTTCATGCTAGTCATGCAGATAAACATTACAGGGACTATATTTATTTAAAATGTTCTTTTTGTTTTTATGCTGAAGAGATATCAACAAAATATATGTGCAATCCAAATATACAGAATATATGAAATCTACACTGTCTTGTTCTTTCCAGCCATTTCACATGTCATTATAATTTCTGATGTCCTCGTAATACCTCATAGACTTTCTAATCCCTGTGGTTCCCAAATGACTTTATGTCTTTGCAGATAATTAGCGCCAACTAAATGAGGAGTCCCTTAGATCCTATATTATTAATATTTTGAGGCCATGTTAAAATCTTCCAGTCACTGTGACATTGATAGAAAAAGCTAATGTGTCATCAAAGTTTCAACTCATATTAGCCTGTCTTATTTTTATATTTTCTCCTTGAAGAGGGTTTTTTTTTCCATACTTATATTTAAATTTACATACATGTGCATGCATTAGGGAAATTACCACCTTCAAGAAATTCCATTATATCACATATTGTTACCTACCGGTCAGCATTAATCATTAAATGTGTCTGTTATGTATATAGATTATTGCCTCTTGCTGGCTCTTTTCCTTTCCTCTAATATTGACAGACATGATGTCCCCACCTCACTGTTGTCAGGTTTTGGCAGACATTGATTTCTATTGGTTTTGGCATGTGTCCCTTATCTTGTTAGTGAAGCCATCAGTATCTTTGGCAACATGTTAACTTGAAAACGCTTCCTTTTTTTATGGCCAGACTTCTTGTTTGCTGCAATCAACACATATTTATTAATCTATTGTCTTTGTTGTATTTTTTCTGTAAATATTTATCTGTTGTGTATGTTGCTGAGTTTATATTGAATAATATATTAATAATAATGAATTGTGGCTCAGATATTGAGACTCACTTCCTAGTCCTAGCTATCTCTCAGGCCAGCAGGTCATTTGAAAGCTGATGTTGACCAACATTGGTAGTAAATTAACCATAAATTTGAAATCAGATACATTTACCATTCAAACATGTAGCAGAATATCTGACCCAAGTTTGACTGAGGCTGCACAGTTTTTTCACAATTGTTCTTGCTGTTATAAAATAAAAATGTTTTCATTGGTTTGGAGGAGATGCTGCTAATCCATTTTCAGGACATTATTGAACATAGTAAATAGATTTTTATTAAGTGTAGAGTTTGTTAGTCTTCAGGGTTCACCGAGGACAATGCATTTAAACACACACGCAAGCATGCACTCAGGGTTTTACTGAGGCATGACCTGACGCTCATCGACAAATCTCTGAGGAAATAAAAAAGAGGTCAGTGGATTGAAGTGACATCAAACATTCATGACATCATGACCGACATTAAGAGGTTTCGGTCTGTCTGTTGTTATGAGCCAGTGCCCCACAGTGGACTCTGTGGGTTATTGCAATAACAATCCTTTGCCTCAGACATCGATGTACAATAACCAGGTCTGTTTTGTTTTGCTCTGGATTTATCAAGTCATTGCACTGATGTGATTTAAGTTTTATATTATATTAGCCTTTAATGTTCACATCAATAAAGCTAAGGATTGTTTTGTTCCATCATCAGTAATGCTCTTAGTAGATGAATGAAGATAATTACTTATAGCCATTAGCCATATAGCCTCCTTGTGATCTATTCTGCTCTATTCTTGTTTTGTGTAATAATTTCTCTCTGTTGTGGCAGGTGCTGTTTTACCACTGCAGCAGTATATAGACTAGTCTTTTTAAATGCATGAGGCAAAATAACCACACTACATGCATAAATCTGATCTAGTGTACTCTATTTTCTTTCTTTATCATTCTACAATCTCTCATGTTATGACACACTGCAGTAGAACTTAATATATATTGTTATTCTGATTTATTTTACTGTGCATGCTAGATAGCCTGAAACAGAAACATCAAATGTAAACAATGTCTTTCTGTCACTCTGTTTCAGTCGGGCCGTCTGGATTCTCATCAGCCAAAAGTGTGTGGCCACCAAGGCAATGTGCTGGACATCAAGTGGAATCCCTTCTTTGAAAACATCATAGCATCCTGCTCTGAGGACACCTCGGCAAGTGACCCACGTCTGTTTTTAATGTCTGTTTTGTACCAAGAGGTCAATGACATGATTTGTTGACTGTGAGGATGTGAATATACTGTATCTGTGAAATTTGTTCGATGCTGAGGTTAACAATCACTGACCCAGAAGCAAAGAGGTCACCAATTTATTGTGGCCACAGGGTAACTAATTTTACTTGACACAAGCGTATGATTGGAGTTTGGCTACCAGCTACTCTGGTCATTGAAAATGACAGATGTGAAATGCCTTTGAGCAAGGCTCAAAATCCACTAGCTGCTCAGTAACTGACTACATAAATGACAGTAGACACCATGTCAAACCTCAATCACTATTACTCTTAATCTCACATGTTACATGACATATACTAAGACCCCTGTAGGCCTTTTTTTCCAATACATACACCTGTTACATTACTCTACAGAGCATAGTAAAGCCATGCCAGTACTTTGTCCTTTATAGTACTTTCACTTGTTGAAGGATAATCTCCTCTGGTCCAACACAGAGCTTCAAGCCATAGCTGTAATCCAGTCTAATCCTAATGCAGTGGGCTACATTGATAGCATGTGCTATTTTTGATCAGCAGGATCTCTAGCTACACTATGTCATACGGATTGTGGTTTAGAGGTCATAATAATGATTTATGAAAAACACATTGCGATCCCTCACAAAAACATGGGTCACCTATTAACCTGTTCTGTAAAATACCTGTAGATATGGTTGTGTTTATGTGTGCATGCTTTATGATGATGCACAGTGTATTTATATTTATATTTATATTTATATTTATATTTATATTTATATTTATATTTATATTTATATTTATATTTATATTTATATTGTCTGTATCTATGTGAAGGTGCGAGTATGGGAGATCCCAGAAGGCGGTCTGAGGCGCAACATGACAGAAGCAGTGCTGGAGCTGTATGGCCACAGCAGACGGGTGGGTCTGATAGAGTGGCACCCCACCAGCAGCGGCATCCTCTTCAGCGCTGGCTACGACTACAAGGTACCACGACAGCAACTCTTCACTCAACAAGTTCAAATCAACATGTAATACATGCTGTCACCAATAACTCTCTTTGCCTTGCAGTAAATGCAGATTAAAGGAAATATTCCCTCTTAGATATGCCATCATGAAACCAAAATATATAAAATATACATTTTTCACATTCAGTTTCTGATTTTTCTTCAAAGATGAACACACAACGTGTGATTTACAGAACAGATATGTGTGCTGTAGCGGAAAGAAAACATGTTTTAGATATTATCGCACTGCAGGACTTATTTCATTTGTCATTGTGTGACATGGTGCTGAAACAATTAGTTGATTAATCGATTTGTTGATCAACAGAAAACAACAACCATTTTTAAAATTAAGAAACTGCTTATGTCATTTATCAATTAAAAACACCAAACATTTCTCTGTTTTATATCACTGTAAACCGAATACTGTTGGATTTTGATCTATTTTGGTCTAATAGACTTAACAATGAATAGATTAATTAATAAAGTAATTGCCAGATTAATCAATAATGAAAAATGTTTCAGCCCTAGTGAACTGACTCTCCCTCAACACACCTAAATTAATTATTTCCAAAGGACAGAGTCATTTAGTACTTAGTTCTACTGCTCTTTTGTCTCCAGTCGACACACCAAGTCAACTTCAACATAATGCAACATAATTATGCCGTTGATTCAAGCTCTGCAGCCATCTAACAGCTCCACCCAAACAATCCTTCCTGACTGTGTCAGATCCTGATCTGGAACCTGGAGATCGGAGAGCCAGTAAAAATGATCGACTGCCACACTGACGTCATCCTCAGTATGTCCTTCAACACAGACGGCAGCTTGCTGGCCACTAGCTGTAAAGACAAGAAGCTGCGTGTCATTGAGCCGCGCTCTGGGAGAGTCCTTCAGGTTAGAGGAAGGGAGGGGCTGGTATTTTTATGAGAGCATGCATGCACATTGGAAAAACAATTGTCAGAGCTCTATGTTTAAAATATCCTTTAGTGTGTGTCATGATAACTTATGAGGATATCATGATTCTTTGGTCATTTATACAGCAAATCAGATTTTAAGGATAATATATGTATTTCACCTCTACTTAACCTCTTGTTTACCACAAGAATTTAAAATGAGATGAAATACTGGCAGCAAGCACACTATATGGCCAAAATTTCCAGATCCAGTTAAGGAAAATCTAATTACGACACCATACAATATTTTTTTAGACAACAGAGTCCTTCCAGCTCGCAGCAGTGTAGGTTCATAAAGAAATTATTTTCTGAGTTTGGTCAGTTTGGCACAGAGCCCTGACCTCAACCCCATCCAACACCATGGGGATGAACTGGAATGTCAACTGTGAGCCAGGTCATATCACCCAACATCAGTGGCCAACCTCATTATCGCCCTTGTGGCTGGATGGGAGTAAATCCCTGCAGACTGGTTCCAAAATCTTATGGAGAGCCTTTCCAAAAGAGTGGAGGCTGTTATAGCAGGATGCGAGTGCCCATGGTTTCAGAATAAGATTCTCAACAATCACATATGGGTGTAATGCTTGGGTGCCCACATACTCTCCAGCAGTCCCTGACCTCCTAGACTCCAGTGAGGAAATTGCAGCTCCATTAAACAAATTCCACTTAGAAGTCAATATTTTGAGTAAATGAATTATTTACACACTGCTGTTTACTCAGTAACATTAAAAATATTTACTACTATTATAAACATGACTGCAGCTGGTGCACACCACCTTTCTAAATATTTGACCTTGGTGATCTTGCTGCCTGATCACCATAAAATGGCTTCTGATTTGACCTGTGTGCAGGAAGAGGAAAAAAGGATGAATCATTTACATGTTTATTACCTGAAATATAGATTTACTTTTCATTCCAACAAAGGACAACAGAGGTGTATTGTTTTTAGTGCTATTATAACAAGTAAATGAGATATAATTACATTTATCTTGGTATAAAACCTCTTAGAGTGTATCATAACTTTATAGGATGGTTAAAACCTGGCATTAAAATATTGAGGAGCTCCTTCATATCAATCCTATGTCACCTTGGTGACCCACAATGTAAAAAAGCCTGAAGACTCGTGCTCTGAATAATCACAAAAGTGTTTTTGATGTGTCTTTAAGTCATTTCCGTTTGTTGTCATGTATAATCTCTGTAGTATTACAAGAATATGATGAGTAATATATCTCATCCGGTAATATATCAAATAATGAATTTTTCTTAGCAGGAGCATGTATCATTAAAGCCTCACTCTATCTTTATGTGCTGCTCCACCAGCAAGCCAGTTGTAAGAACCACCGTGTAAACAGAGTGGTTTTCCTGGGCAACTTAAAGCGGCTGCTCACCACAGGGGTTTCACGCTGGAACACAAGGCAGATCGCTCTCTGGGATCAGGTCAGACACCTCCATATGGCTCATGCCTATAATGCCAGAGTGGGTGGAGTAAGTATGTGTGTTTAATTCCATGTCTGTGTTGCTCCTCCCAGGAGGATTTGTCCATGCCAATTGTGGAGGAGGATATAGACGGCCTCTCAGGACTGCTGTTTCCCTTCTATGATGCTGACACACACATGTTGTACCTGGCAGGCAAGGTCAGCACTGCCCCTTACTGCGTCACTGTAATCTTTCTCATATTTACTGTTGAGTGTTATGTGTAAAAATTCAGATTTTTACTGTGACAGTCTTTTACTATTAAGATAAACTGACATTGAAACAATAAGAAATTCAGTGACAACAATGAACAGTACATAGATATATAATGTATAGAGATAAATTATATTGTTTACCTTATATCTGACACCCAGCCATAGTTCATTAGCCATAGCTAGTTGTGTGGATAGGTGCTTTTGAGTTATGTTAGCAGTCATCATATCAAGTTTGTGTGACTAAAATCAGTTTGCAGGATGTCAGTAACACTATTAAAATACTCAAAATTTTACACTTAGAAATGTTAAAATATTTGCAGTCATCAGTTTTAAGATGCAAAGTCACAAATTTCCCTCATGTGCACTGGCGTGTTTGAATAGCAAATTACTGTGAGAAGTGTTGTATGAAGTGTTGTACGTGGAATAGTGTAAAAACATTGACAGGACTATGTATTGCCTGCACGAGCACACATGCACAATACAAACAAAATGGAGTGCCACTCATAATAACATTGCTCTATAGTGCCACTAATGGTCAAAAACAGGGTACCTTTGACGTGACTTTATATTGTGTGTGAAACATTAACGGTGTAATATGTAAGAATCAGAAATTCCTTCTCATTAATGACACTGGTGGCCATTAAGTGAGCTGCAGTCAGCATCCTGTTGCTCGTGTGTGTGCTTGTGAGTGAGCAGCGATGCTAACATTACCCAGCTAAAACCACAATATCACAGTATATTTCACAGGCTTTGCAGTAGTGTTAACTTATCTGAATCTGTTTTGTGGTGGGTGCCAGTCATTTGTTTACATTAGCGTAGTCCATTTCACAAGCTAACGTTAGCTAGTGTTGCACCCTGTTCGTGCCAGAGAGAGGCAAGCCACTCAGAAGTGTGCATAAACATTACATCCTTTTGATTTTCGCGAAAAAAATGTCCCAAGTCATTCACATAAAAATCAGTTCACAGGCTGTTAAAGGCACCTGAGAAAGTCGGGGAAGGTTTCATTTAAGTGACATTACAACCCGTTCACTCATTGGCAATAGAAAGCGATTAATACATGTAAATTGCTTCACAATTCTGACATATAGCTCCTTTAAATAGAGCAAATTCTAAGACAGCATAGTTTTGTTCTTGCAGTCAGAGTGTAGCAGTGCCACATAAAATGACACTGTACTTCAAGCATTAAGAGCCCTATAATAAAAAAAAAAACAAAAAAAACTGGTTGACTTGTAAGACCTAACACTTTGACTATAATATAATCACATTCTGGTGTCTTGGCAGGGGGACGGCAACATCCGTTACTTTGAGATTACCACAGAGAAGCCGTACATCCAGTACCTAATGGAGTTCCGGTCCCCGGCTCCACAGAAAGGACTCGGTAAGTCATTAAAGATCAACAATATATGATCTCTCCTGTTGAGAGCTAAAATAAAGGTCCTAACCACTTCATTAGCAGTCTTTAGAGATGGGAGGGAGAAATGAATCACAGTGGGAATGGGTTCTGCCTACAGTAGATACTGCTGTAATTGTGGTCTTGCATGACTGAAAGGATAAAATTGATTAAAGAAAAAAAAAGGCAGATAAATTGAAATGTAGTTTAATGGGCTCCACTTGTCCAGCTGTCATTGTCCGCTGTCATATTGCAGCGAGTTGATATTTTTCTCTTGTTTATGTGACTCCAGTTAGCCATGAATTCTGGGTATTGGTGAGTTGATGGTTGTGTCATCACACCCCTCTGTTCCTGTCTGCAGGTGTGATGCCAAAGCACGGGCTGGACGTGGCAGCCTGCGAGGTGTACCGCTTCTACAAGCTCGTCACCCTGAAGGGCTTGATTGAGCCTGTTTCAATGATTGTGCCAAGGAGGGTCAGTGAGAACGAAATACCGGATTTAACTGGTTCTACTCCTTTCTTCAGTATATTATTACATACAAGAGCAATTAAGTTTTTCCTGACATTAATCAGAATCTCTTAGCGGCACTTTAATGTACAATATTCTGGCTTGTAATGAACAGAAATTGTCAAATTTTTCAACAAAAAACTGAGTAGCTAATCAGAGCTCAGAGCAAACGAAGACAGCGGTAATTAATCACCATGAAAAAGGATGCTTTGTCATTTATTGGTTTGACTTGAGAGCAACTTCATTGGTGGGGGCTCAAGACACCTTAATATGACCTTTTCTCCGTACTTTCTTTAATAACCATACTCTGTTACCTTTATCAAATCAAATCAGTATAATAAGAATATGTATCGATTCCATCTGAAAGTGTGTGGTGTTTCGTTGTTTTACAGTCAGACACATACCAGGAGGACATCTACCCAATGACAGCAGGAACAGAACCTGCGCTGTCCGCCAGCGAATGGCTGAGTGGCATTGATCGAGGTAAACAACACTTCAGACGCACAGTGGATTAGTTTGTGAGGCAACATTTTAACAGCAGCCACTTCTTGCCAAATATAAACCAGTGTTAGGGAAATTACTAATCATCCCACATTTGTCAATATGAAGAACATTTGTCAGCAAGCTCGGTGCTGGAACTCATTACCCACATACCTCATACACAAAGCTGAGCTCTGACAAATAGAACAAAGTAATGCATGGTCTTTGTTTTGTTTAGTCTTTCATTGCCAGTTCTTCACACACATATGGCTTGTATTGTCACCAACATGGTGCAAACTCCCATAGATATATCCTTTCCATCATTAAAGAGTGTCACAGGAATAGTGTCGGACACCTCTTGGAAACTGAATCCAAGAGGTGACAGTGTGATTTCTTTTTCCATCACCTCTATTCTTCATTGTACTCTATTTCTGCTCTCAGTATCAGTGTATCACATAACAAAGACCAGCATATCACCTTCTAAAATGAGCATCACTTTCTCCAATGTGAAATGTGCAATAGAAACCCACAAAAAGATTTAAAACTACCAACGCTAGTATGCAAACCAGTGTGTCATTGACCAAAAGACTTAGGAATGTTCCTGTTACAGTTATAGGAGTTAAATGTACCAAGTTGAACTGGTCCTGAGCAATAATAGATTCTCCCCATCTGTGGAGAACATAAGCCTCTTTGTGCTTTGTGTTGGTTTTCACATGCTTAAGAGTATTTTTGCTCCTTTTGTGCAAAACAGACCCAGTCTTGATGTCTCTGAAGGACGGTTACCACCGGCCAAACCAGTTAGTGTTCAAGGCCCCAGTGAAGGAAAAGAAGAGTGTGGTAGTGAATGGGATCGACCTGCTGGAGAACGTACCGCCAAGGACAGAGAACGAGGTATCTGATTATAGCAATTCCATGAAGTAACACATTGAATCAAACTGTTATACTCTACTCTGCTGTTTCTCTACTATAAAAGTACCCAATAAAGATAGTTTTAGAAAATAGTTGCAAAGGCTTTTAGAGAATATTACAACTAATTATGCAGTAAATAATGGCCAGGAGCAAATTGAATGACAAAGTACTGACATATTATTGGGAGTTGGTGATTATACTACATCGGATTGATGTAGTCAACTGATTGGGTGAAGAAATAGGAAAATGAACTGACTAATTGGTTATTCGCTTGAAAGAAAAACGTTGCTCAAGGGCAAGATAGTGAGGGCCCTTTGAATCAACATTATTTTGTTGAACTAACTTTCTTCTTGACCTTGGAATCAGCAGTTGACAAAATCACCCTCAAGGTCCATTTAATAGCTGTTCTGGAGCTCTCAATCATATATTTATATATTTATATTGATGTGATCCAGAACAGTTACTAAATGGACCTTGAAGTGAGATTTTTTTGTCAACTGACAGACTAATGTTTTGAAAAATACTGATCTAATCTACTACTACTACTAATCTTGTTGCAAGGTGTGCACAGTGCAAACCTCCCACAGCTTCCTGTAGTGACTACAAAATGTTTTCCCTCCTTGCAGTTAATTCTGCAAATTTCCTCTGTTATCGTTATTTTTGTGTGTCAAAGTATATTTGTTACATGCATGTTTTTGCATGTTCTCTCACTTTTCTTTATGCAGCTCTTGCGGATGTTCTTCCGGCAGCAGGACGAGCTGCGGCGGCTGAAAGAGGAGTTGACGACTAAGGACGTGCGAATACGCCAGTTGGAGCTGGAGCTCAACAACCTGAAGAACGTTAGCCCCAACAACGTCTGACCTCTAAGCCTTCTCAATTGGCAAAGCTGCCTGCTTTGCCTCCAATTCTGACCTCCAACGAGCTTCTGAGCCCTTCCCCATTTTTTGATATATCACACTTCAGTATATCATAACTTCATTCCTGCTGCCCCGCATAGTGCACACAATAATATGATAACTGTTGGATAGTGTCTTAATTACTGGAATATTGTAATAATGACAAATATGTTACAAATGGAGACACAGCAGTGTTCATGGATTGCCACCTTAACATTAAATCGATGATCATGATTGATGATCAGTTATTGCATGTTCTCAGTCAGACCTCCTAGGTTTTGGTCTTAATCTCAGCCACCATGCAAAAACACCCCCGCACTCATCCTCCTATACTGACCAAACCACCATGACTTCTTTTTTTTTCTGAGGCAAAATCGGAGGATAAAAAGACTTTCACTGGCTCTTAGTTTTCTTCCCCAAGGCCTTATACGCTGCTGCAGACTCCGTTTGCAGCGAGATGCAGCATCATCTCAAAATGGCTGACGTGAAGTAGTTTGCACCTGACAGACAAGAAGAGCTCTTGCAGACATGGATCATATGTTTCACTGAGCTGCTTATCCTGTACCAACTTTTCTCCTCTACAAATGTTGACTATAAAGTTACTTCACAACACTCACACATAGCTACGCAAATGCAGTCTTTATTCCCAAGGAGAGTGAACAGTTCACTCACGTTAAGTGTTTTTATTCCTTCTTTAAACAGTGAGAAAGCAGCAGGGGAGATATGGATCCAGATGTAGTGGACTTCTGTAACCATTCGACTGTCTCTGCAATTAAGAGTCTTAAGGGAAATTTTTCTGTCTGTTTGGTTTCAGGGCTAATTTTGAGGATGGGTGTTATGTATATTTGCTTCTATTTATTTGTCACATTCTACCTTTTTAGCTAATAACATGTTTATTTGTTAATCCAGTTGTTTCTGGCGATGTGGCTGCGCAAGTAATGATTGTGATGCTTGATAGATTTTGCTGAATGTTTCCGGTTGAAATGGTGCAAGATTTTTGTGAAACTGGACCTTAAATTGTATAAGTTCTTTGACTCCAACGACATAACTTCAGACAAGGTATGATAATATATTCTTGGCTATTCCTAGCAGTAAAAAAAAAATTGTAATAATAACCACTCTTTCACATTTAAACTAAGTATATCACTATTACTAAGTCATGTTTACTTGTAGATGTGTAACTTTGTTCTAGAGACTACCAGGTCATCTGCCTCTCCTTCTCCACTGATACCATCAACAGACTTGTGCTGAATTGCCATTCAAATGCCTCTGTTTTGCCATCAAACCTTCTTTTTTCCTTCAGTCTCAATTGTTAAGAGAAGTGGTGACTGGATTAACGTTGTATTGGCTCTGTTATGCCAGCCAGGTTCAAGCAGTTAACAAAAATAATACTGCTAATATGCCATTTGTCTTTAAATCCAGGCCCCAGCACTATTTAGGCTTGTCTTATTACTGATCCTGCTCTTTGTGGATTAAGAAAAGGAAAAAGATAGGTCAGATGTATGCATAGCGAGAATGAATTTGTACCTCCAGTAAGTTAAAAGCAAGTGAGAGACAGAAGGTCACAAGTCATCCCTGATCACATCATACTGGGGACAGAAAGGGTCCAAAGCTTTATAGCATCACCATCAAGCTAACCTGAAAAAAAAAGATACAAACCCTTTCAATATAGACTTGATCCACTGTCACATTAATGGTAAATATGTATTTTCTTTGCAGGAAAAATAAAAGGCTACAGTGAAAGTATTAACGGGCAAATAAGCTACCAGAGACTGATCAACTACAGTGGAAAGACAGGTGAAGTTGCAGCTGGAGCTGTGCTATGTCAAGGCCTCTCATGTGGGTGTACTGAAGGCTATAATCAACTACTTAACTGTTCACTTTTTGGAAGGTAGGATAACGGGGCAGAAATGCTTTTATGCTGTTATAATGACTGAAACTCTGTTGAATGGCATTTTGGTTTGGACAGACGAGTGTTACCCTGGCAATTGCTCCAAATTTGTTTGGCACTGAAGCTGTGATTTAACGTTTTGAAGAACAAGTAAACCCGAGTTTAAATTTGTCTGGTATAATACTTGTCTTATACTTGTCTTTGGTAGTACTGTAGGTCTTATCCAAAACAGAGTGTACAATATGACCTCAAACTGGAATTCTGTATACACTTAAACCATTTCACTCGACCATGTTGTTGTACAAGGACCACAGACCTCAAAACATATATAAAAGGGATTTATTGAAGTGAATGGGGGGGGAAAAGAAACATAATTTGGCTGATGACAGTGGATTTAACAAAGAGTGAATAATCACTGAGGTAGGCCAATTTGACCATTACATATAATAGTGAAAACAAAGTCCAAATAACTGACCGTTTTCCAGAGTTTACACTTTGAAACAATACATTTTCAATGCACATAGTTGCGGTTGTAACCTCCATTTATAATCAAGAACTTCTCTACACTACCACCACAAATTCAAACATTGCCACCTGTGTGTCACAGAAAAGAACATGGAAAAAGCGATAATGAATTCTGATGTTGAACATTTCTCTTTATGGAAAGATTATGCATACAAAGTTATGTTCAGATTCAAGAAATTTCACACTGCGTGTTTTTTTTTTTAGATAAAGCAGCATACATATTTAATATCTTATTACAATTCATAGTTTCACCTCCGTTGTCTGTTCAATGTCTGCCGTCATCAAAGAGAATACAAAAAAATAGATTTGGTCATTATTTACAAGAACACGTAATTTCCGAACTATCAAAGCTGAGGGTTTAAGGAGGAGGAGCAGCTTTGACAAGGGCAGACATTTTTTTGCTATGATTTAAAAATATGCCCTGTGAGGGTCACACTGTGCATGTTCAGACAGAAGTTTCACACCAGGACAGCAGAGAGCATACTGGTGACACTACAAACACATAACTTACATTAAAAAATAAAGAGAAGTACAATGCAAAAATAAGTTTAAGACAAGGAGAGGACAGCCATACATGAAATCCAGTAGTTGACTTTAAAATGTATTAGACATGCACTCTTTTTTTTGTTTCATTTTGTATTTTTCTTTTGAAGGGGGGATCTTAAAATACAGAAGTCATCAGAAACTGGTCTTACACAAACGGTGAGAAAACAAACATTTCTTAAAAAGGTTTATCTTTGCCATTATTTGATATTACAAAATTTGTGTCCACAAAGCAGTTAAAAGTGGACTGTAAAGACTGGAACACGGGAGCATCAAAGGTACATAAATGTATAACTTATTTCTCCAGACAACCCCCCCTCTACCTGACTGGCCAATAACAAAAACCACTCCTACTGCAATATGAAACAGGGGGAAAAATACATGGGGTTATTGGGAAGTGACTGGGAGATACAAGTTTAAAACAGTTCACAACTTAGCTTCAAAAGGACTCTCAATCGTCGTCGTCCTCCTCCCCTTCTTCATCCAGTTCCCTTTTTCTCTTCTGACCTCGCTCTTCTTCTAGAAGATAAGAGTCACATTTAAGACACAAACACCAGATTCAAGCAGAAAAACGTTTCTTGTCGAGCTTCTATTTCAGGTTTTTGCCTCATGACAACAACGTTTTGCACAAACTGTACACAGTTTTTCCTTACATCACTTTGTGGCGGACTAAATAAATAAAGTTTTTTTCTGAGTCTTTGAGGTAACGTCGGCCAGTTTTACTCACCCTCATCATCCTCATCGTCAACCTCTCTGTCATTCAGATCTTCCTCCTCTTCCTCCTTCGTAAAAAGACGAAGAAAAGTTAGTATGGTTATACCGGACTGAACATTTTTAGAGCTGAAACAATCAGTCGTTAATTGATTAAGTTGGACAGAAAATGTATCAGCAATAATTATGATGACTGATAAACTTTAAGGAAAAAGGGCAACATTTGGTCATTTCCTGTTTCTCAAATATGAAGTTTAGCTGCTCTTCATGGTCTTATATCATAGTAAACTGAATATTTTGGGTTTACAGCTGTAGTACACAAGGCGCCACATTGGGAACTTGTGACATGTTTCACTGCTGACATTTTAGAGACAAAAATCGACAGAATATTTTGCAAATGAATCAGTAATGAAACATTTTTAAACAATTACAGAAGGCAAGTCTCTTATTTTGATCCTACCTCTCCGCTGAGGTCGTCGTCTTCCTCTTCTTCATTCTCCTCTTCATCTTCCTCTCCCTCTTCCTCCTCTTCATCTCCTGGTGCTGCATCTTCATCGTACTCCTCCTCATCTATATCTGGGTGAAACCAGTTGTAATTAGCCAAATGTGCAAAACACAAACATGCGTCAAACAACACGTTTATCCACACAAAGGTATATGAAGCACTTTGGCTATCGCCTCTGACTGACCGTCTTCATCGTCCTCGTCATCATCTAAACCCTCTGCGTAAACCTCAGTGTCAGAATCCGGTGCCTCTTTGTCGTCTTTGTCATACCCGTCCAGGTACGTGAGCTGGGGTAGTAACTTGAATACGTTGTCTCTGTATTCATTCAGGTTTGTCACTTCACAGTTAAACAGATCTAGGCTTTTCAGGGTCCCCAATTCTTTCTGTCAAAAGGAATAGCACATTTCATAAATAATACAGCTTAATATAGCTCAACTGGCCTGTATAGTGCACTTTTTTCCAAGTATTTTAGAGTCTCTGCTTACCAATGGTTCTATTGTGCTGAGGTCTTTAATCTTGTTGCCACTGAGGTTGAGATGTGTGAGGTTGGGGCATTTCTCTGCCAGCACTTCCAACCCTCCTGAGATCCTGTTATCGCTGAGTTCAAGCTGTTGATCAATCAAACAATTAAAATATGCAAAAAAAAAAACCAACAAAAAAAAACAACCTTCCAGCTTAAATAACAGACATGTTTCATGTAGATAAGCACCAACCTTTTTGAGTTTATTTAGCTTCGGCAAGTGGGCAACTGTCGTCAGTCCAACGTTGATTGTGCTTAGAAATTCCAGCTCCTCAAATTCGTCCGTTAGACCCTCGATCTTGCCTTCATTCGAGCGACAGTTGTCTAGCACAAGTTCTTTGACCTGGAGAAAAAACAAATACACCTGGTCAGCATTTGTCAAACTTGAAGAAAACAGTTAAAAAACCTTAAAAGAGCAAATAGAGTACACAAAATATAAACTAGTGGCAGTATATGTTTAGTCTCTCTCTTCATGAGCAGAATGGCAGAAATTGAATTTAAATAAAGTTATTTCAAGATTAAAATCCTTTGATAAAAATTATTCATATGTTTTGTTTTGCACTTACAGTTTTTGATGACATATACCTCTTATTCCTACTGAGGTTGTACTTGTAAGTTGCTTTGGACAAAAGCTAAGAGTTAAAGTGTTTATTTAAGAAGCAAGCTAAAATAGGATGATTTACCTGATTAGTTTATTTCAAAACCGTATCTGCTGTGACAGTGACTTAATGTTGGTGGTGGAAAATAACTTACATACGTACACAATATGTCTACTCAAGTACTTGTACTTAACTTGAGTATTACCATTTTATGCCACTTTATACTTCTACTCCTCTCATAGGGAAATATTATGCGTTTTATTCCACTACATTCATTTGACTAACTATAATTACTTTTTACTTTGCAGATAAACTGATCGCATTTTTCATTCAGGGCATATTATCAGCTTGTAAAATATTTGATTACAATAGATTTGACCACCCAGCAGTATTTAAAGCGGTTAAAATTGACTCCACATTGACCTAAATCACAATTAAAGTGCTTCTTACACATTATTACATAAGTAATATAATCCAACTAGAGCTGCATCGATTAGTCGATTAATCAATTAGTTGTCAACTATTAAATTAATCACAAAATATTTTGATAATCGATTAATCATTTTGAGTAATTTTCTAAGAAAAAATTGTCCAAATTCTATGATTTCAGCTTCTTAACTTTGGATATTTTCTGGTTTCTTTAGTCCTCTATGACAGTAAACTGAATATCTTCAGGTTCAGGACTGTTGGTCGAGACATTTGAGGATGGAAAACAGTGATAAACATTTTCCCCCCATTTTCTGAGATTTTATAGACCAAACAACTAATCGAGAAAATAATTGACATATTAATCGATAATGAAAATAATCATTAGTTGCAGCCCTCTTTATTACATTACCAGATTATTATTACATTACATAACATCCTGTTAAGTATCAATTGAGTATTTTTATAGCGTGTTATCTCAATCTGTACTTAAAGGATATGACAATTGTTTAACACTACACTAACACTGATTTCATAAAACTGTGATAGCACACCACTTTAAATAATAATAAAAAAAACAACACATAAAACAAGTGTTTGACGAACATATAATAAAAAATTATTCTTCCATCAACATAATCATTGAAATACAGCCTAACAAACACATTATATCCTTTATGACCGTTGATTTTGGCTCGGCGCATTGATATTTAAATAGTCTGATATTCGGTCACAGGTGTGCAGTTATCGGATATTTTACCGCGGCCTTGAACGTGACTCAGCCAATCAGCACTGAGGACCGGAACTATAAAAAAACAGAAACTGTACATCAATGTTCCGTTAACAGTTCTCATTTCTACGCTGTAGGTGTCGCGATGCATTTGGCTCTCCTTCCGTTACGTAAATATCACGTTTAGCTACTTTTTTCAGTAGAAACAGACGTATTACGGCGGTTTGTGTGAGTTTATTTGTACTAGTTACCGAGCTAAAGTGTAATAAGAGACGTGTTTGGACGGTTGTGAGCGGCGCAGAGGCACATTAGTGAAAACAAGTCGGAGGCAAACAGACCTACGAGTCGTGCACAGGGTCATTTGTGAGTAGGAGGGGCAGCTAAAGCCGATTAGATAGCTGCCAGGCAAACGTTTTCATTGTTGCTCGGGCTAAACAGTTGCCGATTGGATTGATGGCGTGTATAGACTCCTATGTATAAGAAGGTATGATGAACCGTTCGTCGTTTGTGTCGAATAAAACGTGATATTCGGTGTATTTCGAATTGCCTTTGTTTCTCAGTAAAATGGCGGCTTGTCCTAGTTCTGGGGAAAACTAGAGCAACAACGCGGCGCGACCATTTGTTTTCATCGTTGCAAGCCCGAAAAAACAACAGGCAGCCCCGGGGAAACAACTGAACAAACGCCCAAGCGGTTAACGACGACGCCGGCGTGTTTGTGTTTCATGTCTGCGTGTTTTTGCCCAGGCTGGCTGGCTTGGTAACGGTCCGCGCTATAACGCCGCTTTCTTTCGGCCGTCTGTGCGCACTGTGGCTCCGGCTGTGGGGGGCTGCTGCACGGGCTGCAGGCTCCCCACCGGTGTAAAGCTGTGTTTAGATGTTTGTATGCACTTCCTGCAGAAATAGACGAGTTCAGCAGGATAGTGTGAGCAACTGGAGGTCTAGGATGCAGCTGTAAGGCGATAGTTGGAGGCTATGCTCTTTATGCATCATTGATAATTTCATGACTTTGAGTATCCGCATCCTTAACGCGCCAAGTGCACGGCTTAAAATCACCAGGTGAAGGCAATTTTACAGTCAAAGCATGCAGATAGCACATCAAACAACGAGTAAATAACAATAATAGGGGGTTTTAAACGAAAAGGGGCGCGTTCGTAGATCAAAAGTTACAAATATGGCTTCTCATACTGCTTGCCTTGTTTATACCGCTGGCTTAAAAAAAAGCTGTGCTGCATCCTCAAAAACTGCACATGAAAAGCTTTTAGAGCCGCACAAAAGTTGAACCGACATACCTGCAGCACCTGCCTACTGTAAACATGCTCCCAAAGCAACAATGTGACCCGACGTCTGCATCATCTTTTAACTTGCAAGAAACTTTGTATCCCCACGCCAAGACATCACACGAAAGATTCTCCATTAGCTGAAGAGTGAAACATGACCAGAGAGATGTGAGCCCGACTTACATCTGACGGAGTGCGGTTCCGCAACTCTAGGTGAATTCTTTTCTTCATGTCCATCCTGGATCAGCGCAACCCGTGAGATGATACACACTGTTAATAATTACTGCAAATGCAACTACCACCTCCAGAACAGGCTGCTGTTGTTCATTCAAACTTGATCCGCTCGGTGGGCGGGAGCACGTCTCGGGATTGTCGTCACCGCCGACCAATGGCGGCGGGCGAATAAAGAGGGAAGGGATTTACAGACACACAGGCCAATGGAGCCACCCTTATAAAACTGGGTGGGGTTTTGTTGTGTGAAGTTTGGTTGTTTTAAGTTTACATGGATAAATGTTAATACTTAAATGGTTTGTACACTGACTACATGCCACGGGGAGATGAGGACTATATCAGTGTCTCTATCAAACCTCCATCATACTTGAATCCCTGTTTAAAGCTGGTGATAATGGGGCTTTTTATAGTGGTTGATTTGACTTGGTTATTATAAAACAACATACAGGGAACATATGTATCTAAATATTTACAAAACAAGAAAGATAACCCTAACCTGGGACATGGACATGACACATGAGACATGAAATAAAATGCACAAACAAATCATCATCCATAAAATATAAGCATGACACAATTAAAACAAAACTTGTTTCCACAGACTTGATCCAAAATCATGATAACAACAAAAGCTGATGTGCCTCAACTGCCTCACAGACTTTGTTTATTTTCACATTATCAAAATAGATAAAAATATAAAATGTCAGATGTCAGAAAAAAATATAACCGTTTAAAACACAAAGAAATATTCATACAATCACAAGAGATGTGCAAGCAGAGCCAAAAGTCTCATCAAATGACTTAAATGAAAGTTAAAACATACACATGTAATAATTGTCCGTGTGGGATTTTACATAAATATTTGTTTATACAATAGCAGAAAACAATACAACTTTTGTTTTCCACCACAGTGACATTTGTTTGACCTCACCTTAGCAGAACAATAAAGACAAACTAGAACATAAACATGTTAAACAACATACAAGTGGTTTGAGTAGGAGCAAATATGAAGTTAACTAAAAAAACTAACTAAAAAAAATAAAATTACAATTTTATGTTTACAACTCCATAATTATTCTATAACATATATAATAAACTGCTCTTTGATTTATTTGAATAATATACACATAGCTACTCAACCTGTCACATACAATATTGCCGTCCAAAAATGCAGTGAAACCACTTTTTTGTCACGACTCATGAGATTTACACAAATGAGAAACTAATGAAGGGATTATGAGTTTGGGCCGTCAGAGCTACACTGACTGGCTTCTTCTCAATGAATAATCTCTGGTGTTGGCGGGTAGCAGAGCTCAGTCTGAGGTTGTAGACAGCTCATCCACAAGAGGGAAGCAAAGCCGCTAATGTGGAGCAAGTTTTCTCTTTTTTTCTGTTGATATAAGTTTTAAAGAAATACATAAATAAAGTTAATGGGATTTAATCAAAGTCCTAACACAAACCACATGTCTAATGAAGTCACAAGTATTGTCTTAAGTAAATGAAAGCCTAATGTAGAGAGAGAATTATTACATAAATTAACCAAATAGAAATACATGTCAACAGTTATCAACAGGGAGGACTGTCTCTCTCTCACTCCTTGATCATTGTCATTAATAATGTGCATGTCCATGATAAGACATGAAGAAATGCCAATAACAGCCTTTTGGCCATTTTGCACCTCTGAGGCAATCTGCCAGTCGCCTTTCTCCTCACTGTGTCATACAATTGTCAACATTATGTATTAACTCTCAGCTTTACTCCATTATTGTCAAACAAGCTGCTTTAAAAAGTAGCACAAATACATCATGGTTCATGAGGTTAATCTGTACTAACCAGTCCTTTAATTTATAAATGTGTTATTAAATTGGTATTTACAGTTGATAGATAATGAATGTAATGCAGAATAGATAATAAGTATCTTCTATCTTGTCTGCTTCACCAATTATGTAGAGAATTCAAGCTAATTCTGTGTAACTCATTATTTCCCCTTAAGTAGATTTAAGGCTGGAAAGATATTCTGTCTGTCTGACAGTATCACATATAAATTGTGTATCAGTTTTTTTTCCAGCTCTTCATTGAAGCAATATGATGTTTGCACTGAGTAAAGTATTCAAACCCAACACTCAAGTTTTATGGCAGCACCATTACATCAAATTGAAATATTCTACATGTTTTGTTCATAATTTTTCATTTTCACATAATTTAACCAGACATATTTGGTATTATAGGAAATGTTTGGATGTTTACTGGAATTTAAAATGAAGCTCTGTGGATTTGAACAAACACAGGCTGCACAGCAGGAGTTTGTACTGACCAAAACCCACTGCTTGTTTTAAAAGGATAAGTATGAACACGACCACCAGAGGGCGACTGTGTTGTTTTTTCACTGAGAATCCAGCAGGACCAAATCCTGGACCTGGTCAACAACTGATAGATGTGTTATCTATATTTAATGAGCTATACAATGGATGTAATTTAAGCCTCAAGTGTTTTTCGGAATATTTTCAGAACAACCACCATATCTTTTTAAAGTTTGGACATCAAACCAGTGACAGCTCAAAGACTTTATGTTGCTTAATGAGTGAAGCATTTACATCTAAAATGATGCACCCACAGAACAGCTACCAGAAGTCTTGTTGTCTCAGATTTCCAGACACATTGCCATTGCGCAGACACTTGAATGTCATGTAAAATGTAGTGCTTTTTTTTGTAGGTCAGGTGAAGCTTTTACCTCAGGCTGTCCTCTTTGATAGTGCCAATATTTTGGGGACTGTGGGGGTAAATATGCAGTGCATGAACTTCAGCAGCACTTAATGATCCTAAATAAAAGTGGGAAGCTTTTGGGTCGTCCAGTAAGCTTTTA
This sequence comes from Thunnus thynnus, assembly GCF_963924715.1. NCBI lineage: Eukaryota > Metazoa > Chordata > Actinopteri > Scombriformes > Scombridae > Thunnus > Thunnus thynnus. Next base: position 10,821,756 of record NC_089517.1, read on the forward strand.
ACAGACAGCTGCAGATATGAAGCACCTCATTATGCATGATGATGACCATCTAATAAATTATGTATACCATTGGATTAGAGCATTTGTTCAAATTTGGAAATAACTTGTATGCAATTAAATATTTTTTAAAATTTCAAAAGAATTATGATTGACATTATACATATCGTGAATGCAAATTGTTCACTGCTTGCAAAATTGAATTTGCTGTGTGCATAACCTTCCAACAGTTGAAGGTTGAAGCTCTGCCCTCTGCCTCTTCCAAAGACTGAGTGGTTTAGAGTTTGTATTGTGGTTCCATAACAACAGATGGTAGCATTAAAATGGTGTATCAAGACTGATTACATCATAAAGGTACAACAAGCCTGTCCCATCCAAAAGATTCCTCTAAATATGGCCAATAATACAACCATCTTTGGTGTGAATTTGAAGAAAATGGCTATGTGTACATCAATCACTTGTTAATGATGCATCAGGGCAGTCTCCTAAGTCATACATTCATACAGTCATTGGCAAATAGTGAACTGAAGTAATAAAACTGACTGCATGATGTAAATAATTAAAGCAAAAATAAACAGTTTATTCTTGTTGGCAGCTGTTGTCGACAATATGAGCTGTTAGTCACTCAAACACATTAAGAAATGGTAGCAATGCAGATATATTTACTGCAGCTGCTGTTTCGGTGTTTACCAGTTATTGTCCATCATGGGCTGAAATGAAACATCTCATTTATTTTCCAGAGTGATTTTCCATTTTGTCTGCCATTCAAAGTAATACTTCCTGAAGGTTAAATTTGAAAATTAACTGTTTACGAGCTGAAAAGCCTGCATTAAATCGTTTCACTTCTTTGTGAGGTTTCGGGTGGGAAGTGTTTGCGATTGGTCAGGAGGTACAGCCTCAGCCCCCGAGCTTCCACTGAAAGAGAAGGTCTCGCAATTGAGATTAAGACCCCAAAATGTTGCCTTCAAGGGTAAATCTTAAAACCTCTTGTTGGCGCTGTGCTCCAGAATACTGGATTTAAAATGATAACAATGACCATTAGGTTTAAGCTTTAACTTTCAGCTTAAATTTGACAGTGTTAACATGTATATATTGGATAAACAGTGTAGTTATATTGCTCTTTTAAAACACAGTCTCTGATTTTTATATAATGATAACGTGTCATTAAATAACGATCCTTTACTAACATAGTTCAACAGTACATTAATTATTCTTTATGATCCAGTAAGCTTCAAATCAAAAGTTTGCCTGAGCAGTGCAGCCGATGAGTCAGCAGCAGTCTGTGAAGTTGATGAGGTGTTTGTGTAGCCTTCACCACACTGACAGATCCACAGCTGACTGTAATGGCTGCAGACAGCATGGCTCATACAGCAAGCTGAGTGATGGGTGTCGACATCTGTCTAAAACAAAAACTCACCCGGTTTGTGTTTAAAGAGAGTAATCAGGTACTGTGGTTATTATGAATTTGACAGGTTCATATCCTGCTGTTGAGCAGTCACGCACACATTTCCTCTTTTTAATGTTCCTGTTTAAGTGTCCCTGTGCCGATTATAGAGCTGTTTCCAAAACAGATGTGTTAGTTTGCACGTTAAATGTCTTGACATAAAGACAGAACTATGTTGTGAGTTATAATGACTGTGTTTTCTTGGCTTGGAGTTTATGAAGAAATGATTTGAATAACTTGTCAGACGGACAACATTTGAGATAAATTGCCTGTTTTCTTTTGGCAGCCAGTTTTCTGGCTTGAGTTTGTACGCTGGAGGACAAAGATGGGTTTGTTTTCACAAATCTTGGTTAACTTGTCAGAAAGACAAACGTTAGGAGGTTATATTATATGTGTATTTGCCAGTCTGCTAGCCTCATCATACCTCCTGGACTACAAGGTTAGTTTTTTGGGACACATATTAGAGGGATTTGGCTTAAACTAAGTAATTTATCTGGAATACTGGAACTCTAGAAATGCTTCTTTAACCTTATTACTCCTGGGCAACATAACAGAAATCCCCTGTTTGTAATAGAAGCTGCACCACTACACTGGTGCCTTATCATGTCAGGAATTGCATCTGTAAAATCAGTTTTAAATGGTCTAATGTGCCTTCTAAATCCAAGTCAATAAGTGATGTTGCAGACGTCTTAAACCCACAAGTTGTTGCTGCTGGAGAACCACAGACACAAACACCAATTAAAGTGCCTGCATGTATCGTCTATAATTCTGTTTGAAAAAGAAATCCTCAGATTTTCTATGCAGGCGTTCTCTGTTGAAGATTCTTGCTTGTTTTTTCTTTGAAATTAGCTCTTCGTCTATCAAAACAACTTGTTTAAGACAGAATCTAGAGACTTCTGTCCCAGTAAATGCAGGAAAGGCAGAATTTTTTGTGTAAAATCTTGGATGCTGCAAGAAATTTCTGGCGAGACATCAGTCACTGGTAAGTCAAATCATGAGAGTGTGGACTAAAAAAAATGTATTATCTGGAAATAATCAGTCATTAAGATGAAAAATATATTTTTTATTTTGCTGCTACTTTTACCTTTTCACAGAGTTTTCTTATTTTCATACTTTGACAAATCAAAATATCTTCCATGAAAAAGGCGTATTAAAAATTTATCATTTCTTTGACCTGTAAAGCCTCAAACTTTGTATAGTTTACATAATTCATGAGTAGAAAATCCTTTTAAGTCAATCCTGTTTTTCAGACCTTGTGAAGCAAACAAGGTTCTTTCACCTCAATGACAAAACAAAAAATGTGAACTATTATTAAAATATAGATTTATTTAGACACAACGTGTAGACAGGTGTGAATATAATTCAGGCCAAGACATTTTGACATGTCATAGCAGGAAAACCACAGGTATACTTAATAATGTTAATAACACTGTGCTCACTGATGTTTATTATTGGTACAGTCAAATGGAACTGAGGCATCATTAATGGTATCAATCACACCTGTGGTTTTCCTGCTATGACAAGTCAAAATGTCTTTTTTGGAAAAGGCCCATTGTACATATTTCAAAAGATATGACAGAAATAGCATTCCTTCAATAAAGATGTTCCCCCCATAAAAACATTACTGCAGGCTTGTTGAAATATTTACATGTAAAAGTGTTAATGTACCACAAGAGGGTGATATTTGTCCAGAAGAGACAGGATCATATAATGTTGGGCAGGTTCAGGAAATAATGGAGGTATAATTTCTTGTATTGGAGGATTTGAGAGCAAATATGTGGATTGTAAAATGGAAAAAAAACTAAATAAAATCTGATGACAAAATCCTCATTAGATCAACTAAATCACACATGTAAAGATGAATAATGTATTAAAATCACCAGTCTGCAGTTCTATTTTTATTCCAGGGTTTAAGAGTAGTGCAACACCTTCAGTCGTCTTTTGATGATCTCAAAAAATAAAAAAAATTCTAAATAACATTTTTAACCAGAATTCAACAAGGCACTTGAACTTTAACATATTATTGTCTTCATGGTATAGTGATGGCAGGGAGGAGCAGTTGCTGCTGGATAATGATGCTCTTCCACTTTTCTCCACATGGCAGCACTTCTGCTGTGGTGTCTCGTCATTAGACTTCCAGTGATATTCAGAGACCATCAGGCTCCGTCAGTTTTCTATAACAGATCGAAAAGAAGATTCGAGTGTGGACACACACTTGAACACACACACACACACACACCTCTAGCTTAAGTCCAAATCCCACGATCAATGTTTGCTTTCTGGAATTAAAACTTAACTACTATTTTATATGACACTAAAATGATTAATCAATGAATTAGTCAGTTCTTAGAAAAGTAATCGCCAACTATTTTGAGAATTTATCAAGCAAAAAAAAGGCCAAAACAAGTTCTGGATCCAGGAGCTCAAAAGGGAGAATTTGCCATTTTCCTGTTTTATATCATTATAAATGATTTATCTTTGAGTATCAGACTGTTGGTTGAACAAAGCACTGTAAAGATGTCAACATTTTTCAGTATTGTGTGATACATTATAAACTGAATGTAATATGTAATAATTTCTTAACACCAGACAATGTTAGAGGTCTCTGATTGGTGGCATTAAGACCTATGAAAACCTGTAAATGGGGTCAGGTGTGAGAAAATGTTGAGAAACTCTTCTAAACAAGCAGTTATGATGATGCTCTTTGTGGACGTTTACGCATAGTTTTCATTAGAACTGAAACAGTTGATTAAATCATCAGTTGATCAGTAAAAAATTAATCTGCAGCATCTTTTATAATTGATTAATCATTACAAATGGCAAATATTCTCTTGTTCCAGCTTCTCAAATTTGAATTTGTTGCTTTTCTATGTGTTTTAAAATTATGAACTGTTGGTTGGACAAAGCATTTGAAGATTTATAGATGGCAATTGTCAAAATACTCTGCACATGAATCAATAATGAAAATAATTAAACATTTATTTTCATCCCACCTCTTCAGAGAAGCCATCCTCTTCATCTTCCTCTTCCTCTTCCTCTTCATAAGAGTCCTCATCTACATGTGGGTTAAACCAGTTGTTATTAGCCAAATGTGCAAAACACAAACATGCTATAAGAACACGTCTATCCACACAAAGTTATATGAAGGACTTTGGCTGTAGCCTCAGACTGACCGTCGGAAAACTCAGCGTCGGAATCCAGTTCTCTGCCGTCTTTGTCATACCCGTCCAGGTACGTGATCTGGGGTAGTAGCTTAAATACCTTGTCTTTGTATTCATTCAGCATTGTCACTTCACAGTTAAACAGATCTAGGCTTTTCAGGCTCCCCAATTCTTTCTGTCAAAAGGAATAGCACATTTAATAAATAATACAGCTTAATATAGCTCGACTGCTCTGTATTGTGTATTTTTTCCAAGTATTTTAGAGTCTCTGTTACCAATGGTTCTATTGCGCTGAGGACTTTAATCGCGTTGCCACTGAGGTTGAGATCTGTGAGGTTTGGGCATTTCTCTGCCAGCACTTCCAACCCTCCTGAGATCCTGTTATCGCTGAGTTCAAGCTGAGTTCAAGAGTTCAGATTGTTTTAATTAAACAATCAAAATATGCAAAAAACTTGTTTCGTGTAGATAAAGACCAACCTTTGTGAGTTTATTTAGCTTCGGGAAGTTGGCAACTGTCCTCAGTTGAACGTTGATTGCGCTTAGAAATTCCAGCTCCTCAAATTCGTCCGTTAGACCCTCGATCTTGCCTTCATTCGAGCGACAGTTGTCTAGCACAAGATGTCTGACCTGGAGAACAAACAAATACATCTGGTCCTTAACTTTAAAAGATCAAATGCAGTCAGTTTCACACTAGAGGAAAGTAAATGGCCAGGCATCTGGTTTCTATGGGCATTTGGTTTCTATTTTTTTTTAATTTTATGACTGTTGTGGCACCAACTAAAAGTATAAGCCAATAGTGAAGTATACTTATATCACGGTCTGCATGGAGACTCTTTTCTGATTGGCCGGAAGGTCTGCGTTAAAACCATGTATTGCACACGTAGTTCAGTTAAAGTTTAATCACCGTTCTAAATTCGTCCGCTATCCAACCTGTAACCATAGCATTACGAAAGAGCACAGCTGTCAAAACTTAATTGTTATGAATTTTTAAAGAATGGCATGCAGCAGAGGAAAAAGAGATAGAGAAGAAAAGAAAGAAACCATGCGAAAAATGGTACAAGAAATTGACAACTGAAGAGCTTAAAATGATAGAGAGAGGGTGTTCTCGCCAGTTCAGTGGTCTGTCCACTGACCGTAGTCGCTATCACAGATCACTGGTCACTACCACTAGGGGGCACTGAAGCTAGAGGTCTGGACCAGTTAATGATTGGTCTGTGGAGTGGTCTTTGTAGCCTTCACCTTCTCCCTTCTCTGGCCGTGTTGGCAACGCTGTTAGCTGAATAAATGTCAGAGCTCATAATCCTTTGTCTATATTCTATATTTTCTATATTCTTATTGTTGCACTGTACACTGTATTTTGCGTGGTTATACCTAGATAAATAAATATATCTCTATCTATCTATGCATAGCATGTGAGTAGCTATTTCATTTAACTGTTTATGAATATGAACCAGTGGTCCATATGGTCCTTGCAGTGTTTCCTCTACAATAGTACAGGCCTGGTGAGAACCCCTACCAGGCCAAAAAATATTTTATTTATGCCAAAAATAACGCCAAATATCCATTCATTCAGAAATCAATAGTGTTTGGGAGCCTCTGAGCAGCGCTGTTTCAAAATGTCTACGTCTATGTTGTTGCCTGGGAAACTGCAGGTAGCATAACTCCTTTTAAGCGAGTGAGTGTTTAAGCGAGAGAGCGAGTGTCAGAAAAGTGATCGTGAATGTGAACAGAGCAGAGACCAAATCAGGCGGTGCGGTGTTCAGCTGCAGGGTTGAGCAGAGGTGTGTGGGGGTGTGGGCGTGTTCATTTGTCCTCTGGATCGTAACCGCTGTGAAACAATCAAAAAATAACATTTCATTGATCTGATTCACCGGCATTCTCACTACCAGTGCTCTCTCTCTTCATTCACTCTCTAGCTCGCTCGACCACTGCTGCTCTCTCTCTCTCTCGTCTTTTTTAAAATGAGCCGGGAAGCAGACAGCAAAGCCTAACTTTACTTTTAACGTTAGTTGTCATTAGGTAGTAAGTTGTCAATCTGGCAGTAAATGTACAGTGATGTGTTTCAGTTTAACCAGTGACCGTGTTTCAGCTGTGCAAGTTTCAGCTGAATGCGTCATGGTTGCTCATACTGAGGGCAACTGGCTCCTAAAAGCTTTATCGATTTTACTTTAATCAATCAATGTGTTTATCTACGCCAGTCATTTACGTAAGTTAAACTGTACTCAGCAAGAAGCATTCACCTCGTAATGTTTCTTATAATGTGGGAAACAAACATAGCCTATGAGTTGGCAGTGCAGCTGTAGTTTATCTTGTGATTTCATAGTGTTATCTTCAATCGCAAAGTGGTCCATATTCAACCAATTAACCTGCTTTGTCATTGTGCGCACATTAAAAGTAGCGTTTGTGGCTAAATATTGTGTTAACTGTGCGGTCACACAGCCAATAATCACTAGGTTTGACCAGACTTGTGACCATCAGTGTGGATACTGAAACGAGATTCAGCGTTTCATCTCGAGCAAGACATTTAAAAAGACTAATTTCAGAAAAAATAAGTGAGTTAATGTGAATGCTTCTTGTTGGAGACACCATTTAATTTACATAATGTAATACAAAAAGGACCAGATGAATATATACTGTGTTGAACATACAATAATGTAAGACTTTAGGAGACATCTACATGTTCTGTTTTCACCAGCTGCTGTCACCATGACAACCACAACACACTCACCTGAATGTCACCAGTTAACACGGTCACTGGTTAAACCGAAACACCGGTACTCACTGAACAAGACCAAATGAACTGTTCTCTCAAACTAGGAAAACATCTGCAACATCGTATTGACCTTGGGCTGCCAACTCTGTGATACTCACGCAATTAACACATCTCACACAGCCTCACTACACATGCATTTTCTCACGCTAACTTTTCTTCTTACTTCTGTGTGATTTTTAAACGAAGGGACGGCAGTTTATTTTCCAAGTTCAGACCTGCTGAGGCGCAGAGTATAACAACAAGGAAGACAGCCATTTCCCCCTGTAAAACTCTCATATATCAGATTTTCACATGTGAGCATGTGCACGATAAAAGATCGCAGAAAGACGGCGATGCAGCCTGGTTGTTAATATAATAAATCCATCTAAAGCCTGATGAACACTGAAGCCAACACAAAGCAGCCTGTAGAAGTCTAAATAATTTGGTTTTCAGCGCTGAACATTTCTTTATTTGTTAAGTTTAGACACTTTCACTTTGTGGGGTGAAGCTCTGCTCTGCCTCGCCTCCTCTCACTGTGCTCACACAAACACTCACACAAAAAACCACAAAACAAAAAGTCAGGAGGCAGCTTCTTCTCTCATTAATACAGTTCAAATTATTGAACCACGCTTACAGAATAAGGTCGGGTTTAGTGGAGAAACACACTGATCGATTAGGACATAGTAGGCTTATGTTAAAACCTGACATCTGGTTGGATTATAAATGGATTTTTATCTACATCATTTATTCTTTATCTATATCGAGTGGCTGCAGTTTGTCAGAGATCAGCTAAACTGGTTATGAGTCTGTATTAAGATAATAATTTATTCAGCTATTTCTATTTGGAGAATAGAAATACCACTTCAGTCTCTAGGTCGACCTAGAGACATAAACATAAATGAGCAAAATGCCTTATGAAAAGCCGCTCAAAAGTTGAACCGACATACCTGCAGCACCTGCCTGCTGTAAACATGCTCCCAAAGCAACGTCAGCATCATCTTTCAACTTGCAAGAAACTTTGCATCCCCACGTCAAGACATCACACGAAATATTCTCCATTAGCTGAAGAGTGAAACATGACCTGAGAGATGTGAGCCCGACTTACATTTGACGGAGTGCGGTTCCTCAACTCCAGCTGAATTCTGTTCCTTATGTTCATCCTGGATCAGCGAATCCGGGAGATGATGGAGATGACTCACACTATTATTAACTACTGGAAACGCAACTACCTGCTTCTAAAACTGGCTGCTTCTTTTTTCCTTCTTCTTCTTTGCGTTTTTTGGCGGATACCAACTTATAGGTGCAAACCGCCACCTGCCGTATCGGAGTATGTAGAACGGGATCCAGTTTTATTATCCCACACAGGGGGAATTCGTTTGGTCCAATGCTGCAGACATAAAAGCACCATAGAAACCAGAGTAAAAACAATAGAATAACCAGTAAAACCACAGCATAATCATGATAAAAAAAAAAAAAAAAAAAAAACAACAACAAATTTGATCACGTTGAGACAAAATAAAAACAATCAATCCAAAAATAGTAATTTGGTATAAAAGTGTAAAAGTGCAAGTGACCAGCTAAGAGACCTGTTAATTAAACTTGCATGTTATACACACTGATGGCTTGAAGAATTAAAGAGTTCTTGTATCTATTTGTTTTGATTTTTTAAAAAATAGAAGTCTCTTTCCCCAATAGCCTACTCAAACAAAGAAAAAAGAAAGAAAGAAAGAACACTTATAATATATTCTTTTAAACAATATGGTGTATACTAAGAATTCTACTACCCCTTTCTGAATTTCCCTCACTAGCACCACTAGTTCCTAGTATCCCTTCCAAATCCCATCCCTGTTTGTCCTCTCTCACCCTTTGATGTAACCTAACGCTTTCTTCATTACATTTGACACAGTGCATTAATACGTGTTCAGCATTTTCAGTTATATTACAATGTGCACATGCTTGTAAATTTACTTTTCCCAATAGAAATAGTGTTTTATTTAAACCAGTCTGGATAGCACCACCGCCTCACTTCTTCTTCCTTTAACACTCTGTGCTCCAACTGTTGTTTATATTTTAGGCTTAGCAGTATGATAAAGACATACTAGAACATAACAAACAACAACATGTTAAACAATATACAAGTGTTATGAGTAGGAGTATGAAATTAGCTTGATTGACTACTCAACCTTTCATGTACAGTGTTAACCTCCAAAAATGCAGTGAAACCACTTTTTTGTCACGACTCATGAGATTTACACAAATGAGAAACTAATGAAGGGATTATGAGTTTGGGCCGTCAGAGCTACACTGACTGGCTTCTTCTCAATGAATAATCTCTGGTGTTGGCGGGTAGCAGAGCTCAGTCTGAGGTTGTAGACAGCTCATCCACAAGGGGGAAGCAAAGCCGCTAATGTGGAGCAAGTTTTTCATTTTTTCTGTTGACATAAGTTTTGAAGAAATAAGTACATAAAGTTGATGTGGTTTAATCAAAGTCCTAACACAAACCACATGTCTAATGAAGTCACAAGTATTGTCTTAAGTAAATGAAAGCCTAATGTAGAGAGAGAATTATTACATAAATTAACCAAATAGAAATACATGTCAAGAGTTATCAATAGGGAGGACTGTCTCTCTCTCGCTCCTTGATCATCGTCATTAATAATGTGCATGTCCATGATAAGACATGAGGAAATGCCAATAACAGCATTTTGGCCATTTTGCACCTCTGAGGCAATCTGCCAGTCGCCTTTCTCCTCACTGTTTCATACAATAGTCAACATTATATATTAACTCTCAGCTTTACTCTATTAATGTCAAACAAGATGCTTTAAAAAGCAGCACAAATACATCATGGTTCATGAGGTTAATCTTTACTAACCAGTCGTTTAACTTATAAATGTGTTATTAAATTGGTATTTACAGTTGATAGATAATGAATGTGATGCAGAGTAGATAATAAGTATCTTTGCCTGCTTCACCACAATTAACAGCTAATATAAGTTTTAGACTCTGAATACAGACTGATGTAGAGAATTCAAGCTAATTCTGTGTAACTCATTATTTCCCCTTAAGTAGATTTAAGGCTGGAAAAATATTATTCTGTCTGTCTGACAGTATCACATATAAATTGTGTATCAGCTTGTTCCAGCTCCTCATTGAGGCAATATGATGTTTGCACTGAGTAAAGTATTCAAACCCAACACTCAAAGTTTTTATGGCAGCACCATTACATAAAATTGAAATATTCTACATGTTTTGTTCATAATTTTGCATTCATTTTCACATAATTTAGCCTCATATATTTGGTATTGTAGGAAATGTTTGGATGTTTGCTGGAATTTAAAATGAAGCTCTGTGGATTTGAACAAACACAGGCTGCACAGCAGGAGTTTGTACTGACCAAAACCCACTGCTGGTTTTAAAAGGTTAAGTATGAATACGACCACCAGAGGGCGACTGTGTTGTTTTTCATCATCAGATTTTACCCACTGAGAATCCAGCAGGACCAAATCCTGGACCTGGTCAACAACTAATAGATGTTTATGTAGTCTTCATCACACTGACAGATCCAAAAAAAAGTGTGCTGATTATAGAGCTGTTTGCAAAACAAATGTGTTGGTTTGCACGTTAACAGAAAGACAGAAATATGTTTTGAGTTATAATGACTATATTTTCTTGGTTTGCAGTTTATGAGGAAATGGTTTGAGTAACCTTCAGATAGACAACAGTTGAGATAAATTTCCTTTTTTCTCTTGGCAGCCAGTTTTCTGGCTTGAGTTTGTACGCTGGAAGACAAAGACGGGTTTGTTTTTCACAAATCTTGGTTAATTTGCTAGAAAGACAAACATGTTATGAGATATCTTTTATGTGTATTTGCCAGACTGCTAGCCTCATCATACCTCTTGGACTACAAGGTTAGTTTTTTGGGACATATATTGGAGGGATTTGGCTTAAACTAAGTAATTTATCTGGAATACTGGAACTCTAGAAATGCTTCTTTAACCTTATTACTCCTGGACAACATAACAGAAATCCCCTGTTTGTAATAGAAGCTGCACCACTACACTGGTGCCTTATCATGTCAGGAATTGCATCTGTAAAATCAGTTTTAAATGGTCTAATGTGCCTTCTAAATCCAAGTCAATAAGTGATGTTGCAGACGTCTTAAACCCACAAGTTGTTGCTGCTGGAGAACCACAGACACAAACATCAATAAAGTGCCTGCATGTGTCGTCTATAATTCTGTTTGAAAAAAAAATCCTCAGATTTTCTATGCAGGCGTTCTCTGTTGAAGATTCGGCTGTTGGTCTTTGAAATTAGCTCTTCGTCTATCAAAACAACTTGTTTAAGACAGAGTCTAGAGACTTCTGTCCCAAATGCGGGAAAGGCAGAATTTTTTGTGTAAAATCTTGGATGCTGCAAGAAATTTCTGGCGAGACATCAGTCACTGGTAAGTCAAATCATGTGAGTGTGGACTAAATAAAAATGTATTATCTGGAAATAATCAGTCATTAAGATGAAAAATATATCTTTTTATTTTGCTGCTACTTTTACCTTTTCACAGAGCTTTCTTATTTTCATACATTGACAAATCAAAATATCTTCCATGAAAAGGGCATATTAAAAATGTATATTTTCTTTGACCTGTAAAGTTTCAAACTGTGTATAGTTTACATAATTCATGAGTAGAAAATCCTTTTAAGTCAATCCTGTTTTTCAGTCCTTGTGAAGCAAACAAGGTTCTTTCACCTCAATGACAAAACAAAAAATGTGAACTATTATGAAAATATAGATTTATTTAGACACAACGTGTAGACAGGTGTGAATATAATTCAGGCCAAGACATTTTGACATGTCATAGCAGGAAAACCACAGGTACAAATTATATAGAACATTAGCATTATGTATTTTATAGAGAAAAATAGGAAGTTAAGCGAGGTTGTGTAGCTGCTTGCTCTGATTCTTAAGCCTCACTTGGGTGAGAAGCTAACAGGTGACTCCATTTGTTGTTGTGGTAATGTTACTGTAAAGTAGTTGCTTCATACAAAGTCGGCAAACAGCCTTATCTTTATTGATAATTTTGCCATTGATAGAGTAAAATCCAAAATGCTTACACACAGCGCCTCTGAAGTGCGTTACTGTTGACATACTCTGAGTTTCCTCCAGTTTTCATTGCGCTCTCTCTACCTAGCCCTATGTCATGCAATAGTTCCAGTGTGACAGCGTGTAAATCTTACTGCATTGTGTTTCTTTTTTAAATGCTATATTGCTGTGACTGTGCTGCTATATTGCTATTTTACTGTTATTATTGCTAGTTGTTGCTGCCGCAAAGTCGAGGAACACACACACCAACACTAACTTAGTTAGTAGGCAGCAGGTCACTGTTAACATATTTACTTCTAGCAGTAAACAGGAGTAGCTGGGCAGTCTAATGTTTCTTTAATTGATAATATTAGTAACTTATCAAGCTAACTGGCTAAACCTATTAACACTTGCATACTAGCTGTCACTTAAAGTCTTTCTCAGGTCACAACTTGCCACAGCCTTTTATTTAATGTTTGCAGGACAGAATAGGAGCTTAAACACATAACTGGTCAACTGACAAATGTAACTTATTTAACGTTACTATGACTGATGTGAGATTCTGATTCAAGGCTAACCTTGATAGCTTCATCAGGACTGGCATAACGTTATGTCATCTGAGGCCACACAGACTTACTTAATGCATACAAAAAGCAAATGCTAACGTTAGCACTGCTGACTCCACATACATTTTAAAATTCTGACACTTATGCAACGTCAACGCTTTAGTGAAAACTGAATATGAATCATCATTCTCAAATCAACAGGCTTGGGAAATGACTTGCGTTACTTTATTCAGAGAAATGGTCTCTCTGTAGTCTACACTTCAGACAGAGATCAACAAAGTGCGCGTATATTCAAACAATTGAATGCTGCGCAGTCATTGGATGAATCACGCCGGGCGGAACCGCCCCCAGAACTCAAACAATATCATTGGTCGAGATCATCTCCCCACAGCATGATTCATCCAATGATTGTACAGCATTCATTGAATCTGCACGCACTTTCTTGATCTGTCTGAAGCACAGTGACTATAGAGACATTTTCTATGTTTACATTTATATCTTTTTTCAACTATTTTACTACTTTTTATCACTTCACCCCCATATTACTCATATTATAAAAGCTCAAGCCTTGCTTGAACTGTTGAGAAATTACTTATCTTTTTTAAAAGAATAATAATAAATAGCATATGTTGCACATGTCAATAGGTATGATAACAAAAAACACTGTCAGGGCAGCATCTCATAAAAATGACAAATAAAGTCGTCAGCACTCACAAATAAGTGTATATCACTTTTTTAATGATGCACAGCAGCAAAAAACAGACAGGTTTCAGCCCTAGACTTTCCTCAGCGTTAGGATGGAACATAGGATACAACAAACACACATTTTATCACCATTTGATTTTGATATGTAGCCCCAACACCAATCAAGATCTAAATACAATAGCTCTCTCTAGCCTCAAATAGCCTGTAAGTGGCAGGTCCTGAAGATTGATGGCAGTGTACACACAATATATAAAAAAATATCCCTTTGAAGAAGAGTGACCGATATATTGGATAGTTGCTTGTAATTACTGTCAAAAACTGTTTATATACAGTAAATTTCATACATTAATTGGAAAAGTCTGTAGATATATTGGATAGTTGCTTGTAATTACTTTCAAATAAAGTTTATATAAGGTAATGATTATTAAAATAATGTTTTTGTGAGCCATTTTTGCATGATCCTATTTTTTTGTACAGCATAAAACCAGTATTTACCAGGAATTTACTGTAAATAGATAAGATAATCACATACAATTAAAGCCTAAAGCTCTCAAGATACCATTAATGGGTGTTAAAGGAGGATGATTTGAATATAATTTTACATAATTTTTTTGTGTTTTACACCCATAAATCTGTGCTATGATGGGGCAGTCTTAAGGATAAATTGGATAATTCTATGAATTCAATTCAATTCAATTCAATTTTATTTATATAGCGCCAAATCATAACAAAAGTCATCTCAGGGCACTTTTCACATGGAGCAGGTCTAGACCATACTCTTTAATTTACAGAGAGAGAGACCCAACAATTCCCCCATGAGCAAGCACTTGGCGACCGTGGTAAGGAAAAACTCCCCTTTAACACGAAGAAACCTCAAGTAGAACCCAGCTCTGGGTAGGCAGCCATCTGCCCCGACTGGTTGGGTTGAGAGAGAAGAGAGAGAAGAGGTGAATGAATTTACAAAAGAGTACTGTATAAAACAAGCCTTTTTTTTTTACACGGTATTACACAGTATTTCTTCAATGTTTTTTTTATTTGTTTAACATTCAAGCAATTTCACAACAGTTGGACTGTAAAAATGCAGATAATGTCTACAGTAAATATCTGTTTTGTTTTGTTTTTTTAAATTCTCTGTAGAATAACTAAAGGTTTTTATTACCGTTATTTGACGGTAAGTGTTTTGCAACTTTTGCTGCCAGACTTTTTACCATTTTTTTTTACTATTTATACATTTATTTATTTATTTTTACATGTTTTTACATTAACTTTAAAGTTTTGCTGTAAAAAAACGTTGCCTTAATTTTAAATTCAGTAATAGGATGTGTATTTTTTGTAATTTTACATAGAATTCAATGTAATTTAACATTCAAGACCATTAAGTAATTGAATAATCCTGTTTAAAAAAAACTATAATATTCCATTATATCAATTTACAGATTACAGCCTTTATTTTATGATGAATATTTTTAATAAATATAATTTTTCTGTGTTTTTATGGCATTTACACTTCATGTAGAAAAAACAAAAAAAACCAAAAGTAAAATAATACAGTAAATTTCTGTGAAATAACTTTTTTTTAACAGTGTATAATCGATAATGTTAATAACACTGTGCTCACTGATGTTTACTATTGATACAGTCAAATGGATCTGAGGCATCATTAATGGTATCAATCACACCTGTGCTTTTCCTGCTATGACAAGTCAAATGTCTTTTTTGGAAAAGGCCCATTGTACATATTTCAAAAGATATGACAGAAATAGCATTTCTTCAGTAGAGATGTTTCCCCCATTAAAACATTACTGCAGGGTTGTTGAAACATTTACATGTAAAAGAGTTAATGTACCACAAGAGGGTGATATTTGTTAAGAAGAGACAGAATCAATGCTGATGTAATGTTGCACAGGTTCTGGAAATAATGGAGGTATAATGTCTTATATCACACAGGATTTGAGAGCAAATATGTGGATTTAAGGGGGAAAAACTGATTAAAATGACAAAATCTTCAATAGGTCAACTAAATCACACATGTAAAGATGAATAATGTATCAAAATCACCAGTCTGCAGTTCTATTTTTATTCCAGGGTTTAAGAGCAATGCAACACCTTCAGTTGTCTTTTGATGATAAAAATCTTATTCTAAATACATTTTTTTCCATGATTCAACAAGGCACGTTGAACTTGAACACATTATTGTATTCATGGTACAGTGATGGCAGGAAGGAGCAGTTGCTGCAGAATAATGAAGCGCTTCCACTTTTCTCCACATTGCAGCACTTAAGTGCTCACACACACATTAGATTCTGCATTAAATCTTTCCCATAATGTTACTTAGTAGTTGGGTCTAATTAAGTCCTCTCCCACAAGCAGCTGCCTGCACATTTGAAAACCTGAGCAGACTTGATTAGAGAAATGATTTTCCTCTGTAGGAGTTTGGATCATTTTTGCCTTCCTGGGCAGCAACCAGGTTTTTAGATGCAGAGTTTAAAGTTAATACATTAGCTGTGCTGTCTTGATATATATATATATTTTTTTTTACATTATGGGAAGCACAAAAAATCTTTCTAGTGTCAAACCATCATGACATATAAACTAGAAAATAATTAATTAAGATATATATTCTAATAAATACATATATGGAATCTTGTAGGTTTTTTAATACAGTCTAATACATATTATATTTTAAGAGCTCTTGGTTTAGCCTGGTGTTGCGTACAATTAATCGCCAACTCAGCAATTGCTCATTGACAGAAAAGTCAATAATGGAAATGCTGATAGATCAATCTAACTTAACCTACAAAGCTGCAAAAACAAAGCACCATATTAACCCAACCAATCCATAAATGTAAAGTGCAGTTCACATGTTAAAACATATACAGTATTAAATGCGCAGAACAATTAAGTATCAACCCTTTCAGTCAAAGGCTAAATCATGTGTTTTTGTCTCTACTTCAATTTATATGAGTCTGAAAGTGTCTTATTAGCATCAAATATAGATGTGTTGCGCCTTTTCTTTCTCAGGGACACTCAAGAGTGTTTTGGTAATGAGGAAACATTTGGTCTTAGTAGTTTTCAAGAATTGAATGCTTTACATTATTGAATTCAGGTTTACCTTAAAAAAAAAAAACCTGCCACAAAATGCATTTATCAGAATACTGAAGGTGTCAAATATGATCATTACAAAACCTAAATAATCAGTTAAACCTTTGCTCTAAATAACAGCAACTATGGACATCATAAGCAATAACGAACACGGGCAAAAACTGATAAAGTCCAACAAATAAACCTTAACTGGATGTAAATTTTTAAAAACAAATTACAAGAGCATCAGTTCCCCCTGGATTCTTTGCTGTTTGCCTGGCAAATAAAGTTCGGCACATAACACCATGTAAAACTGCAATTTGTCACTTTTACAATTTGTTTTTTGTTGGGTATTAAAAAAAATAAGATATAACGTGCTAATCAGTGAGCTTTAGAGGTGCTGATAGGACTTGTTGATGCCTGCAAAGTGAGCAGGTAATCAGATTTTCGAAGCAGCCTGGTTAGTGGCCTTGATCTGGCTAATATGTAGGAGCTTTCCAACTGTAGTTGCTTAAGTGTGTCTCATGATCTTAGCAGGGTGAGTAATGCCATTCATGTCTCTTGATGTAACTCAATGGTGTCAGTCCAGATATGAGTTGAAATCACCCTGCTTCTCCATGTGAAACAAGATAGATCATGTTCAGCTAACATGCTGCTGAGTGCAGAGTTTAGTGTTAGTCTGTTTTAGGACATATTGTGTCTTTTACAAACACCTGATGAAAGATATTTTAAGACCCTCCTCTCAGAAGAATACACTTCTCACACCTCCTGCAAAATTAAACCGATCTGCATGTGCGAAGAACACTGGGAGCTGCGACAAAATAAGCACTCACGACCATCGGCTTTAGTAGGCATTCATTATTCATATTAATTGATTCTGGCAGTTTGGAGACAGTACCTTGTAATACAACACCCATGCAGGACAGGAAGACGATAAACACACACCAATCTCCTCCAGAGTGCATAACTGAACAAGCTGCTTCCTGCTTACGTGACTTCTTCTCACGTCAACCTGAAACTGTGAGGAACCTGAGGAACTGTGACTCAGGTTTTATTCTTGATGCTGGAGTGTGATTCGTGTGGTTAGAGCATCACAGTGTTTAAGGTGTATACGCTACTGTTTATACTAAGACACTGGTTAGACAGTTAAAAAAGAATTGGGCCCCCTTGTGAAGATTGTGGGTGCAGTTTCTTACAAATTAATCCAGACATTTTGTTGCTCATGACGTAGAGAAAGATGTTTTTTGTCTCATATCTCAAGATAACTGGTCCCATATCTCTATATGTTGTTGGTAACTTACTGCAAATTATATGTGCAGCATTTGTTTATGTTTACCAAATGTGCAACAGTTTCCCCAATAATGCACATATCCACAAACACTGAAGAAAATTAAATGCAGATTGTACTCATGAGATACTTAATAGCTTTTAGTGTTTTTCTGTTCTTGTGGAAATTAACTGAGCCCATGTTTTCTCCACAACCCTTTTATTTAATCGCACGGCTGCTAAGCTGACAAGAGGACAGATGAGATGCGCACACACTCGTTTGGTAGAAGCGAAACGAGAAAAAAGAAGGTCACATGCATCTTGATGTAGATGGCAATGCACTCAGCATCGTGCTGCAATTAAAATTTAATGAGGTCTCTCCATTCTGCTCAACTAGAGCAGTCAGATGTTACTGTGCAGACTCTCTGCCCCTCTCATGCTCGGCTTCCCGTCACCTACTGGCTTTTTCGCTGGCATGCACTTTCAAAACACGCCGCATGAAAAATAATATTCGGGCTTCTTCAAAAGGAATTCCTGCTCAGATTGATCTCAAGCTCTGGAGGACGGTGCTTGTGTTTCAACTTGCCGTAGCATGAGATTTCTTTAAATTATCAATGTGAGATGGAGTTCACATTAACGGGGAAAGAATTCTTGACCTGCTTCTCTTTGGTTTATTGAGACATTTGAGAAAGTTAAGAGTATTAATTAGGGAAAGAGCATCCTTTTTGGTATTGAAACAGCACCAGATACTGTGCTTCTTCAGCCCTGAATACACAACTGCTCTTTTCTTCCAGTCTATAGTGTTGTGCGTAAAACATGTAAAATGCCCACATTTACACTCTGTCACTATATCCATCTCTCACTTTCTGTCTCGCTCTAACACACACACACACACACACACACACACACACACAAACACACACACACAAAACATCCCTGCCAGTGCCTAATCATATTTCAACACGGCGGATGATGCATAATTACATATTTGCCATGTGCTAATCTGCAACAGTGTCCTCGTGTTAATTATGAGATGAGAAGAGCATTTGACACTGATCTGATAATCTGTAGAGTACACTGGAATGAGACACAATTGCATTAGATGAGACATATTTTCAAGTGGAGTTTGCAGAACATCTAGTTAATGCTCCTCTTCATCTGGTCTCCAAATAATTCAGAATGCTGTAGCAAGAGTCTTAAGAAGGTCAAAAAAGAGGGACCACATTACTCCCATTCTCGCCTCCCTACTGGCTTGCTGCTAGTTTTAGGAATGAATTCAAAATCGTGCTGTTTTTTTTACAAAGTGTTACAAAGTCTCCAGTATCACACCGTCAAACACCCCTTTCTTCTAGAAATATGATTCTCTTGTTCTATTGAGGTGTTCAAGAGTGAACTTAAAATGTGCATTTACTCGTTGGCCTTTAAACCTAACCAGCTCAGGCAAGCCTCTGTAGGTGTGTCTTTCAGGTGATGATTATTGTCTTCACTCTACAGTACATTACATTTTGTCATTTGGCTGATACTTTTATCCAAAGCCACTTGCAAGCAAGGCAAGACAATCAAGCGTTAGAGGACAGTGACTCCAAAAGAGCCGTGGTACAAATTCTCAAGTAGCTGACCAGGTACAAATGCAATGAGAAAGAGAACTATACAGAGGTTTCTTTATATATGTATATTGAGTAAGAAACATCTGGAAGTGCATAAGAAATACTATAAGTAACAAGAAAGAAGTGTAGCAATCAACAAAGTGCCAAAAAGGTTACAGGGCTCAAGTGTTGCTGAAGAGTTTTCAGGCGTTTCTTGAATGCACCAAGGGAGTCGAATAGAGTCACTCTATTTTTTTCTTTTCTTCTCTTGAATTTGTCTACTTTCTTTGCTCTGTTTTTTTTCTGTCCTGGTGTGCTGTGAAGCCTGTTGGATCAACTGTGTTGTGTGATAAGGGCTATATAATTAAAGTTGAGTTGAGTTGAGTTACAGACACTAGCGGTGAGGCTATATGAATGATGATGTCGGTTGATCAGTCGGTTTGCCAGTTTGCCGCATCAACATGAGGTTCACATTTGTGAAACGTCTCAACAAATATTCAGTGGATTGCTATAAAATTTGGTAACACACATTCATGTCCCCTCAGGATGAATTATAATAACTTCTGTCATTCTCTAACTTTTCATGTAGAGCCATCATCAGGTCAAAATTAGTCCAACACTGCATTTCTAATGACATTCCCATCAGCCTCAGCTATACTTTATGTTTAGTGCTTAACAAATGTTAGCATGCCAACACGCTAAACTAAGATGGTGAACATGGTAAACAACAGCTTAAAAGAGCTTTAACAATGTATAATGTCAGAGGCATCGCTTGTAATGATGAGCCGACAGAGATATCAATGACTCTGCAGCTCCCCTCGGCTTTATGGAGCTTTATAGTGAGTTTCAGCTCATCATTTAGCTGTCCAGCTGCAACTTTACTGTTTTGGTTCATTCTCAGCGCTCTCTTAGTCTTTTTCAGCCGCAGCAGGCAGCTGTTCTCAGAAAAAACTTTTGTAATTTGCATGACTTCTCCCAGTGTTAATGTTTTTAAAGTCTGGCCCTAATTTACATATTTTCCATTATCCCATAAAAGTGGTGGCAGCTTCATAAAGCTGCACTGCTTTTTCTCTTGTGCTCATTAGTAACTCTCCTCTTCTCTTCTAGAAAAATGATCCGCTCAACAAGCACTGTCATGAGTAAAATCCATATCAATCACAATTTATCAGATCAGGGTTTACTCAGCAAATTTGTTGTTTGCACCTTATTGCTTTGTAATTTCATACCCCTCTTAAACCTTCTCGTGGGGAGATACCACAGTGAATGTGATGTGTTGCTGTTAGTAGACAGTGATTTGTTATCCACAAACTTATTCATGGTCATTCAAGGTAATTCTCTGTAACATTTGCAATCTAATTAAGAAAACTCAATTTTTCCAGAATTTAACAGAAAGAGGGTGTAATGGATTTTATTTGAGTCATGAGAAAGTTACAGCATACTGCCAATAGACCCCCTATAGAAACAGCAGATTTCATTGTTACCTGTATGAAAAGCTTATTCTGTCCTGAAACCATTTCCATTTCAATTCTTTAATATTTCCTCCTCTGTGTCTGTATGGCTGTAATAAAGGCAGTGCTGATTTGCTGACACGGTACAGCTGTCCTCATCTATTCTCTCATTCATGGTGTATTTTGACTCCTTCTTACCTCTTGCTGTCTTTTGACTTCTCTTTTTTTACCATAGGAGGTAAAGAAACAGGCAGCCGTTGGTAGAGATATGTGTGAGCATTGACAGT
This sequence comes from Thunnus thynnus, assembly GCF_963924715.1. Taxonomy (NCBI): domain Eukaryota; kingdom Metazoa; phylum Chordata; class Actinopteri; order Scombriformes; family Scombridae; genus Thunnus; species Thunnus thynnus. The sequence goes on from NC_089517.1 coordinate 10,843,128, forward strand.
TTCCTCACTGCTGGGAAATTCTTTCCACTGCCATAAAAAAAAAGAAACAATAAATTCATCAACTGTCTTCATTGTTTCTCACAAAAAGTGAGAAACTCTCGGTTTGATAACTCCTTTCCCTTTCTCTATAACATTGTCCAGTCATAGATTAGCTGCTGTAACGAATCACAGCAGGCCTGTCACGCTTTTTATTTCTTAACATGAAGTGGTGCTCTGCATGTAAAGAATTTAGAGGCTATTCATCATTTTTATTGTCTTTCCAAAACCAAAAACAAAGAGCAAAAGCATTTAACAGTGTGTTTATCTGCTCTAATGTTAGCTGCAATCATTAGCATGTTGGACTATCTAATTAACCTACAGTAAGTGTTACTTCCAACTCCAACAAGTACATTATTAACTCACTACGTTAGTTTATGGTATTACAGATTATGTTTAAAAAAGCCGCATTTCACGACTAGCACATCCACTGTGTAGTATTTACCCTCAAAGTTTAGCTTTGTCTTGCTGTTGTTTGGATTTTGGCAACCCCAACCACAGTGTTACTCAAGATCGTGTTATTGCCAGACACATGTTAGTCCTTACCGTGAAAGCTTTTTCTTTTGTAAAGTTAAAAGTGGAAACATACTGTTTGAAAATACATATGAGAGCAACAATTAGTCCATTGAACAATTAGTTGCCAACTAAATTAATCGCCAACTATTTTGGTAATCGATTAATCGTTTTTAGCCATTTAAAAAAAAAAAGTCCAAATTCTCTTGTTCCAGCTTTTCAAATGTGAATATTTCTTGGTTTCTTTAGTCCTCTATGATAAATAGTAAACTGAAGCCTGGGCTTTGGGAAACAGTGATCAAAATGTCAAAAATCAAAGAATCTAAAATGTTTATTAGAATGAAACAACAGTCTAATCTTGTCTGCATGATACTTATAATACCAGGACTGACTAGAACAATAAAGCTTCTTTATTTCCATGTCTTCCAGACAGGTTATTAATATTTAATACAGTATATGTAGCCATTGAGTGCATATTTAAGACCGTCTTTACAGGGTTCTTGTTTTAAAATGCATCAGTCAGACAAAAACGGTGTTTTCATCCACCTCATGGAGCTAACGTTAGCTTAATAACTAGCAAGCTACTGCTGATCAAAAAATGCCAGAGACGTCGTCATTTTTTGTCTGCCATGCCTGAAACCAAGGATCCATTGTTTCAAAAGATGTTTTGGGTTAAATTTGCCACCGTTATGATTGTAAACTGAATGTGGTGTGAAAATGGAAAGCTTGACAACAGTAACTAAGAGGGCAACTTCGTGAATGGACAATTAAAGTGAGTCAATCATAGCATAAAGTGTGAGTTAAACAAAAGCTCATCCATGGAAAACCTTTCCCCCACTGAGAGGAAAGTTATACAAGCATGGCTGATTCAAGTAGCAGTGTGTGTCTCTAGCTCTGCATGCCACAGAAATGAAAAAGCAAATGACAGTTCTGTCGTTTGTGTGGAAGTTCAGAGGCCTGTCAAGGTCATGGTTTGACTGGTCTGTGAAGGAAGGTGGGGCCTGGTGATAATGAGCCATGGGCTGAAGTTATGATCCCATCCAGACCACCGACAACTGCACCAACTACCTCAATTACCAAACTATAATTGCTGGTGGCAGTGCAGCTGTTTTAATGTGCAGAACCCTCACTTGAATGCCTGTTTCTCAGAGTATAATGTTTTTTAACTTAGTGTTGATGTAAGATGACATCCAGCGAGCAGTGTGGTGGTCGGCCTCTGCACATAATAGGTAGTTTGAAAGCAAGTAGTCGTCAGTGAGTCTCGATAAGCTCCTGAAATAGACACACAAACAAGTTTCCTTTTGGTGAAACTGTGGACGATACAATATATGCATCCACTGAAAAGTGCACAGACTCAAATTTGTCAAAGCAGGCTTTAGCCCGGTGATGGATTGCAACTGAAAAAGCTGAGTTTTCATTCGGCTGTCAGGAGGAGCTGCCAACTTCAGCAGTTCTATAACCTATTAAAAAGTGAGCAAATTTATGGTAATTGCTATGGAAGTATTCAAGTAATACATAACAAGTAATTAGTGAACTGTTCCAATAGGTTTTAACAAATGCACAAGATTATATACATTATGACAGCTCAGTCAAATTAGTGTTGTTAAACTTTGCCTAATATAAATTATTGTCATATGATTGTGAATGTATTTAGACACATGCTTATGATAAAGTATTACACTTGTAAACTGCTTTCTATTGACATTTTCTCAAATATACCAGTCTACTAAAGGGTATTTGCTATTGAATACATTATCAACATCACATCTAGTAAGTTTGTTTGCATTAATTCAAAGTGAGAGCAGAAGATGTGGGAGTGGATTTGCATCTAAGGATAAACTCTTTGGATACTTTGGTTTAAAAACTGTTTCTTTACTCATTCTCCTCTATTTCACTTTGTTCACTGGTGAACAGAGCTTTCTTAGGGGGAGAAAGAGAGCTTAGAAAATATTTATAAGATAAACACACCCCTGTACCTTCTCAGTGTCTCTCTGCAACGCTCTACTTAAAGTAAATTAAAAGACACTGGAAGCCATAGCACATGAATCTTTTATAACCTTGAGAAGGCAGACAAAGTGAAAGACAAAAGAAGCTCTGCTCTTGGTGCACACTGGCATTCAGATCAATCAAATGTCGGGAAGACAGACTCATCTCTGTGTGGAATCTGAGCTTCTGTGACTCAGTGCTTTTGAGAAGAGCATTGAGTGCTAAAATGCTGTTGCTAAATACAAACGGAGTGCCGGTAATGACATAATAATACCATAGGTTGCTTTGCTGACCTGCAGAAATGGAGATATGAGGCTTTGTCAAACAGTCTCTATATAAATGTTTCCACAGTTTTGTGTTAATTAAGTGGTGATTCACATGTCAATTGAGAACAGTACTTCATAATGTGAACACAAATAACATTTAAGCACAAAATATAGACGTACAGTCAGACATAAATAAGCGATTATTTGACCTAGGAACAGATTTGTGAATATGTTTGAGGAGCAGCTCACTAGAAACCTCTTTAACTGGGACATTTTGCATGGACATCTCTGGATTAGTGAAGTGAAATATTTATTTTGTGACATTGTTTTATTTATTGATGCATTCATTTTTCATAACAAGTTACAGTGTAATGTGATGCTCAGCACAAATACTTTCTGATGTATAAGTAAAGATGGTCTGTTGATGTTTGGTACAAACCTAAATTATGAACATATTATTATCTCATAAAAACAAGCAGTGTAGAGCCTTATGTGAGGCCAAATTTCAGTAAACTTCTCTATAAAGATATGTGCACAGCTACAATATGTTCAGCTATATCACCTCTAGCTGTAAGAACAGGGAGGTTTAATAATGTCTCTGAAGACTTTGTTTGTCATGTGATTGAGGTAAGATTGAACGAGATGTTATATTTAATTGCTATTAATAACTTCTTCTGGTTGGATGATTATTAAAAACTTGAGCTTTTTTGTGGCAGGTTTTATTTTGCGAGCTTTGGACAAAAGTTCTTGTTATGTTCTTGTCTGGCAAATGTTTCACCACTGCAACAGTATTTTTGGTGTCTTATCAGTCCACGTGAGCTGGGCACTTGTATGTAAATAACATAACTAATCAACCAACCACAGTCACATAGATGCTGTAGCTCATCCTGCTCGGTCTCAGTTTAAATATTGGACATCTGTAACCTGTCTCATGCTTGTCAAACAGTAACTGAATCCCTCAGTCACACTTTTTGGTTCCTGTTGATAAATCAGTTTCAGTGCACCACTTAGAAATAAGAAACAGGACAGCTTGCAGGAAATTAATTTCCAAAGCCAACTGCATCCAGGCCTGTATCAGTTATATCCCAGGGTACCTTGTGTGAAAATTAGCATTTGATTATTTCCCTTTGCTCTCCTTCTTTCATTAACAACATATCTTTATCGTTTTCAAGGACCAAGAATGTAAATTAGCATTCTAACTAACAAACTATTATCAATCCAAATGGTCTCTGTGGGTTTTTGTGTGTATATTATGAGACAGTGAAACCACTCTTCATTAGTGCAAATTACATGCCACTCAGCAAGGCTTAGTCTGGTGAAAAACCGAGACAAGAGGAGAGATGCGCAAACCGTGAATACATCCTAAGTAAGCACACAAATCACTGAGTGACATTCCAGAGCTTGGAAAAGAAATGGTTGGAAGTTGTCACATTGATATAGCTGTGACAGAGAAGTCTCCATCCACAGTGAGACCTCCTCCTCTCTCCCCTTATCTCTGTCCACACAGCGCTGTCAGTCAGTTCATTTCTCTTTCTTGTGCCTGAGGTTGATATCAGATACGGAGAGCACCACATTAAAGTGGCGCGCCAGCTCTCCTTTTCCAAAAGTCAAAATGAGAAATGGACTGAGAATACAAATAGCCATAGATCAAATGAATGTTAGGGATTTCGAACGCCTTATCTCAGTCAGTCAGTCAGTTTGGAGTTGGCGCATGCTACAAAGACCCAGAGAGAGGAATATAGCCTCAGAGATCCTCCCAGCTATCCCCCCTGGCTGCAGTAGAAACAGGTGCATCTGTTCATACATAGTACATTCAGTTTTGCCTCCAATATTTTATTAAATTTTGACAGCTCGTTTAAAACATGTTTCTGTTTTCTATTGCTTTCTGCTTTATTTTTCCCAACCTCTGCTGCTAGTAATTTAAGAGTAAAGTTCATCCAAGCTTGTGACTCCAGTTTGTGCAGCATTTTTAAGGAGGGAATGTGATTTATAAGACAGAGCATTAAGCCCACTAATCCTTATTTTCTGCTGCTGTCGTTCTGGAATGATTTCTGACAAGTATTAAAAGTAAGACTGGTGTTTGAAGTTCTTTTTAAACAGCTTCAGGGAGTCCATATTTTCAACTTGGAGGTAAGTAGACTTTGAGAGTTTGAGCCACAGAAAACAGGCAGAAATCTCCTCAGCTGTGCTGTGTTTAATCAGCCTTTGAATGGAACTTTTTTATAAAAAAAAAAGGAGCCTGTTAATTTCCATAAAATTTCAGTTCTTCCACTGTGAGGGGAGTATGATGGAGATGGCTGCCTCTGCTTGTCAACAAGAAATGTGATTAAGTTCTCAAATATTCTCTGTACTGTAGTCTGAAGAACCCTTGCTGAGTCTTCACCAAAAGCAACTCACAAATTCCCTTTCTGCATTCTGCACTGTGGGAGAAATGAAAAAGGGAAATTATCTGCTTTGAAATGCCTCTATTTAATCCCCAATTCAAATTCTTGGGTCTTTACTTTTGGTAGCAATACATCTTCCTTTCAACAGTGATAGTGCAGAATGTTTCTCTGCACAAAAGGGAATGACTGGATTTGCATGCTGTACGCATGTTGAGTGGAGAAATGAGCTGTGAAGTTACATTTTCTTAATATTTCAATCTGTTTTCAGTCTCATTAACCTCCCACCTGTCATTATTGTTAATGATCTTATACAGTACAGCAGTTAGTGTGTTTCTCTGTATTCTAATACAGAGAAATATTTGCATTAGATTTTCAGTTCTCCTAAATCACAGTGTAATGTTTGAAATACATCATGTAAAAGGAGACTACTTACTGCAGGTCTTTAAATTTATTGTGTCACAATGAAATGTCCCGTTGAACTTTTTCTACATTGATTTAGAAACTAAAACCTCTCATTACAAAACAGTCCATTTGCTTTTGTTCATTGTCCCTGTCAGGTAGCTATTTATATAGCTGTAAAAAAAGAAGTTCTAATAACTATATATAAAGTTTCTTGGCAGCCTGTATATGATTAGCGCACAATACTTCACTGAAAATAAAGCTCCACATAAGACTGTCCTCCCACAGTTAGTTTCATACAATGCTTTAGGGAAAACAAATATCACTAGAAGTTTCTTTGTTTTATAATATACAGTATGAATCTTAGAGGACTACAGAGGAACAATATCACAAAAAGAATGGGAGAAAAATGGAAATGCATATTTTTGAGTTCATATCTGACTTCAAAGAACACGTCATCGACGTACTGTGGCTTAACAACATACCTTGAAAAGAGCCTCAATAAGACATTACAATATGACAGTTCCTCGTAGCTTTATGGCTTTATTTATTGAGAACATATGGAATAATATTGCTTTCTACTGCAGAAGCCCACAACACGCAGAGCACAAACAGAAATGAAGCTTGAATTCTTTAAAAGCCCGAAGTCATGCAGCATTAACCTTAAAGGATGGATTCACACTTTTTCCAGGTCTGTCTTAAAACAACAGTCAAGTGCTCAAATGAATGCTGAAGGAGGTTTTCTTCGCTGTAATCATTCTTCTTGTTCATACATCCCCCTTCAAAAGCGCTTTCAATGTAAGTGATGGAGGCCAAAATCCACAGTGTGTCCACACTGTCATTTTGTGCAAAAATTAGTCACATCAAGTGGATATCTGCCACATTTACAGTCTTTTTAGCATCAAATTCCCTCTTTGTGTTTCCCTGTTGAGCTGCGGTGGAAGTACAGTAACAAAAAGAGGGGCTTTGACACTAAAAAGACTGTAACTTTGAAAGATATCTACTTGATTTGACTCATTTGGATGGCTAAGGCTTCATATTAACTTCAGATAAAGTTTTAAATACAGACGGAGGACTGTGGATTTTGTTCCCCATCACGTACATTGTAAGTACATTATGAAGGGATCGTCTAATGGTCAGTATGAACAGGAGGGACGATTATGGCAAGAAAAACCTATTTCAATGCTCATTTGGGCACCTGATTGTTGTTTTAAGACAGACTAGAAAAATTGTGAACCCGTCCTTTAAACTGTGCCAAAAAGAACACCAATAGACTAACATGAATCTATATGTATTGGTTTTAATAAGCATGCTGGACTGTAAGATCTTATAGCTTCTGTTACAGCATCACTGCCAGTCAGCCATGGGCATGTGAGACACTTACAGTGAAAGTGTGAGAGCACTTGCACAGTGTTTTCAAAGGCCAGATTTTGCAACCTTGCATCATGCACGTGTTGAGATATCTATGATGATGATGATATCATCTTCTTTTAATCTTTCTCACAGAGTATTTCATAAGATTTGGTATCAGCACGCCAAAGAGAGGGGAATGTCTCACTTATTTAAGCCTTGCTGAAATACTCTCTTGCACCCTTATGCAAGACATTAGAATTTTAAAAAGAACTTGAAATTGCACTTCATGTGATGCATTTGAGGATTTCAACAGTGTTTCCTCATTCTAGTCACAATACTGCACTACACTCTGCCTGGTGAGGAAACCCACTCAAACATGTATACAAAGACGAAAACTCAGCAGGGACACTCATCCAATTAAGGATGATGAATTAAGGGACCGTACAGGACAGGATACCAGGAAATACATTGAAAGACTAAAACCATACATCATTCAGGTGGCTGTAAAATGGTGGAATTAGCCAGGCTCAATCTAAACTGCCATTACCTTTTCCAACAACAGTCATTTTGAAGAGGAAGAGTCACTGTGATGATTGTTGAATTGATCAGACAATTGTTCCCCACTGAAACAAAATAATAATAATAGTACTTGAATTTGACAGAATATTTTTATGTGAGGACCCAAGGAGCTGAAAAGGATAGGTTGACAATTTTTCAAGTGTGTCTTAAAACAATAGTCAGGTGCCCAGATGAACACTGAAAGAGGTTTTCCTCACTGTAATCGTTCCTCCTGTTCGTACTTGCTATTAAAAGATCCCCTTCAAATGCACTTTCAATGTAAGTGATGGGGGACAAAATCCACAGTGTGTCCACAAATGCAAAAATGCATTTAAAGGTTTATTTGAAGCTTACATGAGGCTTCAGCAGTCTGAGTTAGTCATATCAAGTGGATATCTGCCACATTTACAGACTTTTTAGCATCAATCTGCCTCTTTGTGTTTCCCTGTTGAGCTGCAGTGGAGGTATAGTAACAAAAAGAGAGACTTTGGCACTAAAAAGACTGTAACATTGAAAGATATCTACTTGATTTGACTCATTTGGACGGCTGAAGCTTCATATTAGCTCCAGATAAACTTTGAAATACATTTTTGCACAGAAAGACCGTGGATTTTGTCCCTCCTCACTTACATTGTAAGTGCATCCAATGAGAAGTTATCATGAGGGACATTTTTACTAATGAGCAATAAAATAAAATGGACTTCATCTTCAATCTTACCTAAATCACATAACAAACAAAAACATACCCACACCTGCAGAGTATTGGTGCGTTTTGTTTTGTTGTTTGCATTTGTTATAGCAATACATTTTGAAATCATAAATTGTGAGTGTACTTTTGACATCAGATTAATAAAATGTAAGAACATGAAAATACATCTTTGTAAAAACTGATATAATTAGGCCATGGCTATCTGTATTTGTACAATTATACAACAAAGACTGTATTTGCAGTGTAGTAGTCAATATAGATTAGATTAGATTAATATTTATTGTCATTGAACAAGTACTTAACAACGAGATGCAGTTGGCATTTAAACTGTTAACAGGCACCCAATTTTTGTGCACAAGCCTGAAAATAATGTACACAAAATAAGAAGGTTACTGTTCTTCATCTCTTCTGATTACAGTCATAACCCTGGTCTCATTTAAAAGATAAATCTTTTAATTTTACAACCAAAACAACGACGACAACAACAAACAAAAAAAACAAAACAAAAAAACAAAAAGTGCCCTAAGGGTGGGGCAGTGTCGCTTAACAGGCTAACCAGAGCGCAATTTAGGCATAAATTGCTGATGTGCATGATGTAAATTACTATGAGCAGCTTACAAGATAAAGGTTTATCTATATATCATTTATATTTCTATATAAGTGACTGATTTCACACAAAAGCACTATTATTTTATATTTATTTTATTTTATGTGTCACATTTGCCTCTTCAGTCTTTTCCACAATGCACTTACTGCACAATTGCTCAGCTCCAGTGGTCTATTTTGATTGGCTCGCGGATATGCCCGGGATTTTGCTTGATCTCGCGATACCGAAGATCCTTCCCAGTGAGAAGCAGATCCTGAGCTCAAGTCAGTCGCTGTTGTGGCTGCGAGGCAGCCCAGTCGGTTAGTCAGTCAGTCCTCTCCGGTTGAACGGCGATTCAGCCTGAGGTTAACCACAAGTATTTTAAACTAACCGACCAACCGATAAAACAACTACTGCCGGCGTCCCGTGAACAAACTCCGGTGCTGTACCACACCTTTACTCCTGCAGGTAAGGCTGCTAACGTTACGTCTTGTTGGCTTCCTCTGTCCAGACTCTCATATGCAGAGCTAGCTCATATCTTCACAGTTCTGTTTCCAGCAAAGCGGCATTTAAACCCCACCTGTCTCCGTTTCCTCCCCTGAAACATGTTACTCTGGTGAAACACTTTCCCGTCAGGTCTTTATGAAAACCTCCAAGCTGGTCGGCTTGTGTTAACGGAGCCAGAGGAGGAGGATGCAGGAACTTCAAAGCTCACTGTTGACTCTGTCTTAGCTTGTATGCTAACGACACATCTGCTTATTATAAACTAGCTGTTTGTGGGCTCACTTGCTAGCTGGTTAACAGTAATCACAGCTTTTGATATTGTTGTCCTGTTAGAAAGGTTATGATATGAGGTTAGCCATGACAGATTTGTGTGTGTGTGTGTGTATGTGTGTGTGTGTGTGCGTGTGTGTGTGTGTGTGTGTGATTGGACCTGGTCAGAAACTGGACAAACTTAACTTGGGTGGCTAGCCTCCAGTTGGTCTCCAGTAAATAAATGTTTTCACCACAACGCTGAGGTTAACAGCCGATTCGGGGTTAAAGGAAAAAATTAAAACGCCACTCCAGACTTTTAAATACTCTGCTTTGAATAATAAAAAAAAAGTATAATTAAAAGCCTTAAAATGGCATGTACTCCATCTCCCTCATAAAAAGTGTCAGAATGAATGAATATGTAAATATATTTAATTTCAGAAGTTTAACTGCTGGACATGCGATGTCTCTTACTTCACTGAAAAGTCCATTTTCAGTGTATGTGAGCTGCAGACTTCAAGTTTCCACATCACACATGTGCAAGTTGCATACTAGACCAGGATTGCTCCAAACTATTTTTGATGTGACAATTCCTGCTCGTAGGCCCACCCCTTTAAAATCAGATTTTCACCGAGCACAGAGAAACTTATCTTCTTTCGAGTGGAGGGGGACTTGATGGGGAAAGTTAAAGTCCTCCTCCACTCAAAAATGTTTTCCTTCTTGTTCCTTCAGTTGGATGTGTGTACAGAGTTTGACACTAGAAGGCTGTTTTCACATTCATATGTTGAAAGTGGGTTTAAACAGCGTTAAGGCTTTTGCTACACTCTTTTGTAAGTGTTAGTGGTGCAAAAACGAAGAATCAGTCACTAAATATCATTATTTATGTTTCCTTTAATTTTCCCCGTAACCCCCAAATCGGAAGCTAACTTCAGCATCGTGTTTTCACCCACAAGCCGTAGCCACTGAATAGTTACTTTGAGATAATGTCTCTTTGCAATGTGCGGAAACTTCCCCATCTTCAAAGATTTTTTCTCTCTCCCACAACATTTCCTCCCACAAGTGCCACACATTTCCACCACTGTCCTGTTATTATAAACTGAAGGTAAACGACCACTTGTGTGCCGTTGTGCTTCTGGGGATACAACAATAACAGTTTACTTCTTAGTGGATGATACTGACCTTGACCACACATGTTACTGTCTATCCATACCACTCATTTACAATCTAATCCTGTTCTGTTTTAGTAGCTACACAGCTGTTAACAGTGTGCATTGTTAAGGATCTGCTGTAGTTGACGTTAAGCTATTTTCAGGGTGCTGACTGGAGTTATGTGGCCATACCCTACTAAGTGTCCAATAGAGAAGATAAGATATATCATTATTCATCCCAAGGGAATTTGTTTGTGCTGAAGATGCTTGATATACATTGTGAAAAGATGTATAATTCATAGAAATATACTATATGTAATGTGTAAACTGCACAGAAAGGTGTATCTGTCTTGCAATATTACTATCTAAAAATATTATAGAAAGGTGCATCTATGCTAGAATTTACTGTGTATATAACTTGCTGTATGTTCTACAAGCATAGAAATATATACAGTATGAATGGAAAATGAAAAAGAAAACACTCATAGAAATAGAGCTGCAATGATTAGTTGATTAACTGATTATTTGCCATCTATTGAATTCATTGGCAACTATTTTGATAATTGATTTTGATTCATTTAAAAACAAAAGTCCAAATTCTCTCTTTTCTTTAGTCTTCTATGACAGCAAACTGAATATTTTTGTGTTGTGGACTGTTGCTTGGAACAATAGAAGAAATTTTAGGTTGAATCTGGGCTTTGGGAAACGGTGATTGACATTTTTCACCATTTTCGGACATGTTATAGACCAAACAACTAATTGATTAATTGAGAAAATAACCGACAGATTCATTGACGATGAAAATAATCATTAGTTGCAGCCCTATATTGAACTGTATGAAGGAGTGATCACACTGCAAGTAGAAAACAAAATGAAAATGGCCACAGGGAGGAAGGATGTCATAGCGTTCATTGGTGCATCTTTGTTGTATCAGCCTGTTTCCGTATTCACCCAGAAAGGCATCATAACAGGTAAATAGCGGGAGATTTTTGTTCTTTTTACAAAAATTCTTTAGAAAATGTACATTATCTTATTAATTGCTTGACATCTCGTCTAGTAAAAACCGCTCTGAGTAATCTAATTGATGTAACAAGCATCTGTACTCCGCTCATCGATGTGAAATAAGGCAACACAGCACTGTTAATTCCCATAAACAATTTATTTTTTTATTTCACCTTAATTAACAATTTTGAGATACATAATCTCTTTTTACAAGAGTGACCTGGTAAATGATGAAGGATTTAATGATGAAGTTAGATGAAGGGGAATAAACATAGTGTTTAGGAGAACAATTATGTGCTGATTTTCATTTATTCAAATGCTTGCAATGCTCACATCTCTGCTATTCTGCACCCTGCAGATCTCTGAATTAAGAGTATTCCTCATAGGCAGCAGTGTTACAGTGTGTCCTAGGCCTTCTCATCTGTCCTCAACACAACAAATAACCTTATGTCTATGGTGACAAATAGCCAGTTGAATGAAAGGAGTGGGTTGAACAGCTTCTCTTTTATGCCCAGTTTAGGGAGGTCAAGTTTCAAATGGTTTTGATGAAAGTTGTACACTAGGTTTACCCTGCAAGCTGCAATAATTTGAGTTTCATATTTCAAACTACACCACAGTCTTTACCGAGTAGCGACAGACTACCAAATACCTTAAATATTTAACATTTTGCTTAAGAGCCAGCTGAAACATGTTTAAATTTCCCCTAAATTCCATCGTACTAATCACATGCCTACCTCTATGTATGGCCATGCATGTATACACGTGTTCAGTAATAATTTGGTTATAATCAGTTATGGTTCATGCTTACTATCTCATGTATACACCACAGTCAAAATGAGTGAGTGTGTGACCTGATTTACCCACCTGAATATTTGCTTAGTCACTATGTTTATTTTAGCATGTACATGCATGTCTGGCAGAGTTCAAGAGTAACTGTTTTCAGTTTTGGACCAACCACATCAACCATTTTGTTTTTAGTTGCTCCTGCTGGCAACCATTTTTTGCATCTGTCGCCCGGATACACTGGATCTCAAAGCAGGTGTGGAGTATAACCACCACCAGTAATCAGAGTTGTACAAACGTTGAAGCAACTCAACACAAAATGAAAGAGAATCAAAAACTCCAGATTCAAAGCAGAGCTAATAAAGAGCAGAGAGCAAACGACAAGATCAAAGGCAGATGTATCCACTAGACTGAACAGCGGACACCCCCACACACACTTATTATTCCACCTGCTGTAATTTACCTTTAAGTTCAGTCTACTAATTTTAGTGCAATGGGGTCAAAACTCTGGAAAAAGCAAGTCAGTGGAGCCTTAGTTAAGATAATTTAGTTAAACTTAGTAATCTAATGTTTATGTAACTGAATCATTTATCCATTTCTGAAATATGGGGTGTAATTAAAGAGAAACTGTCAATTGTGAATTATGAAGTTATTGAAACCATCCTGTTGTTTCCCGGCTGCCAGCCTGGCAACCATCTCTCAAACTCGCTGTCCGGTGCTGTCTGGTCTCATTTGGTGCTCTGAATGTACGCATGAACCAGAAAGGCATCGAAGTGAAGCGGATGCAAAGCAGAGCTTCCTCTAGTGGGAAGTGAGGTGGAAGATGGAAGTGAGGATCGGTAGTTTCTCTTGGTATGACTAAGACATTAATTTCCACGTATTTATGTTGTCTGCTGGCTTCCACACATCCATCGAAACATAAACATAATGATCAAATAAATTCAGGTCTTTGCTGAATCGGGTTACTGTCAACCATGTAAACTCTCTGAATGAGCAGTTTTTTTTTAAGTTGTTAAATTTTCTAATTCAGATTTCTCATGGTAGTTAGGTTACTGTGTGTGTGTGTGTGTGTGTGTGTAATCACTTTTTTCATGTATGCCTTTACCTAGAAAGGTATCTCCCTCTCTCCTCTTTTTCTCCTCCCACTCTGAATCTTCACTCATTTAACATATAGAACTTACACCCATACACACATTCTGCATATATTCACACTCTTAAATGAAACACCTGCATGAATATGACTTTGTGTTTTCATATGAATAAATATATGATATAGAAGCAGTTAATGCAACATTTCCAGTGTGACTGGTGATCGTAACATACCTTCTCTTACTGTCCAGATCATTTTCCACTGTTATGTTGTACTGTAGAAGGTGTTTTTTTTACCATTAATATTTCAAAATCAGTGCTACCTTATTATTATGAGACATCTGATAAGAACATGTTGGAGTGGGTTAAGTTGTTTAAGCAGTAAATCTGTAAAACCTACACATTTTTTATTTTTATTTCAACTTTTATTTTAATTTAACATTTTACTGCTTGTGTGAGTGTCTCGGTTTGCATGTTGCAACCTTTAAAACTAATAAGAAATGCAAGCTCGGTTTTGCAGAATTACTACTTTAAACCACATACTGACTAAAGCAGCTTAAAAGGTGCACAGGTTTGTACCAGATGGCTGTTGGGAAGTTAAAAATATCTCCATATAATACAGAATTGGAGTAAATCTTATTTCTAATTAATAGGATAAGAATAAGAAGTTTTTATGTGGTTTGGAGTTTGGTTTCGTAGCAAGGAGAGGCATTCATAAATGCATTAACAACGATGTAGAAACAAAACCTTGTTCCATAGAGTGTGGCTCTGTGCTATTTTTGAGTGGTGGCAGATTGCAGTAACACTGATAGAAGTTGGCAGCTTGCTAACCAGAACACAGAGCAGATAGAAATGTCTAGTAAACAGAATATGGTATATCACGCTGCAAAATATTGTGTCTATACTGTGTGTGTATATATATATACAGTGCCAGTCTAAAGTTTGGAACAGACACATTTTCTCATTCCCTCGAACAAGAAAATGTGTTTTGACTGGTACTGTATATGAACACAATGAAATGTAGAACACATAATAACACTTCATTAGGAAGGAAGGAGATTCTGAGTGAAACATGAAATGCCAGCAACCAGTTCAGACCCAAACAAAGAGCTTTGAAATCCATAAATCTCAGCACCTGGCAAAGTAATCCTTTAGTCACTGGTATTGATCAACAGCTCTATTCACCCCTCTTAGATGCATTAAGGCAATTTCCTGCTGAGGTGCAAAATGTACCTTTTCAAAAGTTGCTCCACCAACAGAAAACATCATACAGCGTGATGTTTTTATCCACTTTCATCACCACAATTTCACTCCTTTTATAGTGTGTAATCTTAGAATTTCACATCTTATTTTGAGTTGTTTTTTTTAGGCTTGTGTATGTAAGACACACACCATACTTGAACTTACACACTTTCCTTTATAAAGAGTTGATGACTGTACCTCTAAATGTTAAGTTACATCATCCAATAACACTGTTTTATGTGTTATCTTTCACGTACAAAGGCATTAGTCACAGAGACTCATAGATGCGGTATGTTGCTGTTTTGTTCACATGGTTTCTGATGTCTTTCAACGGGAGAGGCTACTTGCACAGTTTCACCAAGTCCTCACGATTCTGTGATATTAAACATGTCATAGTGGTGATATTAAACCCATATTCCCTCCCATTCTGTTTGTCATCCCCAGTAAATATTGAACGTAGGGTCCTATCTGGTTCTATCTGCTGAATTTGGCGGAGTGCAGTTTTCTCTCTTTCTGCTTTGATTTATCGTTGATGTATGTCCTTCCAAAGCCATTTCAGTCTCTTCTCTGATGAGTGTCCTTAATCAGCACATTTTTCCACTCTGTGTCCTTGTGGCTGAACTTCTCTCTTTTAGTTTCAAATATTTAGTCCATTTGAAACACTGACGTGCACAGGACAGGAAGCTGTCAAACGCTAATAGTGTTTTTATTTTGAACTCTTAAGTTTTAACAGGCACTCGAACTGCAGAGTGGTAGCAAAGTAGAAACCAAATTCCACTCCGTCCACTCCTGTGCCGTGTATATTTAGTAATTGCTAAGTTGCTATCCTTAAACCAGATACCGTTGCTGGCTGTCTTTGATCCACCGGCAGGATATGAATTATGCAGCTGCTTATAAAGGATATCGTTCCTTATTATTATGCTGTTAAGTATAAGGTTTTTCCGAGTCTGGACATGCCTTTTCAACAAAGATCAATAGCAGCAAGGTCTAAGGCTGCAGTCAGACTGACTTTTAGCTCTACGTGGAAAAAATGCAGTCATGTCATTCATTTGAATGGCTGCTCCTGTGCACATTCCTTGAAGAGGGATGATTCCTCCTCTTCCTGAGCGTTCCTCCGTTTTTTTCCCCCCCATTAAAGGCTTTCTGGGGAGATTTTCCTTATCTTAATCAAGGATCTGAGGATAGAGGATGTTGTATGCCAGTACAGATTGTAAAGCCCCCTGAGGCAAATTTGTGATTCGTGATATTGGGCTATACAAATAAAAATTGACTTGACTCGACAGTCCGGTGATACAGCGGGGGCACCGACACATAGAGCTCCAAGAAAGAAAAAAAATCTCGGCTCCACTGGCTCCACTTTAGCAGCAACGCAATGTCATCCATGAAATAATTATGGTGATAACTTCCCAGCATTGTAAAATCTTGTCTAGACAACTGTGCTGTGTTTTGGCATCTGATTAACCTTCAAACTCACAGACTTATTCATCAAACTGGACTTCATGGATAGTATTTCACTTCTCACCAGGACCTGAAGCAACATAACCCCTGCAAACGCAGCCCATCTGCGTTGTTGTAACTCAAAGCTGTTTGTGATCTCACCCGCTCAGTCTAGGCCTGTTTATATTATTATTTATATAGAGGGATTATTTTGATGTCTGCATGACAACTGTCTGTCTTCAGCTTGAACTTCTAAAGCATATATCACTGCGTAGCTCGTCAGTTAAAGTGTGTCTTTTGAGCAGCAAACTGTTTTCAGCTTCAGTATAAATCCTCCCCTTCTTCGGCCAGCTGATGGTACTAATGTAACAATGCTTATCATATTTCATACTTGGCTCTAGTAGAAACTGCCGTAGTGATAAGATGCCTGCTAATGTAAGTACTTTGTCTCTCCTTATTGTGTTGGTTTCTGTAAATTGTAAACTGTAAAAAGGGTCATTTTCTGTCTATTGTCATCAACTAATTAATACATTTTTAGATGATGAAACACGTTTGTTTTTTTTTTGTTCTTGTTTGAAAGCTAGAAAGCAAATGTAACATTTATTTTCATCTGTGTTTACAAGACCTCTTTTTGGAGTGTGTTTATCATCTTAATTAAGCTTTAAAGGAGAGGTCTGCGTGGCGATGCTTTTCTTGCACTCTCGAGGCTTTCCCATCTGTTTTCCACCAGCAGCCAAAAAGAGATAACGCTGCCAAATCATTCAAACATTATTCTTCGTTTTATTGTTCTTTGGTGTCCTCCGCATTCAGTATGAACTTTACAGTGGTAAAATATATGGCTGCAACTAACGATTATTTTAACTATTGATTAATGTGCAGATTATTTTTCAACCGTGTCGTCTATTAAATGTCAGAAAGTCCAAGGTGATGTTATCAAATGTCCAACCAACAGTCCGAAACTTGAAGATATTCAGTTTATTATTATATAAAACAGAGAAAAGCAACAAATATTCTTGAGAAGCTGCAACCAGAGAAAGTTTGACCTTTATTTTAACGTTATATTACCAAAAATACTGCAGATTAATTTTCTGTCGAGCTGAAAATGTTCTATCGAGCCTTGTTAGTGTGACATAATTACAAACTTTTAAGATATGTATGCTTATATCTATATTCAGACTATTGATTTTTAAATAAATTTAAAAAGCTTAGCAAGTTGTTTAACAGTTTTTTTAATGAATTATTAGAGTTGAGAAGTTTACTAGAAAATTGTTTTTCAAGGTTTTTTTCTTGCTCTTCAAATCCCACCATCATCAGGAAAGCTGTCAAAACTGTTGTGAATGTTTTCATGATTAACTTGTGCTGAATAGCCTACTGATTGGATGTTGGATATCGACAAAACAGGACAGTTTAACATCCATTTTACACCAAGAACAGCCTCTTCTGTTAAGCTCTTTTTCTTTGTCTGATGACCTGTGCAGGCAGTTCCCCGCATTTTTTTGAATAGCCAGCCAGATGGGACAATCGTCCCATTCTTCCGGGGATGTCATTTTTTTACACAACAACAACATTTTTGAATTAACAAAGGTCTAAAGTTTGTGGGAACATGGTAATGCCCACAGGTTGACGCCCAGAAGCGTCCCGAACACAGAAAAATAATAAGAAAATACAGGCAGAGGGCAGGATCTCTGCAGATACAAACACACTTCAAGTGGGTCATAAGGGATGATTGAGAGGGATCATTTTTAATGAGTACATTGTTTTATAGGGAAAAAAACAACATATAGACAATGTATACCTTTTTAAATGTGAATCAGCGCATAAAGCCTCACCAATCCTACAAAGCAAACCTTTAGTAATCAGGGCTCAGAGCACAAAGACAACTTGAATGAAAGAAGAATAAAAAGAACGTGGCCTTGTATTTGTTGGTGGAGAAGCTTCCCTCACAATAGCACCTGTTCCAAGTAATGAATGAGAGCTATAGTTACCTGTAAGTGACGGATTACAAGCTGTTATTCTATTTTTCTTCAAGTTGCCTAAATGACGTAGATGTCTTTCCTACAGGATGGTGGTAGTCAGTTTGTGTCAGCTCCATCGCTGCAGCTCCTTGAACTTGCTCATGCTGAGACTTTTGTCTCTAATGCAGGCAAGGCCAGGTTGTCCCATGGTGCTGAATAATAGGCAAATGGACAAAGGGCTGCTCTGTTTTGGCTGCATGCGTGACACTTCCTAGAGCCTGAACCCCTGAAGCGCAAAATCCCTGGTCCCTGGAATTGTTGCAGTGCCTCTGATGGTTATCTAACACTGGTGTTAATGATCATTTGGATTCTCCATGCAGTTCATGTTTGGTCTCACAAGCGTTCAACATTTGGACATTTTGACTGTATTATGCTGAGATCAGACTTCACAACATTTTTGTCTTTTGAGATTTATCAGATGAGGAAATCATGGAGTCATACATTCTTGACCAAGAGGCATGGCCACCCTGACCATTAACCATTAGCTTGCCTCTTACATGACTCGCATGACGATAGATGAGGTGGAGGAGGTGCCAGGGATCGACTTCACTGTACATCACCATCATCCTTCTTTCAATTTGCCATGTTTAGAGTAGAAGAGCATTTATCTCCTTCATTCAGCATCACATAAAACATTGTAAAAGTTGTCAAATACGGTGAGAGACGTCATAAAAATGTTGATACCCCAGTCTTATGTCACATCAGCTGTGTAGATTGTCCTCCAGTAAGACACACTACATGAGATAAAACAAGAAATTGTTGAGCCCAGTGCTCATTTGTGTTCCAGATGCCCCATATGTGTTGGGTCAGGCCATTATCAGGTTGATAGACTGAAGCCTGATCCTGGCATTAGATGGCAGGTATCCATGATATAGTCTCCATCCCTGTATAAGAGTGTTGCAGGGTTTCAGTATAGATTTCTTTTTTATTTCCTAGCAAGTAGCAGCTCTTTGGTGGTTTAGGGATTTTCTCAGAAAAGAATGCTCATCATTTTAGGTCAAGTTTGCTCCTCCATTACAAACAATAGTTTTGGCACATTGATTAGGGCGGACATATGCTTTTTGTGATTTTCAGTTATTTTTGTACTGTTATCATGTCAGATATTTATGTTAGACAGAGTCAAAGTTCCACAACTTAAGGTGAACATATGTAAAAATACTCCCTGAAATTCAAAAGCCGGGGCTTCAGCCTGCTCTGAACGCTCCATTTGCACGGATGTATTTGAGAAGTTTCCATTTTGAGTAAAGAACAAGAAAAAAAAAAGTGAAATCCTACAACTACTGTTCATTTACGTTGCCTCCGGAGCCACCGGAAGTCTGCTGAGATGCCGCTTCCAGAAGCCGGCCAATCAGAACAGAGTGGGCTCATCAGAGGCTGACCTGAGGGGCTGCATAAAAGGCCAGTCTAAGATAAATTAGGAGTTTGTGAACTGTAAATCATGCAAAGATATTCCAGTAAAGCCCCAGTAGATAAATATAGACCTGGAAGTGTGCAGGATACGTCCCTTTAAATTTAGGCCTGTCTTGTGTTGTTGATATGAACTATAATTATATTATAATCAAACTAATCAACTGCTTGGTAATCAGTAGACCTTTGCTGTTTGAAAGTTAGTTGTACTTTAATATTCAGCACTCTGTGCACTCTTCTCTGCACTATTTGTATCCTGTTTACAGTTCACAGAAGCGGTTTCACCTGTAGATAGTCATTCCTTGTGTATATTTCCAAAAATTATGTTATTTTTTGTAAGAACGTTAAGAGCCACTAACCCAGAGTCAAATTCCTTGGATGTAAACATACTTGACCAATAAAGATTTTGATTCTGATTCTGAAATGGAGAAGACTCAAAAGTTCACAGCCCAACAAGCACTGCATAATGGCTGCTTCTCTCAGCATTTGAGCTACATGTTTCTTGTCCCGATATCCTCCCTTCTGTGTAAATTCTTGGCAGTGGGTTGAGGGGGTTGGATGAGTCCAGGCTCTCTGTGGGATGTTGTAAACCCTTGCCCTGTGACCCTTAAAGCACAGCCAACCATGGCCTGCTTCAAAGGCAACACAGACAGCTTATGTCTGCATACTTTGGAGGCCTAGCCCTCCCCCAGGCACCGCCAGCCTCCCCTTACAACAAAAGAAAGTGGCCCCAGTTGCCCCCAAGCACGCAGACATCAGATATGGACCTATGCACCCCGTCTCATTATGCACCATACTTTGTTATAATGAACAAGACATTCAGAAAAATGTGGCTGTAACACTGACTTTGTATCGTAGATGTAGGCAGGATTAAGAGCTGGTGGGTCCAAACAGGCTTTCCAAGGAATTGTAACACTCTGCAGGGAGCAAAATACTCTGGTTGGCTGGCTCATGATCATGTGTGGAGGGCTTGTGCCTTTGTCTTCTGTCCTATCTGTCACAGCGTCAGTACCCAAACCCAAGAAGCCCACTGCCCTGCCCCTTCATACACCAGAAATTTGGCAATAATGCAATTCCTCTCAGCCAGAATTGTCTCTTGCGTTCAATATCAGTGAATAGAGATGCCACCATGTTGTTTCTGATCTTGTGCTCTCTGCAACCAAAGTTAATAACACTCCTTGTGTTATACTAACAAACTGAATGCTTCTCACTTCAGTTTTTTTTACTCACTGCAGAGTTCCTGTGTTATTCTCTTGTTCAAACAGTTGTAGTCCATAATGGAATTGAGGCACAAAAACTTATCTTGGCACTGGCTAGACAAACATGCTATTTGTCTTTCCTGTCCTTGGTTGTTGGTATTTGAGCCAATAGAGTGTGTGTCTGTCATTCACTTTTTTTATCCTGCTTTGTGTTTATTAGAGATTTAAAGGAAAATTCAAGTATTTTCTCATAATTGTTGCCATTGTGACAATAAGTAACTTTGTACTTGCCACACTTGTCTACTTTAGAAATTTAGTAAACATGGACTCCACAAAACAACGATTATCTGGACAGGCAGCACGATCCACCTAACACTTTCTAAATAAACTTTAATTTCATATAATTGTGAGGTTGCAGCCACTGATTATTTTCATTATGGGTAAGGGTTGTAGCTAAACCCATAGGGATCTACTTTATGGGCAACATTAACATGCCACAGTCAAAATGAACACAATTATGAGAATAAACCCAGGTTGAAAAATAAAACTGGAATTTCCCCTTAATTATAAAATAGAAGAAAACAAAATGAAACTCTCTGAAGAAAATATGGTGAGGTCTACACATAGAGTGTATTTGCACTGAAATATCGTACTTGACTAAATATTAATCCAAGTGGTCTATGATGGTGTTTGCCCATTCAGAGCCTGGTCAGAGTTGACCCATGTCACCATCAGTCTGAATTGTGTGTTATTTACTCAAAACATCTGTTCCATTACTTAATTCATGCATAATATCCACAAGCCAGAGTCAAACTGAACCGACATATCACTAGGAACAAAAATCAACAAAAAAACATAAAGCAAGTCGTCATACATAAAAGGCTTTTTATAGAGAAGTACCAGCACAAAGTGTTGAATTTGTGTCAATATTTGATTAATATTGCAAGGGAAGATTGAACTACATTACAGCCCAAACAGTAACCCTTATTTGTTACATCCATGTTAGAAATGGGAGCAGAGGAGTAAAAACCTCCCAACAACAATGACTCCTGCATTTTTATAGGCGCTAAGACGCTGATGTCCAGCTCACTTTAGGACAGTCACGCTTTGGCCCTGTGCCCAAACAGGGCCTAGAAAGTGTGTTTTAATGTTGCCTTAGTAATTGCCCAGAATAACAATTTATGCTTACAAATGATTATCGTATTTATGAAGGAGTTCTTTTCCATCCAGTTTTATAATTGAAGGACTTGGTGCTGCTTGTGTAGTGAAATGTCCCTTGGCTGCCATTTTACATTCACTCTCATAAGAGCCATCCACTCTTACTACCGAGTGTGGATAAAGGATGTCTT
The DNA here is from genome assembly GCF_963924715.1 of Thunnus thynnus. Taxonomy (NCBI): domain Eukaryota; kingdom Metazoa; phylum Chordata; class Actinopteri; order Scombriformes; family Scombridae; genus Thunnus; species Thunnus thynnus. The sequence continues at coordinate 10,865,342 of NC_089517.1, forward strand.
AGTTAATTGTTTTAATAGCCATCTTTACAACTCGACACCTTCCAATATTGCAAAACTGGGAGGCTCTGAAGCTCTCATTTTCCCTGAGCAAAATTAGCCTTCCACGACCCTCCTCTGCTATGCCTCTGTGACATTCACACTTGATTAGGCTTGCAAATGAAGTTTTCCTTCTTTTGAGGTAGGAGGCGCGACCTTGGCCCCAGAGACCTGTTAAGTCTTTATTGGATTGGCTCGACATACTAAGCTAGTGGATGTCCCAGCAGTGTTTTGCTGCAGCCAATGCAACTGCTTCCTCAGCACTTGTTTTCTACTTTTTTTTTTCAATTGTAGCCTCTCTCGTGGATGTTTGGTAACATCCCAGTGCTTGAGATAAAGATAAACTACTTGCGGTCGAAAGAGCCCTCATTTGTCAGTTGATTTACAATAAAGCTAGCCAAGCTGTTTGCCACTCCAGTTCCTATAGCTTTCTGGCACAACTAAATGTAACACAGCTGTTAATAATTAGACATATACCATTATAAATGCCCCATGGCGCTGAAAGTGTACATTTATAATCATGGGCTGCGTACTCTGTTCTTTAATGTTTTATGAAGTGAGAGTCCCAAGATGTCATGTGATTAAAATAATTTAAATGGAAAAGAGGAGATAGTTCTAATATTTTTCACAGTATTTTGACTCGTCATAGTAGGAAAAGCACAAGCGTTACTAATAACATATACGATGGCTCTGTCCATCTGTCCCAGTAAGTCATGACAGTGTTTGACAGTGAGCCAGCATCCACAATACCAGGACACAGAAACCGGCACGGCTACATGGAATTCAGCCATAGTTAATTTTATTAGTATTTACACCTGTGCTCTTCCTATTGCCAGTTAATGTCAGAATATCCTCTATTTGCAAATATTAGTGCCATAGGCTTTTGATATTAACATTGTGATTAGTTTCATATTTAACTATTGTTGTGTTTGACAGATTCTTTGCATATTCATATTATTCACTTCCATTTGCCCAGAAACATACTACACAATCTGCATTTAATTTACATTTGACTTTTGTATCCCTATTCTGTATTGTATATTATTAACAGACTTATGCTGCAGTGCTGGTTAAATATGATAAATTATTTCCCTCACTATTTTAGGTCTTTTATTGATTTGAATAAGTGTAATCTGTTAGAATTGTTTTAATCAGCTAATGAGCGTTAATATTGTCAAAAAAACCTCCCAACTTAAATCACTAAACAGGCAGGGGATATTTTATCTGATTTCATCTAATTATCTGATGTCTGTAAAATGAGTTGATTTATTTACCGTTTTGTAATAACACATTAGCTGTAGTCTTGCTAATTTACTTTCAATTGCTCTCTTCCCTCTGACAAATGAACAGGATATTTTTTTTGTATAATTTCAGCAGCATCTCTGCCAATGAGCTTCTGCTCAAAATGGCAAACCAAAGCATATTTAAGTTTGGAACTAACCGGTCGATTTCAGACAACTTTTCTCAAATACCGACACAAAATTAGTTTTGCTACAGTCTACAAAGATGAGCAGGTTAGATGACCCGGATACATGGGTGTAGACAGATGGATTGATAATCTGAATCATTTTTAGGAGCACAAATAATATTAAACATTTAGTGAGTGAGTAAAGTCCTATTCCCCTTTTAAGTCTCAGATGAATGGTGTAAATCAGTGCTGCCTGGTGCCTGATAGAAGAGATTAGGTCTGAGCGGGAGTTCAGATGTAAAATTGACTTTCTTCTTGAAGTTATGAGAAGATAGTTAGTTTATCAGGCCCACAGAACGATATTGGCTTCAAAAGAGATGAAAAATCCTTTTCAAGACTCCATATCTGTTAAGTCAATTGCAGGTAATTCTCTAATGTTAAATTTAGTGGCCTTCAGTTTGTTCCTTGTTAAAAAAATATAGAGTGAAAGTTCAGTTACTTGTAATGTTTGAGCCAGTTCTCCAGTAGAGGTCTTTCAAAGTATTTCCTTTACTTACACAGTTTCTGTCAAATGGCATGTAACTGCTATATTTGCTTTCATATACCAGTGAGCAACCTGTATTAGTTAATTTGAGCTTGGATCTAGGGGACTATATGAGCTATCATGATCGTTTTTTGCATGAGACTCAAGTTACGCCTTCTCATTATGAATGCTGCAGAAGTCTAGAAGCTCTGGGAATGCTGACGACAGAAAAGGGAGTGAATTTGCTGTCTCTGTAGAGCTCCACATATATGAGGAAGTGCAGATGAATAAATAGGCTTTGCTATACCATCAAAGTATAGACATGTCTCCCCTCCTCTGTCCCTCCAAAGCTCATACCTACTGCATACCCATTCCTGAGTAGCACATTCCTCATTCAGCTCAGCTCTGACAGCCCTGTTAGCAATGATGAATTTGATGGGCCATGCCTATCTCAATGTCATATCTTCAACCCACTTTATCCATCTAATGTGCAAGGGACTCAGTGATTGTACAAGCAGCAGGAGTGCCTTGTTTGTGTGCGGTGATATAATGAAAAAGTACTGTACATATAAATGTGTTGTCATAGATATAGCTAGCTATTGATAAGAAAAAAAAGGAATCAATCACAGGTGTCACTTAGTAAAACTCAAGGTGTGTTTTCTTTGTTGTTAAGTGTTTTGTTCAGTGGACCTTTTTGGAATAATTTTGTGCTTTTGCATCATTACCTACAATAGAAGGTTTCAGCTAGCAGTAATTAATGTTCCCACCTGCAGTAATAATAGACATGCAGCACAGCTCTGTGATGTTATCATCTTTTTTTTTTTTACTTTAGAATAAAACAACACAATGTAGATCTCTTTTTTTTTTTCTTCAGCTAGCAGGAAAGGGTCAAACCTTGAGTGAAGTTTCAAACAATTATATTGAATGTGCATGAACAATGCGTACACACAAAGCCATGCACACACTGTTTCCCCACACATAAACCTGTATTATAAATGCAGGGAGAATACGTGCATCTCACTCGTTACTTCAGACCAGGTGTACACACTGTTTTCAAGAGTGAGCTGGAGGCGATATGATAGATGGAAATGATTTTCCCTTAAATATGAACGACTTTGAAAAGTCTGTTTCAATATGAGCTCTGTAAAATAAATCATTCATTACCTCACTGATAATTGATTATGATGACTGAGATATGATGGCTATAATGATTTTAAGGGTACATGTGATGAAGTAATGATAATGACGATAATACGAGCACTATGAATAGGCGTAGCCGTGTGTAATGGTTGTATTGACAGCTGCTCTGGAACTGTTCACCAATTCGACACTACTGGTGAAATTGTTACGTATTTTGTTGTTCTTTTCATTCATTAAAACTGCTGCAGCAGGCAGAAGTATTGATATGCAAATGTGATAAAAGGGCGTGTCTATTTCCATTTATGGCAAACTCTGGGAGTTTAAATCGGGCTCGTACACGTGCACACAATTTCACAATGATTAGAGATTTACAAAAGGAATACAAATAGAAATGCGTATGTTTATTTTCTGTATTTGTGCATACAGAGAGTTTTATGCGGTTGGCCCTGGTCTATTTTTGTCGGCTCAGCTCTCATCTCACAATTATTCACTAATCATGGTTTTAACATACAAAGAAGGAGACTGATTGAAACAGGACTGCAACTAATGATTATTTTCATTATCGACTGATCCGCTGATTACCTTCTCAATTAATTTTTTAGTTAGTTAAGCATCAAAACAGTAAAAAAAATGTCCATCCCAGTATCTTACAGCAAAATATGACGTCATAAAATGTCTTGTTCTGTCTGACAGTCACAAACTCAATTCACTATAACATAAGGCCAAAAAAAGCAGTGAATTCTCACATTTGCAGATTAATTTCCTTTTGATTTACTAATCGTCGCAGCTCTAGATTGAACTGCACCACTTCTGAAACACATTTGGACCACGGCAAGGTCCGAACGTTGCAGCCGAGCCACCTACACACTCTGGGTTAGAAGCTGAATTACAAGCTGATAGATGCTTATGGAGAGATGACATTCCCGGATTACCTAAATTACAAGCAAACACTAGTTTAATAGCCTTAATGCACTTAAGATATTCCCATGTGACCATAGAAATACGTATCGTGTAAGGGTGAACTGGAAGAGAAGAAACTGGCCTAAGAGCTAAGGAGAGAGGTTGAAGGATTTATCCGAGAGCAATTACAGGGAAGAAAGAAAACAGAAGATTGGCAGCACACTGCTGCCCTGACTGGAGTATTAATTTGTGTGGAAGGGCCACTTATAGGTAACCTTGCAGAATATAGAAAAGACTACGTACAAGGTCAACTAGAAAGAGCCATTTTTTCTGCATGGCCTCAAGGTTTTTACTTTTCCCTCTGGACAGCTCCCCTATCCGTTGCCACACATGTTCTAGGATTTTGCTGGATTGCCTAAAGACTCCTGACATTTCTGGATAATTCTGTAGTTTGATGCTTTACATATTGAATTTCACAACAGATTCTGCCGTGTGCTGTATTATTTCTAGCGTGATTAACTGCCTTTAGGTCTTGACCTTTCCTCCTCAAGTTGAATATGGAAGTCTGAGGTGTTTCATCTGGATTAAAGCGTTCCTCAAGGGCACCAACTTATTTTCCTGTGAGTGAAAGGAAGGACACATCAAGCTAAATCTACTCACTTTACAAAGTGATGGCTCATTTTCTCGCTGCAAGTTATTAAATCAACGTGTTTGGCTAAGCGTCACGCCAATAAAAAACAAAAAACAAAGTATGCATTCATGCCTTTAAGTCTTTGAATGGGACCTGTCTGTTTCTGTAAGGATTCTTGCAAAGACCACTGGTGATCTCATCATATTCATCAGGAATCTGACCGTAGATTTGTCTAGAGGGCATTGAGTGAAACACACAGAAATCATAGCAAGGGTTTCTACTCTGCTCCTATCATATCTCCCCTCTTTTCTTCATACTGACACAGTATCTCTCCAACTAAAACTCTCATTAGTGTTCCCCTACCAGCCGTGGACAGACCATACACCAAAAGAGAGTTTTTTGAATCCTCCAAAATTTCATTACATTTGGTTTTCCTTATCTTGAAGTTGCATTCTTTTCCATGCAGAGTATAAAAAAAGCTTTATAGCAAGGAACAGTGCTGACATGTAACTTACTTATTAATGCTGTAAATGTGGTCAGAATTTGGACATTACTGAAAGTGCATTTATCTTACTTGAGTGTGGCTGTTATGACAAATGACCTGAAACATTTTGGTGTCCCACTTTCCTCTTTATTTTCTATTTCTGTATTGCCCGTTCTCTCTTACCTTTTTCAGTGGAAAAAGTCCTGACATTTTAAGAGCAAGACACTCTGATTGAGGAATAATGATATATGCATATGCAGAATTCAGAGAGAATAACCTCTACCACCCTCCTCTCTCAGACGCCCTTTGTTCCCGTCTTTATTTTTTCATCCCGTCATATCTGCTGGAGATTGAGCGATATATACCATCAAAGCCTTTTTGAAGCTTCCCACTCTCTTCCAAAATCCTTTTGATTTCCGACAGCACGAGCTGCTTAATATTCCAAACTAGTCGGTGGCCTTTTCAGAGAACTAACAAGGTTCTGAAGATGCAAGTCTTGTCTTCATGTGAAAGGCAGCTGGGGCACAGCCCTCTCCTTTTTCACATCGAGGTGTCTGTGCTACTAACAAGTTCAGAGCTGTTCGTCAGATACACAGAAGCTGGTAGGACGTGTTCTCGTGTCATTTGACTTTCTGTATTCAGTCTGCAAGAGTGTCCGTCCTCTGTTCAAAGACACAATACGCTATATGTTTGCTTGCACAATAGGTACGGCTCTTTATTTTTGACTCTGAGGTAAAAAATAGGGGATATTGATTGTGTTTATTTTAACATTTTATATGGTTTAAACTGATCTGCTCCAATCTAGAGCTGACAGTTAGTTGATTAATCAGTTAGCTGATTGACAGAAAATAATTGGCAACTCTTAAGATAATTGATTAATCGTTTGTCATTTTTAAAGCAGGTTCCAGTTTCTCATATGTGAGGATTTGCTGCTTTTCTATGTTTTTATATCTAAAGCTGTGACAGTCAGTTGATTAGTTGCCAACTATTAAATGAATCACTAACTGTTTTGATAATCAATTAATCGTTTGGATACGTTTTTTTTTTAAAAAGTCCAAATTCTCTGATTTCAGCTTCTCAAATGCAAAAAGTTTCTGTTTTCTTTAGTCCTTTATAATAGTAAACAGAATATCTCAGGGTTATAGACTGTTGGTCGGGACAAAATTAGACATTTGAGGACGTCTTGGGCTTTGGGAAACAGTGATCGACATTTTTCAAAATTTTCTGACGTTGTATAGACTAAACAACTAATTGATTAATTGAAAAAATAAAGAATAATGAAAATAATTGTTAACTGCAGCCCTATTTATGTCATTGTAAGCTGAATGTCTAAGGTTTTTGGACTGTTGGTTGCACTTGTAATGGCCATTTTTTTCACAGTTTTTTGACTTTTTGTCAATCAAATGATGAAATCGATTGTGCAAGAAAATAACCTGCAGATGATTCGATAATGAAAATATTAGTGATCATTAGTTGTAGCCTCCTTTTAGGCTACTCCTTTTAAAAAATCAAGGTTAACACAGCATGATAATCCTTAACTCTAAGATAGCAGCAAAATGAATTATCAGCGGTTAATGAAGTCTCATGTGGTCTCCACTTTGGTGGCTGTAAGTTTACAGTTTCAGCTTCCGCATACTAAATGAGATAATGAATAATTCTTGTGCCTTAACTGGTTTGTTGCTGTTGCTGAAGGTTGTGTTTGTGTGTGTGTGTGTGTGTGTGTAAATATATATATATTTATTTTCTGCTTCTGTGACTTATTGCTGGAATCTGATGCTATAGCTTTTTCATCGCCTACAAGCATGAAAGCAGAGTTCACTACAGAGAGAGCACCACAGAGTCTTGACAGGCACCAAGGGTATTTACTCAGCTTCCAAAAACTTCCAAACTCGTATTTACTTTCATCTCGGCTTCCTTTCGCCTTTGCTGCCTCCCACTCCCAAGCCTTATCCTCTCATCCTATTTCTCCAGTTCAGAGTTGGAGTGCAAAACAGGAGTGGCTCTCAGAGAAGCGTCAGGCTTCAAGTTCCTGTGTTTTATGTTGCATCTGCGCACTGACTCCGCCTGCCCCTGCCTCCCCAGAGCCTGCTTGCTTTTGTTGCCTCAGCTTTCAACTGTGTCGCTCATACCGTGATTTTTTTTTTTTTTTTTACCATGATTAAATACCCAAATGCAAGAGGTGGCTTAGAAAAATGTGTCTATCTGGAGGGTGAGTATCTTGTGATGCCAGAGGTAAAGTATGTTTGTTGAGGAATTCACAAATGAAAAATAGTTCCTGTATGGGAGGAAACAGCTGCACCCAATCTCGGTGTAAGTCGCCGCTTCAGACCAGCGTTTTTTTTTTTCTTCACACGCACAAAAAGGGAGAGACAGAGCCCCTAAAATGTATGCAAAGCGCCTATTTAAAAAACAGCTGAATTTACTGTCTATATTCCTGAACACTTGTGACAGCCACAACACATCTCTCAGCATGTGATGCAGGCCCACTGAAGCCCTCTTTGTTCACAAATCCAGTGTGAAAATTACCCTAATGTTTTGAGAGTTGGGAGACGTTGGCATGGGGCCGGTGCTTAGGGAGAATATGCCCTAGCATGGGTGACTAGTTTAGGGCCTCCAGGTTTGTGTCTTTTTAAAATGTAGCTCAGTGATTTAACTCTGGTAACAGAATCCCTTTTTGCTATGATAAGAGGTTCATAAAGTAATGCATGAGTCATTTTCAGAGGTGAAGAAAAGGTCTTTGTTTTGGCAGTGTCCTGATTTTTAGTGTGCGCATTTCTTTTATATTATTAGACCGGTATGAAAGTAGAAGTATTGTATTCTTTCAGCGCAGAACACATTAAGGATGACTCCAGATCTTTTCATTTTTATCAGTTTTGACAGGTCATTATGAATCAGTAATAAGCAGGAGCTTCAATTACCTTTTTAGAGTGCATATATTATTTAACCTTTTGTAAATTAGCATGAAAAGAGGCTGTTTCTGCTTTGTCTCTTATCCAATGACAAATTGAATACTCTTCTATATTTGAGAATTTTTTATTGTATTGTATTTATTGGGACAATGCACAGTTTTAAACATAAATGTTAACATTTGATGAACTGCACCAGAGTTAGCTTTGCTTGCAGTCCCTTTCACAAATAAAACATATAACAGCACAATAACGAACAGTACAAAGCAAAAAAACACACAGGACACATCATACAAAATACAAAGCTACACACAATAACACATCACATACACTCACAATGTCGACTAGAAATTAATAATGTAAGCTTGTCAAATTAAAAGCAAGATTATTAGAGATTATATGAGAAGACCATCAGATGAAATTTAGATTCAGTGTTCAAAGAGCTGAGTAGTTTTTAGCAACTAACTAACTATCTATAGTTTGATGTTCCTGTACTGTATCTGTTTCTCAAGTCTCTAGTTGTTTCTGATAATACTCTGTGTAGGCAGCCAGTACCTGGAAGAAGAGCGGTCTGTTTTATCCATGCAACAGCTCTGGTATTGAACTCTAATTGAATTGTGACCCCAAAATTGAGAGATGTATCAAATGTGAAAATGTGTGTTTGTCATGAAGCCTCCGGTTTGTTTGTGTGTGTGTGTGCGCATGTGTGTGTGTGTGTGTACACAGGCAGAGGCAGAGTTGATGAAATGTGTGATAAGAAGTGATCACATTTAATCAGTTCGCTCCAGCTCTGCAAGCAGAAATCTCAATTAGTTGAGCTCTTCACTTTGCAGACTCTGAATTCTTGGATATTGCTCTGGGCATCAGATGGTCAATGATAACTGGCACCATGGTGGCATCAGTGGTGTGATCCTTCAATGTTTGGCCAGCCATTGACTCCCCAGAGAAAATGGATGTATTATGGATGTCCAACAGATGGGTCTCCATCTCTCTTTTTACCCTGACTACTAAGTCCTGATAAATGGCTGCTTGTGTCAGGGTGGCAGCAAACGAGGAGCGACTAGAATAATTAATGACCTAATATCATTCTCAGTCAAGCCGCCGTAAAAAGAAATATCCTCAGCCTAATGTTCAAAATGTATTCACAAGAGTGAGCCATAAAGTTGATGTTCATGATTCATATGCAAGGTGTCAACTGCTTTCTTAAGAAAGGTCAATTGAATGGGACAAAATGTAAAGGCTATGAAAACGGTGTCAGCACAGTGCTAAGCCCAGAGAGCCACATGCTAAGCCACCTAAAAGAGGAGCTGGAGTGCTGCTTGTACTTCCACTGCCCTTTATTACACATCCGTAAGAGATTATTTCTAGAATTCACACTATGACCTGGTTCAACTGCAGTATGCTTAAAATTCAAACAATTATAGAAATTAAACTGATTAGAAATGTAAATGACAACCTTTTTTTTTTTTTAAAAAAAAAGAGGCCCCTCATCATCCAGTCTGCTGTAATTGCAGGTGATTTTGGTATATTAGCAAATACATAGTTGGGTTTTCTGCAACAATGATTGTTAGCAATATTGCTGCCACAATAGGTGCTCACTTCTGATTAAACATATAAGTACAATTCTTTAAATTATAAGACTTTTTGAAGAAAAGGAATGATTAAAACACTCATCCTTTACAGTAAACTGACAAAAATAATCATATCTTTTTAAAACAAAGTTTAAATGACTTTGAGTTTAAAGATCTATGTGTATACAGGGTTGCCTCCAGGAAAATCCGTTAGCGAAGGGGGTAATCAATCACCTGCTGAGCTAAATCAGACAGATCCTGACACGTCTCGTCTCATCAATGTAGTTACCGGATGATGATGTAAATAATCACCTCACTCATCAAACATTTGTCCTTTTCTGTGTGATGAGGCACCACCGCTGATTTTCCTTGAAGCATAATAAGCCAAATATTTTGTAAAAATGTAATATTTTCTTCAGATGTTAGCGCTCTTTGTTTCAGGTGAGGTGACGGACCTCCACTATAAAACACTGTGGGGAAACTGTAATGTTTTATTGACACTTGTTTGTGTTTTCTGGGATGTTTGTACTGAAAACCACCAATAGTCACTGCATCAATAGTCACCAGTGTACCAACATGTTTTTTTCTTCTTCTTTTCATTTTGAGAGATTATCTTAAAAAATTGATTTTCTTTGTGTGCAGGCATTAGTGAAGAGAGATTCCTAATTGAGAAACCTAATGGTGCATCCACACTCGCACGCTCAGCTCTGTACTGTTTCAAAGTGCATAATGAAAAGCAGATAGTATTGCTTGTTTGATCCTTCGGTTTAACATGCAGTCATCTGTTTTTCTGGATGTTTTTTTAATGTTTTGAATCAATCACGTTACACCTAGCTCTTTCACGTGGATGTTCGTGCAGCGGCATGCGACTCAAACAAGACGATAGGCGATATCCAGATGTTCAGCGAGAGGAGATATCCAGAATGAAATGTTACTTGGGAAAAGCCTAGATGGTAATAGTGGTTGCAGGATAAGCTATAGGAAGAATGAGCGGCTCTAGGCTGAAGTTTACTCTCATTTTCTACTTCTCACCATCTGCCTGCAGCACACCTGCCTCAAAAAAAAAAAAAAGTGTCAGTATGCTCATACTGTAGCCAGGGAATATTGATTAAGACTGCTGACATTTCTTCTTCCTTCATATGCCCTCTTTCAATTGAAGGCAGGATAAACACACACACACATCCATCCTTTGTGGCATCAGAGCTTAATTATATCAGAAATATTTGGTCAAAATGTTCTTATATAGATCTCACATTCAGGTTGTAATTGCTGGTTTTGAATATAAACTTATGGCCTTGATTTCAGGATGAGTGAATCAAAAACCCCCTTTTTATACAGACGGTTCAAGGCGGGAACGTTGCACTGTTATTCCGCCTCACCGCTCTGTATAAAACGTACAAACACGGAATTGGGGAGCGATGTTGATCCGCCATTAAGCCGGCAGCCGAGGTAGTCGCATTGTCGAATCGACGTCCGTGTAAAAGGGAGAGCCGGCATGGCGGGACTATACGCACTAGACGCCGATGCTGTTGAGTTACATAATGAGGCGATATTGTGGGATCTCTGTTCAAAACAGGCAAAAGCTTCATTCAAATAATCCCTAACTAGACTGCATTATATTGTAATATGTTCATTTTGTTTTGTCCATTTCACCTTGACTTACTCTCGGTCTTCTAGTTTCTCTTCGAGCACTGTGAAACTGCAGCGGTCCATGCCATTACTGAAGGGAGACTAGCTGGTTTAATTTCTACAACATCTAATTTAAGTGCTTTTTCAATAAGCACATTTCATAAAAAGATCAATATGCTCTCTCTGATGTGTCGGTTTAGCACCTTCTTTAGTTTAACAGCCTGTTTCAACAGGAGCTAGAAATATATTGGTGAAATTAATTGCAGAGTAAAGTATCCATGTCACTCTCTGCATTTGCACTGATAGATTGGTTGTACATTAATGACCCTGCTGTTGGAAAGCCCAATAAATTCATCATGGCTGCAATTACAAATATGTGTTTGTTTCCTTGTCTTAATTTATAGCGCATCAGTGTCAAAGTCTATGGAGTATTGATTTAAGGTTATAATTAGCCACGGTGAAAAAGAATTACAACATTTCATTTTGTTTTTCCTCTGAAAAGTTTGTGTTGAAAAGCTGGTTTGCATTCAGGAGGAATCAATCATAATTTACCTCTGGAAACATTTAGCCCGTTAAAAGGATTTCATGTGAAGAACGTAGAGCCTGTTTAGTCTAAGATGCTCTGAAGAATTCATTCTTCTTCATGTTGATCATATCTGTGACTATGGCTTTAAAACCTTTCCAGCCGTGTGAATACTTTCCATCACTGAGCTGAGCCTGTGATGGACCACCAGTCCAATGTGTCCAACTTTCAAAGAATGTTTGATGAGATAGACCAAACCTGCTCTTTTTCACCCTCATTTGACCCTGAATAGCAATAAGCAGCTACTGGAGGTTGATGGATGGATAGTGAAAAGGTGGTTGAGTAACAAATGTATGTTGGTCGGCGGAGGCCACTGTAGTTGAGTTAGGTATAAAGAGTGACACGGTCCTTTAAGGGAGGTTTGAAACTTTTAATCTTCTTTATTTACAAATGATGAGACCGAAGTGAAGAAGTCAAGTTAAATGAAAGTTAAACGGACCGTATACACATGATCATAGATTCATACCTTTCACAAAAGGAAAAGACGCTTACAAAGACTGTAACAGCATGAAAGAAAATGGGAAAACTGCAGTATCTATGAGTAAAATCATGTCTGTGTATGCTCATACTAAAACATGCAGTACCACTCTATATACTGTATCACATACCTATGAATACATGCTTTCACGCATCATATGTTTATGTACTGCCACTATAATGGACTTCCTCTTTCTCGTCTCCCGTGTATAGGTGCCGAAGAAGCAGCGAGTAGAAAGTACCAGAAGAACCACTAGTGGAAAGAGTCGGTGGTGAATGTCGGCAGGATGTCCAGCCAGTTGACCGTTTCTTTGTGAATGGATTAGAGGTCAGTATCAATATTAACAGCCCTCACTGTCATGATTCAGGGTAAGATACAGTGCCAGTAAGTGCACACAGATAAGCAGTTAGTCTACAGATGTTAATATAATTATACATTTTATTTATACAGAGCTTTTAAAAGGCACTGAAAGATGCTTTACATAGTTAAATGAAATGGCAAAAAGAAGATACACACAACAACAACAACAACAAAGCAGGAACGATTGTTAAAAGTAGAAAACAAATGCAGTAAAAGACGAAAAAGGTAAGTCTAATTTTCAAAGTAAAGGCTGAGCATTAGTTGAAAGCAGCTTTAAAAAGGTGTAACATTGGCTGGTTTTCCTTATTGAAATGAAATAACATGCTATATGTGAAATTAAATGACATACTGCATGTAAGGTAAAACCTCCTCTGCATGCTGATGTGTGCTCAGTTTCAGTACATGCATAAATGAAATCTTAAAATCTTCATGCTTCTATATCTACTGTGAATTGCTCAGTCTTGCTTGTATGATGAAACGATTAAGCATAGATAACACAAGCCTCTGTATGCTCCGCATTTCTCCTCTTGACATCACTGAATCATCTTTGATAGCATAAGGAAAGACGGAGCTCTTTGAACTAACTCTGGGTTCATTAGCTTGTGTAACACGGCTAATTGTGTGTCTACAGAAAGAGAAAGTGCCGGACTTGTGACCCTGATACACACACACACACCCGTACAGCACTATCATAATCTCTGGATAATGGCAAACTGTTCCATACTACGGCTGATATTTGGTCAGTCTGTTGTAAATATTTGTGTATTGTATTGAACTGGTAATTTACTTCATAGCAATATGAGATGCATAAGCCTCTATTTTGCAAAGTTGTATTATTTGTTTGACTATCATGATATAAAAACAATGTAAAAATGGTGTTTAATTCAAAATTTAGTCATGTTTCATATGCACTTCAGCAGAGCCCATGTGGACATTTAGCTATTCATATAACTTGACTGATCTGATGATGTTTCAGTTGCTCAAATTTCTCTATTGGACTAATTGTACTTACCTGGAATAAGAGTTGCAACAATTAATTGATTAGTTGATCAAAAGTAAATGAATAAGTAACTAGTTTGATAATCAAATAATCATTTTCAAGTAAAAAAAAGCCAAATATTTGATGGTTCCAGGTTCCTAAATATGATAATTTGTTGCTTTTCTTGGTCTTACATTATAGTTAATTGAATATTCTTGAATTTTGAACTGTATGTGGGACAAAATAAAACATTTGAACATTCAGTTTTCTTATGTTTTATAAACAAAACAAGATTAAACTGTTGAGAATAATCATTGGTTGCAGCCCTACCTGGAATTTTTGGATGCTTAACACAATACACTGTAAATATTGATCTTACCCATACCCTACATGTAATCAAACAAGACTAAGAGTCTACAGCCATGTTAGCAGCTCTGAGAGGCTGTACTTGAGTGAGCTAAATGCTCACATCAGCATTCTTACAGTCTCACAGTGATAATGCTAAGATGTTGACGCTTGGCAGGTATAATTTGTATCATCTTGGGCTGACGGGAATGTGATTAGTTTTGCACGTATTTGGTCATAAACCAAAGTATTGCGTAAACTGAAATGTAGTCATGATGATGTCGCCAAATTAATGTGTGTACTAAATTTCACTGCCGTCCATCCGATAGTGAGCGAATAGTCAGTGGACCACCAAAATTATTAGGATTCATCCTTTTGGCTGACATGAATGTCTGTGCCGAATGTCATGGCAATCCATCCCATAGTTGTCCAGACATTTCACTCTGAACCAGAAATGTCAACCTGCTTGTCCGGTGGGGCTTCGGGGAAATTCAGGGGATCGTCAAAGTCAGTAGGATTCATCGTCTATGCACCGTGGATATCTATACGTAATTGCATTGCATTCGATCCAGTACTGTTGGAGATATTTTAGTCTGGACCGAAGCGGTGGACCAACTGACAGACCGTCACTGCCATCTATAGAGCCGTGGCTGAAATAATGATAAAATATTATTGTGTAAATTTCAAGTAATGAGAAGATATTGGAGTCATTTTGTTGCTTCTTCATTAACTATCAGAACACACGAGATGCAAAGTCATAAGGACATAGGATCCAAGTACTATTAAAACCCACTATCGGTATTTGGTGCCATTTCCATTTCAACCTAACTGACAAGAGCTTTTACAACAAGAATATGGCCCTGTATTTGTTGCAATAATTGTTGCACCATTTGCACTTTAATCTCACCATTGCATGATTTGTTTCTTATCTCTTTGTGCATCTTTTGCCACACCTTATTTCTTATAACCACACTTGTTTTTATGTTGATGTAGCACAAGCAACAGATGTATCCTGCCTCTAAGAAGATAGTTAAGGGTCTTTTGCACTATAAAATGTGTTTGTATATTTTTCTCTTGTCTTCCCCCCTGTTTGATTAGGAGTTTGCTTAATCCCTCAGTAGGCCTCAGTTATAAGCTTTTTGGTAATGACCTGCTTAATCCTTCAACTAGAGATAAAATACACAGGCACATTAACTTCACAGCAGTTTACTCACTCCTCAGCCGCCCCTAACAATATTTTATTATTGAGCTATGACTCAAGTTTACATGTTGGTCTGTTGTGTCGGTGTGGGTTTGTTAGCTGAGCATCTGTCTTTCTTTTAAGCAATGAAAGAAGAAAGATTGTCACATCTCTTATTTACAGGCCAGGCGTAACATCAAGGCTTCAATATCTATTATGACTAATTTTGTAACACAGGATTTGGTGACTGTTAAGACCTTGTTAGCAGCTTTATTTAAAAAAAATAACGTAATGACTGTTTGAAAAGACATCAGTAACAGTACTATGTCTTGAAGAGTCCTCAGTACTGTCCCATGAATATGCAGACCTCCGTGCTCGCTGTGACTGCGGCTCTGCGGTGTCAGCTGCAGTCAATCAGTGAGAGAGAGCCGGCATGTTCAGTTGACCACACAACAGCCAGGCTGAAACTGGTTACTAATTACAGACTCCTCAGTGCATATGTGAAATTACCATAGTTAACTGGTTCTTGACACTAACTGTATCTTACCAACAAACTGGTCCAGCAAACCAGCTTATTTCTTTTTCTCGCAGTGTTGATTTATTGCCATATTATACAATCTCAGCTGATTAAATGTTTGTGCTGCTCTAAAAGTTCGGTTGTGTCTTGAAGGTGAAAGTAAAGGACTCACTGACTGATCTCGGATCACTTTGATGTTTGTGACAGAGACACGCACACACACACCCACACACACACCATCTCATCTCCACAGGAGCTAACATGCCTCACAGCTTCAGTATAAGCTGATAATTTACAGGCAATCTCAAACCCACAGACTGTAAAAAAAATAAAAAAAGAATAATCGTTGTAGCCACCATGATGTCACCCATTGGTTTGTGGACTTCCACTTTGAAGCTTGAGTTTGGGATTTTGACCATCGCTATCTTGGATTTTGAGAG
The DNA here is from genome assembly GCF_963924715.1 of Thunnus thynnus. NCBI lineage: Eukaryota > Metazoa > Chordata > Actinopteri > Scombriformes > Scombridae > Thunnus > Thunnus thynnus. The sequence goes on from NC_089517.1 coordinate 10,881,452, forward strand.
TGAAAAAAATGACCATATGTGGATGAGAGGTTGGAGCTCTGAACACACATGGTGCATTTACAGTCTATGGTTAACGGTGATAATGCTTATGCTAATGCTAAATTTTGGGCTTAAATCATAAAAACAAAATGTACTTACAGGAAAAACTGAACGTCCGACTCCTTAGAGGGTCTTTTAGTACAACCAAACGCTGAAAAAGACTTTTTTTAAGCAACCACAATGTTACAATTAACTTTCATGAACTGAAAACACACTGAAATAGCGACGGCTATACCTATACTCTGAGAATCTGGGGTCACGCCTGGTTATGTTACCTCACCAATGTTGTCGCCGTAGTAGTGACTTGTCAATTACAACATAGCCACACCCTAAAGCATACCCTGCTTTATCACCAAATTTAAATTAAATGGTACCATAATTTACAAAATGAACATCATGCTGTATTGAAGAAGACTTGAAACTAGCGATTGAGACCATAAACACATCAGGAAAGTGTTTACTGAGGTAATAAATCATGTGAGAAGTGGAGTCATTTTCTCAATCCATACAATTGGAGCCAGTGGAGTTGCCCCCTGCTGGCCATTAGAGAAAATGCAGGTTTAAGGCACTCCTGCATTGGCTTCACTTTTCAGACCCGGATCTAGTCGCTTGCTCAAACCCCTACCTTATTTCACCCATGGAGGAGAGCAGTGAAAATGTCAGGAGTTTAGTTAGGGCTATAACACCTGCACCTCATGCATACACAGGCTTCTGCTCCAATAGCTCCCCAAGGGTGGCTCAATAGCACTCAGCTTTTATTGCTGTGATGACTGCTTGTGATTTTTACGCCAGAGGACAGCAAGAGAAGAAAAACAACTCCATTGACCTATCCCTATGCTCAGCGCTGCAGCCACTTTGACACGTTGTAAATGGTGTACAATACATTCTGCAATGAGGACGAGGACTAGAGGGAAGATAGTTTTAATTTAACAAGTTCACAGTGTTATTTTGCTGTTGGAGAAATTTGATTTCATGCACCTCTCAATCTGAGACTCCTCCAAAAAAACACCCAACACTCTCTCATCATTAACAAACTGATGTAGTTTTAGGCTCCTGCTACAATTTTCACAGCCTTGTTTCCGGGGATTTAGGGGATAAAGACGTCCAAATATTTGCACCTGTTAAAAAAGAAGTCTAGTTGTTCTCTGTGTCAGGTGGAATTAATTCTAGTAGCCAGGGGATCACTTGCTGCATTTGATGAAGCAACTGCCAATGCATCCAGAGATCCCTCATATGTTACACTTCATCGCAGCTTACAGGCAAATGTTGGCAATCAAAGTGTAAAGCCTTTGATGATCTGCAGAAGCAGCAAAAAAACCATGTGTATTATTGAACGTGTGAGCACCCCGGGACCTCAGGGATTTGGGGCTGTGAAGTTGCTTGGCCTGTCAGTCTGCGGAGAAAGTGTTCACTCAAGCAGCTACAATGTTGAGCTGTCAGCAATATCATATAGGAGTTGTCAACCAGTTGTCATTAAGCTTTTACAGTGTCAGATTTAACTTAGCAGTCATATTTGGAATAATATAAGTGGACCATTGTATGGTTATCAGTGAATATAATGTTCATTTTCAACACCCTTAAGAGTTTTTTTTTAATTTTAGTATAATGTTAATTATACATTTGTGTAATATTTTTCCAAATAGATGGATTAATAAATCTTCTACATTACTTTGAAGTAAGCTTAAATTTACTTTTCCCCTTGCTTACAGTCTTTGTACTAAGCTATAGCTATACACATCACTTGTAAATGTGTGACAGGCTTGTAAATTAGTGATGGGAGGCAATATCTCAAACACTATAAAGTCATCTTAGCTGATTTAATGAGTTGTTGTGTTTTACAACATGTTATGCCTTGAATACAAGTCTGTGAGGCTTTTGTTAATCCTTGAGGTAAATGATGTGCTTATTGGGAAAAATAGTTCAATTTTATATACAGTAGGGTCCAAAATTCTGAGACCACTTTCCCATTATGAGATATAGAGATCAAATAATCATATGGATCAAACTTTCTACTTGTTTTCTTGCTCATCTCAAGTGAGGAGAAAATTACTTTAATTACTTTAATTAAATGTGGAGGTGTGTTTCTCTGAAACAGTAAAACGCCTCCACATTTTATATCAAGAGTGTCACAGAATAGTGACAAGCTGAAAAGTATAATAATTATCATCATCACCGCTATTTTCTTCAAAAAAAAAAAAAAAGTATTGGGCAGAACACAGATGCTAGAGCTACAGCATAATAATCTTTATCATCAGGTGATGTGTTTCCCTACAAAAACTACTTTTGGTTGCAAAAACACAAAAAATTAAGAATAAAAAAAGACCAATCCTTCGTTAAATTCTCGCTCTGTCCTGCTTTAGAGTCTATACTGCACAACCAGATTAGATCATTTGCTGTAGGTATTCACAAAGACTGATGCTATCATATAAAAATCCTCCGTCTCAACAAGTCACTACCTGCTATTTCAGGCATTTTTCAATTTCCTCACACGGGACAGTGGGAGCATGTAAGCTGAAAAGCTGCTTTTGTTTTGCAGTTTCCTTTTCCTTAATCTGTCAAGCATGGAAGACTTTTATCCTCCAACACGATTGTCTTTCACCTCCTGTCCAGTTGCATCTGTTTTTTTTTTTTGTTTGTTTTTTTTGTTTTTTTAAATATTTTATGGCAGTGTAGTTTTCCTTCCAGATCATAACAGTGTTATTACCAAAGGGACACTTCTGAGCTGATAACCAGCGGATTACATGAAAGTGCATTAATTTCTAATAAATAAATAAATCACTCATACAAACATTTTCTGATCTTCCACCTCTAAACTTAACGGTTAAAGGTTGGCCAAAGATTGTGGTCGTTGGGAAGTTAACAAGAATAATGTCTTTATGGTTAAAAAAAAAAGAATAAAGCTTACAGTTGAAGATGGGATGCAAACTGCAGTCTCTAGTGTTTAATTCATACATGTTGTACACCAAATTATCCACTGCGACCTACTTCTCTAACAGGTTTTATGGTGATACAACTCCACACTACTTCTGTATTTGCTACAGAGCGAGGACGGTCATTATTCACACAACTAAAGAGGTTCCTTATCAGGAAAATGTAAACATAGGTCATTAAAAGCTTTTGATTAAACAACCAGTGCTGTTGTTTTTCTGGTGAGAACAGACTCCTAATAGATGTAAGTGAATTTGGGTCAAACTACACCAAAGACAATGCAGCTACTGTCTGTGTAACCAGCTAAATGTGGTTTGTTTGCCTTGTAATTAAGTCATGCACAGCAGCAGATATGATTTACAAACATCTTAATTTGTGCAAACTCAAGCAGGAGAACACTGAAAGCAGTGTTGCACTGAATTCTTTAGTGACAACTTAGTTTACAGGACATAATGTAGAAACAAAATGTAAGTACTGCATATGAATGTGTAAAAGAAAGCAAAAAATAAATGAATTAGAAAGCTAGGGGAAGCATATTGGCTGAGCTACCTAAGGCTCATACAGCCTGCCTTTAGTGCTGCCCTTGAATCCTAATTACACATTTTCCCCCATAATTAGTCCTATTATTATGTGGAATATGAATTAAAGCCTCTGGTAATTTGGCTTGAAATAGTAAAAACGCAAGTATGATATCAAAGTTGAGTGTCTCATTAAGCATCCACAATACATTGAGTGAAAATAAATGTTCATTCCTATTAGAAAACCTAGTTCAAAAAACATTTTGCTGTTTAGACCGTTTTTCAAGACTGCAGGCGTGGCGTTTCAATCCCTGTAGATACTTTCAAGTTGGTTTCAACCTCCTAGAGCAAAGTTTCAACCACGCAGTAAATAGGTAAAAGCTTATATGAGTGTCAGGGCTAGTTTAGAAATAGACAGTGTGTGATATCACCTGAATAATAACATTCATGATTTTTGATCCATAATCAAACCGCATCTTATAATTTGCTAGCCTGTGACATAAACTCCTCTTCCAGCGTCGGGGTATAAATTACGTCCAGGAAATGGGACATGACACAAGACGAATGGTCTCCTAGTCAGTGCTTGGCATTAGGATACTATCCATGCTGCAGTGCTTAAGCCCGTGTCTATCCACCTTGAGCCTGAGCTCAACACCGGCAACGAATCACTATAAAAAGAGCCAATTATTTATTGTCACTTCCCTGACAGGATCGGTCCTACTTATCTTTCTGGGTGCAGTCCTCAGGCCTTCCACCTCACATTTTCAGCATTGTCAGAGCTCCTGTAGGCCAAATCTTCCATCGCTTCACCAGACTGACATTTCTCTAAATATCCATGATAGTTTTTATGTGCGGCAATAATTTATCAGGCGGGTAGATACGCTAAGTTTTTTTTCCACCTCTGACTGGAAGACAAATGCAGAAAGTTTTTAACTGCAGCTTTTAAGAAAGAAAATACTCAAAATGTTCTTTCTCTCTTTTTTTGGGGCATGAAAATGAACTGTTGTGTTGTGGGGGAGAGGATGTTCTGTGCTTATTTGAGTGGACATTTCACATCTCAACCACTTTATTACATAAGCAGAACCTAAATTCAGGGTTGTGCTCCCAAGCCTTAATTTAGAGGGAGTCTATTTTTTATCTTCTTTTGCTTGAACTACCTCAACACTTGCTTGTTATAGCGCTCTGGAAGTCCACTTTCCTATTTATAAGAGTGTAACTTTGTTCAAGAGGCTGCTAGCACTATAATTTGACTCTGCGGAGATTGCTATTGTCCAATTAATGCACATTAATTGCATTGACCTTTTAGTAGTGGCTAGTTTAAGCTGAGATATTGAAATGAACTTGGGGAGTAATGATTTTCCTCCGCTCCTTCCTCTGTCATCAGGCGACCTGGCTCTCTTTGCTGTAATAGTAAATTCTATGAGCAGTAAGCTGTAATTAGTGTGGAGGAGGCGACCTCAGAATGTGCATTGATTTCTTACTGGCTTGGTGAAAATGCCAGAGAAACACAGAGGACATGAAAATGCGGATCCCGATGGGTTGGTCCGGTAACAAGTCAGATTTGACATCTCCTTGCTTACTGCAAACAAGTCAAGTCACTTTAATAACAAATGTCATGCAAAAGTGCTGCGAAGTTTAGAATACATTCAAATAAGTACAATGAGAATAGCAGAATTTATAAATTGCACAATGCAGAGAACACAGAGCACATAATATGATATAGACAGAAAATAAATGATCATACTGTCACAGTAACCTTTATGTAGACTCAAGAGCTAAAGTTAAAAAAAAAAGGGTCTTAAGGACTGGATTTAAAATGTCAATATAAGACTTAATGGTGCGTGATCATGTAAACCAACAGAACTGGTTATTGGGCAGAGGATCTAAGGTCCCTGAAGCTGGAATAGACACGGAGCAGATCAGAGATGATGCAGATTCCTTATCTGAATTCTAGATTATAGATGTTTCAGACAGAGGATTTGCAATGGACTCGCAGGCTACCCCCAAACAAGTAGTAAACATAAAAGAAGTGAACCAAAGGGCAGATGAGGGTTGTTTGTCGGTTGGTAAATCAGAATCAGATTTACTGCCAAGTAGGTTTGCACATACAAGGAATTTGCCTTAATATAAACTTAAATAATATAAAAGAGAGAAGATATAAAATATACTCTAAGTGAGAAGAGCTGCTATGGGTTTACATTTTAAATAATAAATAGAAGAGAATGAGATGAAATGTACAGAATATTGACCAGGAGTAAACAGTATATGCAGTGTGCAATTAATAATCTAATAAGAGGCCGACTGCAGATTGGACAAAACCATTCTTGTAGCGTGAGGTTTTGGTCTTGGAAGGCCTCAGCCTCTTGCCGGAGGGGAGTTTTTTCAAAAAGTTTATGTCTAGGGTGGGAGGGGTCGGCCAGTATCTTTCCTGCTTGCCTCAGTGTCCTGGAGGCATGCAGGTCCTTGAGGCGCAGCAGATTGCAGCCGATCACCTTTTCAGCACAATGGATGATACCGACAGGAAGTCGCTGATCCATCTGCAGGTGGAGCTTGTCCTGCAGCAGAGCCAAAACTATGGTGTTAAAGGCGGAGCTGAAATCCACAGACAGGATCCTAGCGTAGGTTCCTGCAGAGTCCAGGTGATGGAGGATGAAGTGGAGGGCCATGTTTACTGCATCGTCCACAGACCTGTTGTGCTCTGCATGTGAACTTCAGGGGGTCCAGGAGTGGGTTTGTGATTGAAGCAGGCTGGTAGGTGGCATGTCTCCAGTGAGGTGTTAAAAATGTCTGTGAACATTGGAGACGGCTGATCGGCACAGTGCTTCAGGGTGGAGGGACAGTCTGGTCCAGCTGCACGGGTCCTGTCTCTTGAACGGCCTGTTAAGGTCCCTCTACAGGATGGACAAAGTCGTCATTGTGGAAGGGGAGGAGGAGGATGTGTCCTCAGAAGTGGGCAGTTGTGGATGGCGTCATGGGGGGATGGTATCAGGACTGTCCCATTGTCTTTCACGTCGACAGTAGAACTCATTCAGGTTGTTGACCAGGCGCAAGTCATCAGTGGAGTTGGGAGGCTTTCAGTTTGTAGTTGGTGATCTGTCTGAGGCCCTTCTAGACAGAGCCTGAGTTGTTTTCTGAGAACTGCTGTCGAAGTTTCTCTGAGTACAGACGTTTAGCATCTCTCACCGCCTTGCTAAACCTGTATTTAGACTCTTTAAACCGGTCTTTGTCCCCTTTAAAGACGACACACATTCACATGTATGGTGATCAAAGCACAATCCAGAGTTTCTTAATAGTCACAAACCTGCTATTTTGCATAGTTTGAATTATCCACTCCGCATGTACCACCTCTGTCATCAGGTGCGTCTGACTCATCCACAAAACAAAAAAAGAGGAGACCGAGCAAAAACCCGTGTTTGACACAAATTACAACTTGTCATCTATTTAGGGAAAGTTGTTCCAAGCAGCATTCTTTCGAGTTTATGTCGTGTTTTGATGAAAGAATGAGAAAATCACTGGATAACAGTTATACCCTACACTCCACTGTCTGTTATCATGCAGTTCATTTGCATTAAATAGTTTTTTCCCTAACAACCTCACTTTATTCAACATTAATATATATTCAATAGAAATTAACACATTTGTGAACTAGAACATTAAACGGTTATGACTATCAGTATGTTTAGATGCTCTTAAGTAATCAGGTTACAGTCAGCCTTCTGCAGTAAACTGATTTCCTAAACGCCATGTAAATGAGAGACCAGAATCAGTATTTGGGGTATGTGATCTTCCCCAGGCTGATATCTCATGGAGAAAGCTGATTTCTTGACCATGTATATCGGCTTTCTAATCAGCTTTTTACATGTGATCATGTGAATGAAAGACACAGCAGCATTGTTCTTGTTTTCAAAATGATTAAATTGAAAGTCTGACTAAAACTTGTTGCCTGTAGTCATCTCAGCAAGTCAGTGTCCAGAACTGAACTTTTGACTATTTTTCCTTACTGCATGAATATGTTGAATTTTACAAACTGTGCACTCTCAGAACTAGAGCTGCAACAATTTGTCGTATAATTGTTAAAGCAAAAATGGCAAAAAATTCACTGGTTCCAGCTTCCCAAATGTGAATGTTTCCAGTTTTCATACTCATCTATGATAATAAACAGATTGTCTTTGGGTTGTGGACTGTGGTCGGACAAAACTAGTCATTTTGAAGAGAAACCATGGGCTCTGGGAACTCGGGATGGACATTTTTCGCAATTTTCTGGCACCACACGAATAATCGTTAGTTGCAGCTGTACTTAATACAGCTACACAGTCGATCCACAAGAAACTGTCTTGTAAGCCATGGTTCCAGGAGCATTCAGCAACTCTGATCACTGACTTGCTGAATTGTTTTGACAAATTTCACAATAACGAGGTTGCTTCAGTGCTTGTTAACATGTTGTCTGATTTCCTTTGTAACCTGATTCCTGAGGGGTAACATGGTCTTGTGTATTCATGTAAATATATTCACTTTATATATTTTTTTGCCATTGAAAAGTTGCAATACATGTTACCCACTGTGTTTAGCTCAGTGTGTTCATATATGCTCCTTTTTTCACTTTTTTCTTTGCTCTCTAATAATAGTGACTCGAATATAATGAGTCAGTACTGTTTGGAGCCAATACCAGATGACTTTTTTAATTGGCCTCAACAAAATATCAATCATAGATGCTTCTTCATCTCGTGTGTATGTGTTTGTGTCCTGCAGGTGAGTTGTGACCATGCGCTGCCTGGCTGCTCGGGTGAACTACAAGACCCTCATTGTAATCTGCGCCCTCTTCACACTCATCACTGTGTTGCTATGGAACCGCTGCTCCAGCGACACCTCCCTTCACTTCCTGCCCCGTGCTGCCTTTGTGGCTCCGAGTCCCAAGGTGGGGGATGCTAGCATCAGCAGCCAACAACACCCTCCGCAACCTCCAGAACCCCCACCTGTCGTCGGTGTCGTCAACGGGCTCAAGTATGAAGAAATTGACTGCTTGATCAATGATGAATCTACAGTCAAAGGCCGACGGGAGGGTGGAGAGATCTATCTGCCCTTCAGTTGGATGGAGAAATACTTCGAGGTGTATGGCAAAGTAGTGCAGTACGATGGCTACGATCGTTTCGAGTTCCAGCACAGCTACTCGAAGGTTTACGCACAGCGTGAGCCCTATCACCCAGACGGGGTCTTCATGTCATTTGAGGGATACAACGTGGAGGTCCGCGACCGTGTCAAGTGTATAAGTGGAGTAGAAGGTAAGACTTGTTTATTTACAGTCATCACAGAGACATGTTAAAATACAGGCATATGTAAGATCAGAATCAGGTTTATTGCCAAGTAGGTTTGCACATACAAGGAAAATATATTTGAAGTGAGAAGAGCTGCTACAGGTTTAAATTTTAAATCTTAAATAGAAGAGAATGAGATGAAAGGTAATATTGACCAGGAGTAAACAGTATGTGCAGTGTGCAATTAATAATATAATAAGAGGTTGGCTGCAGACAGGAAGAAACTGTTCTTGTGGTGTGAGGGTTTTGGTCTTAACAGACCTCAGCCTCTTGCCTGAGGGGAGCATTTCAAAAAGTTTATGTCCGTGGTGGGAGGCGTCGGCCATGATCTTTCCTGCTCGCCTCGGTGTCCTGGAGGGATGGCAGATTGCAGCTGATTAATTAATAATAAGAACAATGATAAAATCAAATGAACAACTTAACTAAAAAAGGATATTGACAGGACCAGAATAAAATAGGTAAAATTAATTCCACTAATTTAAGATTTTTTAAAAAACTCCAGTAAAACCAGGATAAGCTCTAAGATAAAAGCGTGATTTTTAGAAGAGATTTAAAAGCCAGCCTTATTTTCTCAGACAGATCATTCTTGCCTGAGGAGTCGAAGTGGTGCTTACATAAAAGTAATCATTATGCATATGAACATCAGTATTTTTAAACCTCCCTAACTTCTACTGTTGAGATACAATATCTATTCTACAAGAAAAGACCTGGCAGAATAACAAATACAACATGTAAACACACATTTTCATTTCACTACTACGTTTAACACATTAAAATACTGTAAGACCTGTATTAGGGACCGAACAGGAAGGCACAGGGGTTTGTTTTTTGTTTTTAAAAAGTGAGTTTTATCAACTCAAAAAATACCGCATTCCCCATGAAGGTAAGATTCAGCATTCAGTGGTATTTTTTCTTCTATGCTGTCAAAAGTAAACCACCACATACCCCCGTCCACACAGCACAGATTCAGTGTATTTAGACCAGATATGTAGAATTTACTACTAGAGATGTGTGATTTACAGAATGAGGTCTTTCTCAAACAAATGGTGCATCTTAAATACTCCATTTGATGTGTGTGAAAGTGAATTAAGACTTGATTAAGAAGATAGTTCAGCAGCCACTCAATCTCTGCCACCCATTCCCAAACGCTATTAGCCTTTCTTTATCTCTACCGCTACCAAATGTGATTAATGTCAAGTCAATTAAAAATGTTTCTTTTCTTCACTCAGACATTGTCAGCATTTCTTTTTTTTTGGGAGATCTTGCCGGATGTCTGTGAAGTGAGTCTTCCTTCCCTTCTCAGTGTTGTTTTCTTTTCAAGGTTCCCTTTAAAATAATTGCCAGGAACGATCAATAGCTCATTTTAAAAGCCTATTAGTCCAAACCACATTGTCATTAATATAGTTCAGTGCTCCACTCGCTTGAAGAAGTGGCACCATATACTCGCCTGAAATTACAAAATAGATATTCATTATCATTCTTTTATCATCATACTTGAGCCACCAGTAAAAGAAAGGAAAAATTTTACCAAATCATGAACTCAAAATATAGCATTTGTTTGATTTTTTTTTCCCCAAAAGTTCCTTTTAAAATTTCAAACATAGCAGTGTTTCCAGTGAAGATAACAGGAGTAGACGTGCTGTTAGTTATTCAGCCACAGTCCTGAGCAAGCTTTTGTTTTTGTGTTGAGATGTAATGATGATATATTCATTGGCAAAGTGTCAAGTGTAGAGGTTACCTTGATGAGTGATGATAGCCACTGTCTGTAAAAGGTAATTCGCCAGCGTTAAATAGGTATTTTTGCTGAGATGGATCGTGTGATTTTCCTACTCTGGCATTTTTTTAACGTGGTGATGCAAAACTGCTTTTTTTGTCAGATCACACAAACATTACCACACGCAGGGGTCTTCTTAATATTAAAAGCTAGAAAAAAGGTTTTGTGTCATTCTGTCACACACTTTTTGTGAGATTGTGATACCCTCAGTCAAGTGGAGAAAACCGAATTATGAGATTTGAATTATTTTCACATTTTTGCAGTACTCATTGTATCAGTTTTATCTAAACCACTATCCGCATAAAGACTTTGTAGGTGACAAATTATGCTCCTTTTACCTTAAAGGACGGTTTCACAATTTTTCATTTCTGTCTTAAAACAACAGTCAGGTGCCCTAATGAGCATTGAAACATGTTTTTCTTGCTGTAATCATTCCTCCTGCTAATAGCAACAATTGGAAGATCCCTTCATAATACAATTACAAGGTAAGTGATGGGGGCCAAAATCCACAAACCTCCTGTACAAAAACATTTATCTGAAGCTGATATGAGGCTTTATTCGTCCAAATTAGTCAAATCAAGTAGATATCTTTCAACGTTAGTCTTTTTAGTGCCAGAGTTCCTCTTTTTGTTACTATACTTCCACCACAGCTCATCAGGGAAACATAAAGAGGGAATTAGATGCTAAAAAGACTGTAAATGTTGCAGATATACACTTGTTATGACTAACTGAAGCCTCATATAAGCTTCACATAAACCTTTAAATGCATTTTTGCACAAGATGACTGTGTGGACACACTGTGGATTTTGGCCCCCATCACATTGAAAGCACATTTGAAGGGGATCTTTTAAATAGTTAGTATGAACAGGAGGAATGATTACAGTGAAGAAAACCTCTTTCACTGTTTATATGGACACCTGAATGTTGTTTTGAGACAGACTTGAAAAATTGTGAAGCTATCCTTTCATTGTTTTGTTGCGTCACAGGTATGAGAGGGAACATACAGTACCAGTCAAAAATTTGGACACTCTTTTTCTGGAAAGGTACGGAAAATGGGTCAGCAAGGCCAAATCCGTTGGTACCTCTGGGCGTAGCAGCGGCAGGTTATTCTCACCCTCCCATTTCCTGCCGACCATTTCTTTTAGTACAAAATAGAGGAAACACATCTATACTCATACTTGCACACACACACACACACGATTTACCAAGGGCCATTAATTAAGCTCAAGGCTTCTTGCTATTTAGCACTCTACATGCACAAGCATACTCACTTCTCTTTAACTTACTACATTTTTATAAGTGAAAATAGCAGTACATTAATTAGCCTGTCAGTCAGAGGCCGCAGGGCTTAAACAAGGTCATGGGAGCATTTCTATCGCAACGCACCCTGCTGTCCATGGACAAGTTATTTAACAGTACTCTCTGCAATATGCATGAAATATTGTGCACCTACTATATTCTATTGGGATGTAATTTCATACAGGAGTCAAAATCGTTGACCCAGAACATTGAACTGATATCTTCAGCTCAAGCAGCTGCTGGTTTCTTTAAATCGTGACGCTGTTGGGCTGAAAAAAAAAAAAAAAAAAGCTAAACATCACGGGTGTTTCAAACAAATTAGTCTGAAATTTACAGTTAGTCATTTGAATGCAAATTTCTTCTCTCAAGGTTCATCTTATTACACAGACTCTTAAAAAAAAAACCCATCACAAACAGCGCTTTAATGTGCCTTTACTTGTCACATCCCCTGTAGGGCTTATGGTTTTATATTAGAGGGTTAGAAACTGAGGTCTTACTCTTCCTCATTGCACCACAAGACTCCATGAGACAAAGAACAAAAGTGGAGAATAATGATGCTCTTGCAGCCCCGGCGCTATCATTAGTGGAAGTAGTTAATCCTGTCTAACAACACTCTCTTAAATCACGATCTGTCTCGTTTTTTTTTTTTTTTTGTGTCTCTCCCTTTTTCTCAGACTATCTCCATCTTCAGTCCCCTTTCTACTGCAAACATCACTTTCACACACTCCTTAAACACATCCTATGACCTTTTTAAGTGCATGATAAAATGCACACACTCACACTCTCAGTGCAAACATTTACATGACACATTATCTCTCCTGTTGTAACACCTGTACACACTCAACCTGCTGACCCAAGATGAGTATGATGCTTTCTTATGAAGGCAGAGGTGAACTGGGATGAATGGTCTTGGAACAGAATCTAGACCAGACACTAATGCAAACCATTTAGGCTACACCCTGGTTACAGTGAGTCCAAACCACAAATTAATTTAAGCAGACAATGTTTCAATCCCAGCTGGATCTTTGCCAGGTCAAAATTGAATAAAGTTGTGGTTTTAGTCAAGTGTGCAGGCGTTACTCTTTTCATCTGTGCTGCTTTCCAACAGCCTTGTGATGTTAGCAGCCAGGTTACAACCAGCCCCTGCAGTATGTTGAGTGTTAAATACAAATGTTAAACCTGTATGAAGCTATTAGGCCACTAGAAGGAAACCACAAAGAAAAAATCACATAAATGAATCACTAATACACCATTGGCTTCTCAAACTGGTGTGGCTAATGTTTTCTTGCATCACACCTTCTGATCTGATGAGCATCCCACTGGAGTCGTGTTGAAAGCCAATTATTCACTTGCCTTTTAGCCTCTTCTTTGTTCTCCACCAAGTGCTAAAAAAAAAATCTTTGGCCCTTGAGCAAAACGCTTGTTTTTCTTCACAAATTTATTTCTACACTCCAGCTGTTTGAGCTTGTTTGCTTTAAACCAAAATGGTTTGGCCAAAGGAGGCTGAAAGCTACCAAGAACCACAAAATTGTCATAAATCTCAGTGGGTTTGGGACAACAATCAAGCCTTGCCTTCACATTACACATTACAGTAATATGGTTTAATGTTAATATTAAAAATATACTGTATCTTAATGAAGCATAAAAGATGCCAAAGGTTTGTTGACCTGTAAGAGATAGAGAAAAAAAGGCCAGTGTTTAAAAGAGAGGAGGAAAACAAGTTGCAGCACTACAAGTAATAAATAGTGTACCACATTTGCTGCTACATCAACTGCAGTAGGCTAAGAGCCTGCTTTGATTGGCCTAGTTTCTCAGATTTCTAGAAAAGTCATCTCTGGAGTCATGAAAATATGTGGAGGCTTAACAGTCAATTCCACATGGATTACTTGGTGTTACTTGGTGAGAAGCACAGTGTTAGGATTTTGACAGTCATTTGACTTAAGTTGTCAAGGGAGATGCCAGTAACAAGATGGGCATGGAGAAAAGTCTGGCATGTGTATGTGTGTGTGTGTGTGGAGGGAGGGAGGGAGGGAGGGAGGGGGTGGGATTTGGATTGTTATCTACACATACCTCAAATCAGTTCTCAATCATGAGTTGTTTGTGACAACTTTGCAGCCATCATGTGGTTTATAGCATTGACCCATGCTATGTACATGTCCCTAAAAAAATAAACAATAAATAAATAGATACATTCACGCCTCCAATACAAATGATGATCAAACTGAAGGAAATACGAATATCCGATTCATTCTTTGGGAATGTTTGCCATTTAGCAGGCTGCGTTGTGACTGTTGATAACCATTAACAGGATATCAGTGATGCATATTGTGCACCAGTAACACTCAGGCTCCTAAGAGACACTGTCTCTGTCTGGGAAAAGAATTTTAATTAAGTACATTATGACAAATTACTACAAAACAATAGCTAGTAGTAACACATTCATTTCAGCACACAGTTGAGCCCTTAATGGTTTTTTTTTTCTAAAAACAGCAGCACAGGCAGTGGCTAAGCATGAACAGATAGCATAATTCAATTGCCTGGTACAAATAGGAAACGCATAACTTTAGCTCCTCCGTGTCTGATACAATATGGCAGGAAGGAAGGGTTGCTCACATGACTTTATTGACCACCATCTGCATGTGACTTTGACTTTTGAGAGTAAAAAAAAAAAAAAAAAAATCAATACAGAAACATGAAAAATCTTCGTGGCTTGCTGCAAATCCATATGGATGGGACATCCATATAGATTATTTACACTGGAAACACGGCAGGGAGCAGTGTGTAGTCTCGTGCTTATCAGTATGATTGACACTCTACAGCTGAGAATGCATGATGTTTTTATGCAGTGACTTTGATCTGCCTAAATTATCTATTAATCTGTCAGTTTTTTTCTGGATTAATCGATTAGTTGTTTGGTCTGTAAAATGTCCGAAGGTCGTGACGTCTTTAGCTGTCTTCTTTTGTGTGGACCAACATTTCACAACCCAAGATATTCAGTTTACTGTCATAGAAGAAAAAAAAACAAATAATCTACCCATTTGAGAAGCTGGATACAGAGAATTTTGATATATTTTTCTTAAAAAACAGCTCAAAATGATTAATCATCATCAAAATGTTCTGTCAACAGGCTAGTTGATTGATCATTGCAGCTTTAGATCAGGAGTGGAAGGACGGTTTTGGTGAATGTTCTCACTGACAAGTGAAAATTAAGTCAATGTTTTGACGATGAAGAAGACGAAGATAAATGTGTGTGTACACTTAGGTTTATTTTGTTTTGCAGTCCAAAATTTAGTAAATGTTTGTTGTGATTAGGGCCAACAACAGAATCTGTATGTCGGAGAACAACTAAAGGAACATAAGGAGTCAGTTATGTGTGCAGTGCAGATAATCACCCAACCCTTATCTGAATATATTATGGTCTTCCTCTCAGAACGATGGGGTTTGGGTCTTTAAGTGAACTATCAGTTAATCAGAGTGATTCTTCTGCCTGAGCTATTTCTGGCCGTGTGAGCAGGGAAGCTTGCCTCTGGTGAAACACAGTAGATTAACTTGAATTTCACCACATTATCCTATCATTTACAAGAGCAGGTGGGGTTTTTTTCCTCCTTTTCTTTCGCAGTGATCATTTTCTGTTGTCTTCTGCGTCTGTGAACCCATCAGATTACTAGAAAGTTTTGTCATTTGTATTTTTAGTTTCGCTAATTAATTTCGGGACAGTTTTATTGATATGACAGTGTGACACTGCACATAACAGATGTCAGTTTTTCCTCAAGCCAAGAAAAGGCGTTATGACAACTGCCATCTAAAAATGAACTTTTGGTTGAAATAGACTGCAAAGAGCTTAAAAGAAAAACATTTCCATGAACAAGATGCCAATGTAAGCACAAGATTTAGAAGCATTTAATACACTTTAGAAGTAATAACCAGAAAAATACAACCAACCACAAACTCGTCTGTTGTCTTGTACATATAAGGAGGTCATTTTCTATATTTATTTCACAAAATTGTCCTCATTTTCTTCCCTCTCTTCCACCCAGGTGTTCCACTGTCCACTCAGTGGGGTCCTCAGGGCTACTTCTACGCCATCCAGATTGCCCAGTACGGCTTAAGCCACTACAGCAAAAACCTGACTGAGCGCCCACCCCACGTGGAGGTCTACGATACAGCCGAAGAGAGAGATAGCCGGGCCAGCACAGCGCCCTGGAGTGTGCCGAAAGGTTGCGGTCTCAGCCGTGTCCACGACAAGACCCGTGCTACCTCCGTGCGTCAGTTCAGTGCTTCAGGTACGTATGAGCCATCCGTGAGCCCAGATGGCCTCAGGGCAAGGAGCTTATCTCCTGTTAACTGTGGCTGTAGGAGGCTCGATATGTAACTACACCCTCAGGACAGGATAATAGTCTGCGATGAGTCACTGCCACAGTGTTAGAATACCGGCACTCTGTGTTGGTTGACAGCGGACTCAACACGTTATGACAGATTCCGAAAAAATGATGATGAAAGAACCAGCAGACATCGCACATTTCTTCCTATTTTATTCACTTAGTCAGACATTGTCACAGTCATGCCATGTTAATGTATTGTGTAGATTCCCACGTGATGCTAAAGACAGGAACACATGCAGTCGGCATTGATTTGACTGCAGACTTCTCCTCTTTAGCCAGAGAACATGAATATCACTGTTTGGAATGACTGTTGTCTGCAAACGTTATCAGCAGTAGCCAATTAACCTTAATCCTGTTTGTTGGTCAAAGGACAAAATAAAGCCCCACAGGCTGTTGTCTGTCTGTTCTAATGAAAGCTAGATGACTGTTGTTTGTTTGTTGATCAGAGAGACCGACAGAATGGCGGCTCTCCTCAGTGAAACAATGTGCGTGATCATGTCAGATAAGTAGTCAAGATAAATTACCAACAGCTGATGGATAGAGATCAGTCATCAGAATCTAACGGTCAAACTTTAAAGGATACGGCTGATTGTCAATCCCATGAAAATATCAAAACCAACAATGTGTTAGTCCATCTCTCAATACTTTCTTTCTTCCCTACCCCGACTGTGTCAATCTGCCCCAAGTCCGTTTGTCTCTACTGAAGACATAATTATAAAAAAATGGACTCAAAGCTTGAAGAATGTGCTTTCACATTTAAAATAAGCTAAATAATTAGCAAATGATACTCAAACAGGAGTAAATGGTGTTGGTGCTAGCTATTTATGACAGCAGGACAGTGTGGGATCCACTCAGATTAAACTACGATACTACAGTTCATTGTAATGAATGAACATGTCAGCGTGTGCTCTACGCTATAAAGGAATAAGCTACTGTATATCAGCTTTGGCTACACTTGCCAATGCTTATTAGTAGGATCAATTAATTGTCAATTTTAGTCTTAAAATAGTATTCATTAGCAGTAAGAAAAACACAGACTATCACCAAGTTAATCTTTTAAGCATATCATGTTAATCGTATTTATATTTTAAGCTTATCAGTTTAGTAGCTCTCCAGGATTCGAGGCTTTGAAGCGACTCGTCCTGTCAGTCTGTAAAGCTAATGTTAGCTCTGAATGCTACAGTGGAGAGCACTTGGTCGTGTCATTTAGTGGTCGTCAGTCAGATATTATTAGCTTTAACATTGTCAGAAGTGATTTAGAAGAAGTGAAAGGTTAGACAAACCGTGTACTGTCATTTTAATCACCCTTTCTACAGTTAAGAATTCAATCCGATAACATGATAGAATAATTTAAGATGTGAAGGTCTCTGATGAGACAATGACCTGTAAACTTTTTATTTTTAATTTTTAGAGGTATTTAGTGAGATGTGAGCATTGAAAATCTTTGCTAGTTGATGAATTGTCCCCACATTATAAATCATATATCATAAGTGCGTAATTAATATGCCTTCAGAAAAAAAGAGAGCTTCACCACTTATAATAACACTGACTGAAGGATGTCACTGTCCTTGGTGTGATTTTGCTTTGCTTCAACTCCAAGGACTCTTAATTTAATTTACCTCAGTCACATTGCATCAAGGACTCATATGAGGACAGTCTGCTCCAACCTCCCTCAGACACTACAGTCCATTATTATGTGCAGCCTTCTCCCTTATGCATCTGAAAATGGATCTATAAGCAGAGAAAATATCTCTCGTCTCCCTCTTCGGTTCTGTTGTCCTTTTTCGTTGTGTCCCAAATAGAATTTTATCCAGTGCTACAAAATGCTGCTTTTCTTTTTCTCATGTGATAGCAATTTAGATATTTTTTAAAAGACGCAGTTTTAAGACGTGACCTATAAACAATGAATCAATTCATCAAGATAATAAGCGGCAGATTAACTGATGATGAAAAAAATCCTTATAGAAGAGGATCAGCGTAAAGTTTTGGCAGCAGGTTATGTTGCATACAAATTATATTACTTACATATTTGCATTAAATTCAGTTTTGGGTAATGTACAGATCGTGCGCTGTAGTGCTTTTTTGTTGTGAAATGTAGGAGTGTCAGTACACACCTCTGTGTGGTTTGAATATCTAAACTATAAATAAAATCTGACTATTATAACAAAGATTGGAGATCTGGCCTAGTTTCAGAGCTGTAAAATGACCACGGCCATAAGATATTTTCAGAGTTATTTTTGGAATTGGGAGAAATCAAAATCTTTCACCCAGTGCTGACAGTGAGCTGTCTTTATTCTCCTCTGATCTCCTGCTGATATTTCCAGGGCGCCCTCTCTCTCTGTCCTCTGTTGAGCTGCTCTCTCTACTGTAATTTTCTTCTCCTCCTCCTAATTCTTCCACTTTCAACTTTTCATCATCAACAATTTCTTTTCATTTCATCTCTCTATGCTTTTTTTTTTTTTTTTTTGTCTCCCTCTCGACTCCTCGCTCACCTCGCCCTACAGCTCAACTCCCCATCATAGCTCTCTCCTTCCTTGACATCATCATGTTTTCATCATCACTCCTCTCATCACCGACCCATCATCACCCACTCGGCCCTCCCTCGGCAGTCTTCATTCTCCATTAATCTTCTTCTTCTACCCCCGGATTTCAGTCCGTCTTCCACCTCTAGGTACCCATTTCCACCCACTTGTCACCCCTCAGCCCTCTCGTACTAACTAAACATCGAGATTGTATTTGCTCTATCCGTTTATTCTGCTCTCTCATCAGAAAACTCATCTAAACTTTCCTTGTTTTCTTTTCCCGCTGTCAGTTTCTCTTTCTGTCCTCGCCTCCTTCCACTTCTTTCTGTTTGGGTCTTTCATTTTTCCTCCTTACTGTATCTAGGGCGCCGGTGTTGAGCAGCCTCTCAAATCCTCTGACAAGTGGATCAATCGTCTGTCCCCTGATAATAACCCTCCATCTACCATCTGCACATTCCTGCACGAACGCTGTCCACTACAGAGAACCTTTATTTTCTGAATCCCCTTATGGTTGGTTGAAAGTGGAGAAATGTAGTTTGCATAAACTGATCCCTGTCAGAATTAGCAGAGTTTTCAGTGTATGTAGATGCAGTGGAGTAACAGCTGTCTAACCCTGTCTATAAAAAGTTTTTAGTAATAAAATAATAACTATATTGTAAGCTATTATTTTACTACTATAGCTGCAACTATTAGCTGATTTATCTATTAAAGGACTGGTTCACAATTTCTCAAGTCTGTTGTAAAACAACAGTCAGGAGGCCATATGAACACTGAAACAGGTTTTGCTTGCTGTAATCATTCCCCCTGTTCATACTGACTGTTCGAAGATGCCCTCCAAAAACTTACAATGTGCACAGAAGATGATTAAATGAATCAAACAAGATGAGCAGGAGACACACAGACCACTACTCAACAAGGCACTTTTCAGCTTTTCGCCGAGGGAGAAGACCACTACTAATATAAAACATGGGGAAAAGTGTAAAAAGAGAACATAAAAGATTATTCCTGTACCTGTGTGGAAGTTTTGTCAAAAGAAATCTGCAACTATTATAATAATTAATTTAATGATTTAATGTTTTTTTAAGCAAAAAAGTAATCTGGAGATGTCACCTTAGGCTTTGAAAAACTGTGATTGGTGTTTTTCACTATTTTTTTTTTTTTTGACATTTTATAGACAAAAAGATGAATTGAGAAAGTAATCAGTAGATTAGTCTGTAATCTATTGGGCAGCTGAGACTCACTAATCACTGGGTTGGCAGTTCAATCTCCTGTTCCTCTTGTCTACATGTCAAAGTGTCCTTGAGCAAGATACTGAACCTCAAATTGCTCCCAATGGTCAGGTTGGCACCTTGCATGGTATTTTCTCTGCCACTAGTGTGTGATTGAACGGGTAAATGAGCGGCAAATTGTAAAGAGCTGTGGATAAAAGCGCCATATAAATGCAGCCATTTACCATTTAATCAATTATGGAAATAATCATTAGTGTCAGCCCTGTTTACAACATTGAATCAAAGCAGATTTAATGCAGCTTTTTTTGGCACCGATCAAAAGAAAAAGTCCCGTTAACATCAAAGTGAAAACAGATCTCCGGTGGCTGAGCCAGGGTCCAGATTTTAATCTGAATTTGTGGCTGGACTTGAAAAAGCCTGTTGACTCTCAATCCCCATACAACCTGTCAGAGATTGAGCAGTTTTGCAGAGAAGAACAGAAGGAAAATAGCAGTCTCCATATGTACAAAGCTGATAAGAGACAGACTCAAGGCTGCAAATCCTGCCAAAGGTACATTTACTAAATACTGACTGAGAGGGGGTGAATACTTATACAAAAATGTGGATTGCATTCTGTATTTGGAATTAATTTAGATTGGGCTGCAACTAGTGATTATTTTCTTGATTAATCAGTTAATCCTTTTGTCTATAAAATGTCAGAAAATAGCTAAAAATGGATGTTATACTTTACCTGAGATGTTAGATATCTTTTTTTGTCTGACCAACAGTCCAAAACCCAAAGATAATCAGTGTAAAGACAAAAAATAGCATTTCAGAAGCTGAAACCAGTAAAAAAAAAAAGACAAACTATTAATTAATGATCATAATAGTTGCTGATTGACATTCTATCATTCGACTAATCTTTGCAGCTTTAAATTTAGATCACTTTGTAGAGATCTATTTTCACTTTGACATTAAAGGATCTTTTTCCATTGATCAGTATTTAAAAAACCCCCACATCAAATCTACTTTGATTCGATGCTGTCAGACAATAAAACATGAAAAGTTCCAAGGGGATGAATATTTTTTTATAGGCTCTATATGTCCTTTGTCTCCAGTCAGCGGAGAACGTGGATGAATAACCACATGTGGGTTGACTGATGTCGCTTAGATCTTCGTATCTGCACATCTGCGCAACACATACATGTGTTTACAAGTGTTGCTCTCACACTCTCACTCATGTATACAAGTGTGGATTTACGCTGACATATTTCTAGCCGCGTGTCATCCATGTCTCATGCCTCATTGCTAAACAGCCAGAGAGCAGAGCAGAGCAGAGCTGAAGAGGTGGAATCTCGTCTATATTCCCTGCCCATCCTTTATTGATGGCAGAGTAATCACGGGGCCAGAGTACAAATCCACTTACTCTCTGCATTGCCTTAAGTAATGGATTTATGAGTGCATTAAAGAGCCGTAGTCATCCAGAGGCCCCTGCCAGACTGGCTCTCTCCTTCATTCTCCTCCTGATCGACTGTCTTTGTGTCTCCGTCGGCTTCGTCTACTTTTGCTTTCCCGGCTCATGTCATGTGAGA
Organism: Thunnus thynnus; assembly: GCF_963924715.1. NCBI lineage: Eukaryota > Metazoa > Chordata > Actinopteri > Scombriformes > Scombridae > Thunnus > Thunnus thynnus. The sequence goes on from NC_089517.1 coordinate 10,903,026, forward strand.
TCTCTGTGTCTCTGATTCTTAATTGTCTTCTCACCATTGGCTCATTTTCACTCTCTTCCCTCTCAGACTGGCTTTAAGGGCTCTTGTGCGACCCATCATTCCATTACCCTCCTACACTCTTTCCTCTCTTCATCCTTTGGGGAGCCGTGATTAGGAAAGGTTTATTGGGGAGTTTTTTTTCACTGTGCAGACCAAGTAACAAGGCCAAAGGAGAGATTATTCCAGAAGCTGTTGGCGCTTTAGGGAGTTGAAATGAATTCAGAACAGAAGTGCCTGAACTGAGCTGGCACTGAGTTGATGCAGTGCAGGAGGAGTGGTGGCAGTGTGGAAACTGAATATCATCTCAGCTGGTGTCTTTGAGATTTGCCGGGAAGAAAATGCGGAGATGCAAATAGAAAAGTTTCTGCAGTGCATCAGCTTCTTATTTCACTCTCTTCCATCTTGCTGCTGTTCTTCTCCCCCGATCTCTCCTTCTCTATTCCCTCGCTTCTGTCCTCCTCCTAATTAAGCTCAGTGTGCAGTGACACATCTGTACTGTACATCTCATGAGAGGCTTGTCTGTGTGTGTGTGTCTCTCATATACACACACACACACACACACACACACACACACACAGAGCGAGGCGCTTCACACATGTAATAAAAATACAAGACCCCTGGTAATAAAAGATATGGCTTTGACCGTAGAATTTTTTTAAAGTCGTCTGACTGTTCTTGATCATTTAAGAATGTGACTACAGAGTGAATCTTGGGAACATGAGTAAAAAGTTGAGCTATCATAGAAACACACATCAAAGCATACTGTCTTAAGGGAGACAGACGCACTTTAAAAAGGCTTCCAGTCAATGTGCTAAAAATAATCCAATGTCGTCCAATATTCATCAGAAGTTTTTGGAATCAGTCAAATGAGGTTTTCTTCTGACCTTGTGCACCTGAAGAAACGCTACAAACTTTCTTTTTCTTCTGCAGTCCAGGTTTTTTATATGTATTTTTAACATCTTCCCCGTTTATCTGCGCCCACCCCCCCAATCACCTCCACAGAGTCCTCAGAAGGCGTGTCCCTGCAGCTGGGTAACTCCAAAGACTTCATCCTCAGCTTGGACATCAAGTTCATCGCCAACGGCAGTGTGTCTGTGGTCCTCGAGACCACGGAGAAAGGGCCGCCCTTCACCATCCACTACGTGACCAGCACGCAGCTCATCGCCTTCAAAGATCGTGAAATCACCTACGGCATCGGGCAGCGAACCGCTTGGAGCACTCTGACCCGCGACCTGCTCACCGACCTCAGGAAGGGCGTCGGACTGTCCAACACCAAGGCCGTGAAGGCCACAAAGGTTGATTAATTGGTTGATTTGAATATGCTATGATCTGTACTAAAATATTCAAAACCACATGTAGGTAAAATGTTAAACTTCTGCTTGTTTGTCCGATTGAGGCAAATCTTTTTTTTTTTTAGGTTTTACTAAAAAAAAATTTAAATGCTCTATGTATATCTCAATTCTCAGGAGTTTTATAAAAATGTAACTTATGATCTATTAAGACATTAGAGTTTAAAAGCAGATTATCAAATTATGAGAACTTGGACACTAAATAATTACTTGGGGAGATTATTAACAACATCACAGCCCTGATTTCAGTTTTTAATTGTCTTGTCTGCATTCGCGTTTGATTTCTCTCTCAGATCATGCCCAGACGGGTGGTGCGATTAGTCCTACACGGACGTGGCTTTGTTGACAACGTCACCATCTCCACCACTGCCCACATGGCCGCCTTCTTCGCCGCCAGCGACTGGCTGCTGCGCAACCAGGATGAGCGTGGCGGCTGGCCCATCATGGTTACACGTAAACTGGGTGAAGGCTTCCGGCCTCTGGAGCCCGGCTGGTACTCAGCCATGGCCCAGGGCCAGGCCATGTCCACCCTGGTGAGAGCCTACCTCCTCACTAAGGACCAGGCTTACCTCAACGCTGCCCTCAAGGCAGTTGGACCCTACAAGGTGCCTTCAGCGCAGCACGGGGTCAAAGCTGTGTTCATGAACAAATACGACTGGTATGAAGAATACCCCACCACGCCCAGCTCCTTTGTCCTCAACGGCTTCATCTACTCCCTGCTGGGACTCTACGATTTGACTGAGACAGCTGGCGAGAAGCTTGGCAGGGAGGCCGGGCAGCTGTTCAGCCGTGGCATGGAGTCACTGAAGGCTATGCTGCCGCTCTTTGACACTGGGTCTGGGAGCATCTATGACCTACGCCACTTCATGCTGGGCACTGCGCCCAACCTGGCACGCTGGGACTATCACACCACACATATTAACCAGCTACAGCTGCTGGCATCCATAGACAACGCCCCCATCTTCAAGGATGTGGTGAAGCGCTGGAAAAATTACTTAAAAGGGATTCGTGCCAAGCACAACTAGACAAACTGTAACCCAGATATAGTATAGAGCTGAGATGATGACTGAAAAGAGGTTGAGTATAGTGTATGTGTGAGAATTGAATGAATGATTTGAATGTGAGAAGGAGGCTCATATCGTGCGTCCCAGTTTTGGTCGAGGTTCATAATCTAAAGGATGAGTTCAGTCAGCTGCAGCTCTCAAAGTTTCTCGTGTGCTCTGTTGCAGGTTTTATATTTTCTGCAACATCGATTGTAGCTCTCCTCTCTTCTTTTTTTTCCTTGAGCTAGTGTTTGTAATTATGCACAGACCTAGTTTCAGAGTGTGTGTTTTTTTTTTGTGTTCAGGAAGAACGTGTGCGGATGTGTTGTTTAAAATAACAATATATGATGTTAGAGAAAGATGAAACTGCTTGAATAGTTTAAACAGAATCACATGTTTCCGACATTCTTTGATGCATCCACCACAAGTCTCTTCTGCAGTCGTATTTTTTTACCATTTCATCCCAGATTTACAAAGTTTATTGAAGCAAATAAACTGTAAATAACAGAATATATTATAAATTATTTGGAGGAGGGTGTCGGCAAAAAAACCCAATAATCTTATCAATATAAAATACTTCAACATTTTGGATTTTATAACAGTTTTTTTCAAATGTCATAGCCTTAAAAACTCTAAGAAGTTTTATATCAGTATGTTATGTTTTTTTAGTAGATCATGTTTAAGCTGTTAGATGAGAGAAAATCATTTGGTCGTCTTTACAGAAAGGCCGAGGAGCCGAATGCTCTACGCTTATAAACTGGTGGATTTAATTTCTTTTCTGTTGTCCGTTCTCATGAAATACAGATATATAATAACAAATAATTTTAATCAGTTGAGATATGTTGACACTTCAGGTAGCTTAACTCATTTTAAATCATTTTTCCATTGACATAAATATAAGAAGTATTATACTTTACCTGTCAGGCTGCTTGAAATCAGCTCAGAGGAACCAAACCACTATGTTTGATTTAATGGTTAAACCAGTTCCACTACCAGCTAGACTACCTGGGTCCTTCCCATAATTCTACTGTGCTTAGCTTACACTAACTGGCCAAGGGTGCTGGCCAAGAGTGCATTGTCATGTGACTTGCACTGGGACCAGGTTGTGCTTCAGCTGAAGTGTTGCAGACTGCAGGTAGCATGCTGCCACAACATTAGTGGTCCTCATCAGTCCTAAAACAATCCTAATTAATAATTTAGCCTGATTAGCTGCCAGTGCTGAGGTGCTGTTATAAAATACTTTAAGATGAGATGCTTTTTGTGCATATGCCATCGCAGAAGGAATACTTAGTTCTGCATCACTTTGAGTTCAGCTCAGTTAGTGAAACATGTGTCTGCCACTCCGGAGATCCTGGGTTGTGATCTCAGCTGAGCCAATTAGGCACCAAGCTGATGACAAATTAATGTTTGCTGGAGAACAGCAGCTGAGAAATGAGCCACTAGATTCATTGATCAGGAAACACTGCCCCTCTGTTAGAGAGCAGTTGTGATCTAGATTGAGTCACATATGTTTATCTTTTTCATCGGTCTTGAAATGAATCCCCAGTGTGCGGACTTTAAATATGTACACACATGTACAGTAAGCTGTCTGATCATATAATCAATCATTTTCATCTGTTCAGACAAGCGACTGCACATGTAAAAGAGTCAATCCTGGCTGACTCACGTTTACAATTGAATTAATGTCAATTAATATGCACTGTACCTGATGGATAAGATGAATACAGTAGAAAAACCCACTAAAGTGTCACACAGATCAGCGTAGAGCCTCTGGTGTAATTTTATAAAGATTTCTTCATCCCATTCATCCCATAGTGATAATAAGAGATACACACAGGGCATAACTTTGAACTGAAACTTCCTTTAAAGCCAAACATTAGCTTTTGGTAAATCCTCTGACCCGTCATCACTTAAACATTAAAATCTTTATTTCTCTGGGTTTGAACACTATTAGTTGTAGCTACATTTTCACTCATTTTCACGCTCCCATCTTGACCGTTTGAGGTTGTTGTTTACTTGGAAGCTCATCTGAAAAGGTCTTTTTCTATAAGTCATGTTTCCAGATGATTATTGCAGGATACAAGTGTAGGTGGTGGCAGATGCCTGTGTTGTGTATTCGGGTAGAAATGCATGTGGGCAGCAGCTGCATCTCACTAGCATGTCAGTTTATAACATTTAAATAGACAATGCCAAGAGTACTGAAGCCTGAGGTAAATTCTTGACAAACATAAAGAGCCTGCCAGTCCCAGTGGGCTCTCGTTTCTCCTCTCAGCTGCCGTGGGTGCATGAACTCGCTGTTTTTAATCCAAGCGCTGCCCTGTTGACCGCTGTACGAGGAGAAACAGGCTCGCCAAGACACCAACAATTCACCCGGCTAATAGGCTGGAGAGCCTGCACGCAGTAGCTAGACGGGGATGAGTCAGCGCTTACCGGCATCAACACGCACACAAACAAAACAAAGTGGAGCCCTCAGCATCAATGAGGCTTTCATCGATCTACCTTAAAGATTATCAATGGGAGGCAGGAGAATCACAGGAATCAGGCTCCTCTGAAGTGTGTAGGGCGGATTCTCTGAGGTCATTTTCATAAACACTGGTGTAATCTTTGAGGTGTAAACATTTTCCCAGACAGTCTGCTCGCAGCTTGTCATTGTGTGATCTGCCAAGAATGAATCAAAGAAACGCCAGGATGTAACATCAGCTAGAAAAAAAAAAGAGAGACGGCTGAGTCGCTTTAGGTCAAAGTCCTTCAGGTACCTCTATCTAACCTCACAGCTTCATCTGCGACTTCTTGCATTCAGAACTAAGTGAGATTTCACAGCAGAGTATCAGGGCCACTGTAAAGAAAAAATGTATAATAAAGTTACAAAAAATAATGATATATTTCTAGAATAAAGTTTGAACATTTCATGAAATAAGTCCTAATATTATGAGTAATATTATAAGATTTATGACTCTCTGGACATGAGTCTGGACAAAAAGTCTTTTGCAAGAAAAACTGTAACTGTACGGTAAATAAGTCAGGAAAATGTAATCCAGTGTACCCAGTTTAATCATAACATACAGAATTTTGTTCTCAAAGCAACCTTTTCTCGTAATACTCTGACTTTAAATTGATAAATATAACTATTTTCTTGAGATATGACCTTTTAAAAAAAATAAAGTCACGACTTTTTCTTGAATTCACATTTTTCTCAAAATATTTTGACTTTATTCTCGATTTTCTTTTCTGAGAAGTGGCCCTAATCCTCCATCATAAAGGTTTATACTGTGGATGTTCTGTTTTAAAGGCAGAGAAGAGGTATGAGTGGAGGTTTTGTTAATCCCAGTTGATCTACACTTGATGAACCTTGATTTCTTCATTTCACGGTGGCATTTTTCTTCCCATGAACACTTGCATAGTTCATACTTTACAATTTTGACAGGACAAGTAGAAATATGTCGTTTAAATGGAAACTGAGCATTCAGGAAAGGAAGTTGTGTATGTATGTATGTGTGTGTGTGTGTAACTATCTCCATTTTGTTTATACCAAAGTCATTGATTTGAATTTGTATATTTTTGTGTGAACCGATTTCCATTCAGCATTTAATGATTTTAAGTCTCCTTGGAGATGTCACGAAGAGACACTGCCTTTTGAGAAATGCTAGTTTTTCAAACGTAGGTTGAATAGATAATTGCAAAAACAAGATATGTAAAACTTGCTTATCGTAAAAGGGGACGTGTGCAACTAGAGATTAGCATTTAGTCAGCTACTGTTTTAAAGGGAAATGAGCCAATAGCTGCAAATTCTCCTACAAAGTTTTTCTTTTTTTTTTTAAATTTCTTTTTGAAGTGTGTGTGTTTGCATCATTCATCATTTGTTGGAATCATTTGCAAATGTGTCGGATGTTTTGCTAGATAGACGAAAGCACAACTGCCGTTTCTGTTACATGATTTTGGTTTTTATTTCTTTTGGATGACTTTGTTTTTGTTTCAGGACAATGTGCAACGCCTTCATTAAGAAAGCTGCTATTATTGTTCACTGTGTAATAGGTATAAGAGTTTCTTTCTCCTCATTTTCTCTGTCTTTCCACTATTTGTTTTAAAGACTTCAACATATGACCACTGAGGTCAAATGTGATTTATGCAATAAAATGTTTACTGGGGTTGTGTCACCACAGGAGACCCAGAGTGGTTGTACAGACTTTGCAATCCAAGCACAATGTGCAAACGCTACCATTTTTTAGTCTAAGGAAGAGAGGTGTTTATATACAGAGTAAATCTTTGTGCTTTAAAACTTGCTTTTTAAAGGTGTAAAAAAAAATTAAAAATCATTTTTCTTAAACTCCTTGTTTGATCTCTTCTTCTCCCCCGTTTGACTCTGCAGTTTCACATCACAGCAGCAGTTTAATAACGATGTACGTACAGATGTTTGACTGGTTTATCATCTTTCATGTACATTGTAGAGCAATAACAATTACTTGATTAGGAAATTGACGGAAAATTGCAACTGTTCTGATTCTTTGGTTTCAGCTTTTCAGTTGTGAAGATTTCCTACTTTTCTTTGTCTTCTGTTCTTGTAAAATATCTTTGTTTTCTTTTTAGATTGTTGGGCGGAAAAAACAGGTAGTTTGAAAACATCAGCTCGGGCTTCTAGATTTTGTGTTTGACTATTTTCTGATATTTTATAGACAAAATAATCCAAATAATTAGTTTAGGAAATAATCGGTAAATGTTTGGGGTGTGTGGGGTCATATTTTATTGTACGAGACAAAAGAATTACTTTTTTTAAAATTTACATTGTATCATTTCTGCAATTAGCCATTAGATATATAAATATTTGCTTTAACAAAAGAAAAAAACCAACATAAACATAAAATGCAAAGGTATTAGCTTAAAGTAAAGTAAATAAAATCAATGGAATAACCAACTTCTACTGTATACCATTATATCTAGTACTTCTCCAGGCTGTACAACTTTATTGTCTGCAAAGATAGAAAGCTATCTTCAGTCCGTCTGACCGTTCAAAAAACACCTTTAAAAATTGAGATTAAGTCTCTATGAATTGATCGAGGTCATTTTCCTGAAGGATAAAATACTTCTTATGTGTGTTCTTTGTAGCCAGAGATCAAACCTGGAGATGAAGAGTGAGGATGTGAAGGTTCCTCTGTGATACATCTTCCTCTTTCCTCCTCACCTTCTGTTCCCAAAGAGCCCTCCACTGGCTTTGTGGCCTTCAGACAAGTTTACTGGCCACGTTATGACCCTCACCAGCTCGATTTTGATTTTTTTGTTTGTTTGTTTTTGGTGACTAACTATTTTTGTCCCTTTTTCCCATGTAGATTGGTAAGGATGCAGGGTACATAACACAAAAAGGAATTGAATGCCCTCATACAAAGAACATAAACTCCATTGGTAAAAACTCCACGTGCATCAATAACTCAAACTGTGTCAACATCTTGTCTGAGCTTTTACATTTCCAAAATAACACAACAAACTAAAGCAGCTCATACCGACCTCATACCCTCTACGCCTTGGCTGCAGAGAGAGGAAGAGAAAAAAACAAACAAAAACAAAGCTAAAAACAGAAACCATAAAATGTAGCTGCCAAATTTACAGTATCATGTATTTGTACACTCATATTTAGATATACAGTACACAACATTACATACATTGATATTGTACAACAGAAAACATTCAATAAGATTTGTAGAATACAAATCTGTAAAATTTGCTCACGCTGAAGCTATTAAGTCAGCTGGGCAGATAAATAGATGGCATACATTTCTTGAAAACATCATCCACACTAACAAAGAAATAAAGTTTACAATCTAAGAACATTCCTCGTCTGCAGTTTCCACTTTGATTATGACGGGCTTAGAGCCAAAGTGCTATTTAGAGCAAATAATCAGCTCTTTTGTTTTATTGGAATTAAGTTCCAGTGCACTCTGCTGACACCAAGCGTGGAGAGCAGTCACATGGTTGCCAACTGTATAAAACATAGTTTAATTACTTATTATTTAGTCATTTAGTCTGATGTCTTTGATATTGGATTCTTGATTTGTATTTCAAGAAGTTGGCTCCATCTCCAGAGTTTCATTTTTATTTAATTTGTCCTCAAATGTTGAAGTGAGGGCTGAGTGTATTTTAACCATTTCTTAGCTCCAATTTTGATGACTCAATATAGATATTAGTCTGTTTCTAGTTAATTCAGGTGGTGTTACACCTAAAATAATAGACTTTGGTCCTGCACAGCTCTGTAGCATTTTGTTCATATTGAATGCTCTTTCGGTGAAACTACTTAGAGGAAAAACAATCCTGATTAATAATTTATCCTAATTAGGCTATTCTGATCCAGAGAGAAGTGCAGACACCTGAGAAGGACTGTCTCTCCTGCCACCCGCTTGCATTTTTCATTAACTTCTGGCATTTACAGTATACAATCCAGCCATAATTTCTGCCTCAGAGCCACAGACTTCGTCCCACGCATCCCATTCCTCCTCTTTCCTCAACACTAACGATATTACCGTCTCTCCTGACAGTAGAGACTGTCTCCCAGTCCTGTAATTAGCCCAACATAAACCCGATAAGCTCAGTCTCTTCATGGCCCCTGTGCCGGCGTTCCTGCCTCCTCTGCTGTCATTCAGATGCCTTTGAGATGGTCGTGATAACATTACAGTGAATCCTTGGTTCTGCGGCGTCCGGAGGCCAGAGGCTTTATGGTGTCCATAAATTTACCCACTAGATGAAATTAACACACCGTTGAACCCTGCGTTATTGAATTTGTGTGTGTGTTGTTTGGGGGTCTCGAAGGAGGTGGGAGAATGTGGAAGCAACAGAGAAAAGAAAACAGAAACAGTACACCTGCCACATCTTTATGAGTGCAATTTGACAACCGAAGTCCCAGATGTTTTTCTTGATCTTTTCACCTTGCTGAGTGACTTTCCTCTAAAGTTTTAATCTTAAAGCAGAAGTGCAACACTTTGTAAAATGTTATGTTATTTGCTCTCTAGTGGAGAGTTACAAGAGAAGATCGATACCACTTTCATACGTTAAGTGGACTGCATTTATATGGCGCCTTTCTAGTTTTATCAACCACTCAAAGCACTCTGTAATACATGCCAGTTTGGAGCCAGCGCATGCCAACATTCACCCATTCACACACGTTCATACACTGATGTGCAGAGGCTGCCGTCCAAGGTGCCAACCTGCTCATCAGGAGCAATACAGCGCTTCCTAACACAAATGTTTCACACACACACACACACTCACACAAACAATTTGCAGTTGCAATCAGGGGTTCAGTATCCTGCCCAAGTATCCTGCTTCAACATGTGGCCAACCCTCTGATTAGTGGACCACCTCCTGAGCCACATTCGCCCATTTGTCCGTTAATGTTCCTCCACTCAATATTGTTACTACTACATTTACATGTGAAGGCTGTGTTCATATTCATCTGCTGAAAGTGGGAAGCTTCTCTGTGTTCACCTTAAACTCTGAGATCAAGGCATGTACCTACGAGCATGATGTGTGACATCACAACTAGTTTGGAGCATATCGTGGTCCAGTATACAATTTACACAAGTGTGATGTGGAAACTTGAAGCATCCAGTGCACAAACACTGAGAATGGACCTTACAAGTACTGTAGGAGACATCTTGTGTGCAGCAGTTAAATTTTTGAAATGAACAATGTTTGTATTTTCATAGATTCTGGATTTTTTTAATAAGGGAGAGAGAGTAATTTGTAATAATGTAAGTTTTTAACAAGTTTTTTGACCATTTTTGTGGAAAAACCATATCAGACAAATTATTAGTCAAAGCAGAGTACTTTTAACTGTCTTATAACAGAGGAGGAATCTTTAATATACTGCCATGGTCAGGAGACAGATTGCTTAGCTTAGCATAAAGACTGGAAACGGTGTTTAAACCAACAAAATATGAGTGTTAATTGGTGATATATTTAACGGACAAATCTAAAAGCAACCCTGTCTCAAATTATTTATATACTACTTAATTGTTTTCCCAATTAAGCTTCAATGGCAAATGTAATTGCTGCCCGGATTATGTTCAAAGGCAATGTTTTTTTCAAATAGCACTACACACTGCTAGTTACTGCCAGCAGATATTGTACTGCAAGATCTTCTCATCTAACCCTCCACCAGAATGAATAAATATATCATCCAAAATATCCATTCCTTTAAAACTTTCCCTCTCATTAGCTACTCTAGCAGTCTGCTTTAAAGCCTTCCTAAATCACCAGAGTCCCTCCTCTCTGTGATCTTCCAAATCAACATCAAACTCCACTTCTCAGGCTATTTTGTTTCATGTTTGCTACTGCTGTCAAACTCATCAGCCTCATCCTCTCTTTTAAATGAACACCAAAGACAGAGAAATGATCTTTACACTACAAAACACTAAAATAAAATAGAATCTCCCGCCTCGGTTTCCAAACCAGGTAACTGCTGTGTTTTGGCACACTTTGGCTTGTGTGGTGGCGAGAATCAGTCTTCTGCAGTGCAATCATCAGCTTAGTCAGAGAGGATAATGGTTCTGGAGGAACAATGAAGAGACAGAGCAGCAGTAGGAGGGAGAGTAAATAGAAGAATGATATGAAGATGTACAAGAGACAAAGCAAGTCTGTGGTGGGGAAATGTCTATGAGCGCAGGAGGAGTAGATGTGAAAGTCTGAAATTCAACAGAGAAAAAGAACGCCTGGAGTCGACAACTATTAATAATATATGAGGGGGCGTCTGCCACACACGCTCCTCATTTGGAGGCACAAACTGCACCTCATCAACCGAAACACCAGGGAGGCACCAACACTTTGAGCAGCTGCAGCAGTCTGGTTGAGTGCAGTCTGACGCCCATCTGTCCCTCTGTAACCTCACGCAGCCACAACAGGGAACAACACATAAACACGACACATCTTATCGTTATTATGATGAAAACTGGTAAATGTACAAATTATTATTTAATGAAAGGATGTAAGAGAAAGACTAGCTATAGTTGCTTCCTTAAAAAATAAGATTTACATACAAAACATGTGATCAGCTTATCACATGTTGTTATAGACTAAACTATAGTAGTTAAATGTGTTCTGCCTCCAGCAACTGCAGCATCAAAATGCTACATACACATGACTGCATCAGTAATAATAATATAATAATCCAGGGGGGATTTTTCTGCACTATTTTAAGTGCATTTTGCTAATAACACTTTTACACCTTAGTAACATTTTCAGTGCAGAACTTTTACTTGTAACAGAGTATTTTTACAGTGTGGTTTTGTTAATTTTGTTTAATTAAAAGCATTCAGAAGCATTTGGATGCTTCAGTTAAGTAAAAGTAACAGTTTGCTGAAGGGACTGCAGATAATAATTAGCTACGAGCTAATCCTGCTACAGTACATCAAATAGTAACATTTATGTTAAACACTGTACATGGCCCCTTACAAATAAAATAAATAAATAAACAATAGCACACTGTAAAAAATATTCCTTTTTTAAGTAAGAATTCAGCATTTAGAATTTTACTTGAGTAAAATAATGGAATCTACAAAATGTATTTACAGTATCAAAAGTAAACATAACATCAAGCAGAATGTCTTTTATTGGATTATTATTGATGCATTAACATGCAAGCAACATTTTAATGTCATAGCTGATGTTTACTTTATATCTTTATTGTGTATCTTATTGTTATTGTGCATAAATACTTTTGCCTGCTGTACTGTCTCAAGCCTCATCTTAAGCATTTTGTACAGGTTACATGAGTTATTTTGCACAAATTAAGCGTGCAGTTGAACTTGACTTGAACTTGGTGGAGGTGGAGCAAATTTGAACTACTTTATATGCTGTTGAGTAGTTTAGTCTATAAAAGTGCATGATGTTTTGTAAACTCATCACATGTTTTGTATGTAAAATATTTATCTGTCAAGAAACTAAAGCTGTCAAATAAATGTTTTGAAGCTCATACTCCCCCCTGAAATATGGAGAAGAAGTATAAACCTCAAAATTGTGCTTAAGTAGAGCTACATATGAATTAAATCTATATATTCGTTGTTTTTTAATGAAAGTAAGATATGAAATTTTAATATTTGTGCTGTGAGCCTTTGGACTACTTACAGTGAAGCCGCATCTGAAGTAAACAAAAGCATATTAAAGAAAGCAGCGTTTGCATCAGCATCTACGTCTCAGTGAATGCTTAATGTGAGAAGCTACTTAGTAGTTGTGCTGATGTTACACAAACATTCAGAGTTTGCCACAGGAGGCTCTTTGGCTTGCAGTAAAGGGATGGGAGTAGGGGGGAGGGGGTGAGGGGGGGTATGGGAGGAATGCTTTGGCCTGAAGCGAATTTGTTTCTTTTTCTCATTAACAGTCAATAAAAAGAAACAAGCAGCTCTCCGAGACCTTTCTGCTTCTGCAGTGATGCAGTTTAATTCTTTGTGATGCTTCCAAAAGACGTAGCTTTGTAAAGTCACTGAGTAATGATAGAATTAATAAATAAAATAGAAAACAAAGACAAATCTGGGGACAAAATCTGAGGACGCTGTGTTCCCTTATTAAACAAAACCTTTAAAAAAAGCTTTTGTTCAGGCTTCACCGTATTAAAATAAAGTCCATGAACACTTTAATGTCTTTGTTTTGTCTTTATTATCAACAGCAGATGTACCTGTTCAAGCCCAAACCTGTGGAGCTTCTGTTTGAAAGCACTGACACCTGGTGGAGATATGAGATAGTTCAAGAGTGAGCACAAATATCAGCAGGAATCAGAAACACTAACAGACGCACAATATGTCTTCATGGAAGAAGTTATCATTGTTGACAAATACTGTACATGAATAAACAGTTTAAAATGTCCTGATGTTTGCTTATAACTATATTATGGTGTTTTATAAAGCATTTATTTAATGTTTATAAACCGCCTATAGGCAAGATTAAAGTGTTAAATATATTTTCCTCACTTACCTGTAGCGGTAAGCAGCCATGTAGGTTGTTCTAGTTCTGAGATACTTTTTATTCGCCACTGACACTTAAGCTGCCTCTCCAATAAAGTAGAGTTCAGCTAAATTACATTTGTAGCGTTCACAGTACTGAAAAATGAAAAAAAAGTCTTGGTCACTTTGGAAAATGAGCTGACTTCACTGTGAACAGATTTCACTGGGGACCAGTAACAGATAACTACAACCAGTGGAGTAAAAAGTACAATATGTCCCTCTGAAATGTAGCCGAGGATATGAAAAGGAGGAATCAGTACTTCTAAATTGTAATTACATAAAGTATTTCTTAGTGTAAGACAGAAAATGGGTTGCTGTTGGTGAGGAATTGAAGAAAAAGTAAAAAAGCGTAGAAGTAGAAGAAGAGTCCGAACATAAAAAGTGTTGTAAAAAGTACATAAAGTTAATAAAAGCTTATCTAAAACTCCTTTGGTGTTCTGAATAGAAGGGCAGTGAGCTAAATAAAAAAGAATATTATCATTACACACAAATAATATACTGTGGAGTAGTTTGGTGTTACAATAGTTCATGTACTACTCTCACTTCTATAATGTTGGTCCTCGTTTTAAGCTGTTAGATGTTAAACTTGTAAGTATTTAAAAGGAAAAACAACTAGATAACACAGGTACAACAAAGCCTGCTGACTACAACCAGTATTGATGTCATGCTGGGAGAGGTCAGAGGTGAAACAGACTTAAAACTTTCAACCAGAGAGGGCAGTGAAACTCTGTTTTTCAGCCTGATTAAGGATCGCTTCCATTGTAAGCGCAATATGGAGGGATCTTCTAATGGCCAGTATGAACAGGAGGAATGATTTAGGCGAGAAAAACCTGTTTCAATGTTCTTTGGGGCATATGACTGTTGTTTTAGGACAGACTTGTGAACTCATGAACCTTCCCCTTTAACTGCTAGATTCAAGATGTGTCTTAATTGGCTCCAAAATGTTTGTTGTGTCATAAATCATGATCATAGGTACACGTTAACACATGCCACTTAATCGCAACGTTTGCAGTTTGATTTTGGCAGCAGATCTTTGTTGACGCTCTTTCTCTTAGTTTCCTGTCATATCTCAACTGTCTCCAATAAAGGCATTTAATGCCCAAGAATATATTTATTTAAAAAAAAAACCTAAAACATTCAATGTGAACACAGAGACTTTCCAGCTTCAGCAGATGAATGTGAAAACAAACTTACATCATTCTGTACAGTGAAGCTCAAACATCCAACTGAAGGAACAAGAAGAAAAACACATTTAATTCATAACAGGACTTGAAGTTTTTCTTTAAAGGAAGTGTGATAAGTATAAATGAAAACTGAAAAGATGTACCGACTCATTCTCACTCAGCTGATAACTAAGTGTGATTTCCCTCTAATTGTGGTACTAGTGTTGTTTTCTTTTTCACCATATTCCTACAAACAGCGGAAGTGGCACACCCAGGCAAGTTTGATCAAAACACATTTTGTAAGAATAAATATAAATATATATATATATGTATAAGTAAATAAATAAATATAGCTAAACTTGATTTATTGCTGACTTGCCGTGTGTGTTGAATTTGTAGTTTGATTAAAACAGCAGCCTCCTGGTGGCTGCCAACCTGTAGGCCCCTTTGTGTTGCAATAAGTATTTTGTTCTGTCGTCTGCGAGCCGGTCCTGCAAAAATAGGCGTGAGACGCGCGTCTCCTGGACCCGGTTAACACATTAGAAACGTCTCCAACAGCCTGACTACTAAAAACTGTTATCAGTTTGACAGGATAGAGGAAACTCTTCAGGGGGGACATAATAAAACTTTTAGCTTCTGAAATATTATTCGACAGCTCTGATGGAGTTCAGGATTTATCAGGTCGGCTGCTTTACTCCAAACATTTTCACTGTATGAATCTGGACTCTGTGTGTGACATTTTGGATGTGTAGAAGAATACAGAACATTAATTAACATGAGATCCTGACCGATCCTGTCGAGATTTAAATAATCAATGAAGTTACGCTGCTGTGCTTCGTGCGTAAATGCGCACAGCGTCTCTCTCACTAGGAAGACGCGCTTATCGTTTCTGCTGCGATGGGATCGATGCAATGATTTAATAATCTCAAACATTTTTCTGGAGCGGTTTTTTAATAGACAGCACCTCCAGATGAAATCACGTTCTGGGTTCAACCAAAATCAAGGTTGTTGTCATGACAGTGGTATGGACAGTTTTCTTGATTAGAGAAGAAGAGTGTAAGGACGCAGTTTTCTGTAAAATGTAGTGATTTGTGTTATCGTGAGCTGCCCGATACTGAAGCAACAATGGCTGTAGGCTATAATGAATGCTAGAGGGATGTGTTAGATTTCTGTCTACGGTAACACCCCTGCTGTCTGGGTTTATGTTTAGTTTGTGCAATGAAATAGTTATTTAACAATGTCGCGTGCTGTAGAGCCGATGCGTACTACTACTGGTGTGTTGCCTTTATAGTCTGATGCTCTGTTGCTTGAGCATGTTGGATGGGCAATGTTTTGCTGTTATTGCCTTTGTGATGCAGAACATTGCGAAGGTTTACAGTTTGTCTATTTTTCTTCTTCTAACTTTTCATAAGTCAGTTTTTCTTGGAAAAGATGGCCCTCCCACTTTTATACTGTTCCACCCAAAATATAATTTCTGCCTACGCCACTGCCTACAAATAACTTTGTTGTTGTCATTTGACCTTGTTTTCTTTATCCTCTCACTCTCTTGGAGCTTAACCCTGGGCTTTGTGTACTCTTTTTCCACAAGTGTTGATGACTAACACATTAACTCATATTAACAGTTCTGACTTGCAGCCAAATCAAACCTGCCTTCCACTCAGAAATGCAAATCCTGTTGTTCCTTTTGTTTTCTCCCCTTAAACCTGCTGTGTTGCTCTGGCTATGACTGCAGCTCTGCCCCTCTGAGAGAAAGTAGAATTAGATCCCAAGGTGTTTCACTGTGGTATGTCCATTAGTTCATCGCACTGAGCTGTTGTGATTGCAGCTTACAACAGTTTAAAGGAACACAGTGATAGTCATATGTGTGCACTTTTTAACATACTTGGTATTGAATAATTCTAAATATACTGGATTAGGCATTAAAACCTGAAAGATTTGGGTTTGCCGTCAAGCTTTTGAGATAAAGCATTAACTCAGTTTTTTTGTTTAAACCTAAGTTAACATGACATTTTGTTACAGATTATTGATTACCATAAAGCAAAAGAGCCCTTATATCCTCCAAAGTGAAAATATATCACACCAACAAAATGTAATTCTTGTTTTCTTTATTAACGCGAGCAAACTGTCAAACAAACCACAAATAAAATCTCCTACTTTCCACTTCTTAATTCTGTGGTGGCAGTGAGACGTGTTTGCTTTCATTGCTTCACAGTTTGAACAAGATAACAGGCCCGGGGAGCTCTGGCTGGGCTGGGCTGGGCTTGGCCGCCTTTGCTGGGTGTGACGGCTGCTGTCGGTCTGAGGGCAGATGGTGACATGTCAGTTCACCAGGAGACGAGCAAGAAAGTGGCATGAAAGGAACTCTGTTGACTTTCCTGTCGGTGCGACTCACACCCTTCATTCATGATATCGGCCTTATCTAGACTATCTGAAACTCAGATTGCACTTGTATGTTCAGGGCTGAGCTGAGCTGAACTACTGAACTCACTCTCAGTTTCTTGCAGGAAAATGGCAAAAAAATATATCAGTTAAAGTTGCAGACCATTGATGTCAATCACAACTGTTCTTTTGTGTTTGAAGGCAGATTTTTTTCACTGAAACCTGCCTTACTGGCTTGATTGTCATCTGTTTGTGACAGTGTGATGCAATTACAAAAAGGAGAGCAGTGTTTTGTGAACAGCAATATCAAGATGTCTTGATTGAGGAGCCATGATTTTGGTCTAATCTGGAAAAACTTGTCTTCCATTACAACGCAGTATTTAACTGATTTCTTGTGGTGAAGCAGCAGTTGTGTGTTTGTGTGTGTGTGTACCTTTGAGTATACACCTGTGAATGGAAGGAGGAGGAGGAGGAGGAGTGGCACAGGTATACTGGATATTCTCGCTGGGTTTGAAGAGGGAGGGAATGAAGGGGAGGAACTTTCGAGACGGCATGGCAACACAAACCTTAAAAAGACAGAGGCACACCCAGCCGGCGGCCTCAGTTCAGCTCACTGAAGACCGCAGCAGCAGCAGCAGCAGCAGCACCTTGCAGTAGTCATGCTCAGCCTCATCAAATTACCACGAGTCTTCACCATCAATCAAGTGCCCAAAGTAAGTTCAGCTTCACTGTATCTTTAATGGACTTTTAGGACATTTCAGTTTCACACAGTCAGACTGAACTGGAGTCAATTTAGAGGGTGAAGTTTGGTAGGAAATTCGAAGTGTCCCTGATTATTTGGAAGAAAGCCAAAAGTCATACCTCCAGAGTCACACCCATCCTTATTTACACCTTTCTTATCTCACTATATAACATTAAACATGATTGATTTCTAAGTTATACTTCTGAGTGCATTGCTCAGACTGAAAAACCCTGAATTAAACTTGTTTGTTTGCACATGATGCAAATGTTTGGACATCTAGCCTTTGCTTCAGTTGAGTTTGAATGTGTTTATTTAAAGTCACTTTGGTTGAAGAAGGATTTATTAATGTAATGTAATGACACATTCAGAAATAGTGGTCCACAAATCACAAGTAGGCTTGTTATTGTCTCAGTGTAGCTTATTGTATAAGTAGTTTGACCAGTGAATGACTTTCTATCTCAGATTGTTTCATTTTAAGGTGTTTTAGAGGCCTGCATAGTTGAAAGTATCAACTATTTCATAAAAAAAAGTTGAACTGAAATATCTGTTCTTCTTTCTGATACCTGTAATTATCTTGTGACCCTGTCAGATATTTCCTGTGACGACTCAGGGTGTCCCAACCTGCCAGCTTGGGAATCCCACTTTAATAATAATACATTTTATTTACAGACACTTATTCAAAGACACTTTACACAACAAGTTAAAAGGATCCTAAACAACAATGTACCTGCTAGATGACATTTTATACAGAGATATTAAGTCTTTTTTTTTACTTGTTACACATTGTTCAAAACACTTTTGAGACACTCCTTCTGCCTCTAGTGTAGGAGAAATAATGGATTTCACTGAGTATTCAACCTGACAACTGGACTAACCAGAAGTTTTCTCCCTCAAGGTTTTTCATGAGGATAGCATCATCTCGGGCTACCGCCACCCCCGCAGCTCAGCCACTGACTGCATCCTGAGCCTCTTCCAGCTGACCAATGAGACGCTAAATATCTGGACTCACTTTCTACCGACCTGGTACAGCTGACAAACAAACATGTTTTTTACAGCACACATGCAATGCATCACAATTTTAAGATTCCTAAATGTGTGTCTGCTGGTAGATTGTTTTCTAGATTGAAAAAAATGTAAGGAATCACAACCGAGGGCATCTGAGCACAGTTTTGACAGGAACGATGATTTATGTTAGCGTGGTTTGGTAAACACTGCTGATCATGAGCTCATGAGTTTATTTCCTCTTATGAGGAAAACAGCTCTAATCTCACCCACCATAATTCACTCCCTGCAGTTTGAAACTAGCAAAATATCTCATTATTTTTGAATTCTGCATCCCAAATGAAGAATTTTCTGAATTGTAACAGAGGTGTTGTGTTCAAGATAACCAGGAAGCATTCCTTGTCCATGTTAAAAGGAATATTGTACAGCTTGTAAAGCTTGCAGTTTAGAGAGTAATCCAGAATTTTCTTATATAATTTCATTGTGTGGTTTTAGAAACTGACATTTTCTGAAGTCTTTCTCTAGTATCACATTAAGAGAGATGATTTATAATATCAGTTATGGCACATTATTGACTAATTGACTAAACTCTGTCTATATTTATTACCATGGATGCACTTTCCAATTACTAAATAAATATCAGCAGAGCAGTGGCTTTTACATTATAATATAGCCGTTGTGGATACTGTGATTTATCACTATCAGCTCGGATTGACTTGAGTAACATGAGAAGGATTGCACATACAGTACAGACAGGTTTGTTTGGAAGTCGTACATCCCAGCAACCATGCGGGTCAACTAGACCTCCTGCAGTCTCACAGTGCTGCTCTGTCAGTGGCCTTTCATGTTTGACAAGCCTGAAGCTTAATAGGACCCCTGTGGTTCAGTCACATTTGTACAGTTTATTTATGCTTCATGCAGTTTTTTAATACATTTACTCAGTTTTGTTGCACACATTGTAAAAAAAAAAGAAGTAAATTTATATTCTTTGGTGTTGCGAGGATGTTCAGAATTAGAAAAGCGATCAGCAAAGTAAAAATTTCAGGTGACAAACCAAACTAGTCTCCTACTTTAACAAAAGCTTAATTTATAATCTATAGCTGTGATTTATTACAAAGTCAGAAAGTTCTGTGAACCATTTCAGACTTTAACAATATAGACCTTTATAATGTTGTGTTATTAAGGTGAGTTCAAGTGATGGACGGTTTGCGGGATTGTTTGGTTTTCTCTTCACGTCAAGAGTTTTTAATCCTACGTACCTGTAAGACCTTATGGCAGGAATCAGGTTTAACTATGGAACAGTTTTTGTAGAACTTTTCATTTGGGGTCCATTAACCAGTTCAGTGTAAACTCAGGTCTGTATGTTTTGTTTATTTCTTTTAATTCATTTAAGAACAGAGTCGATTTATAACACTGTTAAGAACTGTATCTGAGGAGGCAAAAATGGCATCGACATACCATTTCTGTTCGACTACCAACCATTTGTGTTTGTGAAGAACAAATCTGTGATGTCGCTAAAGTTGTGGAATTAAAACATTTAACTTTAATTTCTGGTAGGTTTATTAGACTTAATTTCAGCCACATGCACAGTTCAAATAATATAGCACAACCATGGTTTTAATGCCTCGCCTTGTGTTGGGGCAGTATTACATGTAGCAAGGTTATATACAGTTATTGTAATTCATAGGAGCGTTGTATTCATTTTGTTATCCACAGTAGATTTTAAAAATGTAAAAGTTTTTATATAAACTATGAAAGTCAAAATCTTCAGCTTTCATCAGGGGGCCAAATGCTTTTGCTGGAGGGCCCAATTTGGACCACGGGCCGCTATTTGCCTACCATTGTCTCATGATATGCAGGAACCTTTCTGAATTTAGAGCTTATTCTGTACAATACAATGGATGTGGCTGCTTAAAATTCAGCGTAGTGATTAGGCAGTGTCGTATATGGGGGGGATCAAATATGAAAATGTTTTGCAAACTGGAAATCATTACATAACACTTTGTCTACTGTAAAACTTTGAATTCATCTAAACAAAATAATTCATGTAAATAGTAACTTTTAGTCTGATAAACCTAACAAACAAACAAAGTTCAATTAAACAGTATGACTCCTTTAAATGAGTTGACACAACTAGACGGCCCTGAAACTGAATAAACTCAAAAAGACTTTGCACCTTGTTGCTTTTATTTATTTTTTACACATTTTTACAGTGTATCAAGGGACACAAGCAACACCTCTAGATGCATACAGAGAGACTGAGAAGCTGAAAGAGAGGAAACGAGAGGCAAAGACAGATAAGAAATGAGAGACAGAAAGATAGAATAAGGATGATTTGCATATCTGTCCACCGCACATTTTAACACAGTATGTTCATTCTAACTATAGACTTTATACAAAGATATCTTTATGTTATATTTAGATCTTCATATACAGTCTATGATTCTAACTGAAACAGCATAGCAGCAACATTTCGACTCCTCAGCAGCGTAGCGTCTTTTCTCTGTTTGTTTGAAATCACCTCATTACAGCATATAAAGATTAAATCTATCCGAGACTTGTGGCGGCTCTGTAACTGACTCCTGATGCAATTATATTGTCAGTGGGCATGATGAGTGTGTTCATGTGAGCATATTTTGGATTTCAGAGTTACTACGGAGGTTTCTGCTCCCACTAGTCATGTTGTACTTCCTCCCTGCTGAGATGGCAGTTGCTTTGACTGCAGGGTCCAGGGAGAAAGACAGTGTGTGTTTGTATGTGTGTGTGGGAGGGGAGAATATACTAAGGTCACATGGGTGTTAGGTGTCATGGGGCTCGGCATACAGCTACAGGCCAGTCACTAATGAGCAGATCTGTGCTTAAGGCTTTGATATGAGTTGCCACAATTAGTTAACTGCTCAGTGACGGGGAAAAGCACAAATAATGTTGATTTGTTAATGAGGTGCACCGAGACGTGGCCACGATACACAAGGCGAACCTCCTGATAAGATAAAGCTTTTTGAAAAGAACTGTTAGCTATTACGCAACAGACAGTTGCTGACAAATGCTTGATTCAATAATGTACATGTTACTTTATCATGAACATCTCAGCCTGCTCTGGATTCTGACAGGAAAAGCAAGCCCTTTAAATACCATGATCTTAAACATCCAAAGTAAGGCAAAAAGTTCTCTATGATACCTTTTTAAATAGCTCATTCGATGTCTTTGTGTCAGTTATCATAAAGTGGGAAAAGAGATATAAAATATCTATCACAGTGTTGCTATTCTGTTGAGGTCTGCCAGAGACATTAGAAAGGAGGTTTATGCAATTTTGTAGTGTTGCTCATCAAGTAATAGTCTCATATTTTGGGGAATATGCTTTCTTGCTTTTTATTATATTGATACCACTGTCATATCTTTATGTCAAGTATGGAGTTGGAGTTGGGAGATGATTAGCTTAGCTTAACGTAAAGACTGGAAACAAGGCAAAACAGCTCACCCGGCTTGCTCCTGAAGTCCCAAAATACATCTACCAACACCTCTAAAGCTAATGAATTAACACGTTATATGTTGTTTCTTTAATCTGTAAACAAATAGAAATGCAAAAATGGCAAAAAAAGTTGTGGTTTTACATGCTGTAAGTATTTCTGTAGGAAAAGTTTGTTTACACTGTACTTGCGCCCACATTTATGATGTACAAATGTAAAGTTAATGTTCAGATTATCCTTAATTATTTCACATGTAAATATCCCAGAATACTGCTACAGTGTGCGACGGACAGTGCTGAGTACTGATGAGCGTTGTAGAGAGAGAAACTGGTCGGTTGAGACTCTACAGCTATGTGCTTGTTTTTTAACGTCACGCCAGAAATGACTCAGTACTGAAGTGTTTTCAGTTATTACATACCTTTAACCTTGTGTTATTTTTGACTACTTTTACTGCCAAATAAGTACTTGTTTCTTGCTTATAAAGTAACAACAGGTCTACTGTACAGTGTCTGGCTTCTCTATCCACCCCGGGTATGGATGATAACATTTTGTTAAAAGAAATACCTGCTTTGTTTTGGTTATGTTGCTGTGTGTTCACTACTGTCACTATCAGAGAGGATGGAGTGGTTTCGTGTGTGAGTATTTGGGATGCTGCTGAGGTTGTGTGGTTGCGGTTACATTAACTTTTTAAATAGATAAATAAGTTACACGCACAGTTACTCTCGCTCCAACACACGATGAGATAAACCCACTCTAAACTTCACATTAGCTAGGTTGAGCGCTGCAGAGAGAAAAATCTCTGCTCAGGGCCCCCAGAAGGTTAGAGGCGACCCTGGTTTACATGTTTTATACTCACAAAATCATTCAGTGACCCCTCGAGCCCTGTATGGAAGCATCTGCATTTGCTTTGTTTACTCATTTATTCAAGTTTTTCCTAATATTTCATTTCTCTGTATATGTAGATACTCATTTATGGCCTCTTCTTTGTATTATTTTTGGTGTTGGTAGCTTGACTGTTGATATGATGGTCAGGCTTCAAAACTTAGTGATTTAAATGACAGAAGTGTGACTAAAGACGCTCCTTATAGCTGAATCCACTTGTGTGAGCCTTTTTATTTGTTGACTCACCTTCACTCTGTTCTTGTTACAAGGCTGAAAACGTTACTGTGAAAAAAAGGTCAGTGCTGCTGCATCCACTCTGATCTAATCAACGTAATGTAACCCGTTTCTCCTGTCAGGTACTTCCTATGGAAACTAGTGACGGTGGTGCTGATGCAGACAGCATGGCAGGACTCCTTCACCTGGCCTCTAGTGATTTTCCTTCTCTCTTGCTGCATTTATCCGCTGGCGTCCAGCTGTGCTCACACCTTCAGCACCATGTCAGCGAGGGCACGCCACATCTGCTTCTTTTTTGACTACGCCGCCCTCAGTTTCTACAGCCTAGGTAGGTCTGTGTGGTTTACTGGTTGTTTTATGTTTTGTGCACTCAGCCCTCCTTGTGCACAATGTTGTTACTGAATTTTCTGTAACTTAACAACTGTTTAAGTTATTCAAACAGATATGGTTTGAAAGGGATGTATGAGAAAGACTTACATGACGTATGAAATTCCCTTCACATTAAAAGAGTCAGAATGTCTTCAAATATGCTGGGTCTGTACGTAAACATTTTAGAGATAACAGTTCAGCATGTCATGGTTATAATTAGATAATAACGTGACACAGCGACTGAGATACTCCAACATACTGCATGAATGAGTCATACATCTCAAACATGTGCACAATGTAATTCTATCCAATAAGACAGCCCTGACTGATCTCTGTTGTCTGTGTTATATATTCTGACTTCTTGATGTATGTAAATAGTGGTGGATAAAATATCATATCTCTCAGACTTGAGTGCACAGATACTTGTGTATATATATATACAGTATATATATAACACACTGTTGATGTGTCCTCCTTCAGGGTCAGCAATCACCTATTCAGCTTATGTTTTCCCGGACAAGTGGGGGAACAGCCTCTTCCACCAGTTCTACGTCCCCATCGCTGTGTTCAACACGGTCATCTGCACCGCCCTGGCCTGCTACTCCAGGTATTGTCAGAGAGTTTACTTTACAGAACTCCAACTAAGTCTTAATGTTGTCTTTTATAAAGAGAAGAGCAACATATTTAGCATGACAACATGCTGCCATGCTAAATATTATGTGCTATGCTACTGCATGCATGATAACATGATAGCATTAGCTAGCTCCAGTTTGGAGACACAGAGCCAGGTATTCTTTCTTTTCAGGGATAAATCCCTGGAGATCTTTAAAAAACCCAGAAAGTTGTTTTACTTACCACAGTACTACACAATCCTCAAAAAACATCTGGATGGAAAATGCATTCAATGCCTGTTAACAAGGATTTTAACATGAAATGACATATCTCCATACTCATTTTTTCCAACACAAGAAAAACATACATACATACAACATATCACTGTACACACTGCATGTATAACATACATGCAACATATTACTGTGAAAGAAGTAGGCTGTAAAATAATTTAAAGTAACATCAAATACAACTGATAATTAAGTTTTTAAATTTTGAATTGTGTTGCACAAATTGAAAGGACATATGTCATTTCTTACTTCCATCTTAGTGTAAATTAGGAAATACTGTTGCAACTTGGGAAACAAGTTAAAAATCTTTTTACTGTACTAAGCAGACAGAATATTTTTTCATCCAGATGGTTAGAAAACGTCTTTGAGGATTCTGGGAATAGTTTTCTAAAACAACCGTCTGAGGGGTTTTTTTTTAAAGAATGCTGGGAATTTATCTTTCAGAAAAACAAATGTTTAAATGTGTATCTTTGTCACCTGACTGAAATGATAAGGTACAAACAGAGGCTTAATGTTAGCATGTTAGCATAATAAGCTAATATGCTAAATGCTGCATCCTAAATGTTGGCATGTGCATATTCTACATGTTACCTGATAAACTTCAGCAGATTAAAGATCAAAGGTTAAACCCTTTTTAGAGTAAGCTTTCCTCAAATTCTTTTCTTTACTTTAATCTCCAGTTTTGGTTTTATCCACAACTTTCCCCAATTGCCAGTGTCATTCACATGACAGTTTAACTTGTGAATAAGGAAAATGTGTTATGCATTTAAAAGTGGTCAGTCACAATGTGATCAATTTGGGATGGTCACTTCTTTATTGCATTGTAATGTGTTACATAAATCCTTATCACAGTGGTTAGCAAACAAAGCACAATCAAATGACTGGTTTTCTAAGTAGGAAGGTTTTGTTTGTTTATCTTCCAACAATATGCAGCTGTATCAGGTGCTTCTCAGGTCAAAGACAGCAAACTTCAGACAGAAAAGACTGGAGCACAGTGATTAATATGCAAACACTGTGATGAAGACATAGTATTGTGGAAACATTAGTCTGTTTGCACTATTAAAGACTTCAAATCAATCACTGTGCTCCAGACGTTTCTCTTGGAGTAAAACTAGAAATCTCAGAAGGTGTAACGTTTGGAGCACCTTTGTCATGTGATATGAAAAAAACAACACATCAATAAAACACTGATCCACCTACTGTATTTACAACATTAAACATATTGTTAGTGCTGTTATCTCTTCATGTACTGATATAATGTTGGCTTGATATAGCAATCTAATTATTGTTCTTTAACTCATCTCTCTCCATTGCTAAGGCTTGGCTTACCATTTCTGCAATATAATCATGACATCGTAAAGAGGTAAAGACAATGCTTTGCTAAAATATGCTCTTTCCTTTTGTCTAAAGTTGTTCATTGCTCAGTAACATTTCAACATAGAGCAAATGCTCAATAAAATTGGGTGTTACCTGACTGTGACTACAGATACCAACCCTAAACAGCGATTAACTCTAACCATAGTTTCAGCAGGGCGGGTTAAAGGGGCTGACAAAAACAGTGGCAAAACGTGTTTCACAGCATCCTGACAAGTTGACTTTAGTCTGTGAAAATCAAATATGGTTAATTGTTCTGTATGTAATGTTGCTTCTGTGAAGGAAACCATTTATGTGATACTCAAAACAGATGCCAGGTTACATAAGTCATAAAATTGATCTGGAAAATGTCACAATATGTCACAAATTTAATCAATCAATCAAATTAATTAATTGATTTAATCAATTTAATCAAATTACAGTAACACATTCCTATATTCTTATGACATTACAAGGGGTGCAAGAAGTGTACACATACAATATGTAGCTTCCTCCACAGGTGTAACCATGAGAAGGATTCAATTAATATAATTATTGTTTGCCATTTCTTAAAATATCTTCCTCTTTTATTTCAGATTCCCTGAGTGCCAGAGTCCAAAGTTCAGCAAAGTTCTCCGTGTCGTTGCATTTGCCTACCCCTACCTGTTCGACAACATTCCTTTGTTCTACAGGGTAGGGCCACACATCTGTGTTTTCACGCAAGACACATCTAAAAGGACATAGAAGTGTGTGTGCGTGTGTTTGTGTGTTTGTTTGTGTGTGTGTCTGTGATAGCAACTAGTAAAGGATTGTTTTATTAAGTGCTGGGTTTGGAGCATAGAGTATATAGTTTAAGATGACCTTAGTAGTGATAAAAAATAATGTTTTCCTGACATTTGTTGTATCATCAACATGATTTTAAAACACAAACTCCTTTTGCTCAACAGAAGACATGAAAATCAGGTTGATCATTGGCTCTGGTGCTCAGTTTGTCAAACAATACAAGGGGTCATACAAGTTATGGTATGATATGTGATATGAATCTGGACCCGTTAAAGAGACAATTTTTACTGTTCTGTCTCTATAGGAGATGGATGTGGTGGGCAATTAGACAAAAACTAAAAAAAAAACTAAACAGTTGATGTATAAAGGACTCTTTATCCTGAAATAGTTGCAAAATGGTAGCTACATAATAACATTTCTGAATATATATGCTAGATTTAAAACACTAACAGTTTATTGCTAAGAAGTCAGTCCAAAACAATAGGAAATATTGTTTTGGATGCAGAACTGTTAAACTCTTTAGCAAAACATCTGCTGGGGGAACAGCTTGTGCTTTTGAGTTTGACGCACTTGACACATTAAGGTGACAACAAGCTAAAAACTGAGTGTTTCTTCTTGTCATGCAAAAAGTCTTTTTAACTGGAAAGAAGAATATCAAACATTAAACATGAATAAGATCACAAGTGCCTGAAAGTCAAGAACTGCAGATGAAAGCTACCTTCAAAACATTTTATTATACCATAAAAAAATAAATAATTTTATCCAAGATGGTGATCTGACTCACATAAGTTGGATGAATGAAAATTTTCCTTTAAAAGGTTTACAAAAACAATAGCCAATTGCTATGTGAATAACTGATATCTATATGTTTGGACTTCTCTTTTGGATGTATTTGGTGATGATTTGGGCCTTTTCAAAAAAGTCTCAACATGCCCAGTTGCTCATGGGTTAAGGCACCAACCATAAACCACAACTTCCTTGGATCAAATCTGGCCACCTACCTTTGTTGCATCTCTCTAATTTAAACATTTCTCTTGAGAAATTTGTTTTTTTTTTCACCTTAATTTATGCAGAGAAGCTTTGCCAAGCAATGGATGTTCTGCTTTTGGTAAATTTTACACATTCATCTTTGGGACTACAGACACAGTCTTATGTGGCGAACCACCCAGCAGCCTCACTGACAGATGCTTATTAAAAGCTTCATTAATAAATTTGATAAAAGTGGTTTCCTGTTTTGTGAGTAATTGTGACAGTGCTGTAACATGATAAATCTGCTCTGTGTGTGATCTCCAGGTGTTCCTATGTGTAGGGGAGGGCTGTACAGACAATGATACCAACATCCTCCACTACTACCACATCGCATTGGCTTTCCTCACAGGCTTTCTGTTTGCCACACATTTACCTGAGCGACTGGCACCTGGCAGCTTTGACTACATAGGTAAGACTGATCTGAGAAGTACTTTTGTTTACTGTTGTCATTAGCTTGTAAAGCATTGCTTGGTCTGCTGAACCAGATACTGACTGTCCCACACTTTAGACTCTGGACTACAGGTGAGTAGTGCTTCGACTGTGAAAGATATTTCAGTTTTAATTTGGCACATTTCACCATGTTCATTGATACGTATGTATTTCTGTATTATGCTTTTGTTTTTGATCCAATTTTAATCTTGTGTTGTTTCCAGTGTTTTTAATTACTATTCATTGGACCATTTTCTCAACGTTTGCATTTTTAAGTAGTTGTTCTCTTTTCTAATTGTGTAAAGCACTTAATCTCTTTAAATGGGTTCTAGCCTGTACATTAAGTAAATTATTATGTGATAATGATTTCAAATTCACATTAGTCAGTTAATCAACTGAAAGAAAATTAATTGTCAACAATTTTGATAGTCAATTTATCATTTTAAGTTATTTATCAAGTAAAAATGCCAAAGATTTGTAGATTTCAGTTTCTCAAATGAGATAAGTTCCTGTTTTTTTCTCTTTTATATTATTGTAAAGTGATCACCTTTGAGTTTTGGACTGTTGGCAGGAGTAAAAAAAAAACAATTTAACAACATCAACTGGGGTCTGGAATTTGTTATGGACTTTTTCTCTTTCTTTCTTTTTTTTTTTTTTTTTTGAACATTTTATAGACTAAATGATTTAGCCGAAAAATAATCAACAGACTAATTGAGTGTGAAAATAAGCCGTAGTGGCAGCTCTTATTTCTTTATACAGCACTTTGAGCATGTCTCAAAGGACTCTACAGAGACAACAAACTACCCAGACTTTAACTAATCAATGACAAATGTAAGAACAGAATGAAGAGCAAAGAAAAGCATCGGACAGAGAATAATATGTTAGAGAGAGACTAAGCTACTATAGAGCAGCACTAATCTTATGACATGCAAGGAATGAAAACCTTTTAGGTTTTGAACAGAACAAGTCAAACAGCTGAAAGATACTCACATAAAAATGTGTGACTACATTTTTTAACAATTCAAAGGAACTGTTTTTGTTTAGATCTTAGTCTGCCACAAATAAATTTCATTCTCAACCAGCAGGAAACACTGAGTTCAGATTAACACATAAAAAACAAATCTATTCTCATTTGCGTTAAACATTGTGAAATGATGCTAAAGCTTAACCACCAAGAGTTTTGCATTTTGTTAAAAACAGTTGGCAATGTGAATCATTTCCTCAGCAGTGAAGATTTGAATTCACTATTCTCTCTACTGTGACATATCACTGTGCTGCCTGAGCTCAGACACGACTCGACTGCTCCCTCTGCAGGTCACAGTCATCAACTCTTCCATGTGTGCGGCGTCCTCGGCACCCACTTCCAGATGAAGGCCATTGAGCAGGACATGGTTACACGACGCCCCTGGCTCCTCAAACACTCCATACCCGTCACCTTCGCCAATTCAGTGGGTGCAGCGCTGCTTTGCGTGGTGCTGAATTTGATTATCATCATCGTCTTCAGTCTACCTCTCCTCTCTGCTCCAGTCTGCCAAGAGAAGAAACATTGTAAACATCCAAAGACAGCATCATCCAAGGCCTGCGCCCGCTGCTAAAATCACAGCTTAGGGATCCAAGCTGGTCAAAAGGAGCACAGACGAGTGTAAAAAATGCATTATGGGTGATATAAATTATTTTGTGAGCTAAGAAGAGCTGATAAAATGTTTAAGTGGATCATAACTTGCAGTCTGCACTAAACTCATAGTGATATTTGGCCTTCAGACATCACTGTGATGACTACTGTTAGATGTGACGGTAAACTGATAATCAGGGCATAGGTTGTACAAACATACAATGGAAATTTAACAAAATATTTATTACCATAATATGTAATGAATCTAAATGTTTCTTAGGAAACTTGTTCCTACAAAAGCTACAAATGTAGCAGGTTAGCTACATTGCAAAAATATTTATAGAGATTTTTTTTTTTGTGCTAATTTCTCTGATTTCCACACATGTGGGGTATGAAGAGTTTGTAGAGCTGCGGGGAAGTAAAACAATGTATTTATATTTATAGTGCGAGTGCTTGTGAACAGCCTGTTGGATTGTACTGTCGTGTTGATGAAGAATTAAAACCAGCGTGATTATACGCACGTATAACATGTCAAAACACAAGAGACAGTTATGATAAGGGAGGAAAAATGTTTTGCTCTTGAGTTTGAGTAGCAGCTTAATAAAAATGTTATTTTGATAATGTAATATATTATAAGAGTAAACATTTTCTGAGTAATTTATTTCCCTCAGATGATCGCTGTTTTTGTCCCAGTCGGCCTGTATGACACTGTCACATGTGTCTTTGATATTTATGCACAATTTTTATTTATTATGAATTTTTCAAATAAACTATTAACCAAACCTGCCTGTGTATAATTTTGATTCTAATGAGGAGTGATGTAGGTAAATTATCCAGTAAAATGACGCAGTTTGGGTCAATAGCACCATCTTACGTTTGTACCAGTTTTTAGCTCAACCTTGTTGTGTGTAACACTGGGTCAAAACAATAGATTGCTACTGGTAACATTAACCCAGTACTGTGTTGGTGCTATATTGACCCAAACTGGGTAAAATTGTAGCTCACTGTGTGTAGATTGAAACAGTCAAGCAAAGTTATTTCAGTTTCATCTTGTTAGAGATACTATCAATTCTTTTTTTCTTCTACTGAATACAATAGAAGAGTACAAATACACATTGTAGGGAATTATTTACATTCAGAAGAAATAAATCAATATGTGGGAGAAGAGAAAGGGGAGGTAAAAATCAAGTGAATCAAGTAATTTCAGTCATTAATTTCATATTTTAAAAAAAAGATAATTAGACTCTTCACTGTTTTCCTATTTAGACAATTAAATCAGCTGAAATATCACTAAGAAAATTAATTTACAGTTAGATGCAGTCCTCAACAGTGTTACAAATACAACATACAAACATATAGGCCTGAGTTCACATTGCATTGGTTAACGGCCTCCCCGTAAAAAAACAAAACAAAGAAAAAAAAACCTTTAAAAACTCGCTCTTTTTTTCTTTTTCTTCACTGACATAAAAAACAGTTACAATTTTGTCTTTCACAAAATGATCTTACAGAATATCAAAATATTCATCTTAGGGTTTGCAGAAGAAAAGTAAAAAATAGACAAGAACAAACAAACTCTGAGCTACAGGGAGTTACAGTTCATATAAAGAGTTTAAACTAAAAACAGACATTTATAGTTTTTACAGCCTTTGGATTAGAGGAAAATCGAATTGAGTCAATGTACTGTTTGACTGTTGATCTCCTTTGTGAAAACCAAGAAGTTAGGCTTTTTACCTGTAAATTTGCTTTTAAGAATATTGAATTTAGCCAATAAAATTAAAAGATTTAAAATATATAACTGTTAATTCAATTTATAGTTATCTTCTTGTATTTCTAACGAAATTAAAAAGAAATGGCTCATGGTTGAAATGAATTGCTGACCTCTGCTGTTCAGTATTTGATCTGACCCGGAACCAGCACATAAAGGGTTAACGCGGTGGAGGCGGGACTTCCGCTGCTGCAGACTGTGTCTAGACTGTGATTGGTCGAAATATCAGACCGTCGAAACAACGTTTCACAAGAGGGAATTTTTCAAATCGAGAAGAGGCGCTCTTGTGTGAAGGGGAGAGGAGTCTAACAACACAAACAATGTACAGACCAGGGTATGTATTTCCGTATTTACATTAAACTCGATAATCAGCTAACAATTTGCGACTAGGCAGTGTGTTAAAATGTTTCATTTTAAGTATCTTTCCACCGGCGTTTGTTCTTCAGATAAAGATAACTTAAATAGTCGAGATAACCAGGAAGCTACACAGCTTAGCTAAGGCTAATTGAGTTGTCTGGATGCCAAGTGGGCAACACTGGTGTCTGCAGGTATCATTGGCTTTTATATTAACGTTACAGCTACGCTAACACTGATTCTCTGTTAAAACATAATGTAATTTAGGTTATCTTAACGCGTATTTAACGTCAATCGCAGCTTTCTGTTGACAGTCACCTGTGAATAGGCTAACAGTTACCTGCTTACGTTAGAAAGTAATTAGAGTGGTAGCTAACGTTAAGCGACGGGGACGAGTGGGCATATATTGGTCTAAACTCACAAAATGTCACACCAAACGTACAAAAGTATGTGGTCAACCCCGTCTACATACTTTTCTACATTTTTGTGAATTGGCTGTTTATCATTGTTATTTAAGAAACAAGCTTAATACTAACTTAAAGCATACAATGATGTGTAAAGGACGGGTTCACAATTTTTCAAGTCTGTCTTAAAACAACAGTCAGGTGCCCAAATGAACATTGAAATACGTTTTTCCTGATGTAATCATTCCTCCTGTTCATACTGGCCATTAGAAGATCCCTTCATAATACACTTACAGTGTAAGCCTAAGTGATGGGAGCCAAAATCAACAGTCCTCCTTCTGGGCAGAAATGTTTATCTGAAGCTAATATAAAGCTTCATTTGTCCAAATTAGTCAAATCGAGAAGATAGCTTTCAATGTTACAGTCTTTTTAGTGCCAAAGTCCCTCTTTTTGTTACTATACTTCCACCACAGCTCAACAGGGAAACATAAAGAGGGAATATGATGCTAAAAAGACTGTAAATGTGGCAGATATCCACTTAATATGACTAACTCAGACTGCTGAAGCCTCATATAAGCTTCAGATAAACTTTTAAATGCATAGAATGACTGTGTGGACACACTGTGGATTTTTGGCCTCCATCACTTACATTAAAAGCACATTTGAAGGGGATCTTTTAGTGTATGAAGAGGATGAATGACTACAGCGAGGAAAACCTCTGTTCATATGACTGCTGTTTTAAGACAGACTTGAAAAATTGTGAACCTATGCACTTTTGTGACAATGTTTTATCATAATTTGGGCTTGGCCCCTTAGTTATTTAAGCATTCAATTATATTTAAGACAATAGTGTGCTTCCAAGAGTTTGAGGAAGACCCTTTCCTGTTTCAGCATGACAATGCCTTAGTGCATAAAGCCAGATCCATAAAGAAACGTTTCTATAAATTTACTGTGGGAGAAGTTGACCAGCCTGCACAGAGCCCTGACCCCCTAAACAAACGTGTGGTGGCTCAATTTTTGGCAGATATGTTCTAAAATCTTGTGCAAAGCGCTCCCAGAAGAGTGGTGCTGTAACAGCATGTTGTTGCCTATGGTTTTGGAATGAAATGGTCAGCAGTCACACAAATGTAATGTGTGGGTGTCAACATACTTTTGGCCCCATAGTGTAAGTCATAGTAACCTAGGTGACTTATTGGAAGGATTTACTAGTGACATGTCTAACAATAACATGTGCAATATGTTTTTGTATTTCCTTGTCACTCTCAGGAAAGGCAAGACTCCTCGGAAGCCTGGCCCAAAGAAGGCATCCAACATAGAGAAAGATCCAGTTGGAGTAAGTGAACACAACTCTTCACTAAGTAAATCATCACGCTGAAATAATAAGACGTTACAGCACAAGTGCAGCTTGTTCTCCTGACTGAGCCATTCAAGGGAAAATACACCCTAAAAATAAATTTACATTATACTAAGCTGCTGATTAGTTCAAACACACAATATGGATAAGAAGATTTTGAATGTTTATAGAGTCTTTAAGATATTAAATTCAAGTAGATGTTATTGAATGTAGAAATCATCAAGAAATCAGAAGTGGCCTGCGTTCAAAATGTGTTTAATTCTCTTCATGCAGGTATACTGCCGTATACGTCCACTTGGCACAGAAGATGAGGAATGTTGTATTGAGATGATCAGCAGCTCGACTATTCAGCTGCATGCTCCTGATGGCCTTAAAGCCAACCGCAATGGAGAATACAAAGAGGTAAGTGTGTGCAGGTTATCTGAGCATGAAAGGCAAGCTTGACCATCTGTAATGTAGTTCAGTTCAACAAACATCTGCTCTGTACTTAGTTTATCTAGTTAAATGACTGTAAATTACACAGAAATTCAGAATGAAAAAATCCACACATCTTTCTTTGTGACACTAAGAGGTTTGAAAATAAAACATGAAAATGGATATGTCAATTTTAATAGAACCACATGTTTATTTATTTTTTGTATAATCTTTTTTTCTTTATCCCATTAGATGCAGTACTCCTTTAAAAAAGTATTTGGTATTAATACCAATCAAATGGAGCTGTTTGAGGATGTTGCCAAGCCTCTAGTAGAGGACCTCATTCATTGTAAAAATGGTAAGTGAGCTAAAGATTTTTATCCTCTTTATCCTCTAGTGCTGAAATGACTACACATTTGAATAGTTTGGATTGTCGATTAGACAAAACAGCAATATGGTGGGATCTGGTTTCTCTATTATCGGAAATTTAATAAACTTGACAAATTAAATGGAAACATAATCATCAGATTAATCTTTCGTCCTTTGTGTTAATGTAAATGTAATATTCTGTGTTCATAGGTCTG
Source organism: Thunnus thynnus (assembly GCF_963924715.1). Classification (NCBI taxonomy): domain Eukaryota; kingdom Metazoa; phylum Chordata; class Actinopteri; order Scombriformes; family Scombridae; genus Thunnus; species Thunnus thynnus. The sequence continues at coordinate 10,937,654 of NC_089517.1, forward strand.
CTGTTTACATATGGCGTTACTGGAAGTGGAAAGACTTACACCATGACCGGCTCGCCTGGAGATGGAGGACTCCTCCCTCGTTCCCTAGACATGCTCTTCAACAGTGTCGGCCCTTTCCAGGCCAAGAGATTTGTAAGACTTTTATTTATTAATGTTAGATCCTAGTAAAAGGGTTGAGTGTTTGGGGAGGGGTGTGACTCTGACTTTAAATGTTTTAAATCTCCCTCAGGTGTTTAAACCAGATGACAAAAATGGGATGGAGATCCAGAGTCAAGTTGATGCTCTCCTGGAGAGACAGAAGCGAGATAGTCAACCGTTAGTGCCCAAAACACCCTCCTCCAGGTAGTTATTTATTTCCCATATTACTTTCTGCACTGCTTTTTTTTAAAATTTGAAGGAGCTGAATCTGAAGTTGTTGCTTTTCTTTGATTTTGTTTTTTAGGCAGAAGGCTGACCCCGAGTTTGTGGACATGATCAGCCCAGAAGAGGCATGCAAATCTGAGAATGTGGATGATGACTGTTGTTACAGCGTTTTTGTGTCCTACATCGAGGTCTATAACAACTACATCTACGATCTCCTCGAAGATGCTCCGTTTGACCCCATCAGACCAAAGTAAGAGACAAGATTTCACATGAGTGTTTTTTGAGCACAATGTCATGTTGAAGGATTGGCTGTTCAAAGCCTAATTGTATCCATATTTTTGGTTTTGCTTCTTGTATGACACAGAGACTCTACACAAATTGAGCTGGATCGCTACTCAACTGCACCCACAAAGTTACACCCTACTAATGTTCACTACAGATCATTATCTTGTGGTTGTGCAACCGCTCAGTTCTGTTGTTTTCACATAGTCTGCAACCACAGTAGTGACTGTGTTCTGTGTATGAATAAGTACTTTCAGACAGATTTTTTTTTTGTAGTTTTGTGTTGACAAGATGCACTTTTAAAAATCCTGTCTTTGCTAGGTGGCTTGGTGGAGGCACGCCTGTACGGAACACTGAGTTCACGTATGTGGCCCATAAACATACATACAGTACTGTTTTATTTATAGTTGTAACTTGGCTGTAGCTGAAATGTCGCATACGTCATCAGTCGACTTCCATCCCATTAATCCAAAGCCCCGTGAATAGCATCTGTGACATACTGTAGCTAACTAGCTTTGTGTTATTCTGGTGGCTGCTGTCTTTTAGGATTTGCTCCCTGCTTTTACTGTAAGCGTTGAGATGTGCAATATGTCCCTGAATGGCTCGAGCTTGTGTGTAAATCCAGTGTGCATGTGTCTGTAACCTGAATGAAGTGTTCATATGTCTCCCTACATTGTGTATGATTGTAATGTTGATTCTAACTAACATTAAGTAGTTATGATTTTAGCTTTTCTGCTTGTTTCACTAAAGAGACGCATAATTATGTAAGATCATTTGAATATGTTGATTATTAATTACACAAACATCTTTCAGACCACCTCAGTCCAAGATTCTGCGTGAAGATCAGAATCATAACATGTATGTGGCTGGCTGCACAGAAGTTGAGGTAAAATCTACAGAGGAGGCTTTTGAAGTCTTTTGGAAGGGTGAGTCTTATAGTTACATTTTATTATATTTTTATTTTGCTGTATTTTATGTTATTGTGTGTGTTCCTCTAACATGCAGAACCATGTGAGTTTTACTAAACTTATGTATTAGGAGGCCGCCACGACTTTTCTCAGTTAAAAACATCCATCGAGAGTGGACACTGCTAATATGCAGTAGGGCACTTTTGAGATATAGCTTCCGGTTTGGCTTTTATCAGCTTTCATCTTCATGGTTTACCAAACTAATCACCAGGGATTATTGGACAAAGCAATACATCTTTTGACCTAATAAAGAAATTATTTGACCCGTATTCTTACTGCTGTTATTATTGTCACACATTGTATTAATGCTGTTTTCAGGACAAAAGAAAAGAAGGATCGCCAACACTCAACTCAACCGTGAATCCAGTCGCTCACACAGTGTGTTCACTGTGAAGCTGGTCCAGGCACCTCTTGATGCTGACGGGGACCACATTCTACAGGTGACATGTTACATAAAAAAGTTACATATTGCATATATTACATTTTTCTAATTTATATACGTAAATACTTGTAATCGGTTTGCTTTCAAAGAGACAAGTCAGTCAACTTAATTGTCCAGCCAGTGCTTGGTGATGCTAACAGTCTGTTATTGTCCTTAAGGACAAAAACCAGGTGAATGTGAGCCAGCTGTGTTTGGTTGACCTGGCAGGCAGTGAGCGCACCAGCAGAACCAGAGCAGAAGGAAGCCGTCTCCGTGAAGCGGGTCAGTTTTTTTCTTCCTATTGGTCTCTTTCTATAGTCAACCAGAGGTCTTTTCTGTGTCTATAGATTATTTCAGTTCATTGTACTATATAACGTTTGTTCATACACCAAATGTGTCTAGTAATGTCTCATTTGCATCTTCTTGACAGGTAATATAAATCAGTCCTTGATGACACTGCGAACATGTATGGAAGTCCTGCGTGAGAACCAGATGTGTGGAACCAATAAGGTTGGTATTTTGTTGTCTGACGTCACTGTATCATCAGTCTTTTTTTTAACTGTTTATCTGTTTTATGTCTATGCAGAGTAATATTATTACTCTTTGAGTCCATAATATTTATCAGTGGTTATTTTCCAGTATGTGCAGTTTCACTGAGCCTTTGTCCTCTTCCAGATGGTGCCATATAGGGACTCTAAAGTGACACATCTGTTTAAAAACTACTTTGATGGAGAAGGAAAAGTCAGGATGATTGTGTGTGTCAACCCAAAGGCTGATGATTATGAAGAAACGATGGTAAGACATTGAATTTTAATTATCTTGTCTCTTTAATCTCATTTGCTTTCCCAGAAGAAAATGAACCAGACATACAACTGCTAATGTTAAACCACAATAAATACTTGATAAGATATCACAGTATTTGTCATTATTTGTTGAAGAAACCCTCAATGATTGTGTTGTAGTGCCCAATAAGTTTCAAGGCTGTTAGGTGCCATGAAAAATTACAGAATGTAACTTTAAGTATTAAATAGTGTTTTGTTGTTTTGTGTGGCAGCTGGTGATGCGGTTCGCAGAGATGACACAGGAGGTGGAGGTGGCGCGGCCAGTTGACCGGCCAATCTGTGGCCTTGCTCCAGGACGCAGACACAGAAACCAGGCATTCAGAGATGAGTTATCACGTCGCCTGGAGGAGCGAGGAGGCCCCAGCAATGCTGGTAAGTCACCTTCAAATCTGTACTACTAGCTAATTGTGCTTCTGTCATCCTGTATTTCAGATAAGCATTTTGTAAGTGCAACTGTTTTATTTACTTTGTTTTTGATTTTACACAAACTGTTCCACGACTTACTCTGATTCCTACAATAGATGATCCAATTCTGCTGGATCCGCTCATTGAAAGCCTTCCAGCTCTGCCTCCATGTGAGTTGATGGATCCAGCTGATGATCAGACGCTGCCCCGCCTGATTGAGGTTCTGGAAAGGAGGCATCGTATCCGTCAGATGATGTCTGAGCAGTTCAACAAATCTGGTACAGACCCATTTTCTATGCAACAAATGACGGTCTTGTATATAGAGAACCTACTTCATTGCTGATTTTATACAGTTTTCAGTGCAGCAGTGATGCATGAGTAAGTTTTCTAGAAGGCTACATATTTATTAACCTCTAGTTTGTCGTGGTTGTGACTGCTGCAGTCATTCAAAGTGGTCGATGACTTCCTAGAGAATCGTTATAGGCCAGACACTCAGTTGGGATATTTCACCTATTCCTAAAAGTAGGTTTGGATATTCAGTCTTTATCTGAAATTAAATGATGTAATTATTACATCGATTTACAGAATTTCTCTGGACAGGTGCATGCTTGGTTATCAAAGAGATGTTAATAATACTTTAATTGTTTTAAAAGATTGTAGGTCCAATTTTTAAAAGTTCATGATTCAGGGAGGAATATAAGATGATTTAAGTGTTCATGGTAACACAATTTAATGCCAAAAATTAGGGGCATGGCATATTTATTTGTATAGTACATTTCATACTAAAGGGCAATTCATGGTGCTTTATATAGTACATTAAACATTAAAAAAGAAAAACGACATGAAGCATCCAAATGCAAATGTTTAAGAGTAGAAACCTTAAAAGGTAAAGAGGTAAAAGCAGTTAGGTGAGTACTTAAGGTTCAGTCAAATCGTAACTTTGAACTTGCATTTGAGAAACGTTTTCAAGCCAAATGGTTAATCACTGTGCATATATGTATATTCTTCTGCAGCCAGTACAATGAAGTCCATGCTCCAGCAGTTTGACGGTCAGCTCGGTGCAAAGGAGACTTTCATCCATGATCAGCAAAGCAAACTGAGCGAGAAGGACAAAGTTATCATCAGCCAGCGGGCAGAGATCGATCGATTAGAGAAAAAACACAAAACGCTGGAATACAAGGTATGTAGAGAAGCTTGTATATAAGCCATTTTCAACTGATGATCTCATCATGTTATATCAGTTTACATGGAAACTTTACAAAATTCTTCCACCTCTTCAGGTTGATATCCTGCAAAAAACAACTGACATGTACGAGCAGGACAAACGCTCGCTTCAGCAGGAGCTGGACACCCGGGCGCAAAGGCTACAAATGGAGCTGTCAGAGAGGAGGCGAATGGAGCAGCGAATGCAGGGCATGGTCACGGACACCAAGCTCAAGTGGGAGAAGGAGTGTGTAAGTGGAATTATTGATAATAGTGGTGCTGTTTGGGAATGTGTAGTCTGTATATGTCAATAGTTTTTTTTTTTATCTTTGGAGGTGTGTATGAATGTTCGTGCTAGGGCTGGGCAATATATCGATATTATATCTACTGTGATATGAGACTAGATTTGTCTTAGTTCTTGGATATCGTTATATCGTGATATGGCATAAGTGTTGTCTTTTCCTGGTTTTAAAGGCTGCATTACAGTAAAGTGATGTAATTTTCTGAACTTACCAGACTGTTCTAGCTGTTTTTTTGCCTTTACCCACTTAGTCATCACATCCACATTACTGATGATTATTTATCAAAAATCTCATTGTGTAAATATTTTGTGAAAGCCGCCATAGTCATCCCTACCACATTGCTGCAATATCGATATTGAGGTATTTAGTCAAAAATATTGTGATACTTGATTTTGTCCATAGCGCCCAATCCTAGTTTGTGTCATGCCATCCACTTCATATTCTAGTGCACAAGTGTCACGCTGGGACACGCTGCATGCGAGAGCAGCGTGTGCGTCACCGAACCTCTTGCTTTTCATTTACGCCCATTTTAACAGGATAGAGCAGCCACACAGCCCGTGTGGCTTGTAAAAAGTAGCTAATGGTGTGTGTGTGTGTGTGTGTGTGTGTGTGTGTGTTTGTTTTCTTCCAAACAAATAAGTTATATTTACATTAAGTGTTACTCATCAAAACTTAAAAAGGTGTTGTACTTGGAGACTAATCTTTTTAAAAAAAAATTTTTATTAGAAATTTAAATTCTTCATTCTTTACATCCATGTTGCTTGCAGTTGTCTTCTTCTTCCCTGCCTTTAGTGGTGCATTGCTGCATTTCTTGATAGATTATAGCCACCTGAAGATTGTTTGAATATTTTTAAAATGTAAAAACCAGTGGCAGGACTGTATAGACAAACAGAACGGGGACCCACTCTAAAAAAACACCAAGCACAGGGTACTCCTCAGAACAACGGGTGGTAATTATGTGTTTGTTAAATAAGAGCAAACTGTTTTTAGTTATGTCTATCTATGTCTAGTTATGTCTATCTCAGTCAATTGTTCAGTATTCTTCACTGTATTACAGAACAAAATGTGTTTTTGTGTTAATAAAACATAGACCAAAATTTAAAGCTGCCATGATGTCACAAAGTTTTTATCTCACTGGTGTTTTCTAATTAGGAGAGGCGAGTTAATGCCAAGCAGCTCGAGATGCAGAACAAGTTGTGGGTGAAGGATGAAAAGTTGAAGCAGCTCAAAGCCATAGTGACAGAGAGCAGCAGCGGCAGCCGTCCCGCTGAGCGTCCAGAGAAGCCTGAGAGACCCTCAAGGGAGAGAGACCACAACATTGGCAAGAAGAGGTCTGCCTCACCATCGCCACTTCCTGTGAGTCATTCACTTGGTTTACTACCTTTTCCACCAGTTATCACTCTCTTTTGAAACTGAATTTACCTTGAAAAACTTTGCATGCTACTAATTTTGTGATAATCTTCAACAGAAATTCGAAGATTACTGTGCTTACTGTGTACACCAGCTTCTTTTTTGTGTATTTGTGTCAATCTGGAGACTCCCTTAACATCCACAATGCTTTGGCCTCATCCCCTCATCACTTTTCAGGACTTCAGCCAAACTCCTTCCAGCCATAATCGAGCCAATGTTAGGGCAGTTCAGGACCCATACCCCACCTCCTCCTCCCCCTCCTCTTCGCCCTCCTCCTTTTCCACCACCACCTCCTCTTCAGCTTATCCTTCGGTAGCTTCCTGCATCTCAGACTGGGAGCAAAGGTTCCCTGTAGACTCCAGCAGCCAGGGTAGACAGTTTGGGACCCCCCAGTACAGGAGCCGGACTCCTGCCCCATGCCACAGCACCAGCAGCGTGGGTCGTAGGAGAGGCCAGCGCTGGGCCCCAGACACTGAGGCCCCTGCCACAACTCTTGTCTATGGGCTAGACCTAGAGGCAGGCACAAGGGTTAGTGTGTGTGTGTGTGTGTTAGAACCTAGATGTCCTTAAGAGTCTGTCTAGTTTTGTTCTGACCTCCTGTAGTTTAAGCTTTGCCTTGGTAGAACTGCACCCATAATGTTCTGAGTAAGTATCTGCTTGAGTAGAAATGCATTAAGAAGAGGCCCAGCATTAGTGTAAACTGCTGTTTTCTCTTATCCAGACTTTAAGGCAGACTGATCTGTTGTGCTTAAATCCTCTGGACTTGCATTGTGAGCCTTTCAAGTAGTGTCGTTAGAAGAAGTTGTATCATGCTTGTAGTCCTTTCTGTTGCCTGCTTTCTGAACCTTTAGAATAGATTTTTTTCCTCTGCACAGTAGCATTACAGGTTCTACAGACTTATAGCTCACCTAATCTAAACTAGGGATGCAAAAATTATCGACTTTGATGGTACGATTATAGTCTGAGGAAAAATCACACTTTTACAATTATTATGTATTAGTTTATTTCACAACACTACGAATGGATGAAATCACATGAACATTTTTAATTAGAGGTTTTATTGTATATTTTCCCCACAACATTTCTTTGTTGGCATTTATTTTTAATAGTTGCTTATTATTAATATAAGATTAAGATTAAATTTATTGATCCTTAAGGGAAAATATTACTAATGAAGGTAATAAACTGAATCGTTATTATCATCAGTTGTGATCCATGCTGAGTTTTTAGTTCATTTTTAATAATCTTAATATAATTTAATCTAATTTAATAAGTAATCTAATTTTACATGTGGCCTGAGAAAATCCTGTCTATTGTCTTTGTTGTTGTTTTTTGGTGTTTTTTTTAGTTAAAATGGGGGAAAAAAGAAATTGAGAACATCTCTTATGCAGGTGTTATTAATCACTGAAATTAAATGAATTAGATCCCCTATAGTGATAAAAGTCTTCAAGTTCCTAATGTTAAGTTGTTCTTATCCACCTACCATACCTAGCATTTACTCAACACAGATGGGAGGAAACAACAGGATGTAAATGGTCGCACTGAAGCCCTCAAGGGCATTACATGCCGTTTTGTTTAGCGTTAATTTATAAATGGTGTAATGCTCCTTTTCCTGCTTTATTTAAATCGTACTGAAAGCCCAACTCATGGCTACTTTGTTGATTGTAAGTGACACTTTTATATTTAATTCCTTACCAAATCAATGTTTCATTAAGTAACTTGCCACTAAGGTCATGATTTTTTAGCTTAGTTATTACTCGGTGTATTACCTTCACTGGAGCATGTACAGCTGGGTGGTGATCTTGAAGATGTTTCATTAAGTTCAACGTGCCGGATCCTTTAACAGCAACTTTTCTTTGGCAAGTTTACAAACTGGAGATCTGTCTTGAATAACCTCCTGGCCATTCCTTATTTATCCAAAATACTCCCACAGATGATTTAAGGCATTTTTTTGGTGGATACGTTTCAATGTTGGGTCCCTCAGCCGTTGTCAACATGTGTTACCTCCTTCAGCTAATTTAGCCCCTCACAAGCATAAATAAGGGGAGTCGCTCTCGTGACGACATGTGTAACTTGAGTACCTGAACTTGTTGCATTTTAAGCTGGTAAACCAGGTTCCACCTGCAGTCTGCTGCTTACACCTATGGATGTTTTTTTAACACAGTTGTCTAGTTTTGTTTAATTTTCCTCACAGCACAACTTTTGTTCATCGTAAATAATTAACCATAATGTCCCTGTTTAGAGAGAAACACTCGCTGTAGCCTTTATAGTTACAAAACCAAGATGTTTTAAAGTGCGGTCAATCGTGAAATCGGTTAATCGCTGCATCACTAAACACCTGTGCTTTCTTTTTGCATGTAGTCTCATATTCCTAGACCCATTTCCACATTTCTGCTGCTTTGCATGTTAATTTTCATCAATTCTGCTGGGCTGCTTTCCTTGCCGTGGGTGTTTTATAAGCGCTGTTTTGAAAAAAAATGTATGACTGGAAGTAGAGTTGCAACGATTAGTTGACTAATCGGTTAGACAATCGTCCGAAATATAATTGCCACCAGTTCTGATAATCTTTAAATGTGAAGGTGCCACAATACCTTGAAGTAGTTCTTTCCCTGAAATGTAAAAATTAATTTGTTAAAAATGTCTCTCCAGTGGACATGCCCCTGCCCCTCTGTGACTTCCAGTTGTACATTAATTTTCAATGCAAGAGAAAACCTTCACTATAAACCGCGACAATCTTTAAATGGTCTCTGTTGGTGTCACTTGTAATTAACTTCCTGGTTTGTCTTTCTCACACTGGGATCATCAGACGGCTCCGCCAGTTCGTCCAACGCACAGGCGCTCACAATCTGCGGGTGGGGAGAAATGGGTAGACCACAAACCACCTTCTAATTTGGACCTAGACACTGTCATGCAGCCAATCATACCCAATGCAATCAAGGTGTCGACCCCGAACGAGAAAGCTCTGTCTAAATGCCACAAGTATGTGCTTAGACATCAAGAGCTTGCCTCCGACGGGGAGATCGAGACCAAGTTGATCAAGGTAAAATGACTCAAGTACTTAATTTGACACCTCCTGATTGTTTTATTTGTTGCATGAATTTGACTAGGACTTAATCACGTTTTATTTGATTTCACATTGGGGTCGTGTTTCAGACAATCAATGGGACACTCCTACTTGTTTTTGCTACATGTTTCTTTGTGGATTCTCCTTTGAATCCATGTGAGTTTGTTGTTTTTGTTTTACTTCCCCAGGGCAATGTCTTTAAAACCAGAGGTGGAGGACAAGCTGTGCAGTTTACAGACATTGAGACACTAAAACAAGAGTGCCCAACTGCACCAAGGTACTGTATGTATGTTTACTATAATACATACCCGCAGGAATATATTGCTAGTACTGCTGTCAGTGTGTGTTTATATGCAAACTTCTTACAGAATAATAAAACTTAAGTTTATTGCTGTTACTTAAATGTTTCATTTAATGTACACAATGTTCAGCTGCCTTTTTAAAAAAATTTGACAGCATCATGATTGATATGTGTATTCTGGCTGAAACAATTCCATGACTTCAGGTCCAAACATGTAAAGAAAAATGTAAAATTCGTTTAGGGGCCACAGACGTTTTGCTCTTGCAGCAAGAATAAATTGCAGGTTAAAGCCATTAACAACCCACAGAATATCTCCTCACTGAAAGAGAATGGAAAGAGTGTCTGTCTCTCTCCTCAAAAACAGGTGGATTTACAACAAACTTGTAATAGCATTAATTGTAGCTGGTTATTTTGTTGATTAAATCAACCTAGTTAACAACTCGGTCCTATGCTCATAACTTTAAGTTAAAAGTTTGTGATATTGAATAGGTTAAAAGTCATTAAGTACATGTTAATGCAAAGAGATTCATGTAATTCATCTAGCCTTTATTTTTTATAAAATCTATACTAACAAATCCTAATTATATCTATTGTGAGTCAAATTCGTGAAATAAAATTCAAGGTCAAGTGGTGGCGATTACTTTTTGTAGGCATTTTGTTACATTTCGTCCACAGAACTGACAGACTCTTTTTGTTTCAGTCGCAAGAGGAGATCAGGATCCGCAGAGGGACCCGCTCAAATGGACGACACAGAAAACAGGGTGAGCTCTCAATCACTTCACTAAAAAAAAAATCAAATTACTGTTAAATTATGCCTGTGCTTACATGTCTAGGCATTGCTAATTATTGCCTTTAGCCACTGATTTTATTTTATTTTTTAAGAAAACTGATAACACTTTTCCTCCCAATAGGCTCCGGTGGCAAGCACAAGTTTGGCTGTTGGGTATCAGAAGTAAGTAAATAAAAACATGAGTGTGTGTGTGGTTGTTTTATGTGTGTATGCACTGTTGCCATGTTATATGCTGTTAACTTGGATTTAAAATTAGGCCTTTTAATGTTTTGTACTTTTTTCTTTCTTCCAGACGCAGAAAGCCCTGAGTCGCTGTACATATGAAGGAACTTTTTTTCCTGATTGAAAACATGCAGGATTTTGTCTGCTGTCTATCGGAGCAGTGAAGGGAACACCAAGTACACTATGCATCTTTTTGAGAAACAAAGCTTTTTTTTGTATTATGTTTGATCTTATTACAAATTTTTAGAGTGCTTTAATAATTTAATCATCGCCAAAATTACATCGATTTAAGAAATGTAGAATATTTCACTTACAATGTGCTGAATTAGTCCGCTTTATTCCCTTTTTTGAATATAATGATAACCTCTTAAAGGCATGGACATAATAAATACCCAAATGTAAAAATGTCATGATAAAAGACAATGTTTTGTTACTTAAACTTTTTACCACCACCCAAAGATTAGAATATTAGAGCTTTAGAAAATGTTATATTTTTTTAAATTAATAGTGCTATTTCCTGCCTTTTCTTTTGTTTTTTTTTAGAAATACAATGTGTCAAGAATCGACTGTAAATATAGAGCTGCAAAGTAGGTTTTGCTTAAATCACTTTTCTGACTAACTGCAAATAAGTATTATGAAGCTCAGATGAACAACTCAAATGTGTAACACACTACTCCTGGTACTCTTGGTACCACACTCGATGGCATTAAATTTATTTGAACACAAAAACTTGTCATGATGATTTCTTAATCCACAAATCAAGACAGAAGGGCTGACATGATGAAACTTTGGGAACTTTAAAAAAATATTAAAATATGCAAAAACAAGCTTTTTACCAAGTAATGATTGTTGATTTTTACCTTTTGAAAAGCTGTAAATTCAGTATTTGCATAAGAATGTTTTTTCACACGACAGGCTAAATAAACAAATGTCTTAATTTTTAATTTTGTTTTGATATTATGAGTTTTACTTTGACTAAATGAAAAACAAGTGGACAGTAAAATGGCTGGCATTATTGAATCCCAATTCTAAAAATACTGGATAGATTTTTAAAAATCGCAGTCATTGTACATTAATGCCTTTAATTGACTTTGATGACCCACTGTTAAGCTGTACAAAGACCATTCAATAACATGTAATTCATACTTTGTTCATGCTTTAGTTTGAAAGCTTAATCTATGCCTGTTAGCCCTGATTACACATGAGAGAAATACATGTTTTACAAACTTCTATCTGACCTTTCTGTTAGACATGACAGATAAATTAAATACTTCTTGCCACTGACTGGTTGCTAAGCAGAGGCCTCGCTTTATGTAGCCAATATGTCAAGCTTTCTGAAGCTTTTATGTATGTTATTGTGCTACAGGAAGGATAAGTGTATTAACAGGAATATTATTTGAAATCCACTCTGCCGAAACAGTCTGATCAAACAACAGCGATTGCCATGCACACATTCAGCAGATGGGAGAGAAAACCTGTAGTTTGCAATGTGAACAGCAGGTGGAACTAAATGCCTTCAGAAAGCACATATTTCTGGCCGTTCATCATTGAAGTGCCTCTGATCTGCTTGAAATATCTAAGACTTGGGTTTACAACTTCCTGAAGCTCAATCTGCTTTGATATTTATTATTATTATTATTTAAAAAAACACTGCTAACCCTATAACTCACTTTACTCTCTACAAGTTACTTTCCATACCTGAAATGACCTAATGTTGCAACCAATTACAAGGAAAGTGACTCGTTCAAGAAAGTGAATTGCACTCTATTTAGTCACTGCCACGTACTGTAGACAGCTTGTACTTCCCAGAATATCGTGCTGCATCATTGGTATCATTTCACAGTGAATACCTGACAGCCAGGATGTTGAGGTCACTGATTTACCGAACTACTTCTCTGCCTGGATGATAAGCTGTCATTTATGTCTCTCTAAGACGGAAATTGCGGCATTTTCACTTCACAGCAAATGAAGCTGAATATTATCCGTGGTAATGGGCAATGTGCACTTGACAAACTTTCTATGTAAGGCAATTTGGTTACTGGAACTGATTGATCAAATATGAGCTGTTAATTTTTCTCTATTTAGAGACTTCTGAACATGAAGTCATACATGCTGCCTGCTCACTTGGACAACTTTTTTGTTTTGAGGGTTATGGCCTAAAATCTCAGATTTCACATTATTAACACCTGGTGTTTTCTTGTTGAATAAGTTTTAGTTGATTTTTTGCCTATACACACCTGTCATAAGACTTTGATAGGTCTTCAGGCTAACCAAGGGCCACTTTCAATATGAGGAAAATTTTGCAAGGTGTTGTAACAAGACTATGATTTTCTGTTTGGTGACATATTATTGATGTTGTATATTTTCATCTAGGTTAAGTAACCAAATGTGTTCAAAACAAACATATAATCAAATAAGACAAAGATTCTACAGCCATGCTAGTGGGTCTGTAAAGCTGTACAGTGGTGCTTATATCTGCATGCAAACATGTTCACAATGACTATGCTAACTTGGTGATGTTTAGCAAACATGTTTAGCGTTGCCATGCTAACATTTGCTAATAAGCACTAAACAAAAGGCTGATGGGAATGCGATTAGCTTTGGAGGTATTAAGTCACAAATCAAACAACTGGACAAATTTAAATGACCTATGATAACGTTGGATGAAAAGGATAATCAAAGTTGTGGGAAACATGAACACAATGGGAATCCATCCAATAGTTGTCAAGACATTCACTAATTCACTAAAAGCCCCAAATTTAATTTATAGTGCTATTTCCTGCTTTTTCTTGTTTTTTTAGAAATACAATGTGTCAAGAATCGACTGTAAATATAGAGCTGCAAAGTAGATTTTGCTTAAATCACTTTTCTGACTAACTGCAAATAAGTATTATGAAGCTCAGATGAACAACTCAAATGTGTAACACACTACTCCTGGTACTCTTGGTACCACACTCGATGGCATTAAATTTATTTGAACACAAAAACTTGTCATGATGATTTCTTAATCCACAAATCAAGACAGAAGGGCTGACATGATGAAACTTTGGGAACTTTAAAAAATATTAAAATATGCAAAAACAAGCTTTTTACCAAGTAATGATTGTTGATTTTTACCTTTGAAAAACTGTAAATTCAGTATTTGCATAAGAATGTTTTTTCACACGACAGGCTAAATAAACAAATGTCTTAATTTTTAATTTTGTTTTGATATTATGAGTTTTACTTTGACTAAATGAAAAACAAGTGGACAGTAAAATGGCTGGCATTATTGAATCCCAATTCTAAAAATACTGGATAGATTTTAAAAAATTGCAGTCATAGTAAATTAATGCCTTTAATTGACTTTGATGACCCACTGTTAAGCTGTACAAAGACCATTCAATAACATGTAATTCATACTTTGTTCATGCTTTAGTTTGAAAGCTTAATCTATGCCTGTTAACCCTGATTACACATGAGAGAAATACATGTTTTACAAACTTCTATCTGACCTTTCTGTTAGACATGACAGATAAATTAAATACTTCTTGCCACTGACTGGTTGCTAAGCAGAGGCCTCGCTTTATGTAGCCAATATGTCAAGCTTTCTGAAGCTTTTATGTATGTTATTGTGCTACAGGAAGGATAAGTGTATTAACAGGAATATTATTTGAAATCCACTCTGCCGAAACAGTCTGATCAAACAACAGTGATTGCCATGCACACATTCAGCAGATGGGAGAGAAAACCTGTAGTTTACAATGTGAACAGCAGGTGGAACTAAATGCCTTCAGAAAGCACATATTTCTGGCCGTTCATCATTGAAGTGCCCCTGATCTGCTTGAAATATCTAAGACTTGGGTTTACAACTTCCTGAAGCTCAATCTGCTTTGATATTTATTATTATTATTATTTAAAAAAACACTGCTAACCCTATAACTCACTTTACTCTCTACAAGTTACTTTCCATACCTGAAATGACCTAATATTGCAACCGATTACAAGGAAAGTGACTCGTTCAAGAAAGCGAATTGCACTCTATTTAGTCACTGCCACGGACTGTAGACAGCTTGTACTTCCCAGAATATCGTGCTGCATCATTGGTATCATTTCACAGTGAATACCTGACAGCCAGGATGTTGAGGTCACTGATTTACCGAACTACTTCTCTGCCTGGATGATAAGCTGTCATTTATGTCTCTCTAAGACGGAAATTGCGGCATTTTCACTTCACAGCAAATGAAGCTGAATATTATCCGTGGTAATGGGCAATGTGCACTTGACAAACTTTCTATGTAAGGCAATTTGGTTACTGGAACTGATTGATCAAATATGAGCTGTTAATTTTTCTCTATTTAGAGACTTCTGAACATGAAGTCATACATGCTGCCTGCTCACTTGGACAACTTTTTTGTTTCGAGGGTTATGGCCTATAATCTCAGATTTCACATTATTAACACCTGGTGTTTTCTTGTTGAATAAGTTTTAGTTGATTTTTTTTTTTGCATATACGCACCTGTCATAAGACTTTGATAGGTCTTCAGGCTAACCAAGGGCCACTTTCTATATGAGGAAAATTTCACAAGGTGTTGTAACAAGACTATGATTTTCTGTTTGGTGACATATTATTGATGTTGTATATTTTCATCTAGGTTAAGTAACCAAATGTGTTCAAAACAAACATATAATCAAATAAAACAAAGATTCTACAGCCATGCTAGTGGGTCTGTAAAGCTGTACAGTGGTGCTTATATCTGCATGCAAACATGTTCACAATGACTATGCTAACTTGGTGATGTTTAGCAAACATGTTTAGCGTTGCCATGCTAACATTTGCTAATAAGCACTAAACAAAAGGCTGATGGGAATGCGATTAGCTTTGGAGGTATTAAGTCACAAATCAAACAACTGGACAAATTTAAATGACCTATGATAACGTTGGATGAAAAGGATAATCAAAGTTGTGGGAAACATGAACACAATGGGAATCCATCCAATAGTTGTCAAGACATTCACTAATTCACTAAAAGCCCCAAATGTCAATCTGCTGGTTGTGCTAAAGAAAAAATCAGGGGATCTCCAAAGTCATTGGAATTCATCCTCTGGGAACCAAGAGTGTCTGTACCAAATTTTACAGCAATCCATCAAATAGTTGTTGAGCTGTTTCCATCTGGACTGAAGTGGTGGACTGACAAACTGACAGTGCCCTCTGTGTCGCCTTGCTGCCAACATGGCTAAAAATAAATGCATCTATTCTTTGTATTTTACTTTATATCATGATATTGAAGTGCCTTCAATATGACCCACTTTTTAATCAAAAATAAGTTTACAAAACTAAGTAAAACTAAATAATACCTAAAAATTAAATACTATATACTAATATCTTCAATCGATGGTTGACAATATGTTAAATTTAGACAAATAAAGCTATAGACAAGTGTTTAATAAATTGCTCTGTTAGTCCTTGGCTCACAATATATTAATGTGCTGCAATTTATAAAAAAAAAAAATGGTGACGAGGCTAATGCACTGCCTTTCCTGTGCTAATTTGTGGCGTCCACAGGATATCCATCCTGTGATTTGGCCCTACCAGTTTGAGCACCAGCTAAAAGTGGTAAGAATGTGGGAAATGGCTATCAGCGGATCTTAACCCTTGTCTCCAGCCCTGTCTGTGAAAATATTGACCCTTCCTTTCTTGCCTGTTTAACTAGCCAGCCTTTAGGCAGTGTAGGGGCAAATACCACATGACAGCACTGCTTTACTAAATGGCTTCTTTAACTCAAACACTCACTAATGGCTGCTTAAACATGGTTCCTTTTATCTGTTGTGGGCCTTGTGTTTGCTTTGGAACATTATATTAGATCGGTCACCTTTTTGTGTACCGCTGAGTGTGAAAGTGAGAGATTACAAAACACTGTATTTGAGGTTTGAGGCTTTTACTCACACAGAGATATGGATGGTTGATGTACAAGTAAAGAAAACGGGAAAAGCAAACATACTGTTCAGTAATGGTTATGGTATGGGAGGCTTAATTCAACTAGACTTTCTGTCACACCAGTGGACATAACTGCAATTTTTCCCCACTGTAAATTCCAGTTTCAAAGTTTTATTTTTATATCCTCAATGTTTCTCCACACAGAAACGCTGACGTCTCATGGATGGTCATCATCAGTTTATATATATATAATATTTTAACTTTGACAAAAAAACAGCTCTTTTTGCAGTCTTCTTCACCAGGTCTAGTTGTCTAGAAAGCTCTGGTATAGTTTAGTAAGTGGACTTTTTTAAAGAGCCCCCCCAGACATGTTTTAAGATGCATATAAAATGCTCTACTTTGAATAATAATTTGTGTGTGATATGGCTTTTTTCCACAAACAAAGTTCAATTATCTTGTTAAAATCCTTAAAATTACATCAACTCCTCATTCAAAATTTAAAAATCTATAAATATGTAAATATATTTCATTTCAGAAGTTTAACTGCTGGATGCAAGATGTCTCCCACTTCACTGAAAAGTCCATTTTCAGTGTATGTGCACTGGAGGCCTCAAGTTTCCAAAATTACACTTATGTAAGTTGAATATTGGACCAGAATTGGCTTCCAAACTATTTGTGAAGTCACAAATCATGCTTGTAGGCACATCCTTAAAATTAGATTTTCAGTGATCACAGAGAAACTTTCCACTTTCAGGAGATGAATGTGAAAACAGCTTCTAGTGTCAAACTCTGCACGTACATCATTCTGCACAGTGAAGCTCAAACACTCGACTGTAGGAACAAGAAGAAAAACATATTTTTGAGTGGAGGGGGACTTTAAGTTTTGTTTTGTTTTTTGTTACTTTCCAAAGTCAAGAATAAACTTGCACATTTCAACTTTGGTCGGTATTAATCTTTTGTCCATGCCATCGGTTTGGCAGGGTGTATGGCGGATGGCCACGGGCCTTGGCCACTATGGCTGTGGAGAAGCCAGTCAGAAGCATAAATGACTTTGCACCTATAATTTTTCCCTGACAAAGCCCTAAAAAGGGAGAAAAATCACTTTGTATAGTATGTAAACGTTTCTTTAATTTACAAATTATACATTTACTGAGGAGGTTCTGTAACTATGGTAACCAGGGTTCCCGCTCCCCCACTGTTATGACGCAAATGGTTTAGTCCACACGGTCCGCACCTGCACTACTTTGATTACAGATAAGATAACGGCTAATTTCTGTTAACTGCTGGATATTGGATTTATTTTCGACTGACCAAAACTATGTCATGTTAGGTAACTAAAAGGGGGAAAAAAAGTTGGGAATAGAGAAAGAAAAGTAAAAAGTGCGGGACAAAAACAAAAAACGAAAAGGACAAATCTCCATCTGTCAGAGAAAAAGTGAGTTTGCTAAAGTAACGGTTGGCTACTTCAATGTAACGTTAGCTAAGCATTAAAGTTAAAACTGGTGTACTTTGGTAGGTTTTTGGTTAACGTCAGCTCATTCATGTGCTGTCTGACTAGTTGCTTGCTGTGTCTTACATATATTGGGTCATAACTGGCTAGTTAGTAGGACCTGAACTCTGCAGGCTGAGGTTATTTAGACCTCAGCAGTTTGTACATGAATCACTTTGTGAATCACAGACTGCTGAGGTCACACAGCTATGCAGCTATGGCAGGGGGAATATAATATTTCATAAATTCATAAGCGATAATCTTGTCATTTTCAGACCGAGTATGTTTTGAAACCAGTGGCCCTTAGAAACGACCTGAAGCTGCTGCTCCCACTCGCTATCTGAAGATGTTAGCCTACTGAAGTCAGCAGTCAAGGTGAGAACAAAATGTTATTCTGGAAAACTGGGCTATTTGTAACATAGATTTTATTTTCTGAATAAGAAACAGTAGTTTACCTTTGTTACACCGGTTTAATGGGACACAGCTAATCGGAAACACCAATTTTACGTTTCCATGGTATAATGTAAAGCCTAGTTATGACTTGTTCAACTAGTTGTTTTTAGTTGTAGGAATGTAGTAAGTCTAAATCCTACTCATGTTAAAAAAACAACAACAGATTTTTAAGTGATGGGTGGAGGCCTTCCAAGACTGCATTTGAAAAGAGAAATTAGCTCTCCACCTCAAAAAAGTATCATGGGACTCAAAAATATTTATCGCTCTATCATCAGGAAACTCACCACAGTTATGACATACTTTGAAGATAAAAGAAACCAAAGCCATAAACCAAAAAGATGGGAAAAATGTAGAAAAAAAAAATACAAAAATGAATCAGTCAACAGTGGTCAACAAAATATCTGTTCATATTGTAATTTATTTACAAAATGTGTAAAGAATATGTACTTTTTTTAAGATTCAACAATAGTGGCATATTATTGCTTAGACATTTTTACTACACTTTTAGGGACTGTCCTCGAACCAGGTGGCTAAACGTTCATGTTTGGGTTTGGGTCATGAATCAGGAAACTCTTGACTACTGTGGGATCTCTCTAAACAACTTAATTTTCCTGTAATATGTGACTTTTCTTTATATGTTAGAGCTATGAATGTATTTTCTGTCAGTAGTTTATACACTGAATATTAAGCAGCTCCCAGACAAGGAACATACATTCTTTGTTTTCCTGATGGAGCTGCGGGTTTGAATTGACATGCTTTGGTGGTCATGCTTGGTAAGCTCGTTGGAAGTATGATTCAAAAGTTCAAACTTGAACCTGGCTCACCTTCTGCTGCAACACAGTGTTACTGCAATGGCCAATCAAAATTCATAAAAAAGCACATTCCTGGGAGATTATCGTTTTTGGCTGTTTACCTTGCAATCATTGCAACAGAGATGATTGCAAAATGATTGTCAATGTGATCAGTTTTCCGTGGTAAAATTCTTCCTCATAATATTACAAACCATTGTTGAGTATTTTTGTTTCCAGGAAAACTGCAAACTCACAGATGTCATAGTAGAACTGAACTTTCTGGATCCACTAGTACCTGTAGCTACGTGCCAACACGACAATGGAGCCTGTTGTGTTGTCTAATGCAGAGTTTTTGATCTGAATGCTCACTTAGGGAGTGAAAAATTTTTCCTTTGAAACCTGACTTGTCAATCATTCTGTATTGTGCTTTAGCTTCATCTCACATGAACGTGAAGGTGAGGTTCAAGTAGGTAGCTGTGGCTGATAGGTACTCTATTGTTTTGTACTGATAAGGGTTATTCAGACCAGGACATTTTTCTTTTATCTTTGGCTTTATACAGTGGCCACTGTATTTAGACAATGGTATCAGTTGCTGTTATGTGTGTGTGTGTATGTATTATTAACAAAGACCATTTTTGAACCAGAATTATAATTTGGTTTGCAGCTAAATGTATTGATTTAACCCCCCTAGTTTTTCTAAATTACACTCTGTGCTACCATTGTCTTAGAGAATATATGACAGCCCTCTTCCACATCAGGCCCCCTTCTTTCCACCTACCTCTTGTTTCTCCTCCCGAGTCAACAAACAGTGTTTATTCAGCCGTTTGTGTGTGTGAGTGTATGTGGGTTTAGAGTAAACAATGGTGGTTTGACGTTGTACAGGGCTCCCTTGTTTCCTATTTAATTTTCAGGTTGCACCTCAGTGTCCATACCTATATTGCCTTAGACTTTATCGCATTGAGTTAACGTCAACGCAGTTTTATCACATTTGTGATTGTAACACAAATGTGAAGCAAATGCAAATACTGTTGCACTCAGCAGAGATGGGGTTAAACAAATTCATTGCAGAAAGAAAGGAAAAGTTTTGAGGAATGACAGCAAAATGCACATGCGCATGACAAAAACTTAAATCATGCTTTAGTTGCCATAAGTAAATATTGTAGGAAAAGAAAATGAATGTTGTCTGTTGATAAAAAATGTAATCTGGGCTTTTCTTTCAAAATGTATTTGCTTTTGCAAATTGGTAGAATAATGTAAATGTATTTGTTAGGTGACGGGGTTGCAAAATGACAAGTAACAATCAGTAATAGTTATTAAGTAGGTGTTTCTACGGTGTTTTGTTGGAAAAAAAAACATGTCAACATGGGGTTCAGGGGAGATCTAGTTGATTTTTTTTTTTTTTTTTTTTGTCAAGTATTTACTGACGTAGGTTACAGGAGCATCAAATCCAGCTTAGTGTCCAGTAAGCTTGAGACGGGATCTGTTGTAAAACTGTTAAATTGGAAGCATCAGTACACAAGAATATATGTCTACAAATGTGTATACTGTTTCTACATTTGTCACTGTTGCACACAAAAACTGAGTGCAGCCAGTTTCCATTGGGACATTAAAAAATGCCTTTATTTTTCTATGTAGGCAGAGGTTTTTTAGTGTTATACCTGACCAACATACAGGTTTTATAGCAGATTCAATTTGTACGTAAAAATGTGTACACTCCAGCTTGTGGCCGAGAATATCTGTGTGTGTGTGTGTGTGGTTGTGACTGAGATAAGGCTTTATGTGGCCTGTGAAAATCCCCTAATATCTTGCTTTCACAGTTTGAAAGTTAAAGGCAGAGCTTGTGTGCTAGGTAAAGCTATAACATCCTCCACAGGTGATAGCCACTGTTGAGCTTGTTTACCCGCTTTGCCTGTTGATCTTGCTAAAAGCCTCTCACACCCCCTTAATACACACACTCTCACATACACACACACACACACACAACATGAGTGTGTATGTACCTAGTTTAAACACACACATTAATAACAACTGTAACGCCATTCTTTGTCGAGTGCTTTTACAGGTTCAACATTGACCTTAGTGTTTAATCTTCCTGCACAAACGACCGTCACTTGATACGCAAACAAATCTTTTGTCACTGTCAGCCAACTCCCATGTTCTTTTGAGAAGGCGAACACAAGGGCAAAGCTGAGACTATTCTTTGTCATAAAATGGAGGACTCATTGAAATATTACAAACTAAAGCCAAAATAAGATATCGTCGAGTACTCCAATGGAGTTGTGTGTCAACTAGAACCAGGCGGAATTTTAATTTTCTCATTTTAATGAGACCTGTGGGGTTTTTTTTCAAATTAATTTACATCCAAGTTTTTTATCCAAGTATGGATCTTTCAAAATTATAAACATTTCACAATGTTTTACCTTTGTCATTCAGAATTGTTTGTCTTTGTTTTTTGTTTGTTTTTGTGTTCCCTTTTTAATTTTAAATGAGTTTTTAGGTTGAGGTCAGCCTGAAGGTTGTGTCGGGAGATGTTAAAGACAGCTGAGGCAGCTTTTCTATGAGAGCGCTGTCTCTCACATTCTGCCTGAAGACAAGGAGTGACCATGAGAGATATGAGTAAATAAGATAGGGCAGGAAGAGGTTGTGAGAAGGGCAAAGTTCCCCTGTTGAAATATGTTGTCAGCACCTTTAATCTCTGCTGGTATGTTTTCCAGAGAAACAAGGATGGTTGGTATCTCATTCTCAAACAGATTGTACTTCAGTGCCAAGATCTCTGTTACCATACGCTTGTTTTCTTTTCTTTTATCAACTTTAAGTAAAGTGAGGGAGAGAATCCTTAAATCGAACTGCAGGATATTTTAATTGGCATTTCAAATTAACTCAACACCAAAAAAACCAAACAAACAATTATGCAAATTAGTTGGATTCATGATTTAATGTTTTCCTCTATCACTGATTGGTTGATTCTTTTAAACATGCGTTAAAAGCTCTACATCCATCCATCCATCCACACTCTCCCCTGTGATATCACCTGCTGCCATAAGATGTCACTGTGATCCATTGATTCTTTCATTTCTCTTTTCATCCTTACCCCACCAAACTGATGACTCCCTTTCCAATAGGAAACAGATGGGAGACCTTTGCTGCAGGCTACTGCCAAATGGAGCAAATTCTCATTACAACGTCTGCAAGCTCTGTTTATTCTTTCCAAGCTTCTCCTCCACCCCTTGCACCACTTTGCCATCTGATTTGTTCAACACTTGTTTCTAATGCAGATGTGTCATTTTGATATGCCTTGTTTTCCTGATTACAAGATATTTGTCATCCTTAGCACAAAATAGGAAACAGACATAATTTTTCTCTCGGGCTGGCTACAGTGATCTATTATCTTTCCCTGGAAACGTATCAGTGTAATTGTTGCTTTACTGTAAAAAAATGATGTATTAAGACCAGCTTGTCATGAACAGAGAAAACAGCCATATTTTCAGCTTTGTGATGATGCATTTTGCCCTTTTAGATCCATAAAACATAATTAAAATGAAACAATTTGAGAGGGGAAATCTCTCTCTGCTTTAACTGCTCACAGCTTATAGACATCCTATAACAAGGGGTTGCAAGCAGATGTTGCTTCATATAAAGGGGTCACAAGCAAAAAATGTGGGGACCCACTACTGTATAGGAACACTTAGTTGTTTAGTTGATGTGACATTTTTTTAAATCACCAAATTTGGAGATTCATGGGAGCCATTAAGGATAACCTCTAGAGATAACTAAAATGATGTTTTCCAGAAAGGATTACCAGAAATT
This sequence comes from Thunnus thynnus, assembly GCF_963924715.1. NCBI lineage: Eukaryota > Metazoa > Chordata > Actinopteri > Scombriformes > Scombridae > Thunnus > Thunnus thynnus. The sequence continues at coordinate 10,960,684 of NC_089517.1, forward strand.
CAGTATGTAAAGTAGTAAACCATTTGCACAACTAGTGAAATTTGTATGTGTGTCTTTTATATTGAGGTGTAATTTTATAAAGGTAGGTTGCTGGTCATACAACGTGTGTATGCCCAAGACACATCTCAAGTCAGACACGTTCAGATCTAGTGAGACAGACAATCTTTGCCCAGTAACTCTTCACTCACCTTTGTCCTTATTCATTCTGTCTGTACCCTCAACTTTTTCTCTCCCCATTACTCTCTATCACAGACAAATCCCCAGCTCTGTTTGAGTCCCCAGTCTGGGAAGCTAGCACTTCGAATGGAATATAAATTACATCATTACGTAATATTCAATCTGTTGCTGCAGCAATATCCTATTCCACAGATAGCCCCCTTCACCACCCACCCCATATGCTCTGGACTCGCTGGTCTCCTGTTCTTTTTCATGGAGAATATTAAAGAGTTATTAAATTAATCTGTGCTCGCTGGCGCATGTTATTGCAGTGCAGAGATTTGTGGGGCGAATGAAGCCATTAGGCCGCACCCTAAGCTGATTTATTAAGGGTGCCAGGGAATCACCAAATAGACCTGATAACCTGTTTTATTTTGCATAAGTGAACACTTTCCCTCAAATCCGCTTATGTTGCCCCCCCCCCTCCCCCTTCTTTTTTTTTTTTTATACAAGTTTAGCTATTTCTTGTATTTTTCTGTGACCTGAGGCCGTGCAGCGTTATCGTCACAGTCTCTTTGGTAATGCTATTATGAGAGCTAATAATTTACAAAGTAGTGAATAGCTCAAGTCAGGCTTGTGGAAAGTATTTCATATGATGTAGTATTGCTCATATAATTTATCTTGTGTGCATCTGTACTTTGGCTCTGCTCCTTCCCACAGAAAATTGTTAATTTCTCTTGTTTGGTGGACCAAGGGTTGAGCGGCAGGCTACAACTGATTGTGTACTGTATTGAAATAAGGCCGTAAAGGCAGTGTTGGAAAAAAAAGTAGTACGTCATCTGAAGCTCTTTTTCTTTAGTCACAGTAAATTCTCTTGTCAACGTCTTGTTGCTCACATCAGAAGTATCAGCTAGATGTTTTCAATAGCTGGATAGAAAGTAAAAACTAGTTGTAGCAATATATATAAAAAGCACAAAAATCAGAATGTGTTTCGTCATGTTTAATGAACCTTACATAAATCAGTTCATTTGAATTTCATGCAGGTGGTTTTGCATTCACAGTCTTTTCCCCCATTCTAAACTGTGGTGCACTGAATGAGTGGATATGCAAACCGTTCCAGTATAAAATAGTCAAAGTGTTAAAAATACAGCCGAGGATGTGGGATGAAGCTGCCCAACAAGGTGCAGGTGTTATGTGTACAGCTAGGCATCTGTGTGTTCTCTCACCCTGACAGAATCAGCAGATTTAACACCCGTTGATTCCACCCTAGATTCCTAACCTCATTTATCAGAGTGTATGCCAGCAGTGTAAACATTTAATCCAGCGTGAGATTTTTGGGCTCCTTTGGGTCAACAGTTTAGCTGTTGCTTTTTTTTTTTTTTTTTTCAAGCCTCGAGACAAAGTCTGCTTTCAATTATTTCTGCAAAATTGCTTTACAGGGTCCATGCATGATTAAATATTCATTATGTTAAACTAAGCACTTTCTTTGTATATAAATCCATATTAGATTTGGCTGGCAGGCTGCCTGAAGCCACATGAGAAGGATTTCTGGTGCAAAAAAAAGCCTTGGACCTCCTTAGCAGCTCCTTTCTCCTGTGCTTGTTTGTTTTTGTTCTGATGTAAATGGCGACTTATTGATATTTTCCTACCTTTTTTGTCCTGCTGGCCAAGCACACACAGGGCTTTTCAGCAAGGGTGAAATGTTGGAATTTAAAGTGGGCATGGGAAAAATAAACAAGCATGTTAGTCGGTCTGGCGGCAGGGGAGCAGCACTGATCAGTTAAAAAAAAAAAAACAGACTGAAGAAAAGACATTTGTGTATCTATGTCTCCAGCACAACTTTGTGTGTGTTTTTGTGTGTGTGTGTTCAGAACGGAGGTGTGCATGTGTATACCGCATGTGTTTGGAAAACGGAGGGCAGGGGGTGAAGAGGAAAGCCATCCCATTTCAAATATGACCAGCTTCCCTGAAAATATTTACCTAATATTTTTCTCTTTCCAAGCAAAATTGACCTCTTTGATTGCAAAGATTGCTCCAAAGACCTCATGGAAAATAAATTCAGGAGTATTTGAAATTCCTGAGTGGATTCGCCAGGGCTGCCTAGCGTGAGCCCATGTTTATTTGTTTTCCAACTGCAGGAGGGATCAGGGTTGTGTTGACTCAGAAGGTATTTGGTTTGTCTTCTGTTACAGACATCATGAAGGGGCTCTTACTGCAGATGGGCAGAAATAGGACAAACCTGAAGCAGCTGTGTACTCTTGTTTCCTTAGAAAGAAAAAAAAAATCTGTACTTGTCTCTCTGCCAAGTAATATGTTTTATAATTTGCTACTGTGGTATTGTGTCTTATATGGCTTTTTTATCATTATTTTCACTGAACCGGTGTCCAATAAGTGCAGCCACTTTGCTAGCATTCTTGCCTTTGGCAGTGCAACCTGTTCAGCTTGGCCCTGAGCTGTTGGAGTGCGGCTAGGAGTAAGCAGCTGAGGGCTGCATATCATTCTTGAATGAATTGGACAGGCACTGACCACAGAAAAGAGAGCCTGGTGTTCTGTAGAATAACATCTGAAGAAAAGGAAAATTTAATAGCAGAAACTTTGGTCCTAACCTCCATGCTCCATCCACATAAGAGGGACTCATGCCAGACCCTGAGAAGCAGGGGTATAGAGAGGTGTAGGACTGAACTGACTGACTACCATGCAGATATTCTGGGTGGCCTAACACACATAGACCCATAGAGAGAGAGTGTGTGTAGTGTTTGTAACTTAACACTTTCCCTCGGTCTCACTCTGAACAAAAAGAAAGATCTTGGAACTAGCATGATAGAATTAGTTCCCCTCCCAGTGAAACACACACATACAGTTCATATTACTTAGTTAATAATAATAGGATGGACATAAAAGACATGAAATGAGTCAGACTTACCACATTCACCACATCGGTTCATTGATACATTATTTATCTTATGCTTGTGAAGGACAGCGCTTTAAATGTGTTGGACCTTATCAATACAGTCTTGCCATTTTATATTATTACATTACTGTTGATTCACTCTTTTAACTGATACTGAATCCTTTTATGAATTTGTATGAATTAGTTCAGCTAAAAAACAGTCACCAGTCATAAAAGTCTGTCTAGACACAGCATTAGTGTTGTTTGAGTCAACAGAAGTGTAGCAAATAGTTAAGATTTTTTTTCCATAGCTGGTAAACCAACCTCATGGGTAGTTAATTATCTTATTATAATCATTATTATATCATAGGGCTCTTATTACATCAGGTCATTGAACTACTGAAGCCTTGAAGTCAGCAGCTAATGCGGAAATGCACATAAATATTTTTATTCTTTTTAGGCAGGATAACTGCATTAAACTTAATAGAACTTCAGATAATGGATGTATGTGCCCAACCCAACTAAAATGCATTTCTCAATATGGCAACAGGAGGAACAGAAACCTATTTACGAATGTCTGTGTCCTTGCCAAACAGGAACTTGACATTCCCGCCACCTCCATGTCAGCAGGGTGTGTGAAAAGTGCTTGTTTCCCTTCTCAGAAGTGAGAAGAAGTGAGTAAACAGGCATTTGTCGGAAGAGATTTTTTTGTGTCCAGTAAGTCTTATTATGCCTGTTTGGCATGGTTGCTGACCTTGGAACATGTGATTACGTGTAGAAATACTTATTTTGATAACTTGTTTTGACTTTAAAATCTTCGCCAAATCTTTAATGGTACTATTTAAACTGTGGGGGTAAAAAAGCCAACCCGGAATCATGCAGTTGCTTGTCTAGTAATGAAAAAATTCATTTGTTTAGTCAAGACTCTCAAATGTGACAATAAGTATCTTCTGTGTGTCTCCCCCGGTCACCTTTGCATTGACTCTACCGTCCTTCGCTTTCAATGTCTAATAAATCATTGTGATCCTAGTCCAACATGGAACCCTACTCACAGGACATGACTGGCACCTGGAATGAGGAGGCAATGAAAATGGCAAATGGAGAACAATGGAGGAACAAGGGCTTCTCCATTATGAGAATTAATCTAATCGCTGCTCCGAGCTGCAAGCAGGCTTTGTTAATGGGGCTTGTACAGTCAATTATCTTAATTGTTCCATTTACAGAACCTGCTGCATGTTTCAGGAGCAGGCGCTGGAACTTCAGGGATGAGCTCAATCACTCTCCATAATTGTAATTGTCAATAGATTCACTTATGAACGTCAGGGTGGCCATAAGGAGGATGAGGGTAATCGCAGGTCGTTCAGGGTGGGGGGACTACTGTGATGATGACAAGGGAATGGTAGTTCAGCTTTAATGGATCTGAACCTATGATGAGATGACTTGATTGATAATCTGTATGGTTAAACAGCATTTGGTTTAGATTTTTTCCAATCTCATTAGGGCTCAAACATTATGGATCATTTGCTTTGCAATGCTGTGCTAAAGGTTCATGCTTAACTGTAAAAAAAAAAAAAAAAAAAGCCCATGACGTGCACACTTGAACATTTTCATTTGTCTGGTCCTCCTCTAAAGTCTATTATCCTTCACAGATTGCTTCAAGGATGCTACTGTAACTGGTGTCGAATCAGAGGAATTACATCCATAAATCACATAGTGGAAGATAGATTATTTTCACCTGCTGCTTTGCTCTGATGCGCTGTCACTGTGAACATCAAAGCCCAATTTCTAGCAACACCCATTCTCCTGATAGTGAAAAGCCTCAGTGCAGGGGCTCGCTACGGTTGATGGAGCCCTCAGACAATCCCTGAGTGGGGTGGTCTGCAGTTGCTCCTTGTACCTAAAAACACACTGCACTGTGAAATGCTCAGAGACACTGTCACACCATCACCCTGTTGGGACTCCCAGATCCGAGTCAGTCAACTATACTAGCGATAGACTAAAGAAATGGACCCTAAGGGAGAGGATGATATCTCATGCCACGTTGTTTCCTTTCTATTACTTGCTTTCTCCCCTCTTGCCTCCGTTGCTCTGCACATATTTGGTAGGTGCTGTGGCTCTGTTTCAATTTGAAATTGCTGGAGAGTGACTAACATGGAGGCCCTGTGGAGAAGGTCAAGCACTGGCAGCCATTAAACTCACTTGTCTGAGATATCAAGTGCTCTGCTTTTTGACCATGTAGTGTTTGATGAGCTACGCCGTAATATAATCACTTGTTCTCTGCACCATGGTGGCCTTTCTGAGCAGTGCTTAACAATGTTAGAAGTGTTATAAAACTCCAAGATTTAAAAAAGGCTGTCACAGAGCAATAGATGGAGCTCTTTGAAAGAGAAGGTCTTGCTTGGTAAAAAGGGATAGAGAGGATGAGTGGGAAGATCAAATCTAATTTATACAATCTGTCACACAAATGTGAAATCATTGGGGCTTTTGCATCATAGGTCTTGTTGGTTCATATTTGGCTAATTTGGCTTGTTTCTTTTCTTAAATTTTGGTTTATTGTTTAAAATCATCTAATTGACAGTTCACTAAGCCCTGCCCCCTTAGTTACTGTTTCTACATCTGTCAAAGCTTTCTGTTCTCGCACGGCACAAATGCAGTTACTCTAAAATGACAACAGCAGCAGATTTAATACTCAGAATTCTCAGTGATTTTTGAAACAATGGATCTGATGATTTCAGCCAGAGATAGACAGTCAGACTTCTCATTTCTAGCCAGCGACTGTTGACTTTGTCAGCTGAAATGACAACTGTCTAGCACTTTTTAACAGCTTTAGCAAACCAGCTCATTAAACTAAAGTGAGCTGCATGAATGAATAGAATGAATAGTTTTATTTATCCCTCATGGAATTATTAAGACACATAAACTAACAACAAATCAAACATTCCAGCATGTTAACCCATGATCATCTAACAGCACAATACATAAGTATCATCCAAACATAAACATAAACCTCCTACAAATAACACTCCAGGAGATATCCCACAATGGAAAAACAACAAACACACAAACACAGCCCCCTAAGCACAAGACACACTACACAAATCCAAACAAGATAAAATCTACATCTACATCCATTAGTGCCGAACACTGTATGTTCGATCCAATTCATAAACAAATAGTCTGAAATCCATATAGAATACTAAGGAATTTATTATATGTTACTTTCGTACTCCTATCCCATACTTTAGAAAGCTATTCAGAAAATGCAAAAATATTATCAATTCTCAAACCTATCAAATCTAAATCTGGGACATGAACCTTTTTAAGCAATATTTGTAGTAAATCATGATATAAAGGACAATATAGAATGGCAAGAATTTTGTTCTCCACCTCATTCAGCTCACAATATTCACAAATTCTTTCATCTTCCATCACACCTCTATCTTCCAGTTTCAATATGTAGTGTTAAAATACAGCATCTTAACTGTGCACAGAGTGATCTGACTTTTAAGGCCTTAACACACAGGGGGCATTTTTTTCATGGAATTAATTGGCATGTGAATATATTTTTCGAACGGCTGCTTTTGTCATGAGTACTTTCACAAGGAATGTGAATATTATACAGCAAAAACGCGACTTTCACACAGCGAATAAAGGCATCAACCAATCACATTATGCGGAAGGACATCATGTCACAACTCCTAATGACAATGGTGGACCTGTTGATTGTTTGTGTTTCTCATCACCATGTATTGTATGACAAAGAACATGGAGATCCCCTGCGTTTTTTAATGCTCCAAGTCTATTTCTGTCGCGTTGAATGAATGAAGCATAATCTGCATAGACAGCTGTTTAAATTGCAAAATTATCCCACTGTGTAACATTATGTGTTTTGAACTTATTAACAGTATCTACATTGATTGATCAAGGCTCCCAGTCTGTCTGTGAGCTTGCCTGTTTCACTACAGGCAGATTCCCCTCACTTGCTACGTTGGGTTTGGAAATAAAATCAATGAATCAATAAATACAAACACTGTCGATTTCTTCCCGTGGAGCCGACATGAAAACTATTTTGGTTCAGTAAAGTTTCTATTGTCAGTCAGCTTGGTGAAGGCAGTTTGGCCACTGTTCCCTCTGCTCCACAGGAGATGCTGCTGACAAATGGGTAGTTCTGTGGACAGAGACGCTGAATGCAAGTTGGAGATCATCATCACAGGATGATGTTGAATCCATCATTTTTTCTGAGGGAGGAGCTGTTCCAAATTCTTTTGCAAATTTGTGTTTCTGTCGCAAATTTGTATCGCTGCCTAGATGAGTAGTTTTGCAACGTTCTACTATAGTCATACATTTTTGTGTCTTTATTCGTCACGTTCCCGGTGTGTAAATGCCTTTTAGACAAATTATACTTAACATATTTTTTACATTTGTAATCTTTCTTAAATAAACAATAAGTTCTCAATTTTGGCTTTTGTCAGATCTCTTCTGCTCATGATTGTGTGCATTTAGTCCAGACTTGGTATTTAAACTCCTCCACCTCGACATTTACTTTTTAGAAATAATTTTCTTCAAGTCCACACTCTTCTAGTAAATCAAATATTTCAGATGCCCATTCACCTCACACAGACAAATCCCAATAAAATATTTCACTAGCAACCCTGTTGGGTGGTAAACCCAGCAGCCCAGACACAGGCTCACCATGCTGGCCTTTCATCTTACTTCACAGGAGTCCCACACCATTTCTCCATTAACTGCCAAAACAGACGCATATTTATGTGCCTTAAGTCCCAAAAAGAATCGATTGGATTATGGACATGTACTTTTTTCTGAAACCTTTTATAACCTCATATTCCCGACACATAATCTAAAGCAGGACATACACACATTACACAAATGTTGCTGATAGAACATCACCTTATTTAACACCAGATGGCAAGATGGCAAGTAAATTCTTTATGATATTCATTCACTTTTAGACTGGTTCCTACGTGAATGTGTGGTTAAAAAGCAGGTATATCTCCAGCCTTACACAGGCAACGGGTGCCCCATATAAAGAGTTAACAGCTTGATAGAATTTTCCCTGAACCCCTATTTGGTATTTTTTATATTTCAGGAGATCATGATTGACAAAACCAAACACCTTTTGAAAATCAATAAAACAAGTAAATGTGGGCTTATTGTATTTTAATCTGTTTCTAACCACCGTAGATGTAGATCTATACAGGCTCTTCCCTTTCGAAAACCACTCTAGTCTATCCTCTAGTAGACTGTTTTGCTCTAAAAACTGTACTAATCTATTATTTAATATGGAAGAGTACAATTTGTATACAGTGCTCACTAGAATAATGCCCTGATAATTTAATGGCACCTCCGGGTCATTGTTTGGGGATTTTGGAATAGTAGTTATAATTGATCTAAACCAAATAGAGGGCACAATACTGTTTTCAGCAAACAATAGAATGAATCAAGCATTTTGGGAGATTTCAACTCTTCATTAGGCAACTCATCTATACCAAGAGCTTTTTTGACCTTAGTGGTCTCAATTGCTTTTTGGACTTCTTCTCTACCTAGGTCTCTATTTAAAAATTCATCACTATGAGGGTAGTGCTTTACATGTTCTCTCTTCAAACGACATATATGTTCATAAAATTCATCGTCAAAGTTTTCATAATGTCTTGAGAAGAGACCAGAAAAAGTTCCTTCCCATTCAGTTTTTTTTAGTATTTTGGTTATGCTTGTAAATGATCTCCGATCAACTTTTATAAAGCTTTATCCTCTACCACCTGCGAAACAAGCAATACCTTCAATTCTAAGCAATTTTGTAGACATTCAAATGGGGCTACAATGTAATCAACCACAGCTTTACCCTTTGGTGACACTGACATAAAATTATCACAGAGGATTGATCCTACCATTAAATCCCCCCTCCAGTGTATTTTGCCATTGTTAAGATATTTCATATTTTCAGTCATTTCCTGACAATGTTGATTAACCACACTGTTCACCAAATATTTTTTGACAAACAACTTAATTTTAAGCTCAAAGTTCAAAAATTTAATCCGTTGTTAAAATGGAACGATTATGTATGACTATAGTAGAACGTTGCAATTAGGGCTGTGTGAAATGACGATATATATCATGTGCCTTGTCTGGGGAGCAGTACACAAGTGTTTCCTGCTTGAAACCGGTCCTCCGTCTTTTTAATAACCAGGTACTCAAGCTTCAGCATGACGACACTCACCTCACCACGACTATCAAAGAGGGCATTCTGAACTACTTAAATGACCAGACCACCGAGGAGGTGCTTGACATGCCTTCTCTTGTTGACCCTAGGTATATTAAAGATTAGAGGGTGGACTACATGAAGGCAAGAGCTACTGCAGAACTGAAGAGCCTGGTGTCTGAGCAGGCAGTGGCAGCAGAGGCAGCCCCCCTTCCATTAGCTTCAGCCACTACAGATGAGTCAGAGGTTCCTGCTAAGAGGCAAAAGAAGAGTTTGAGCAGCTACTTTAAAAAAGCAGCAAAGCAAGGCCAAATGGCCCCTCAGTCAAGCAGAGAGTCCAATGAAAAGGAGCTCAACCTCTGTCTCCAAACCGTGGAGGCTGCTCCAGAGACAAACCCACTGGAATGGTGGGGGCAGCATGAGGCACATTTCCCACTAGTGGCCAAGCTAGCAAAGCAATACTTGTGCATCCCTGCCACAAGCGCACCATCAGAGCGGGTGTTCAGTACAAGTGGGAACACTGTGATATTTAAGAGGTCATTACTTAAACCAGAAGGAGTTGACCAGCTTGTGTTCCTGGCTCTCAACCTGTAGAACTAACCCCCTGAGATTGAGCAACACAAGGCAAACATTTTGAAGCATTGCTGCCAAATATCTGTTCTTCTGCCACTTTGGTTGTTTTCATATAATGCTATAATTCAAACTTGAGGGAATGTTTTGTTCACTTGTTGTATTTTATATCTTGTGAGCCTTATTTTGCTGCTATAGTTTAAACTTGAAATGTTTGTATTTGGTATTTTATATACCAATATTAGGCCTGTATTTATTTTTGTTTGCTTCTACAATTCAAACAGTTCTATTTGTATAGAATATTATGTTTGGTTTTGATATTTTTGACAATGTTCACCTTTTAGGCCTATATTTATTTTGTATGCAACTACAGTTGAAAAGTGTTTCCCATTTACCTTTTTTTATTTTATACATTAATATTTTGTATTTTGTTACTTGCTTAATTGAAAGTTTGCAGAAAATTTGCAAAATTTGCAGAAAGGTTTTAAATAAAAGGAGAAAATAATCAAATATGAGTAAGTACTTTTTATTTGTCGAGTATATAATAATAATAATAATAATAATGATCATAAAGTAATGTAATATAATGTAATAAGAAATAGGCCTTTCCATGTGGTCATTTTATATAAAATATGTATTCATTGAATTTACAGAAAATGTGCTATATCATGGTATTTATCGGGATATTAAATGTTTGTCATATTGCCCAGCCCTAGCTGCAGTCATACATCATCCTCATAAAATCTCTTTGTTTTTGTGAGCATCAACATAGGCTCCAGTATAAGGCGCCTGTGTTTCAAACTTCATACTTGCTGCAGGTGTGCTGCAACAACGGATTAATGTTTAAAATATAAATAATTTATTTAAACACTCTCCAACCAAAATTGGCACAGAAAATATCATTTAATGTGGTTAAAGCAGGAAAGTCAGTAAATCAGTCTTAACTGATCTATAAATGAATGTGGGTGACTTACAGTATCTGCTGTACACAGCTGCTTTATACTGTATGAAAAGCTTCTCCTTCAGTTCATTAAATCTGTGCAGTATCTAAAGGCAGCAGGACTGAAATGTTGATAAATCCACAGCCTCTCAGAAGTGCCACGCCAGAGTGCAGTGCCGTTACGCATGGCTGTTCACTGTGTTTGCCTTCATTAAATCACCTGATGCCACTAGGCTGCTAAAGTATAGCCACACACACTTCTACACACATCAGACTGGTCGATTGTAAATATTCTGCTTTTTTATGAAGGAGGCGTTGGGTTAACAGGGCTCATCATCTCTTCTTTTCTAACTTTCTTTCTTAGCAAAAGTAGCGTCTCATATTTTATTCTTGAAACACCTTTTTTGAAAATGAGAACCACCCCCCCAGTCTGCCAGTCCACAGGCACCATCCCCGATCTCCATGCAACACTGAAGAGGCATGACAGCCCAACAATATCCAGAGCCTTCAGCATCTCAGGGTGAATCTTGTCCACACCCGGCTCCTTGCCACCGAGGAGCTTCTATGGTGAGGGACCAGACCGAGAACTATTCATAGACCTCAATGAATTGGCAGGTCAGGCATGTGGGAACGTCGCCTAGAAGAGGGAGACAGGGCACCCTCTTGGAGCCAGGCCTGGAAGGGGAGCTCGCCAGTGAGCATCTGGTGGCTGAGCCTTTAAGCATGGGGCCCAGTTGGGCACAGCCTGAAGAAATAACATGGAGTTGCCACCCTGTGGGCCCACCACTTGCAGGAATAAAGACTGGGATCGTGTGCATTGCCAAATGGGCAGCAGGAAGGGGCGGGGACCTGGATGTGCTAATCCCAGGCATTGTAAACTGGTTCTAGGGAAGTTGAACATCAAGGAAGGAGCCAAGGGGGGGGGGGGGGTATATTGTTACTGGACTTCTATGCTAGCCATGGATTGGCCATAACAAACACCATGTTCAAGCATAAAGTTATTCATAAGTGTACCTGTTGCCAGAACACCTTAGGCCAAAGATTGATGGTCGACTTTGTAGTTGGCTGCGTCCCAGGGGGAAGCAGGGGACATGGAATCCGAGAGGGCTATGTTCAAGACCTCAGTTGTGGAGGCGGTTGCTTAGAGTTGTGGCTGGAAGGTTATTGGTGCCTTTCAGGGCAGCAACCCGAGAACCCGCTGGTGGACACCAGTAGTGAATGAGGCCATCAAGCTGTAGAAGGAGACCTTTTAGGGTCTGGCTGGTCTCTTGAAGCAACAGATGGGTACTGAAGGGCCAAAAGGGCAGCAGCTCAGGTAGTTGCTGAAGCAAATACCTGGGTGTGGTAGGAGTTCAGGGAGGCCATGGAGAAGATTGACTTTCGGTTGGCCTCAAAGAAGTTCTGGCAAACCGTCAGGCAACTCAAGAAGGGGAAGCAGGGCTAAGCCCAGGCTGTTTTCAGCAGGGGTGGAGAATTGCTGATCTTGACTGTGGACATTGTCAGGTGGTGGAAGGAACACCTTGAGGATCAACTAAACTCGACAGACATGCCCTCTATTCAGGAGGCAGATTCTTGTAAAAGTGGTCTTAAATATGCACTTGATGGCTATATACATAGTAAACCAAAAGAAGATGAAGATGCGTGGAGAAGCACCAGGCAAAAATTCTGGAGATACAGAAATGGCATTGTTGCAGTGCAGAGCTAGTCAGCCCTAGTATGAATATGATAAAGAAAAATATATGAGCAGACTTATTTTCCCTCTAACATAACCCCGTTTGGCTGCTTAGCTTACATACTTGATTTTTTTATACAGGATTTTCACATATAAAGTTAGAAGAGAAAAGGCTGTTGGGATGAGGACAAAATGATGCGTGTGGCAAATGTGCTATCTTGCATAACATTGGCTGAGGTTTCTGGAATGTAAACTTAGATCCAATAAAGACCAGGATAGAACTTCTAACAGCAAACTCTGGTAGCATCCAGGACAACACAGTAGGTAAACACTACAGAGTGGATGTGCTGGTCATGCTAATAACTGCGGCTTATATTAGAGCAGCCAAACTCACTGGGTAATCTTTTCTTCACAATTTTGCTCTTGTGTTTTTGGTTTTCGAAAGACCCCTCTTATTAGAGCCCTGTGCTACTACTTCTGCATATGAAGAAATCCAAATTCATACGTATATATATACACAATTTAAACAGTGACATTACAACTCGTTATGTTGTAGAGGTTGGGCCAGAAGTTCTGTGTTCTGCATGCATCGGTTGTTACAGCCTAGGAGGATCTTCATTTTCAGTGACCCTTGGAACTCATCAGCGAGCTTAAGCACACAACATGATTTGGCTGGTATTCAGTCCAATCCAATAATCACTTTATCTCCAAGCAGAACTGAAGACATTTTATAAATAAGCAATCAGCACAGTAGCAAATTTAATTGTGTGCTTCATAATTAACCTTGGGAGGAAAACTCATTTAAGTCTATTAAATCATCAAATGAGCTCAGGTAAAGCTAAACTTGATTATGGTACAAAAAAAAAATCCTGTTACAGTGAGGAAATACTGTCATTTATGGGAGCCAAAGCAGCTCTCTATTTGAGCCATTAAATTGTGGCTCACACATCAATGCAATTAAACTCGTCAGAGGAATACTGACTTTCTGGTTGAATTCACAATGTTAATTAGCCGGTTGGGATTTTTTGAAATAAGTTATTGCTCTGCTTTATCTTGTGCTCTGGGTGAGTGATTCTCATAAAGACTAGAGCCTTTCTCTGTGCCTTCCTATCATAGACAACGTGTGGGGTGAACTAGCAAAATAATTGCAAGGAAGTGTGTAACTAATGATTTCCACAAAGCTGCAGCACATAATGTGTTGCTGTTTAAAATGCAAATTTATCCTTGTTTATTCAGGGAGCATATTCCAACTTGCAAACCTTGTACTATTTCTCAACTTAGATTCAGTTCAGTTTCCTTTTACCCCTACAGAGAAGTCATGAATATTTTTGTCATTTTCATTAGTATTTGTTGAACATTACATCAGAAATGCTCTTAATGATTTCCTCATATATGCCTTGAATGGTTGCAGTAGCACTTAAATATTTTTGTCTGGTTTGTATGTATGTGGATTATCTTATTTGAAGTCTTTTCATATACTTGATGCCTTCATTATCTCTAAAGCAACCTAGTGTTTAATAAGTTAAACATACATAGGGTAAGGCTCTTTTCATATACCACATGTTTTATCAAATAGAGAGCTTGTTTGATCATGTCTGCAGTCTAAAACGTGAGTAAAATATTCATATGTGTGAAGAAGGCAGGCAGATTTCCTTTAAAACAGCTGAGGTTGTGGTGGTTGCCCCAACATTGCCCATGACCTTTGGAGCTGCCACCAGTGGCCAACTGTAATCTATCAACATCTAAACTTTCCTCTGTGCGCGGTCAAACACATGTGGGAGAGCGGCCACTGACATTAAAACTCAATTAGCGGGGACACTTTCTAAATAATACATTAGCAAAGTGCATTAGCTGCACATCGCCTGGTGCCGAGAGTACAGTTCTTGCACTACATCTCAATATGTCAGGGATACATTGGAGCTAATGTGTTGGAATGGTGAGACACTGAGATGCAGATGAGCTCCAGCAACTACAACATTGTCCTTTAGCATAGAGAGAAAGATTCTTGTTGGCCTGGATATGGTATAAGATCCTTGTCTATTAGTCTTGACTTAAAGGTGTTTAAATGCCAATAAATGTTTTTCAAAATCTTAAGTATTTCCTCCTTCACCTTTTTCGACTTGCAGCTGAAGCTGAGAGCTGAGACTATTTTCCTTCATCAGATTTATGTATAACCTTGCTGTAGCCATAATCCCCAAATTACTGAATGTGCCTTGGTTTATACACAACCATATTGGTAATATGAAATAGAGGCTGTTCTAAAAGGCAGCTGCTTGTGGCACAGTCACATCCATAACTTTGAATTTGATTACACAAAATCCCATTCAAGAATGCTACCGCCAAGCAGGGTTACACTATCTGGCACAGCGCAAATATAATACAAACAAATACTATAAATAGATTACAGGATGCCTTATCCTTTATCCTCACAAAAAGATGCTTTCTGTATTTACATTCAGAGAAAAGAAATGTGCTAATCTGGCTTTGTTTCACTTGGAGGCCTCATTTGTTATCCTATTGCTCTGTCTTTGGGTAATGACTCCCTGGCTCAAACTTACACCAACTGTTAAAATAGCTAGTTAAAATAGTAAGGCACTGGGTTACTTGGCTTGTTGCCCTTTTCCAGCCATATTAAAACATAAAAAGATAAGAGATTGGAGTAAAATTAATTGTCTTACAGGAATTTCAAGTAAAGGCTTTAACTCACACTCTGGCTTCAGCCTTGGCAGAAAACAGTTGCAATCATGAGCTATAAAAGATAAATACATTTGCAAGTGATTGCCGTTAAGCCGGTTCCTCGTCAACACCAACCAGGACATGAAGGTGCCTGCCAAGAACAATGAAAGCTCTGGGTTTTTGCATCCACAGAAAATATTGGAAGGCATTGTTGAGGGATAAACACTCACAGCCAAAGTGGGTTGGATATTTTCCTTGTGTTCCTGGCACAGCCTTCAGTTTCTGCAGCTGTCAGTGGTGTGGTTTTGCTAAGGTGCTGTGAATCCCAGGCTGACTTTTTACAGGCTGTGGTTGTCTTTGTGATGACAGTGTTGAGACTGATCTCTGTCCACCTACACTGATTAAGGTCTAGTATGAATGGTTCTCTATCACTTTCTCACTTCATTTGTGTTTTAAACTCCCAGCGTCCTTTTACTTTTAGGTTGTAAGGTCTTAATTACACTGCTTTGGAGTCCATTCACCGCCTGAAAATTATTTATAATTGCTTTCCTTATTTTTACACCTACTGACATTATTAATGCAAATTAGTCATCTGCATCACTGCTTTCACAGTGCCTGATTGTAACATTTCTACTATTGTATTACCCAGCACTCTCAACCATGGTTCAACTTATGACCAAGACTTATCATGAATTCTGCCACTCTTATGCAGTCTTCTTATATTAGAAAAGGACTGAGACACAAATCCAGGCAAAAGGTGTCCAGTGGAAGGAAGCAATGCAGTGAGATTACTTAATATGTTTCTGTTTTTTCTTGAAATTGAGAAAAAGACTTTGTGCTAAATGTTCCAGGGCCCAAAAGTAGCCTGTAGGAATGGATGCCAGGCTGGCAGCCAGCCACTAGTTTTTGTTTGCCAAAGTTGACAGAATGGCTGTTGTATTTTAATCATTTTTAATAGCAGTGATAATTCCGTGGTGTAATTATACCACATATTTGATCTAATAAATTATAGTAAGAATGTTTAAACATACGAGACACATGCAGACACACTCACAAAGGTTCACAAACAATGTACTTGCAAAAACGCTGGATAATGACACCTGTATTGGCTATATGGACATTAAAAAGTTAGATGTGACATAATGTTGTCATGTGGAATGTGAAAAACCTTTGGTTTAGTGTGGATAGAAGGTTGTTTTCAAATTAATCTGTCTTTTCGTGGACTATGAAATTAAACCCATCGCCAAAATTTGGATTTAATCTGGCTAAGTCCTGCTCAAAGTTAAATCTTTTCTGGGTTATTTTACTTTGAAAAGTTCAATGAAATTGTAAATGAAAATTTTAGCCGTATTGTCATACTCATACAAATTACTTTTACTGGAGTGATGTAATGAATTTTGACACCACTACAACACACTGAATTAGATTACCTTCATTAGACTATACTGATATTTCAACCGTTTTCTTATCTGCAATAAGCATAGCTGTAGCAGCTAAAAATAACTTAGCCTAATGTACTCTGTGTTTGCATTTCAGAGCCCTTGATATGGCTCATGTTTGTGAAAAGGCTTATAAATGTGCCAGCATCTGTGTAATCACAGAATAAGTCACTTATTTATCATTTTACTAAGGAAAATCATGATCCTTGGTTTTATATACCTAATAAAAGCAAAGCTGATGTGTACAAGGTCAGAATACTCAGAGGGCTTTGACTATCTAACATTCAGAAGAAATTAGTCAAGTACTGGTGACAGTGTCAAGTTTTTGTTTGCTTTTGCTGTTGCTTGAACTTTGGTAGGATTTATTACCAAATTGGTTTTGAAAATAGATAATTAGCCCTATTACATTACAAACCTTTTTTGCTGAAAAAAACTACCATTATAATTCATTTGTTTATTAACACATAGCTACAAGCTTATAAACCACTATCAAAAGGCATGGCAAGGTCTAAAATAGCCATTTAGCTATGGTGGTGGAACCCAAATATAGCTGTAGATATTTTTACAGCTATATTTATAGCTGTATATCTTATAGCTATATAGTCCTATTGTTGTTGCATAAACCTAGCAGTTTCTAAGATAAACTGAAGCCAGCTAGCTAGTTAACTGGATGATGTCATGATGACACAACCTCTTATGTGGTCAGGAGTTCTCAGAGATTAGAAATGTATGGTGGATTTTCACAGAAACGTCTAATTTAGTTTATCATCTCATAGTTTCTTTGTATTTAATGACAGAAATCTTCAGAGATTAGACTCCAGTAGTTTGCTTTCCTCTCCAGTATATTCTTTTGGATACCTTTGTGTTGCTTAAACCCCACTACCTGTCTTTGAGGCAGCTATGTCTCACAATAGGAAAGTTATTTAGCCAAGGTAACACTGCCAGAACATATCCAGAACAAATAAATGGCATATAGGTGTATATGGCTGACATATTAAAGTGTAACTGCACCCCTAGGTCTGAGCCTAATTCTACCCACTGCATAATTTTGAAAAATGCCAAAATGTGGGCAAGGGGCTGAGAGGGGGGTAGGAGGGGCTGTGGAGAGGAGAGGGGAGGGGGAGTATGGCTGTGTGAGGCAGGAGGGCAGGGGTTGCTTAGTGACATATAATCTCTCTATATAAAGCAAGGAATATCTGTCTGTCTGTCTGTATGTATGTATGTATGTATGTATGTATGTATGTATGTATGCAATTTAGTTCCTTGCATATCTTGAGAACCATTCATCTGATCTACTTCATACCCGGCAGGTGGATTGCTGGGGAAATGAGGAAGTGCAGTGTCGATGTGTGAAGTTGTTGGGATGAGCGGTTCTCGAGAAATAGATAAAAAATACCTCATAAATAACTTTGACTCTATGGAGTCAACGAACATAAATACAGACACCGCCACTCTACCACTGCAACCCACAATGTGGTCAGAGGTGGGATTACATCCATAGTATTAATGAATTGAAAACATTTAAGAGACTTAAGCTCTACTATTGAACTGTGTAACATTACTGTGAATGAAACTCGGCATGTACGTGCAAGACTTAGTGCTTGATGTCTCAGGGACATTCAGAAATATATAAAAATACCTAATAAACAACGTTGCTTCTACAACGTTGATTTGCTTCTTCTTCTGCCTGTGGAGTTAATGAGCGGAAATACGGACAGTGCCACTCTGCCATTGCAACCCACAATGTGGTCAGAGATGGGATTACACCCGTAGTGATGAGAACTACCATAGAGAATGAATTGGAAAAAGTCTGTCTATATGTATATTTGTCCTTTGCGTATCTCGAGAACCATTCATCCAATCTATTTCACACTTGGCGGGTGCATTGCGGGGGACCCAAGGAAGTGCAGTGTTGAATTTGATGCGATTTGGACATGTTCAATATTAATAAACTTTGAATAAACAAGCAAGCTACTCCGCTCTGTAGCAGCAGGGAGTGGCTTCTGGGCTCTGCGAGTGCATGTCACGAGCACAGGCGGAGCTGTACAACCCTCCCATGAGAGAGACAGGGGAGGACACTTCTCTTTGTTTGATACTTAAAAGTTAAAAGTTAGGCTTTGTTGTTGGCTTCCCGACTCATTTTAAAAAAGACGAGAAAAAGAGAGAGAGGGGGTGAGTGAGCCGAGAACACGAGCGAGCAACAGAGAGACAGTGGTGGAAAGCTTTCTCTGAGAGAGAGAAAGCCAGTGAATGACAGGAATACATTATATTCTGATTGTTTCACGGTGGTTATGTTCTAAAGCACAAATAAACAATCATCAAACACTCAACAGGTGATCTACTGTGGAGACAGATGCTTAGTTTCTGTTTCATTTTCCTCCTCTGCATTTCTCCTTTTCATTCATTTATTGCATCCAACAAATGTAGCAGTAAATACAAAGAACAACAGGACAAATCTGTCATTTTTTCCTCATGTGTGAATGCTGTGTTTCAAGCGTGGCAGTTAAGGAAAGAGAGAGAGAGAGACTACTAGACTACTGCTTCCTCCTACAATGTAAAACATTCAATCAAATAAGGAACATTTACTTTAACAATTTGAACACTGTTATTTCAGATTTCAAAGAGCTTAATGACCCCTCAAAATACTCCTAGGAGAAGGAGACAGGGCATATCTTGCTGCCCAATATGTATCAACATGCTACAACTTGAGGGACAATGAATGACCTACAAACACACACACACACATACATGCAATATAAATATTAACATAGTTCTTGAAACTTTCATGCCAATAAAAGCCCATTGAATTGAAAAGATATAAAGAGAGAGAGAGAGAGATGGTGGAGAAGTGGAAACCTTTCTCTGAAACAGAAGCCCGTGAATAAGATAATTGACTGACCAATCAGCGGCCTTCAGTGTTTTCACGTCACCTTTTAGTATCAGCTCAGCTTGAAAAAAGTTTTTTCACATGTGCTCTAAAAAAACAAAAGTAGACAGCAAAAACACTGCTCTTAATCAAGAATGGATAGACTCTTAGGCTACTTCCCACAGGCAGCACAAAACCAATATGTCTCATATAAGCACAAATCTTTTGAGCAAGTATACCCACACAAATGATCTGCACTGAAGCCACAGAAAATAAACAATCGAAGAGCTCAATACGATACTTGAAATGGGAAAAGATTCACTATTCCAGTACTGAAAGTCTGTGTATAATAGAATGTTAATTTCTTTCCTGTTGTTGGTGTATATACTCATTCACCTCACATCAACAGTATTAATATTTCTACGTGTTGAAGCAGCAACACTGGAGGCCTAGCAATTGGCCCGTTCCGAACAGACACGTCTTGAACAGGCACTGCACTAGTAATAATAATGAGAAGACAAACAGTGCAACGACATTTAAACGAGCCAGAAGTCAGAGCTTGCAGCCACAAAAACAACAGAAATCTTCCTCACATCTCGCCCTGCTGCTCTTTAACTCTCCAGCTGTCTGTTCCTGCAGTTATCAGCTGGTAAAATGTTGTTTTAAAATGTTAAATTGCGGTGTAACCGGAGCTTACTGAATCTGTCCGACAGGTTCAGTTTCGGCGGAGCTGCTCCACAGCAGACAGGTTCAGCTGACAGACAGGACAGACAGTTTCGGCATAGATCCAGTTACACCATGATTTAACGTTTTAAAACAAGATTTTACCAGCTGATAACCACAGGAACAGACAGCTGGACAGTTAAAGAGTTGCAGGGTGAGATGGGAGGAGGATTTCTGTTGTTTTTGTGGCTGCCAGCAGCTCTTCCTCACGTGGACAGTCGCAGACGGAGAGACCCCCTCCAACAGGCCAGCACCGCTGTAGCTGCCATTAGCTCCTGAAGTTAAAACTGTCTCTCTTGATCAGCGTATATTTGAAAATGAGCATGGTGTTCAGGGAGGTGGGCGTTATCATTCTACCATTTATATACATTTCATGACATAGAGAATTCCCAAACGGTCAACTCTACGTCAGCATTGGCCTTGCTTTTTCAAGGCTGATTTTTAACAGCAGGTGACAAGTTGAGCCATTTTCAAACAGTGAAATGCCAATTTTTTTAAAAAAAAAATTTGGTTCCAATGTCAATATTAACACCTGCATTGATGTGTTTCATTACACTACAGTCATACAATTTAGTTTACAGTTCAAACATTTTTTTGTGTGCAGTACATCTTTAATGTTTAACTCACCTCTTGGAAGCAGCTGCAAACAAAGGCCCTCTGCACCTTTGCCCTTATTAACTGTCAGTGTCACTTACTGTAGTATGAGGAGAAAGAAACACAGTATGTGTCTGCATGCGTACATTGCATTTCCTTGGCAATTATATCAGTGATTGATCACCCAACCAAACTGCAGCTGTGCAAATACTTCTATTGATAAATCTATATAATCTGCTGTCTTCAACTTCACCGACCTGAGTAAGATTCCAGTGCTTATTTACCTTGTGTAACTTTACAGTATCAGAGTGGCAATGGACAAGAGACACAAAAACACCTGTGGCCTTACTTAATGTCACTACCCACAGTGTAAAACATCCAAAAGATGAATTATTGTAGCCAGCTCACAAATGTTGGTGGAAATGACTACATGGAAAATGGGACAGACTGCCAATTTAACAGCATAGCTAGTCCAAGTAAAGTTCACTATAAACAGTATGTAAACTTGACTTGGCATCAATTTTAAATGATAGGTTCAGTATCTTCCTGTCTTAAAACTAATGTCAGGTTTCCCATATGCTTGATGTGATCATACTGGCCATTGAGAGATTCCCGTCTATTGCGCTTTCAATGTAAGTAATTGGGTACGAAACCCACAGTCCTCATTCTGAGCAAAAATCCATTCCAAAGTTTATCTGAAGCAAATCTGAGACTTCAGTAGCATTGACAAATCAAGTGGGTATCTTCCAAAGTTACAACCTTTGTAGTGTTTAAATAAAAGTGAGAAAAACTCCTGCACAATGTTTTGCTAACTGCTGGAATATTTATTAGTTTACAATGTTTCAGTCTGTCCAACCTTCATCAGGTATTTCAGTCTTTGTAGAATGAAATTCCCTCTTTGTGTTACTCTCCCTGCACTGCAGCTCAACAAGTAAACACTGGCAAGCACAAAAAGGCAACTGTGCTGATTGGGTTTGTGGGGCTTCCAAATACTTGCTTTCAAATCATCCCTCTGTACCTTGCTTCTTGGTACATCATTTTGTCAGATGTGTGGCTCTCTATTGGGACCTTGTTGATGAGCTCAAGATCAAATGAATTTAATCTTTAATTATTAAGGGTATTTATGTTGCTTCTTTGGATAGGTTTGAGACAGTAACACATAACTATCTAGCTTTTGTTGCACCCTAATTCATTTTAGTAAAAGATTAGATTAGATTTGATTATTTTTGCTTTACATGATGCAAAAATGCAATTATGACTTGCATCTATAAGGTTCAGATATCCTTTGTGATATGAGTTTTACATGCTGCAATTCTGATCTGCAGTAATAGCACCGTTAGCTTTTTTTATTGAAATGCACTAGACTATTTCAAGATGCTGGATTCTGAAACATGTGGTTATTAGGGCCTGAGTTGACCTCAGATGGAGAAGATAAGTGTGTGAAAGAGCCCGGGTATAATTGCACCAAAAGCTGGCAGGAGCAGTGGAGTGTGGTGCATTTTCAGTTGCTGGATGAAAATTAGTAGAAATGAGTCATGTATGAGTGGGGCTACTCACAGGCTACCACAAGAGCTGTCCAAATGGCTTTTCAAAAGAGACATAATTGCTTTCCTTTTCAACTGAGCTCACACTGGTTACAAGAAAATAGCATACTGAGGTTTTTTCTTTAAATATTTTGTTGTTGAACATGTTTTAGAGAAGCTTTTTTAACAAAGCCGACATTGTCTGGGGATGTGATTAGTAGAGATCACACAATAATACTATAACTAATGTAACATTTACTATTGAATTTTTAAAAAAAAATCAAGAAATGATGATGCTGTTTAGTCCAGTGAAAGCTACAGAAATAACTTCCCTTTTATTTTAGATGCTAAAAATTCTTACAAATAACTTCAGAGCACAAACACAGTAGCTCTTAAGACAAACACGAGATCTCTTTGAATAGGAACCATTTTGTTCCTTTAATAGAGTAATGTTAGGTGCTATGTTTCAAAGCTCTTATTGTACTTCTGTTAGTTCCAAAAATGAAAGGAGCCATTTTCACCTTTGCTACATTAGGTTGGGAGCTACATTAGTCAGACTTTGACATCAGAGGATTTATGTGACTGAACATGTGTATGTGTTTTCTCACTTGTAGAAGTTCACATCCACAGCATTCATATTTTCAGATGGGAATGGAAGAGAGGGCTGCAGCTCTGAGCACAAGCCATCTGCTATCATGATATGGAATAGTGGTTCTCTCCCTAATGCCACCTTTAAAGAAAACTGGTTTATAACAGCCTGGGTTTGTCCACATGGGGTTGTCTACTGGTCATGTTAATAGTGTACTTACCAAAGTAATTACTCTTGGAATGCTGCGACATAGCTAAACATAGATCCAGCAGAGCAAGAAACCCAAGCAGTCAGATGATCTGACAGGTTGTAAACAAGCTGACAGTTTAGCCAGATGACCTATGACTTTATTTGGTGGAAAAATCAAATTTGAGCCCCACTGCAATGTTGCTAATAATCCCTCATTGCACAGGAAAACTGAGTGCACACAGCTTTGGCAAGTACGGTTGCTTTTGTTTTCTTTTCCATGTAAGTTTGGCTAAAGTGGATGTTTGTTTAAAACCTGTCTGATCGTCTGACTGCTCATGTTTTGTAACTCTGACTGACTTATTTTTAATGACATTGCCCTGTATGGAGAATGAACTTGGACGAGTGCAATGTTATCATGACCGACAAATCTGATGTCATGAGTTATAACAATTGACCCAAGTTGTAATATATCTTAGTTTTCCTTCTATAATATTTACTAGGTCTCTGTACTGTTGCTAATTGATACTTTGATATGTTTTTAAATAAACCTACTATGCTGACACAAAGGTTTTACAGAAGCAACATTTGCTAAGGTAACTTTTCCAGTTTCCCTGTTTCCCTTGCATTACCTTTATTTGCTGAAACACTTAACAGAATCCAACAATGGACAGTGTACACCACCTTCCCTAAAACCTCCCCTTCCCTTCTGTGCCCTTTGCCTTTCCCCATTTTTTTCTATTCAGTAGTTGAATCCATAAACCATTTAATATGGCCAGTGACTTTCACTGATCTGAAAGGCTGTCAGGTCCTGCCAAAGCTAATATTTGTCTAACATTTTATTGGCAGTGGCGGGTTGAAAACAGTAAGGTGGTGCGATGGCATTGTCTTTAAAAAAAAAAAAAAAAGGACTCCGCCAACAATAAAATGTTAACTGTCATGCTGTGTGCCAAACTGGAGGGATAATTACCTCGGCTAATATGAGGGTGTGATATTGAACAGCGACCTTGTTGTTGCTGACTAGGTTTTATTTGGCAGACCTTTCACAAACACCTTGAAGTTGATGCAGAGGATGTTAATAGATAGAGCAAGTACATATTTGATGACAGCTCCCCAAATAGGCCTCCTGTTCAACAGAAATCTTGCATGTCTCTGCACTTCTCTGCACTTCTCTGCACTATGCACAACAGTGGGAAAAACATTTTCAATAATGCCCCATTTCTCCTAGAAAATTTTCTCGGTGAAAATGACCTCATCAATATTAGTATTCTTAGCAGATGTCAGAAATATTTTGACCATAAACAAATAGTTCTCATTATCAGAATACTAATCTTTTGATGATTTGCAGACGCCCAAAATATAAATAACTTTTGATTATAGAAAATAGCTCATTCTATCACCACTGTGGAAGAATATAGTCAAAAAGGGGCATATCTCAAGGCTACATGTCTGCATACAGAGAACTGTGTGTTCACTTTTATACAAAACCAAATGCTATTGTGATGTTTATGGCCCATGGCACTGTAACTTAGTTCTCAGAATGTGGCTGCAAGATAAAAATTGGTCAGGGATCAAATGCTGCTCAAATACCAGAGATAGAGCCTCAGTCACCTGCCAAGCAGATTCAAGCTGACCTTCAGGCACAATGTAAATCTGTTTCAAACCAGACCATCTGCTGCCAACTCAGTGAAAGAGGGCTACATAATAAAAGGTCTCAGAGAATCTAACTGCTGAAAAGAGTCAGAAAAAAGTTAGACTGAACTTTGCAAAAACACACCTGAACAAGTCAAAACCCCTCAAGGATAAGAGGATGCCTTGTGGATAGAAATGTCTTGCGGAGGTTTTTTTTTTTAAAGCATTTTGACACTTAAAAACTGTAGCTTTCAAAGATCAAGACCCCCACTAACACAGACAAGTTCTACATTGTTTTTGATTGTTTTGAGAAAACTTATAGTATAGAGGTCTAAAGGTAGCGCTATGGAGAAGGAATCATCAAAACTTAGAGAGTTAGAGCAGTTTGCATGAGGCAAAACTGCCAGGGGAGAAGTCAAGGATGCTTATTTTTAGGAGCAAGAGAGGCTGTATTACCAAATATTAACTTAAAGGTTGTCAGTTGATTGTTTTCATTTTGATGTACTGTATTATAACTGTTCTGATTCACAAAAATGGTAAAATAAGTAATTGTGGTAATCAATTATAGTGGTCAGTTTCAGCATTTCTTTCTCAAGTAATGAAGGAAAGGTAGAGAACATTGGAGTTGATATTGTCAGATGATATCTTCACACAAGTGATATCTAAGCTGAAGTCCTCTAATCAGTTGAGAACATTAATTTACTGTGGTTTTAAACTGAAACTGTCACTTACTGTAAAAGACATCAGTGTCTGTTAATCAAGCATGTATCTTATTTGAATTAAATAATATGCTATGGTGTATTATGAAGTCAAATCCTACAGTTTAACCCCCATAAATTTCTGTTTTATTATTACATTTCAGCAGTTCTGGCAAAAAAACATCATTATTGACAAACTATGCTCAACACTTAGGAGTATAGAATATTTATCACCAGGAGATGGCAGTACTAACCATGAAAGATGCTCACTTAGGTAACTGATGTTGTCCACCTGTCCTACCCCACCCCACCTCTGTTGTTCTCACATCTAGTACCGTATTCCTTTGATCTGTCTGTATATCGGCTATAATTTTCAGTCAGTCTTTTTTTTTTTTTCTCCATCTCATGCCCCAGCTACAGCTTTCATTGTAAATTATGTGGAGGATATTGAATGTGAATGAAACGAGCAGGTTGATTTGCTTTAGAGCAAGGAAGCTGAAGGGGCACGCTGTGTTGGCTTTACACTTAAGCACTAGACACTGATTAACCTGTTTGTAAGCTTTTATGACCTGCTTTAGTGATGATGATGACAGACCTATGGACAGTGAACTCCGCCTGCTGGCTATCAAAGACTGTAAACACTTAACCTGAACTAACACAAACTCAGGCTAATGTTTCACAAAATCAAAGCAATTCCTCTTAGATCAGGTTGTTGCACAAAACCTCACAATTCCAGTCAGATGGCGTTTCAGCTAGATGATTGATGAGACGTGATTTTCTTTATAATTTATCATCACAAACAATGGAGTTTGAAGTAGTCTTAACATTTGTTGACCAGCTCTGTGAATAACACCGGAAATAACCTATAAATCCGATAGTTACTAATATTTTTCCTATTATCTTTCAGCCGTCATACTTTTTTTTTTGTTCTTGACAAACACCAAACAAAGCAAATGTCAGATACTACATCCGCACATAACACTAGCAGGTCCCCACACCTCCACATGCACAAAAGGCCAGAACAAAGAAAAACCAACAACACAAAAAACAGTGACTCACTAAATGTTTAACTAGTGTGAAAAGATGCCATCAGCCAACACCGTCAGTCTCCCCCTTTCAATCTGGGACACAACCTGAGGGGTACTGGCCTTATTGCCCAGACAGTCTTCCCTCACTGTTGTTCTAATACTAGTCAAACATTATTTTGAATGGCCAAACTCAATAGTGGCAGTGTTCAGCCTGGCAGTGTAAATATTAGCAGAGCACACAGAGAAGCAGGAGTTGCTATGTGTGTATCTGTGTGCTAAGTGTCGTTTCTCTGTCAGCTCCGTCTACACAGCACACAGCAGCAACAATAAAGTTGGTGGTGACAAAAAAGAAAGGAGAGGAAAAAACAAAAAAGAAAGGAATTCAGGCTTATTCTGCCCATAGGCGCTTCCTTGTTTGACAAAGAAAGACATATCATTTTTCTATTATTAGCTGTTTTTTCTGCTGCAGTCAGTTTTTAGCCACACATTCCTGCCGTTATCTCTGTTATGTCTATTTGGCGTACTCTTATTGTGACAAATCAACCCAGCTGCTGAGTATTTTAATCTTCTCAGCGCAACCCTATGCTAATAAGCTTAACACAAAAAAAGCAAATGTCTCCGCTTTGTTGAGAAAAGTCAATTTATTCTGCCAACAGTCTGTTCCTAGAAGTCACCTGGTAGCCTACATAAACACCACCAGGGTTGCCGCTTTGTAAACAAGATCTCTCATTTCAGCTTCCGCACATGTTGAAGATTTTGTGTAACAAGTTCACTGACCATCGGTTCATCACAAAGTCCAGGACTCTCTGATCACTGATTCTACATGCGTGCGGTATGTCCTTTGGTAATTGGCTATGACAAACGTTAGAAATAGCTTTGTTTACTCATCTCTAAAGAGATGTTTGTCTAGTGACACAGTCAAACGTCAGGTGTTAAAGGAAATGGTCTACCTTGAATCATTGATCCGCTGTCAGTGCCTGTTCATTAAGATGTCGCTGTGGAAATCAGTGAATGCAAGTTTGGTGATAGAGTTAATTTATACGTGAACTATTTGGTGTAATGTAATTGTTACTTACCTTATATTTGAGACTGCTAAAAATAAATACTTATCACTTTATTCAGTTACGATGTTTTGGTCACACCCTGGACATAACCTGCTCCAACATCTCCCCTCTGGTAGGCGCTACTCTACGCCAAAACTACCAGACACAGGAACAGCTTCTTTCCTCTCGCCATCACCCTGATGAACAGTTAACTCACTGTCGCTGTGCAATAACCCTGTAATACTAAAACATCCACTCTACCTCCAAATTATATATATTTATTTTTAGTTAAAATACAAAATGTGCAGTAACATGTCTACATATCATTCATTACTGTATATTAAAGTAGGCTGTATATACTGTGCACCTACTGTATGTACAGTATATAAAGTAACATCACTGTTTTACACATTCAGTATTTATTTCAGCACTGTTTGCACTCTTACACACATTGTATGATGTTGTCCACTTGTTTCTATATTTATGTATCTATTTTTTCACCCATTTAATAGTGATATGTTTATGTTTAATTATCTTTGTTTGGCTTGTTGTCCTTGTATATCTCTCTGAAGATTGTTGTGTGTAAGCACATTGGGCCTCATTCACTAATATGTGCGTAGAAATGTTCTTACTTTGCGCACAAAATAAGTGTGCACGCAAAATTACTGTCGGATTCATGACATGTGTGTGCAACGGCCAATTTTGTTGGTATGGTGTTTGTATTGTGCGTATGTTGGTGAATCCGAATCACTCTATAATTGACAGGTGTGTCAATTAAAAACTAAACACTTAGGAATTTGCAAATATCTTTATCAGCCTCACAAATCCAGCATTTGTTAGGCTATAATTAAGACTTGTTTGCAAGCACTGTGGAATTATTAAAAGAGTAAAATGTATCATGGGTATGATTGTTGGCATAACTTCAATTTTTACTGACTTATTTTGTATTTGCCAGTGTTTACTCTTACTGAATAAATGGATTATTCAAGATGGATGAGTATAAACATTAATAGTTATTTTTCTCTCCCCGCTCTCTGTGGGGAAATGTATATGGAATATGTTTCATGAACTGATATGGGCACATGCATTTATGTTTCTTTCATCAGTCACATTGCCATGGTAATCCACACCTCTTGCACACCTGCTTTCATTCATGTTACAGGGAGCATCACAGCGCCTGAGAACTTTGCTGTTCACCATCATTTGGAAGAAATAGAAAGAGCAGCTGTGAAAATGTTTGCAGTTTTGGGAAGTACAAGCGTCTTCAGCTGGTTGAGAAGCATTCTCTTGAAATACTGTTTGTTCTGGGCACAGACATAAAACACCAATGTAAGTGATGGGCTAGGCAAGCAAATAATCAAACAGGCTAATATTGACAGTAGATTTATGTTTGTTTATATGTGCCATATGTGCCTGCTGTTCATGCCAAACAAGGCAAACAAGATTTATCTCACTCTTTGTGTACATATTTTTTCAGTCACAAAAGTTATTTATTTATTTTTTTTACCAAAGCCCAAATTGTGCCATAAGTTAATGTTATAATTTTTTAAAATTTTAATAAACTGATTAAAATTTCCCCCTCAAGAATTTGGTTTACTGAAGTGATGCTATGCAGTACTAAGTAGAAGTTGATACAGCTTTTCATATTCATATCCTAGCATCCATCAGTCTACTTGTTGAACTCAAATCACAGGTTTATGAGTTCAACAAGCAGACAATGCTTATTATGCCATTCTAAGTCTGTATGTTGAAACTAACCTCATACAGCTTTTTTTTTTTTGCATTTGTTCTACCCTCAGGCTTCTGCAGAAACACCTACCTGCTCTTGCTCATGGCCATGGGGCCTCACCTGTCAGTTTCTGTAACTTAAACTCTAGCCCCAGGCTTCCCGCTTTCAACCTGTGCTGACACGCTGCCTTTCTCATACATTCAGCTAATCCAGCAGGTCATTTTCAAGATACTATAACATTGGCGGACAATACCAGTAAGCTATAGTCTGTCTGCCTTCCTCCTTTTGTATGTATGAGCTAGGGTGTACATCCATCACTCTGTGTATTGTATGTACATGTGTATGTGGTCTGCATTTCCAAAGAGAGAATGCCAGACGTTGAAGCATGGCCCTGGGCTCATTCTCATGCAGGCCCATGGTGTGGAGCTGAGGCTAGGAGATAATTGCTGCTCTGAGGAGTGGATGGCTTGGGAGCTTTCTTCATCTACCAGTGCCAGCCACCAAGCTGTCCATCATATGGGCCCAACGACTGACACTCTCCGAGGAGAAACAAAGGCTATTAGCAGTATATGTGCACAGCTGATGCACAAGCATACAGAATTAACTTAAACATAACTTGCTTGCATACAAAGTGAGATACAGACACATACACACACACTCCGTCAACACTATCCTCATGTTTTTCCTCACTTCTCTACCCATTATCATCTTTTCTCCCCTCCTCCTCTTCCTGTGCTTTCTAATCTCACTTCACACCTGCTGTCTCTGACATACATGTTTCCCCTGAGAGAAGAGAGTGAAGCTTGAGTGAAGGGCTAAGGCTTAGTGTAGGAGGTGGAAAGGGGGAGACAGATTGAGCCTATTTTATACCAGACCTCCCTGTGGCTCTAGTTGAGGCTTCAAAGATGGGATGTATCCACCCACAGGGCAACATTGGTGAAGGATAAAACCGAAAGGGGGTGAGATAATCAAAGTGGACATCACAGTGCTGTGAATGTGTCACAATCCCCAAATATGTTTAAATACATATAGACAAACTGTAGAAGAAAAACCTAAGGATACACTTGGATGAACAATTGGTTGCTCATTGTGAAATGATGTATAATATGCTAAGATCTCCAATTTTAAGACTGTTGTGTATTCAAATGACATTTCAACAAGAATATGTGTACACCAGCAGAGTCCTCCTACTCCTGGCTGATTGGCATGACTTTGACACTGGTGTGTATTTCAGGTCCCTCCACAGGGTGTGGAGCTCTAATGAGGGATAAATTTGTGCTTGCTAAGCATGGCCAGATTTATGAGCCAGCAAGTCTCTCCAGCTCTGCACTGACAACGGATATAAATATAAGGACTCTTCAGGGGGACTGTATCACATGGGGATTTAGGACCCACCCAACACGGTTGTGTGTGGGGAGTGTCACAGGGACTGAGCACAAATGATCACGATTGGTCCACTTGGTATCATTTTATTATTTATTTTCATGGACTACATTTTCACATGACAACTGTTACTGTCAGGTGTCAGCTTGCTCCGGCTCCTTATTACGGTTTATTACTATTTGGGTTTTATTTTTGTTTTATTTCTGGACATACCATTTTACTCAAAAAAGTATTTGTTGAGATCTTGGAATGTTTTAGTCTCAGTGCCCTTTCTTGGTTAAAATAAAGTTACATAAAATTTTGACATAATGTTTGTGCTGTATTTACTTGCAATGAGGGATGATAAGCAAGATTACGAACGCTCTCACTTTTGGTGGTGCTGAGAACTGCTCATGATTTCTTCCTTGTTGGACCTATATCTAGTGCTATTGCTGCACTCTGAGATCTTCAACAACTACAAATATATATAATCAAAGTTGTACTAAGGAGTAAGGACATATATAAAGTAGTTGTGTCAACACGTCTGTCTTCTTGTGTGGTGACTCTTTCCTCACAAATTATCTTCTTACTGTGACTGACTGCATTGTTAATCTCGACTCTTCCCAACTTTTAAAAACTCAAAATGTTTGCAATGCAAACATACAATGTCATGATCGATAGATCATTGCAGCCTGAGCTTAGATTTTGATATGACTTGTCTTGCGGTCAGTGAATGGACTGGGAAGTTTATTTAGAGACTTCATGATAATGGTCTGCGTCCGACATGACTTCCATTAAATCACTAAGTATTAACATTCTCTTGAGAGTATGCAATATGTGTGCTCATGGAAATTGAATCACTGTATTTCTGCTTGAACTACATTCATAAATGGCTATGTAATCACAATTTGAGAGTCATATGTCCTTTTTTTGTGTAGAGTCAGGTGGGTTTATTACAGGGCCAATGTCTTAGATCTTATTAGTGGCTTCAACGGGAAGAGGGTGATTAAGCGTGCCTATATTTTTTCACGTTTCCACTGTTATCGTGTGCTGGCTTTCAATGAACCTATTCTTTCCTGGAAAGGCATTTTTCATACATGGTGTTACTCTCCCTGGGACTCCACTCTTATCCTTCTGTTTTCTTTGGATGGTTAGCCTGAAATTTAAGGTGAAACGGCATAGGACCATATTTCCTTTGCAAATTAGGGTACGTCATGAAAATGTCAGTGGTTTCACTTGATTAAGTGTATGGCTTTCCTTTTCAGCTGTTTTGACTTACTCTGACACTGTCCTCATGTTTTGATATACTTAACCCAGCCGTTTAAAAACCATTTTGTTTTCCACTTGCTATGAATTTGCAATTTATTTTGCCTGGATTTGACCCAATCCTAAACTTTTCCCAACCTCTTACCTCAGTATTCTTCACATGGGAATGAAAACAAGGTGTCATGGAAAGTCATTTTGGGTATTTGAAACACTGTCAAAATTTGACATTTTCACTGCTCTTGCAGCTGTATGAGGTAATAAGAGCGTTTTTGGTAGAGAGCGGGTTGAAGCTCTGACCATTTAAATTGCATGATCATCAATCTTGCACTCATCATTAGCGAAATAGTTTCTAATAATTTTTGGTCCTTAGGTGCACTCAGCCAAAACCTAAATCTCTCTAAACGTTTACATGTTCTTTTAATTCCATTTGGCTTTTGGTATTGCTTTGGCATAACCATTAACGTTGACTGTAGTGTAATTGTTTTTCCACAAGTTTTATTTGTAGGGATGTATGTCTTACCCACCGAGACAGATTTGATTCATTTTGAATACAGGATCAACAATGCAATGCATCCATATATTTTAATGCTTTCGGACATGATGTTTAATGATGAGATGTAATTTATTGTTATCCAACCTTTCCATTGCAGTTCCACTAATATCACAGTTTTGTGTCTGCTTGCATGAAGGAATCCTAAGAAGCGTATCAAATGGACCATCCTTTGTAGAATCTAATTTGTTGGTATTACAGTATTATAATAAGTGATCTCTAAAAAAACAAAAACAAAAAAAAAACATTGTGTTTATCTAAAAATGTATTTAATTTATTTAGTAATAATCACTTTCATGCATACACACTCACTGGCCACTTCATTAGATACACCTGTGCAATCTAATGCAATCCAATACAACATCTCTGCCATAAATTCTACATTTATGAAGCTTATACATTTTAAGTTTTTGTTGACATTGTCAGAAAGTTGATAGTTCTACTTCATGATGATTATTGAGGTCGTAGTGGGTGGTGGTGTGGTGGTGTCCTGGAGTGCATTATATTGAATGGGGTTCCTAATATTTTGTCCGCTCCATTAACATACAAGAGGGGGGAAAAATATTAGGAACACTTTTCAATATAAAGCACTCCAGTACGCCACCACCACCCACTACGACCTCAATAAAAAATGTGAAGTAGAACTACTATCACCTTTCTGGCAATGTCAACAAAAACTTAAAATGTATAAGCTTTGTAAATGTAGAATTTATGACAGAGCTCTGTTGTAGGCTATTGGATTACATTAGATTGCACAGGTGTAACTAATGAAGTGGCCAGTGAGTGCATGTTTTGGTGATGCAACAAAATGTCATTAGATCTGTTTGTCATAAGATCCTAATTAGGAGCTGCCTTTCACTCACCCATGCCCAAGTAGTTAGTAAAATTGATACACTGTCAAAGATCATTTATATTTCACAATAAACACGATGTGACAGTCCCAGATCCAACAGTTTCTCAGGTCATTGAGACCAAATACCCTGGAGGGCTTTGTTATTTAGGTCTGTGGGCGCAGGTGCACATTCGAGGCTCAGTGTCTTAAAAGCAGACACTCACGTCAATCTGAGCAGGAAGCTTGAACAATAGAACAGCCCTTGTATTTTTATTCTGCCCTCTTCAGCCAGGACAGAACCATTAAAGAGCACTCTGGCTGTCAGCTGGATGAAGTTTTCTTCCCTGCATCTCTCTGACAGGCGAAGATTTGTTCTCTTGCTGAGAGAATGATTTGGGTCTTATAGTTCTATTGTCCCCGAGATGACAGTTCTCCTAACAGCTCTGCTTTAGCCCATACCTTGAACACCCACTGTCATCAAAACCACAACACTGGGGGCAAAGAGCAGCTTGATGTGAGCTGTACAGTATCATCTTTCCTAAATCGACCTTATACTCGTACACTGTTAGCCACAGAGTGTAGGTGTATTGCAACAGAGAAACTATATTACATGATTACATGCCTGTATATTTCCTTGACTAACAATGGGCTGATATTTAGTGTAGGAGTGAGCATTATGGATAAAATCCCATCATGATATTTGGAATTTTAAATTTCAATGTTGATGTACAAGATAGGAATGTCTGTTTTGGCTAATCCGGTGGATTTAAATACTTGATGAATAAAGATACATGATCATAGTGATGCAAAAATCACAAAATCAAATGTTACCATAAAGCAGCGCTGCTCATTGATTTGCTACGGCCTGATACACCCAGAGATTTTAAAGGGATTCTAGTTTATTATTATGGAATAGACTGCTGGATTGTGTACCAAACTGCTATATTATAAGAAATTATATCATTCAGCATTCAGATGTGGTCTGTTTTGTTTATAAATGATTTTATTTGTTTCTGATCAGTCTGGTGACACTTTGTGCCTTGTATCTTGTTAAAAGACCAATAATATTAATAATAATATTAATTTCAATTTACTTTTAGTCTCCTGTTTTTATTGCTATGGTTACAGTCCTATCACGTTGCCATGGATCCTAATGACACTTACAGAATTAATTTTAATGAAAATTATGTATGAGAAATATTGTACCTTGTAACATACCCATGGGATAAATGTATCTGCTGCAGTGACTCAAAACTGAACTAAAGTATCATACTTGAGTAAATCAAATTTCCATTTCCCATCTTTATATTACTACTTGTTAGTGTAGCTCATCATTATTAGGTGTGTAGCAGAGAGTGGAAGTTTCTTCTGGTCGCCTTTCAGCGCCATGGGAGCTTGAAGGACTGAGTGAAATATGGGAAGATAGCAGGCTCCCAGATCTCTGTGAATTATAGGTAATCCCTCTCAGAAAACCAATGCCTGTTTGGAGGAGAGAGCTGACAGGGAGCGGAAGAAATTGATTTGTCACTGTAAAATTATCCTTTCCCTGGGTGAAGCAGTGCATATTGCTGTTAGTAGGGGGCATGCCAGGTTAATATGGGGACCAAAGTGCATTTAAGCATTAATTTTAGCGTGTGAAAACATCAGTGGAGGAATACTGAAAGGAGAATGAGAGAGAATATATTTGCATGGATGAGGATGAGCAAGTGTGTACTGTGTGTGTGTGTGTGTGTGTGTGTCTTGTGAATTGTTTAGTTGTGCACATACACAGTATGTGTTAATTTTGATACAACATGGAACTCAGATTTGCCTCCAGTCGCCTTCATTAGATCTCCCAGATTGTATTTGATTCATTTTGTCCCAACTATTCAGGAGCACCACTACTTTTTTCTTTTCCTGGTCGAGGAAATATATTAAGATCAAGATTTTCACATCAATCTATAAAAGTAAGAGGCCAGAAACTGGTGCCTATTAGAAAATGGGGCCCTATATGTTGGTCTGCATGTTTATGTTAACAAAGAAACAAAGAATGAATGACATAATTTATAATAATTAAACACACAAACACAGCCACTCCAACCACAGACACTTTGAAAAAGTGAAAGCTTAAAAACTAGGCCTCTTTTTGTAGACATTTGAAGAACTTGTGGTTTGACAAGTCATGGTAGCAGTGCTTGTTACTCGGAGATAACATTTTCCTGAAGTTGTAAGAGAAAGAGAGCCAAAGATAGAAGCATAAAGCCAGGTACAGTTAGTCTGTTGAAACAGGAGGGTTCATGCCCAGCTAATTATGTAGTTTGCTCCAGCTCTATGTTCAGTCCTTTCATGTCAGTACTACCGTAACCACAGGTTACACAACCCCGGAAAGGCCCCACACTCATTGCTGTCACATCCCACCTCTTCATGCCCTCTTGATCCTCCCTCTTTCCGCCCAGGAGGAATGAACTACAAGGGCTTTCTCATTCTTTGGCACTTGCCACAACAGCCCACTTCAATATTTACAGTACGTATAGTGGAGATTTTTCAGCGTTGTGAATATAACATTCTGTATTACATGTAGAGCACAAAGAGAAAAGTAAATGAACATCACATTTTTAAAGTGCTAGTCCTTTTTAGCCCTGACCCCCTTCCCTCAAGAGGCTTTGCCTTTTGCCAGGCCACCATTATCAATAAGAAATTTGTTCTTAATGACTTGCCTGGTTAAATAAAGGTTAAATAAATGAAAAAGTAAATTTAGAAAACTCATGAAATGCAGTTTGAACTGGCCTCATTTAAATTAGTTCAAACTTTAGCTTGTGTTTGAAGCGATGCATGCAAAAAACAGAGTTACTTTGATTGAATAGATACTGTAAATATGCACTTTACCAGTAGAACTTTGGATTGCCAGATGCAATAGCAGGACAAAAAAGTACTGTAATATACACACTGTAAAGGTACATGTTTTACAAGGCTTTTCAAAACAGACTTAAGTTGCCTTTGAATTCTGAGAAAACCTGAACTCAAGTTTTGAAATGCTTCTCAATGTGGTAAATGTTCAGTTGATGTAATTGCATAACATTGGTTGCTTCTGTTTTTAAAGTAGTCATGGTGATATTGTTATGAAATACATAGTTTACTGTCCTTAAATAAACTGGTCTCCTCCCATTTTGGTCTATAAACTTTTCTCACCTGTCCTGCCAGCACCACCCACATAAGATTATCTTCTGTAACTCAAGTCTAGACTTGTCACCAGAGTTGGGTATCTAGACCAGTTCCAGGTTGGAACGGTTCTAAATTTATGAGTTCAAAATTGGACTTTTGTGTTGATATCTCTGCTAGTCAAGTGCAGACACAATCTACAATTGTGTCTGCACTTGATTATGGTGATATTGCATATATCCGTGCCTCTCCCTCCACCTTAAAGCAATAAACATTTAACTGCTCACATGAGTCAACATGATGTTTTTGAAAAGTTCCAATCTGGTTTTTGAGCAAAGCACAGCACTGAGACTGCTTTACTTAGGGTGACCAATGATCTCCTCCTTGCTGCTGATGCTGGTGAAGGGTCTGTCCTGATTTTACTTGACTTAAGTTCTGCATTTGATACAGTAGATCATAGTATCTTAATTTGCCG
This sequence comes from Thunnus thynnus, assembly GCF_963924715.1. Classification (NCBI taxonomy): domain Eukaryota; kingdom Metazoa; phylum Chordata; class Actinopteri; order Scombriformes; family Scombridae; genus Thunnus; species Thunnus thynnus. The sequence continues at coordinate 10,997,478 of NC_089517.1, forward strand.
TCTAAGAGACATTGTAGGAGTTGCAGACATTGCTCTCAAGGGGTTCATCTCAGACGGACAGTAACTTCACATCATCTTCTGCCTCTATGAACTGTGGAGTACCTCAAGGCTCTTTCCTTGGTCCCCTTCTATTCTGTATCTACATGCCTCCACTTGGCCAAATAATACACAATCATAAGATTTCTTTTCACTACTATGCCAATGACACAATTTTATGTGTCTATAAAACCAAAAGCCACCAGCAGTCTGACTTCCTTAAAGAACTGTCTAACGGATATCAAATGTTAAATGTCCAATAACTTGCTCAAACTCAATAAAGAAAAATATGAAGTACTCTTATTTGGGTCATTAAACACATAAGATTTTAATGATACATTTGTTAACCTGCCCTCCTCTGTTAAGCCTAGTGCCAGAAATTTTAGGAATTATCTTTGTTTCCAAATTAAATTTTGATTATCATGTCAATAAGGTAGTTCAGTCCTGTTTTTATCATCTTTGAATTTCATCATTTCTATCACTCTCTGATTGGAGAGAGTTATTCATGCTTTCATTTTCTCAAGACTTGATTATTGTAATTCACTCTTTACCTGCATGAGCCATAAAGCATGCTCAGGCTGTTAACTGGATCAAACAAAAGAGATCACATAACCCCCATGTTAACATCTTTGCACTGGCTTCCAGTCAATTTCAGAGTATATTTTAAGGTATTACTCATTACTTTTAGTGCACGGCATGGTCTAGGTCTAGGAGACGTTTGTGAACTTTTGTGCCCCTATTTACCTGCACACAACTCTGCTAACAGTTCCTCAATCTCGACTTAAAACTAAAGGAGACTGCTTTTGCTGTCAGTGCCCCAAAACTCTTGTACAGTCTTGAAAGTTGCTTTTCTGCATCACTTTTTCTTGTTATTATTCATTATTGTTATTGTTTTTTGTTGTTTGATTGTTAACTTTTTTTTTGTTGTTCTTTTGTGAAGCACTTTGTAACTTTGTTTTGAAAGTGCATACAAATAAAGGTTATTATAAAGCCTCTTGTTTCTGTGTATCACCGTGCACTGAGCTTCATCACAGATGATACATTTCCCACTCATCATTGCATCGTAAATGAAAAGGTGGGATGATCCTCCTTAACCAACAGAAGAGACCTGCATTATATGTTATTTATCTCTAAGGCTCTACTGCAATAATTGCATCATTACCTCTGCTCTCTGCTCACATATAAATACAGTACTTACATTGTGAGGTCACAGGACATTTTAACATTAGCTGTATCACATGTTCAAATTGAACTTGGAAGAAATGGTTTAAAATAATACGTTCCCTACAAATGGAATGAGCGGCAAGAAATACTGAAATATTTGCAAATTCACCTGTAATTGCTTCTCTTAATGTAAATCTAATGTGTGTGGCGTTTCTGTGTTTGTCCATGCTTAAACTGCGTATGTTTATTATTGTACAGGTCTTTTGATGTTTTCAACAGAGGTGTTATATGATAGCTAAAAGTGAAACATTATTCTCACACATATTACCCGTGTATAGACACACCTGTATTTTTTTATGTATGTATTTGTGTATGTGTTCTTGTTTTTACTGTCATCTTTCTTTTTTTTCTTCTTTACATTTTAACTTTTATATTCTAACTTTTTTTAAAAAAAAGCCTCCCGTGGACAGGTGTTTTAATTTAGCGTTTCGCTACAAACACTTAACACAGTGCATCTGGTGCCTGTGCATAATTGTATGTTGCAGTTCCAATGCTATTGTGGTGTCCATGTCAAATAAATAAACTTAACCAACTCTGAAAAAGAGATCATGATCTCAATCAGACTACCTGTTCAAATAAAGGATTCAATAAAATAATAAATAAAGTAATAATGCATTTAACTACTTTGAAACTGCAGCACAGCCTCACCAAAGATAATATGCGAAGATAACATCATGCAAGAGAGGAAGTCAAACATGACAAAGCATTTACTATAGCGTGGTATGAAAATGCAGTTTTTCATCTTAGTCATTTCCATGATAAATATAGTAGTGTAGTGTAAACATCCATTTGAAAATATGATCTGTTTTATTTAGTCATGTCTGTCATGAACAGAACAAGTAAAACAAAAAATCCTATTTTTAAAGAATGAATAAAGATTTTTCTCTGAGAATCGCAAAATCATGACCCCAGTCTTACTGGAAATAGTTGCAAAACACCTTCAGTAAAGCCTCTAAGAATATAAGAACAGAAAAAAGTGTATCTTTATTAGTCCGTATTTGTACAATTATAACAAGTCATGTACCGATGTAACTGTCAAAGCGAGAATTTCATTCAATTCGTAAATCTCTGCTTTATAAGATGCTTTTGGTTCTTCCTATATCTTCCTATATTACTAGAAGCTAAATTAATCTGAGAGGACTTCAAAGTTCCAAACAAATATTGCTTTGCTGCATGAAACTCTAAAAACATTCTCTTTGAAAAAGTATTTATTCAAGTGATTCACCAGCCTGATTCCTTGGAGAAATGACTAATTAGATCTTTTTGTGTTTCTGAGACTCCAGTACACCTGGGAATAACATGTATCCTTGATGATCATCTTGTGTTTAAGTAGAGCATAAATGCATAGAAACTGGATGCAAATACTCCCATGATACATATACAAATACTCTGACATTTTGTTATGAACTATAGTATTTTCTAAGCTTTACTTGTGGGGATGCATTTAATATGTTTAAAGTTGTGTTTTTCACAAACTGTCAGCTGCTCTTTTGTCTTTGTTAACTATTATTGGTAAATCAACTTTAGTTCTTTTTAACCGTTTTTAATCGTTTTATTATGTTTTGTTATTATTATGTTTTTATCTAAGGTTGTATTCTGTGGGTATTTATTTCAAATAAACAAATAACATTTACCTGAGCATACAACCTCTGGACAGGGGAAAGTACTCAGTGTTACTTATTACAGATGCCATCAATGATTAATGACAATTGTGAGTTAGATATCAATAAAAGGCTGTTTTGCTTCTCTACTTTTTTTTCTTTTGATTGATGTTGTGTAGACTAGAATGCACTCCAATAAAAGAATTCATAGCGATATGCATGGCTGGAATCATTTTGTGGATGAACTTGTTTTTTTACTAACTTAATTATTACATAATTTTCTGCTATGGCCAATTGATGATTTACAGTTAACCAGTGTAAGGCAGAAATGTTTGTGTCTGTCCCTACAATATTCAATGAAATCTGTAAAAAAAAAAAAAAAAAAAAAAAAAAAAAAAGCCCTAAAACTAGTAGTAAATAAAAGTGTTGCAGTGTAGAAAATACCAAATTTAATATCAATTTCATAAGTCAAACCCCCAGACTCCCGTCCACATTTTTTCAATTAGCAGGCTTTTCCAGAGGATCAGACACCACTTCACACTTCAGTCAGATGAGGCCGCCACCCTCCATGAACATCACTCACTCACCTTTGACAGACACACTGGTGCACAAGGATCATTCCATTGCTGCCCACACACAAAAACAGAGCAATACTAAAATGGTACAAGGACGACTGGAATGGGTGTTTACTGTTGTCAAATTCCAGACTTAGGTGGAAATAAACTGTTGCCCTTGGGTTTGTGCCTCACACATAGAGATAATCATCAGTAGTCACTCCCTTCCTCTCATGTTTTGTTTTCAATGATTAAACAAAGGTTGTTTTGCCACTTGTGGGCGGATGACACCAAAATAGTGGCTGCCTTCATCTAATGGCTGATTACTTGACCCTGAAAGAAGCAGACACACTTTCCCTCATGATTGCCAACACAGGTAGAAACATACATATGATTATGTTGTACTGATGACATAAACATGTATGATGGATAACTTTGTCCTTCCATTTGAGTGGATAGATCGTCAAGAGGCATGGTATGCAGCAAAAAAATGTCTTAACAGGCTATTAATGTTATAGGCGTTTAGCAGATGCTCTTTTCCAAAGTGGCTCACAGCTGAGTGAACCTGTTCAGTGTTCTGTTCAAGGACACTGACGGTACATGTGGCTGCCGCAGGACTCACATAGTTTTATTATTTGTCTCGAAGTCCGTGATACGGCAGTATTGTTATATATGTGTTGTGTTTGCTAATTCCACCTGTTTCCTAAAAAGCAAAAATGGTATATTTGTATTATAAATGAGAAGTGATCTTTCAGTCAGTTTTTTTGCATTTATTGGATATTTCTGTTTCTTGTTGCAAGTTTCTGTGTTGTCGCTGGTGGCATGTCTTCAGACATGTTGGTCAGTTGGACAGTCTTTCACTTTGGTTTACACTGAAATATATAATATATATATATCACTATTGGATGGATTAAGATCAAATTTTGTACAGATATTCGTGGTCCCTGGGGGATGAATCCTACTTTGATGATTCTCCGTCTTTTCGTCTAGCACCACTGTGAGGTTGACATCGGTGGGTTTTTTTTAAGTGAAATGTCTCGACAGCTATTTGTCCTTTCTCCACATGCCTAAACTTATGCATAAACGTACCTGTATGTTTTTACATTTACCTGACAAGGACCTCTCGTAGACATGCAAAGTATGTCTCTTATATGTCTGAAGTGAAGGCAGACATAGTGTATTGTTGTTATTGGTGCTAGTCTGAGATGGTTAGATCAACAAATTGTGCGTCTGCTGTTTATTTCTCACTCTCTGTGTGTGTTTTCTTTCAACCATGTCCACAAACAATAGTTTTTTGTGTCTAAACCTCATCGAATCTTAACCACAGTAGCAGATCTGTAGTCATATTATTCATTTTTGTAGCAGTCATATGTAATGGGTTTGGAATGCACTGACAGAAGAAAGTGCTCATGTCATTTTAGAAGTCAGTAATAAAAAATGACATTTTGTCATTTAGTTGGAGGGCTTATTGGTGCACAGTACACAGTGAAGCTGTGTTTATAGCTGTTTGACAAGGTTTTATATATACTATTATACTGTAACACTCATATGGGCATCAATATACTTTAGACAGCAAAAAGCTGTCACTATTAAATAAAGCAGGTTGTTGTAAGGAACAAAGATGCAGTGTAGCATTTATAATGCTGGCAAGATCCTTAAATCTGATCTGAATCAGTTTCACTCATCCCCTGGGTTGTTCATATTGTCTATTCATCGCATCACATCCTGACTGCATTTGTGTGTGCCTGAGACTCAGCCAGTCATTGTGCTCTGCTTTGTGCATGTTTGAGAGCACACTACCCGTACAGACATGTTTGTGTGCACTTTCCCTAACCCCTCATAGATAAGAGCACCCTTATTGATGTTTTGAGGGCATGTACTAATGTGGGTGCACTCAGACAACAACCTGAAAATCTTTAGAAAACACGAGGTCAGGGAAACAAAGAACAAAGACGCTAGAATGGAATTTAGTAACAAGATGATATTGTGAAAAAGTGGTCCTTCCATGATGAAATGCTTAAAGAAGGGGCAATGATCCTTTTCTACAATATGCTTCTCTGAAAAAAAGTAAAAAATCCTACATATGGCACCGATAACATGATGTATGCATGTTTTTCTTTTGAACAGTTTAACCCAGTTTCTGCATCAAGACACCATGAAAATGAGAAAAAAAAATCCCTGGGAGTCTCATCAGGGGTACTTAGAAACAAAAATAAACAATTCGTCCGGAGTACATCAGTGCTGAAGATGATCGATAGCTTGCTGGACAAATGTCACAGAGGTTAAGTTCAAAGGTATCGCACCTCTACTACCCTCAAAACAATCAGTCAAAATAACACTGACAGGGATAATGATTATCTGCTACAGATGTGGAAGGAAGTGCATGCTACCACCTCTATCATAATGTTACATCACCACTTGAGGCATGTTACATACCGTATGTACAGCTTACACACTGTCATGAGCTGTTGTTGTTGACTGTGTCTCGTCTAGTCAGTCTTCTGACAACAGTGTTAAAATAATTCTGGCTAGTTTTATTAAATTGTTTGACCCTTTATGCTGTATGTTCCAGATTTCGGTTAGTTATAATGATTATCTTTCAGTAAAATTCTTTTGACTATAACCTTACCGACCGATCTGTTGTTTTGAAATTAAAATTTCCACTCACAAGAATTAAAGTGAGCGGTCAAAACTGAAAAACAAGTTGTTAGTTATGAGGTGGCAGCGCCCATGATATTTGTGTTCAACATATGGTATTGCGGCAGCCATTTTGACACGCTCTCTCCCCTTTTCTCTCTCTCTCTTCTATCGTCTTCTAATAAAAAAAACTAAATACACGCAGAAATTAACGTTGGCAGTTAGTCGTTCGCCTTAGCAACATTCCAATCCTCCCCTTTTTCTGCTGGCTTTAGCTGCTTAGACCCACAGGGCAGACTTATTGGACCATTAGTGGCCAGTCAGTAGTCATTAATTACAAGGCAAACTGAGCTGACACTTGCTGATTGGAATGAGAAGCCCTTGTAGAGGAGACGGCTACAAATTTCCCTGATAGCTCAGGCATCCATTACTTAGCTGGATATACTGCGAAAAATGCAGTAATCAGAACAGGGATTGCGAAAGGGTGCTGTAAAGAGGTATTCTCTTTCCAGGACAGTAACACACACATACGTACTTTCTCTATTTCTCTCTGTCTCGTTAATATACATGAATATAAACAGACAAATTAAGTGTACAGTAACGCAAAAACAATAATTCAGTATTATCATCTAATGTCTCTGAAAAAGGATCATATTGTGATGTTGTGGTTTCCATTTTCAAATTTTGTTCTTAAACATTAAAACATGAATAAATCAGCTCAATGAGATAGAGACATGGTCATGCTCATGCCATCACTACTGGCTGCAGTAGCTCCCTCACCGCCACAACCTCCGTTTTATGTGATATCTCCTATTGTGGATTTAGCTGAGGTTTATGTTCATGTATGTTTGTTAAGGGGGATTAGCTCTCTCAGGTGAATCCCCTCTTAAAGAAAGGTCTTTCCTGCCAAATATAACTACATATCCGTTTGCTTTTAATCGTCAATTCCTTGACATGAGTGTCTCTGACTGAAATCCACATGCGGCTAAATTCTGTGTGAGTCAACATTATATCATTGGTCAGTGACATGGGGGTCAGCGATGAGGGTGAAGTTACATAATAACTATAAACCTACAATGTCTTATTCCTTAACAAAAGAAAATTAAGTTCATGGAAATAAAGTGAAAAAAAAAATGTATTCATGATAATCTACTTAATAATTAAAGTCATAGTGCATGCTGTACTCTAGATTTTATGATTGCAATGTAATCCCTTCACTCTTTCAGCCTGTATCTAATCCCTTCTTCTATTCCACTGCCCTAAAGCTCCCCTCCCCAAGCTCATCACAGCTTGTCACATCATTTTGGGGTCACTTCATTCAGAGGCCTGCAGCAGGAGACCTCCGCAGGTTTTAAAAACAGATGTGACAGGCCTATTAAAATGAGTGATCTCTACTGCCCTGCTCTCCTCCGCCGCTGTAGCCAGAATGGGTACTAAGCTGTCTTCCCCAGGGCAGGGACAGGAGCACCAGGGCGCAAAAGGCCTGGAAGATAAGGTGACAGTGGCACATAGCTGGCATTGTGGCAGCTCCCAGAATTATCTCCTGATGAGCTTTTCAATTTTGGGGAGGGCAGTGGAACCTGAGCTCTTACGCCCGTGGGGTGTGAGGCACACAGCGAGAGATAAACATAGTCTGGAAAGAGTATGTACACACAAACTAGGTACAAGCGCACTGGATGATTGAACTGGCTGATGTGCACAGCAACATCTAAACAACCTTTTTTTTTCCCAAGCAAACTATGACCTTAAACAAATTCTTACAAAGAAACACTGTAATGTATCCCTAAATAATCAGAGGAAACACACAGCCTAATGCAAACACACCACCAATAAATAATAGCACAAAAACATTTATTTTGCAGTGGATATCTGCTTGTCCTTTTTCTCGCTACAGCAGCTTATATGGTATAATTCTTTTTTTCTGCCAGTCTCCCTGGGACAGTAATAAAACACTGCAAGTTGAAGTGCCAGCTCTAACTCAGCCCCAGCCTTTGGAACAAAGATAATCCCATATGAAAACACTATAGACAGAGGACATCAGATAAGAGAATGTAATAGTTCTTATAAAGCTTCAGTATGTTGATTTAATTAGGCTTCAAATAACCTATTATTGGGTTAACTAACTTCTTATTATCATTATTTTAAAAGGGCTAATATTGTGGGAAAACAAGAAAAAATAGCTTTGGGATGGATTGGAGTGATGATGGGGCTCCCCTGTGCTGTAAAATCACCAAGTTCTATCTACCTGGTCTTTTGAAGTTATTTGAAATTTTGAAATTCGTGGCTCTAGAGCAAGTGGTGTTGAGGCGGTACCTGTTACTACATCACACCAGACAGACAAATCAAATATGATAGGAAGCTCTAGCATGAGCCCAGCCCTGTAGTTCAAGTTTGTGTTTCAGCTGGATGACGAGCAAAGCTGGTTGTTCAGCAGCTAAAAATGTATTTACATAGCCGTCCAGAGGATGGAAATTTACATCAGGAATGGCTGAAATTCATTTTTGGAGACAGTGATTGTGTGTGTGTGCGTTCCACACATTTTTACAGCCGACTGTCTGCTTAATGAGACACAACACGTCGCAGGATTTTCAGCTTTTTGATCTTCAATCTTTGAATGAAGTTTTAAAACAAGGGCACTTGTAGACATTGTTTCTTTCTGGTACTCAGCTAAAGGAATATAATATATCTGCGCTAATGCTAAGCAAGTGACCACCAGCTATGTTTGAAATAATTACTTTTACCTTTTAACAATCTTAGACATGATATTACCATTCTGAAACATCCTTCTTAAGTCTCAACTGTGCAACAGCAGGTTCCCCTTCCCATTCAGGATCAGACTAAGTACTAATGTGTACTATTTACAGACAAGTTAAAAAAAAGTTTACATGCACAATTAAAGGGGCTCTCCACCAATGTAGCATTGCACCTCCATAAAGTTGGGGTACTCTCAAGAGAAAAAAAGAAATAATCTAAATTGAAGTAGTACAGGCAGAGATATAGCCAGTTGCCAAATGTAACTCAATAATGTCTTTCATTACACATAAGTAAGCTCCCTCCAGAGCCACAGAACACAAAATACACCTGTTTTAACTACCTCTGTAGTACTCCTCATTAAGAGTTAACTGAATTTCAAGTGTAAAATCAGTGAAGTACCCCTTTTAAAACAGTGCTTCATAGAAAAAAGCAACAAAAAGTGGTCGAGTAATGTGATGTGACTGACTTCTACTCTTCATAGTCTGATAAAAACAACAGTATGTAGACTCTCGATGTGTATGGTGATCCAATACTTCAACACATTGTGCTGTACTCCTTTTTGAACTTCACATTTATTCTCACTTCACAATAACTATAAAAAAAAAATACAAATCAGGGAAGAAAGTAAAACCTAAACAAAAAACATTTTAATTTCATGTGTGTTCGACGATTGTCAAGTCTCTCTCAAAAACAAATCAGAGTGTTTCTAGCATGCATCTTCAACACCTTGGTCCATGTTTGAATTGTAAATTTGTTGGCACAAGGTGAAGAAAGAGCTGCTGCTCCAGAATTATCTATTCCGTTGGAAGGGCTGCCAGGATGTGTGAGAGGGTCTTCCTCTGAGGGGCACAGCACTGCATCGCTGTCTACTGCAATCCACCCTGATCAATGGCTCGATCTGTGATGAACTAACTCCCCTAACTGGCTGAGGGGCAAAGGAAATAAGGGGAAAAGAGAAGCATTTTCTCTCACCAACATTAATATGAGATCAAAGGAATTGGGTTTACATGTCACAAATTGTCATTTGTCAGCTTTGTGGGGCCCTTGTGCATGTAGCCAACTGTAAGTTTATGCTCAGGCATTAAACATCAGCACCTGCTTCAGACTGTATCTTTAATAGTATGTGTGCATGAGCAACCAAACCATACATTTCTTATATAACTTTACACACCATGTATCATTTATAATACGCTGTCAACAAAGTATACATGATTGAATCATAATTCAGCAAAACTAATTGAATTTCTCTCAATATTTAATATCGTATATCATTTCAAACCTCTGAAAGATCACTAGAATCATTTGGAATCATCATATGGAGACCATAAATATTCATTCTCCATTTCATGGCATTGGACCAAAGTGTTGGACAGATGGATCCTAGGCTCCACCACTGGCAAAGAAAACAAAATAAAGCAAACAGAGAACATGCAATGTAATATGCATAGATGGTCCTGCAGATAGATGACCTGTGTAGTTTCTTGGGGAAGGGACAAAGAGGAGGAGATGAGGGCGGATAAGAGACAAGGCCTTTGTGTCAGTAGGGTGGTAGAGGGAGCAAGGGAGGTGATGGAAGGTAAACTAGCATGAAACTGCCTTCCGTCACGGATTACCAAGGCAGCGCTTTTCATTACCTGCCTTTCATAACAAGATATTTATGGCAACAGGAGGTGTCGGAGAGGAATTAGACACATGCAACCCATTTGCCTCAGAGACCCAATGTCTGTGTTTGTGTGTGTGCGTGTGTGTGTGTGTGTGTATCTGTGTGTGAGAAAGAGAGAATAAATGGTGCAGAAAGAAAGTGAATTGTGTAGGGAAATGGCTGCTGCGATATGCTATATTATTGTCTATTTCACAGCTGTATGAGTTTGCTGACTGGATTGTTCGAGGGTGTTTTTAAAAGAGGGCATGTCTGTGTTGAAGAATGCAGGTTAGGTAGTTTTGTAATGTGGCTTGTGACTGGTTTTAAAACTTGTGACCTGCAGTACATAGTAATCTTGATAATCTACACCTACGTGCATGTAGTCATGCATCCTGCGCCTGATGTCTTACCTGTGATGATTCTCAGCCATCCAAATCATACTTTGAGCCATCTATGTAAGCCTACCAGAAAGGCTGTCTGATCTTGCAGATATTTCGTCACTCATCCATTAGTCTTCCTCAGTTTTGATGACATCAGGGTCAAACTAGTGGTCCAATCATAAAACAACTATACATCACTATTTTAATCCCTGACATAGTAAATCATAGCACACATATTTATAGTGGTTGTGCATAGTATGGTCAACATGCAATTGACACAATACTGTTATTAATACATTTGTAGCGATGTTATACACTGTGTTCACTACACTTTGATTCAACTGCAATTAGATTTTGATCATTTAATTTTATTAATAATGAAAGTGTGACAAAAAATAAATCAGTAATTTCTGAAAGTACTGAAACACAACAGACCCAGAAAAGTATGTCATTTGCAACAACAGCAGAAGAAAACAATACTGTAAGGTAAAACACCTGATAACTTTTTGGCTAATCCCAAAGGGGGATTAATTTTTCACTAAAAAGCTGTGTATTATTTACCTCACCTCTGGGGTCATTGTCATCCTTCTGAATTTGATATTTGGACACAGGTCTCTGTCAGTAAAACAGCACATGACTTCAGTAACTGGGAGGGGTTATTTAAGGGCAAGTTAGGAATAGCATTATTCGCTAATACTAGTCTTATGTGCCTTGTGTTGACTGCTCCTCTCTAACTTGTGCCACCAAAAAATGATCCATTATATTAGTAGTGATCCAATTGCACATATTAAGAAATGCTAATGAAATATAATGATTTCCAGCTGAATTGTTTCTGGTTGTCTGGCATTTATTTCAGTGGGAAAATGTTATGGATGGCTTGAAGTATGTATGTGACTGAGCGGGGGGGGGGGGGGATTTACATGATGACACACCAGTTACTTAGAAAGATTGTTTTTTTGATAGCCGATTTTTTTTCTTGCACAATTTGGGTCACATCTGTTGCTGTGTATCAGTATAGCCAAATCAGTGTTTTTCCAATATATCTCAGTCATCTTTACACCCCTAACAGACACTTATTCATCAAAGGTCCACACTCATACCCTGTGCCCCTCCATATATCCAGCCTGATTGTATGATTTTGAGCAATGGATGTGACCCAGATTGGATATGTTTATTTTGGAGCTGACCAGTCATATAGTCTACGGGAACAGCAACAGTCAAAATGCCCGACACCTCCCAGATCAAAACAACCATGTATGTCCTCCATTCTCCCTCTCCCTTTTCATAGGCCACCAGCCTGTGCATGTGGGCGTGAGGAGTGTTGTGTGTGCACGGACTTCCAATCAGTGGAAGCTGCGGACGGCCCAGTGCCCTACGCTTGGAGGCAGCCATCTGTCAGCTGACGCTTGGTCGCCACGGCAATCAGAACGCTCTGCGGCAGGTCCAATCTGTTCCACCACAGGTAGAGCTGTGGGAGGGCTGCCATCACTCTACACATGCTATCTTTTTATTTCTTCTCTCCAACACATCCTCCCGTAACATCATCGCTCACTCCTCGACATCTTCTTTTCAACCGCTTTATCATTATACCGTTATTGCCTCTAGTCATATCCCTCCTCTGTTCCTTTTAAAACATGTTTTGTACTGATGGATTGTCTGTTGTGTGTCTGTAATTGCATTTTGTACCCATAAACAGTTGAGTGAGGCTTTCATGACAGTCTCCTACCAACATCATTGGGGTTTTAAGAAAACAAACTTGTATGTTATGACATTAGAGCTGAAACAAGACATTTTATTAGCTATTCCATAGTCTTCAGAATATAGACACTCTACAAAATACCTTCATTCAAATTGTGTATCATGTTGCAGGATTAGAAAAAGTCAGACCATGATCTATGAAGATCCATGAAAATCCAAATAACGTCACAGTGATTTGTGACTTAAAATGTTGTGGTAAAACAAAATCTGCAGCACTGATGAGCCACCTGCACCGCTTTCCCTTCCTGGCAGGGGCAACACACCACTTGTGTCATAATGATGGCAGTGTGCTAAATGTGGTGCATCAGTGGTCACTTCAGCCTGCTAAATGTGCCATGCTGTACCCAAGCCATGCCAGGCAGGACTCTCCCTCTTCATGCCTCTCTCTTGGCTAAGGGCCCAACCGTTAATCTGATCAGAGCCATGCTAATGGCAGAAGGCAGCCCTCCTAACCAGACAGCTAGCCAGGCCAAGAAGCCTGTAGTAGTGGAGGTGACATCCTGAGCTCTACACCCCAAATGAATTACTGAACAGGACCCAGAACAGAGCTTTAGGAAACTGATTTGGCTTGGTCTTTTCATTAAACCAGTGAAACAGGTGTGGGAATCTGTTGTCTGACACAGTTAGATTATTGTTGAGAATTAAGAATACATATATTGATATGAAACTATTATGAGACATTTTGGGAGAACAGGATAATTCAAGGTACTTATGTAAGATTCTCACTTTAATAGCCTCCAATCTGATTAGTAGACCCTACAGTATAGTTGAAGGAAATGATTCTAATGTTTTCTGCACACACTTAAGTCAGTGAATGTAGTTAATATTTGCTATTTTGCTTATTTAAGCTTCTGTTTTCTATGCTATTGTGGTGTAACTACAAAACATACTGGTGTAGTTATCTCAGGAGTCCCTGACCTGTTCAACTTGTGCATGCTGTTTTGTTCTTGGGTCAGTGGATCAAACAGTGCAGTACAGTAGTACCTAATTTTAATACCAAGTGCTGATTCCTCCAACTTGTGGGAGGAACTTGTCTATTTTATTGTAGCAGTTTAAATTAAATCTTAGTTAAGCTCAGCAAAGGAGAATAAACTGTAATTTGTTTTGTCACTAAGGAGCAATCTGCTTTTACATTCTTTGAAAAGGAATTAGTGAAGCTTTTGTGTAGTTATCATCAAAATAGTGCTTGTTTAACAGCACTGATGATAACACAGGCTTTTTAATCTCTTGAGATTTCTTACTGTCTCTTGTCGTCTTGCTCTTTGCAGTTTGATTTGCACAAATAGATCATAGATCAGCTGCCATAAAGACATTAGAGAGATTTATTCCATTTTTGCAGGTGTGCCAGTATCTCAAGTTGAAAATCACTTGGGGTTGTATCTTTTATCAAAGTTGAGCAGGCGTGATGGCTGACAGTGGGCATGGAGGATGTAGATGTGTGTTACAGTTTGTCCCTAGGAGTGTAATTCTTATATAGATTTTCTGGCACTTTTTTCACTAATGAACTGATACAATATTTTTTTAGTAGTTTTACTTTTGAAAACAACCTAATTTTTTGCCCTCTATCGCCATTAATGACATCAAAATCAGAGCTCTCCAAGGCAGGCCACACTAAGCCTTGGCAGTTACCTGAACCCGACCCCCCCGGAACCACAGGATGCTAATGCAGCTATGCTGCGTAGCATTGAGCAGATGATGGACAACCTGCGGGCAGAAATAGCCAATGATTTCAACTTTGTAATGTCAGAGACGTCAGAAGACAGATAACAACTGCTCTGGAGCCACTTGAACATAAGCTTTCTTCACATTGGGAGACTATTAAAGAGCTGGAACAGTCAGCTACTGACCAGTGTCCGAGCTACAATTAGCACACTAATTCCCATGGTCGATTCTCTATCCAAGAAGTGTGAGGACCAGGAGGGGCACGCAAGATGGAGCAACATTAACTTGGTGGGTTGGCCTGAGGGATCGAAGGGTCCCACGGATTTTACAGCCCAGCTACTGCAAGACCTACTCGGACTTGAAGAGAGGCCTATCTTGGACCGAGCTCACCGCACTTTGTGCACCAACCCAAGAGGTCTAGAACCACCTTAACCAATGTTCATCAAAGTAAACCTATTTCAGGTCAGAAACCATGTCTTAAATTGGGCCGGAGAGCATTCCCATCTGTCATACAAGGACAGAATGATCTCCATTTTTCTAGATTTTATCACGGTGGTGGCCAAGAGGCACGCTGCATTCGCTGAGGTGAAGAGGGAGCTGCATTCATCAAGCAACATCAAGTTTGGGCTTCATCACCCTGCAGTGCTTAACATCCCTCTGCCTGGTGGACAAACTCACAAATTTAACGAGCCAGAGTTTGTGATGGATTTTGTGGAGAAAAACTTGAGGGAGGTGCTTCCAGTGTTGTGTCCTATGGGTGTTGTGTGTTTTGGG
Organism: Thunnus thynnus; assembly: GCF_963924715.1. Classification (NCBI taxonomy): domain Eukaryota; kingdom Metazoa; phylum Chordata; class Actinopteri; order Scombriformes; family Scombridae; genus Thunnus; species Thunnus thynnus. The sequence continues at coordinate 11,012,500 of NC_089517.1, forward strand.
CTTTGTTTGCTTGTTTTTGTTGTTTGTTTGTTGCTTTTTTTATGGCCACAACTTGTCATATATCACCCATAACTGACCCTTATGACTCTAATATAGCTCCAGTATCTAAAGGGGGAGAGATTACATTTTCTCATCTTAACTGTAAAAGTTTGAACAACCCTATTAAACATAGTAAGTTCCTGCATTTTTTTATGTCACCCCCAAATTATTTATGTCCAAGAAACTCATCTTAAATCTCTCGAACAAATCAAATTGAAGAGAAGTTGGATAGGTCAGATCCTCTCTTCTCCTTTTTCTACTAAATCAAGGGGAGTAGGTATTCTGTTGCAAAGATCAGTTCCTTTTCTTCATAGCAAAACTATTTCAGATTCCTCATAGTAGATTTGTTATTGTTGTAAGTCAAATTCACAACGATTCTTCTCTATGCTACCTGACCTGACAGGTCAGGTAGCATACCTGACCTGTCAGGTCAGGTATGCTACCTGACCTTCTGTCAATTGTTGTCTGGATACTGGACTAGACCGCTCCTCCACTGTCCCCTCTGTACCATCTAAATGTGCAGAAATTATTCAGTCCTTTACGGAGGAATTTTTAAACCCTTCTAAGAGAGAATATCCTTTTTTTTCCGTATCCACCACACTTTTACACAAATTGATTTCTTTTTGGTTGACAACAGGTTACTTAATTTGGTGTCAGCGTGCAACTATGACCCTATTCTTCTTTCTGACCATGCATCCGTCTTCATGAATGTTCTTCCCACGCTTGGACAGATAGCTGGATAGCTGGGGAATTAGAAAAAACAATTTCAACTAAAGAGCCCGAAATGGCTGCGTCTTGATTACAAAGTGGGAAATGTCCTGGGCCTGATGGCTATCCCTCAGAGATTTACAGAATTGGCACAGGTTGGCTTAACTCAGGCTGCCTTCCAGAAACACTAACCCAAGCCTCAATTTCTTTAATTCTTAAGAAAGGCAAAGACCCCTTGTCTTGTGCCTCATACGGCCCAATTAGTCTTTTAAATGTTGACTTAAAATTATAGTCTAAATAATTGGCACAGTGGTTGGAATCTGTCCTCCCCTCTATCATTTCCCCAGACTAGACTGGGTTCATTCAAAATAGGCACTCTTTAACCTTAGGCACGTGTTTAATGTGATTTATAATCCCTCTCCCTATGCCCTTCCTGTTATCGTTAGACGCCGAGAAGGCATTTGACAGAGTGAAGTGGGATTACCTTCTTTTTGCTCTTAAAAAATTTGGTTTGGGGGGGGGGGGGGCGGATTTTATTTCGTGGATTAAATTGCTTTATTCTTCTCCTCAGGCCTCAGTCAGAACAAATAATATAAATTCAGAATATTTTAACTTGTATTGATCCACTCAGCAGGACTGCCTCCTGAGTCCCTTATTATTTGCTATTACCATCGAGCCCCTATCAGTTACACTCAAGAACAACCCCAACATTGCTGGTATACACAGGAATGGAGTAGAAATAAAGGCCTCCTTATACGCAGATGGTTTACTCTTATTTATTTACAACCTTTCTCTGTCTATCCCCACCACTTTAGAGAGACTTCAATCCCATGGTGAAATTTCTGGGTACAAATTGAACCTTTGTAAGAGTGAACTATTTGTTGTTAATAAGGCAGCCTAAGATTATCCACTGTTTGATTTACCATTCACAATTGCTTGACATGTGTTTGTGTATCTGGGAGTTAGTATTCCCCACAAGATGAGGAAACTTTCACACCTCTCCTGTCACAAACTTGTTATGATTTTGCTTGTTGGTCTTTGCTTAAGCTATCGGTAGCTGCAAGGATTAACTTTATCTGGAACCAGCAAACTCTATGGCTGTGCAAGCAATACTTACAGAGACCTAAATCACTAGGGGGACTGTCTCTACCAAAAACTTTCCATTTTACCATTGGGCTGCTAATATTAGATCCTTGAATTCCTGGCTACAATATAAGAGCTTTGATATTCCTCCTACCTGGCTAACCATCGAGGCAAACTCTGCCAGCCCGGTTTGACTGAAAGCCCTTTTATCTGCTCTGATTACTTCTTCTGTATCTCTTTACACAAAAAATGCAATTGTGAAGTCATCCCTTAAGATCTGGTTTCAGTTAAGACATTACTTTGGTTTAAATTTATTCTCTATTACTGCCCCCTTAGTTTCTAATCATGTATTTTCCTCTTTCCTAGTAGATGGTGCATTTTTTGTGTGGTCGAATGCAGGTGTTAAATCCTTCAAATATTTATACATTGACAATGATTTTGCATTCTTTCAGCAGCTGTCAGAAAATACAGCTGTCAGATACTTACAGGCCTGTGGTTTTGTATGCAATACCTTCCCTAGTTGTCCCAATCTGCCGAACGATTCACCTCTTGATGATTTTCTGACTCCGTGTCCATCTCTGAAAGGGGCTATCTCTAGCATCTACACTCAGATTCATAACTTAAGTATAGACTCACTTGATTCGATTAAGTTATTATGGGGGACAGATTTGGAGGAGGATCATGTGAGGTTTAGGGAGAGATTCTGGGAAGAGTACACAGCTCCTCTATTTGTGCGAAGCATGGTTTGATACAATGTAAAGTGGTGCACCGCACTTACTTTACCAAGGCTCATCTATCTAAGATTTACAAGTATGTCTCCCTGAACTGTGACAGATGTCATCAGCCAACCTTATACATTTGCTCTGGCTCTGTCCATCCTTATTTAACTTCTCAACAATGATTTTTAATACTTTGTCTGAAATACTGGGCTGAAAGCTTAACCCTAACCCTGCCCTCTTTGGAGTGTCAGCCACTTTACCCTTTTTGTCTTTATCCCAAAAGAATGTAATCGCCTTAACCACTTTACTGGCTAGGAGACTGATCCTGATGAAGTGGAAATCTCCTGCACCCCCGTCTCATACACACTGGATTCGGGACGTGCTTTACTTTCTTAAGTTAGAGAAAATAAGACTGTCTCTCCAAGGAAGGTCCAATGCATTTGTCAAGGTCTAGGGCCCCTTTCACAAGTACATCAAGAATACTAAGTTTTCAGATATTCCAACCTAATAAATTACTCGTTGAGGGATAAGGTTTTCTCTTTTTTCTTGTTTGATTTGTTTTGTTGTGTTTTAATGAGTAAAGGTACAATATTAATGTGCCATTGAATAGCCTCATTATTATGTGTTTTTTTGTTTTCCAGTTTGGTTGTTTCCTCGCTGGTATGTGCGTGTGTGTTACTGTTCCGGATCTAGCGGGTTTGGTGCCCACTTCTTTATGAAAATACATGTCTTTGTTCCTGGATGGAACATTATAAAAAGAAATGGTATTTGTTTTCTTTTTATACAAATGTTGTTTAATCTTGCAAAACCCAATAAAAAAGGTTTGAAAAACAAAAAGAAAATCACTTGCACAGCTTTTGTGTTGACTGAAAAGGAAATTTGGCGAGACTCACTGCTGATTATTATGGGTAAAACAAAAAACTGTTGATAAATTTTATTTTTGTATTTTTCTTTTTTCATCCAGCTCGGTCATATCAATTAATTCAAATTATCAAAGTTTGAGCTTTTTGCCAATTTTAACAGTTGAACCACTGCTTATTATTATTATTACTATATGGTGCACCACAGTAGCAGGAACTAAGGGCTTTTTAAGCCCTACCATTGAATGTTTGTATAGTTTGGCCACCTCTGAGAATAGACACATATGCACAGCCACCCTTGCAGTTAAGAATGCATTGGTTTATTTGTCTTTGGTGCACATTCTGACACACATAGTGACACATAAGCAGACACACTGTGTGCCACACACATGGCTGAGCAAAACACACATTTTTTGTGCATGAATCATACAATTCATGTTGGCACACCCATAATCACTGCATCTACTCCTCTACCAGACAGACTTTTATAGTAACATCTCAAGCAAGGCTGTGTGACCAAGCATGTAAATAAATAACATATTGGCAGCAGCTGCCCAAACAAAGTAAAACATGCAAAAAGAGCTTTGAAGGAGGACTTTATCTTTTATTCTTTTTACCATCAGCAAATAAGATTTTTACTTTAAACCTTGGTGATACAACATTCATGATAGTTCCAGCAAAATGATAACTTGAGGCCTAGTCCACACACACACACATATTTTTGAAAACAGTTTTTTTTCCTCCTTCGAAATCCCGTCCACACAAGCACTCTTTAAAAAAAAAAAACTGTGTCCAAATGGAAACACAAAAAACACAATCGAGGCGCTGTCAAGAGCATGCCAAACCAACAAGTGGTAATATAACTTTATTCCTAAAGCAATGTTGGCCAATCAGAAGCCTGAAAAAAAGCTATTTCCAGAAGGCTACCTGCAATGTTGCAAGCCAAAAATTCAGTTTTCCCTGTCGACATGTTTCTGAGTTTCTGAACATCTTCACCCTGAAGGAGTTTCCAAGAAGTCCGCTTTCAGTGACCTAAATCGCAGTTTGAGTGTCGATGAAGGGCCAAAATGCATACAAAAAGCTACTTTTTTAAAAAATGCCTGTGTACATGTGGACTAGTCCTGAGTCAACATACAGTATATGTAAATGAAAAATTCTCATTGCTACTTTTATATCTGTGGATTTGTACTTCTAAGGTCTGGAAAATGCTGGGCTGCCCACATCCTTTTACCACACCCACAGCTTGGTTCTTGCATCTCAACCAATCTGTACACCATCTCTGCCAAAAACACCCACTTCCAATTAAAAGATAAAGATCATCCACATTAAGTTATATCTATCAAACCCTTGATTTTGGACTTTGTTTTTTTTTCTGCCAATTCTCTTCCCCTCTGCTGGCACAGTGCTAAAACAAAGTGAGCGGAAAGAACTGGCAGAGCAAGTAACTAAATTCAATAAAGTGCACTGTTATTCGTTGACTGTAGGTTGATAAATTCATAACTGGGTAATATGTTGATTTTATTAATTTAGAGAATACTTTTACAATAATGTAACATATTTGTTGCTTGTGTATAATGTTTAAAACACATCTGCCTTTAATTTTCTGAATAATTGTGGGAATGATGTAATGAAGAACTTTTCTGTAATAGTATTTATTATATTAGTGGTGACTGAAAACATACCATGCGTACATGTGCTATGTGACTGTAGCTTTCAGCAGTGTTCCACGGCTCTATCTAGCATTTACATGACAATACCATAAACAAGTTTGGTAACCACACTTTGACCTAGCCTCTCACTGAAGTGAATTTCATAGCATCTGTTCAAGTTAAGTTCAGCCAAAACGGTGGAGGCATGGAGTTTATATGGCCCACATTGTGAGCCAAACCACTCTTATTCAAAACCCAACCACAGTGCACAGTTGGGTTACGGACACTGGAACATAAACATGGTGTTTTTCTCTGAAAGCTTGTTAGAAGTTGGCATTTCCTCTTTTTCTTTTCTTTGAGCTAGTGGTTGGCAGGTATTCCCAATCTCAACATTCATGCCTATTGTGGCAACATATATTATAAGGAGAAAACATTTCCTCACACAAGGCAAGTTTAGCAAAACACCTTGAGATGAGCAATTTAGAGGATATATAAAGGGAAGGATATTATGGAAGACACTGAAATACACTGTGAATATAAATAGACAATAGTTCTGATACTTGGCTATTGCAACCACAATCTCTGCGACCTTAATTCAAGATTTTAATTAGACATGCAACATCAGAGAGCAAACTACAAGAATCGGATGTACTAATCGGTGCATGAAGTGCTTCTCAGACTCAAACACTGTACTGTTCTTGTATGTTGATTGAGGTCAAGTTCACCACACATAATAATGATTAAGGCATGCACAATTAACACCTGGAGAAGGCCTGAATATAGGGACTGATGTAATTAACTCCCATTGCAAGCAATGAACATTTTACTTGGTTAACAGGGATAACATTGTTGAGCAGGCATGTTTAGAGTCTGAGCCAGCTTTGGTTCGTGGACTTTCAAGCATGTCATTTTGTAAATTGTTACCACAATGACTCCTTATCCTTATGCTGTCATATGGTTTTATAAGCCTCTACGCATAGGTCAAAAAGAGTTCCAGAGTTAACTAAATGTCATGTAGACTCCAGTGAAAAGTAATAATTAAAATCTTTATTTTACATTAAAGTCTGTTTGCTTTGATATGGAGCATATTGAAAGGAAATACGATTTGATTTTAACCATTTACACTTCAATTAGCCTCCTGACTTCAATTAGTAAATTACACTTAAACACTTCAATTAGAATCTAAATTGTTTTCAGTTCGCTTTGGAGTCATTTCAGGCACAACTGACTGCCAGAAGACAACCGGGTGGACCTATGATAAGCTGCAGGCATTACATCTCCCAGCTGGCCTCAGAGGTGCTTGGCAGTCCCTCAAGGAATCAAGGAAACAAAATATTTTTCTCTTGTTTAGTTTGATTGCATATTCTCTGTTGCTAGTATTTTAGAAACTTGTTGTGACAAGCCTTTTTTTATTGAAACAATTTAATTCAAGTAAATACATTTGACCCAGTTTTGCTTTCGAAATTGCACAAATATCTTGCTCACTAATTAAAACTACATTAAAGTAATTGTACATATGAGAGCACTGTTATCAAATAAGCGACATTCCTCTTGCCACGTGACACTGCCTTTCAAGGGGATACCCATGCTGACACATTCCAGGATTAATTATTAATAACTATTATACTACATGCTCTCAAAAACATTGTTTTAGGAGACCTAGTAACACTAGATATTTATTATAGATGCAAATGGCCCTCTCTTGTGTCATATCTCTCTTTCCTGAGAATGTAGAACCAAACAGGAAGTTGAGATTATTTTTTCTTAATTCTTTTGACATGTTGTTGTGTGTTGTCACAGCTCTGAACCGGTGTGTTTCCAAACAACTCAAGCATGACAGAAACAAGCCACGTCTTTCAAGGAATGATCATTAAAGAATCTGATACATCATACATAAATACACGCTTCACACCTTGTTCCGACATTGTGGAAAATGCCTGTGGCTGATTTCCAGCTGTTGTAGTTGAAGACTTTACATCTGATGACAGACGAATATTGTGCTCACAGGAGGTGGAAGAAGGAAAATGTGCAAAGACAGTGGAAAAGATCGGTGGTTGGTTATTCATGACCATGACACACTGTTGGGTGCACGTTGTTAAAGGCAGGTTTCTGCATATACCTCTTTTGGTTTGTTGTTTTAGGGAATGTCTGTCTGTTTATTACAGGCTCACCTGTTGAAAAGATGACAAAGATCTTTTGTTAAGCTGGCCAAGCCCTTGAAATAAAGATGAACTACAATCACAGCTGGTGAGACAGAAGGTGGCACAGAGCACCACATTTCTCAGTCATAGTTTAAAAGTCTCTTTTGTTTAGCGTCTGTCAGATTTTCTCATAAAGCAAATGTATTGTCACAAATGGATTATAAAAAGCAAACAGAAATAATCTACTGAATTCACACTGTTTAAACCACCATAACCCAATATTTAGACAGATTAAGGGGATTCCAGGTAGTTCATGAGTCTTGGGCGTGTGTAATGCGTTTATTATAACAAAAAATTTGGTCTCGCCTTCAGTCAGCGAGGACACAATCAAGCTGACAGACTAAGTAAAGCAAGAGTAAACTGAGTAGCTGTAATCTAGAAAATCAAAAGGAAATGGAAGTTATTCCACAATTTTTCCACAATTACAGTTTAAAATTAGTCAGTTACTAGTTCCGTAAATGTTCCTTTAAGCCTGCTGTTTACCTTTTTTATTGCGTTATCCTTCAGTCAGGCCACATTTACTGTATCAGTGCCACTGACATCCTTCACTCAATAGCAAAAGGTCCCGATAATTTGCCTGTATAGTCAAGACTTTCCAAGCTGTCCACATCCTAACACTAGTGGGACTTCCTGGTGTCTACTGACATGTGTTGTAGTCTATGAGGGATCTGTCCTTGATCATTTCACTTTATAATGTAAAAAAATATTATTTTTGATAAATTAGTCACTTAACTGGTGTCAGTTAGACTCTTTAAATGTTAGATACTGTGAATGGTTTACGCATCTCTCTTATGTAAACAAACATACATGTAAACACAAATGGCTATATCAACGTCAGCAAAAATTATCAAGCTCATGTCCATATATTGTACGATAAGTCAATAACGTGATTATCATGACAGGCCTTTTCAAGACTGTGGGTGTTTGTGTATGGGATTTCTTATTGTGAACAAACTGTTAGCTTTGAGTCTGAACAGTATGATTAAGATACCACTGGAAGTGACAGCGTACATAGGAGGCATGAGACGCCCCCCCCCACCCCCCACCCCCCTTCAGCGTTAAATCCTCCCTCCCACCCCTCCCCTCCAGCCCCCACGTCACCTGCTTCCCTCCCACTCCAAGCTATAGCTGTCATAAGGCGGGACCACAGGGAGCCTGCTGATGGTATTTATAGCACGCAAGTGCTCTAAGTGATAGATGTCACCTTCACGCCACCGCCTCTGGGGCACTGCACCAACCATGCTGCCCCACTAACAAGCTGCAAAGTGCTGTGGATGCTTGGGGAAGGGACGAGAGGAAGTGTGGGGAGGTGGAGCGTTTGTGTTTCTGGCTTGTGAATAGAGGAAGGAAGGTAGCTGATAGAACGACCTAAACAACAAACTTTTTTCTCACCTAGCTGGTTTGCTTCTTGGTTTCTCACCTCTTAATTAAAAGAACCCATTTCACTGCCTCCTGGTGTGAAGTTTGTCTTAAGATGAAGCAGTTAGTGGCAGTTTTGGATGCTATCTTCCTTCATTTAAGCACCAGTTGGATGATGGATGAGAGGGAGGGTGATAATGACAAGTTTGACAGCAGGGTGCGACTTAACACCTGAATCTCTTGGCTAGGCTCCTGTAGGTGCAACTTTATGAGTCTCATGCACAGTTTGAACATGAACAATTCACTTGAACCACCCACTGTATGTGCAACACAACAGCAGATACAAACATAAGCATGACTAAAACAAAGGAATATGAAATATGAACAGTGATCAAAACATAAGACAAGCACGCACATGCTGATACCACCAATAGACAAAAATACAAACATATACTTTGTTCCACTAATGCAAAATAAAAACCCCATAGCTACTGTCACTGTCACAAGGCGTCATCTTCTGACATTTTCAATCATCTTCTTTGACAGAGATATTTTTGGCCCAAATGGTAGAGTTGTCCTTTGAAGGCGTCTGTAATACAAAATATAATTCAGGTCTGTCTGACAAGTGGAATAAGCTTGTCAGGAGGCTGAGGCTTGAGGAAAGAAGCTTTTGGCTCAGGACTCAACTTGGCATTGTTCAGATATCCAAACTTCTTCTCCAAACCCAGTTAAAGTTGTTCACATGTCAAACTTCATACCATCACTGACCGCACAAGTTCTGTTCAAGAGTGGGACGAAAAAACTACGATTCTTCATAAGTGTCCTTTTTAAACCTGGACTGGATGTTTTAACGGTGTATTTAATGCCTCAAGCATCACATAAAATTGCTGTTGATTCCTTATTGTGGCACAGCAATTTGCTAGCTGTGAATATGGCAACAGCTTAAAGTCTATTTCCAACTTTAAAGTCTCTCTGCTGTCTTCATAATTTAGATTTACAAGGCATCGAGAAGTCAGTATGAGACATTTTCCCAAACAGAAAATAAACAATTTAGATTTTTTTTCATCTTGTCTCTTCTCCGGATTGTAATCTTCACCCTGTGCAAGTAGATCTGTGCTTGACAAACCATAACAAACATTTTGTCAGAGATAGAGATAGAGTGCACAGCATGCCACCAACCCATCGAATTTGGTTTGTCTTCTCCTTGCAAATCATGTGCCCCCATTTTGTAAACAGATTGATTTTTGATAAATACTTTTTGATATTTTTGATAATTAATCTTCAATGTAACAAAGAATTTTTATTTGATGGCACCTTTAGAGTCCAGGAAAGCAGAAAAAAACTCAAACCATTTGCATTCATTTGCACTGTTTTACCACACATGTAGACTAATGTTATGGTTTTCACATGAGGGAGCTCAGTGTGTGTCTGTGTCAGTATTTTCGAGGGGTTAGGGGCACAGGATGCGTGCATGCCCTTCCATGACAGTGACAAAATGGTCAGTGAGTTGCTGAAATTCATCCCTGCCAGGGTGAATGTGTTGACATCGCTTTAATTCAGCTTGCCATATGACACTGTGCCTGTTTCTCCTCTCTGAGAGAGCAGGGTAGGACAGGGATATATGCTGTCAAGCTCACATAGCCTGTTGAAATACTGTGTACATGCCAAGTGAAAGGGTGGGGGATAGAGCTGAGGAGGTGTGATACTCCACCAAAAATATATCTTTTGAGTAGACTTTAGAAGATGGCCCTAAAATTTTCTCCTTCATGGAGCACGGCAGCTGAAATTTGCTTGGATTGATTTCTTTTAAAATGGATTCAAACAGTGACCAATTTACACAGCGGAAAAATATATGAAATTGTACACTTAAAACTCTCAGTACACTCCTGCGCCATAATCCACTGCATCACTCTTGTTCCAAACTATTCTCGCCAAAATATTCCTTAATACATTGCTTTCCTCTTAGGCTCCTATTTGAAAGGTACAAGTGCAAAGTGGTAGATCTTGGATGAATGGACTATAAGGGCGTCTCCAACTTCTATTTCTGTTCATGTATGTGCAGCAGTTCAGCAGAGTTTCATCGCTTTGAACTGTGCCAACCACAGTGAAGCATAACAACAGTAGCTCATCAAATGAAAACATGGATATCTTATTATTGTCCCATACAGAGTGGCACAATATGAACATACAGCACCACAAAGCTGCAGCCTAAAGCGGATGTTGTGTTTTTTTTTTTAACCACTGATAAGTGCTATGACAATAGAGAGAAATTATTTTTAAAAAAAGTTTTATCAATCAATACAATGCTATTCCAGTCAAAAGTCTACTGTATCTCATACTATTATACATCATCTGTTGTGTCTATTGGAACCACGCAGTATAATAGAACTTAGTTAAGGTTAGGCCTGTATAACAAGAAAAAAAACAACATAAACATGAATTCATTACATCCTTTCAGAGGCACGCATCTCCTTTAATCTAGAATTTGAGTCTGAGTCATTTTAGGAAGAATTCCAAGTTTCTACCTAATGCTGTGTTGTTTTGACTGCAAATCCAAGCCCCTGCTGTGAGATATATTGGGTTATGGTACAGCTAATGTTTTGAAATATGTGACAAAAAGCATTCCTGGCAGACTAGGCCTCATGGTGGTTTATTCATTTTTTCATTTTTTATAAATGAAGTGCCTTCTAGTATACAGTATTATTATTTATGTGAAGCACCATGTCAGCACAGTGAAATTTGCATACATTACCTTACTGTTATCAGTTGCTCGTTTAAAAGGAAAAGCATATTTTAATGACATTTGTACTCTATTTGTACAGCATTTGTACTGCTCCATATATGATGTCTATATGACAATTCAATAAGGTTGTGTGTGCTTATTTGTCTTTGTGCATCAACTCAGTGGCAGTTTCCTCTTCCCAGTGAGGCCTACCAAGAATGATCAGTTGACATCCGGTATACTGTCAAGAAGTGTCAGGAAACGTGTGTGTGTGTGTGTTAGCGAGCGTGTCAGTGTGAACACGGCTGTGCACATGTATGAAGCTTGCAAATGTGCGTGTGTGTGTGAGAGAGAGAGAGGCTGGTCTGGAGTCAGACATAGTGGACACACTATCTCTCTGCTGACAAGTGTCATCAACTCCAGCTGCTTGGGGGTCTTTGCTGTCGTATGGGTGAGAAGGGGCAGACAGGAGTACTAGTGCTGCTGGAGGGAGGGTGAAGCAGGGAATGGGGGGGTCGGGATGTTGGCAGTCAAACGGTTGGGGGAGGTGACAACATGGCCATGCTGAAAGCAACCAGCAGGACCCCATCGGCAATCCAAGTTTCAGCACCCAAGCCTCCACCTGTCGTTTCCTCTTAAACCCCCCTCAGCCCTTCAGACAACAGCAGAGGGAGGGTGGAGGGGCGAGGAGTACAGCCGCCCCAGTTAAAGGCCACTGGTACAAACCTAAAATGAGGCGCGACATAACTGTGGCGTGTTTGCTTAGATTAGATTTGCATTGTCAGATGTTTTGAGGTGGACCAATGCAAGACATTTACACTTCTATATTTAGGCAGGAGGCTCCACCGCAAGTCAAAGACAGATGCAATTGGTTTCATCCATAGCTATCATGCACACCTATAAAAGTGCCACTCTGTGTACCTAGTGCATTGCAGCCTAACCCTGTTTAACAGTGCTGACAAAGCAGGATGCAGTGAGCTCAGTGTAGGGATGCAGTCATGTGAGGCCTCCTCGGGTGGTGTTTGGGTTATTAATAATCTCATTTTCCCTACTCTGATTAAATCAGCAGTCAGGGTAATACATGTTCTGGACAGCTGCCATGCTTTCTCCCATTAATTGATGGATGTTTTAGTTGTGGTCTCCCTCTATAAATAATTCTGATGTCGCCTTTAACAAATCACCGTGCACAATAAACAGGAGGACAACAAAGCTTATCTGAGCACATAATCTATATTTTCAAAAAAAGTGGGGGCGATGGAGCACCAGTTAAACCTAGCGTCAGTCCACACACCCAAAAATCCACCTGGCCTCCCATAAATCTGCTTCTGTCCATCAAGGGTGAAATGCAGCTGGTGCAAACATGTCAGACCCCCTGTACACTCACACCAGGGGTCAGGTTTGCTCAGAGTGTGAAAATAAGATCCACCAGCTTCAATAAATGCCTCTTAGCAGTGCAATCAGTCAGAGGCTTTCCAGCAATGTGTGGCCTCCTCTGGCTAAACCGTCTCATTAGCAACAGGGGACCTCATATTTGCAGCACAGTTTAACACTGTTTAGATTTACACTTAGTAGACTGCCTGCCCGGCCAGATCATGGCCCCCGGTCATTTGTCACTGTTTTTCTATTTATTGTGTCATTCATGGGGTATTAAACAAGTTATAACTTGTCCGTGAGACCCCGCTATTTGGGGTAGTCCAGGGCCAATATGCATTGACGTTAAATAAAGATGTGTGTGTGCATATGTGTGTGTGTGTGTGTGTGTGTGGCACTGAGTGGAAGCTGAGCTTCCACACTGATGACATGTTGGAAGCATAATGCGTAATCAGCTCAGACACATGATCTCAGGCCACTCTGGTGTTACTCCAGATGTCCATTCAGGAGTGTTGAGGCATTCCGGGAAAACCTCCAGGATTAGAGGACCTTGTGTTGGCTCTGTCAGACATTTTCAAGAGGTCCATCATGAGTCCATCTCTCCTGCCTCTTGGATTGGATTGGATCTGTACTATAGAAAGAATTGAAGTTCTCCCTAGAGGCTAGACTAGTGGTAGTATCAAATAATAGTACGATCAAATAGTTCTTTCTTGTGAGTGAGAAGAATATTACGGTGCTAAATTACATTATTTTTTACATTATTTTGTATGAGTCAGTCACTTTGGCTTAAAACATACAGCATACTATTTTGTAAGTTATAAAAAAAAGATTGTCGGTCATAAAGTCATTATGTGCTTTTACAAAGATGAGATTGAAAATGTTCTCACCTTTTCCATGGCTCTTTAGTATGGCAGTGGATTTTTATCAGGACCAGAGGTGGTTGGAAATGATTAAATGGACACTGTGTCCCTTTCATTCAGTCAGTTCTGTCTTCTCTCTTTAGGCACTTTCAGTTCCATGGCAGCATCCATTTAACTGCATGATTTGAAAGCTTTTAGAAATTTGGTTTCATGTTGTTAGTGGTAGTACTAGTAGTCTAATTTGTTGCTTCACATGACTGATCTGTGCATTTGGTCTTTGGTAATTGCTAATACATATTGTTTGGGTGATTGCTGTTCTTTTTATGTTTTACTTCACTTGATGTCCTACAAATTGCTTTCAGTCTTGTTTTTAAGGCCAAACATTGTTGAATCCTGAGGCATTTTAAAAATAGAGGCACAGCATAATATATACAATATTATGCACAGGCTAACAGAGACATACGACTGTGGATTCAAGAGCTAGACATTCTCAGGCTAACACCAGCAGTTATCTCCAATGAGGACTTTGTGATGAGCATAGGCACTGGCCAGGTGGCTCTTTGGAAGATAGTGCCAAAAGATGAAACCACCTCAGTGTCAGCATTTTAATTTGATCTGCCATGTGCACATATGTCTTTAAAGTCTGCGGGGAGTCTCTTAGCCATTGATGTGTTTCGCCAACGGTCTGCAGTCATACAGGTTAGCACTGCAGGCTAATCTGTAGTGAGTCGGTCCCAAAAGCCTGCGCCAAGTTGATGGCAGGATGAGTGATCTCCACTCCTCTGATCCCCGGCCCTCAGATGCCCACTGTGTGCCAACTATTCATCCCCTTTGTAGTAGGTGCCAACATGCCCAGACGGGTAGAGGAGGAGCAAAGAGACCCAAACAGGATTTGAAAAGCAGAAGTCCTCCACTGCTAGATATTAGGAAGCGGGCACAGCCATCCTCAGACTGGCAAAATGATATTGGGGCAGCAGCCATTCTGCCTCTTGATTCAAAACAGGGGGATTTAACACACACTGGTAGATCTTATGAGCCATCACCACTTGTATAAATCAGTGTGATGTGTCATTATCTTATTGATTGAGATAAATTGAGTGCTGCATGAGGATGGTGATGATGATAAAATGCTGTAATTGATAGATGCAATTTTAAAAATGAATGCACACCAAAATCCCTAAATATCTACATATAGTATGTCTTCCTATAGCAACAAATCCAGTATGAGTTTTGAATACTCGGTGTCCTTTGGCGTCTCTTAAAAGATGAACTACTGCATGATTTCTTTGTAGTTATAACTACCTCATTTGAGGGTCTGATCACACAACCGCGTTTATGGGAGCTGAAATTGTTGAATTTTAATAATAATCAGAGTTGAAGATCAGGTTGGTTTCTCATGTCTCACGATTTCTGGCATTTCTGCAAACTTGTCTCTCTTGGTAAGGACAGGGTGATCAGCACTGGCTATATTATTAACATACTAACTTGCTCTGGAAGGTTAGCATTTCTCAAATCTGACATATGATTAGGTGCTATAAGGCCTTTACACCTGTGCTTTTCCTACTGAGGCCAGTCAAAATTGTCTTCTGTCAGTGATGAATGGACATTAATTGAAGCAACACATCTAGTGTTGTTTGCTGCTGTTCAGCTTTATGTGACAAGCTGCCAGCTGGCCGAGAGATCTGTGGTTGAAGGAACTGTAATCTTATGTCCATGCATTTGACAATTTATGTCATAAAAACAAAATAATCCTCTTATATTCTGAATACATGGATCAGAGTATCAATATGTGTCAGTACTCCCTAAGCACATGTATAATTAAACACAGCAAATAAAACATAAAGAACATTTCATTTTTTTCCTCTAAAAACAGTTCAATAAAAAAAATATATTCCTGCACAGAAATGAACCTAACTGCATTTCTAGAGTGAGTCACGCCAGTGAAACTCACCATCTCATGTATCCATTCAGTGTCAGAACAATTCCACCATTAGAGCCGTTTGAAGAGCCCTTGAGAGCGCTACATTGACGATGGAGTTCTTGCTCCTCCTTTCTCCTCCACTCCACAGCCTGCCCACATTAACTCTCCAGCCCATTCAGCTGTGATTAGAAAAGCCTCTCAGCTTCCAGAGTTTGCAATCATTTGACCATAATGAATTCCAATCACTCCCTCCTCCTACCCTCTGCTCCCACTTGTACTCAAGAAGTTATAAGGAGGAGAGTACAGAATGGAGAGACAAAGAGCCCAAAGCAGTCATAGAGAGAGAAGTGTTCAGCGAGAGAATCATACACACAGAATTAAGACTGAAAAAAAATCTAGTTCTGAAAGAAACAATGTAGAGAAATAGTAACAGATAATCTATACCAGAGGATAGTGATGTGTTCATATCAAAACTCTGTTTGACAATACGATATTTTAAAGATGAATCTACTGTGTGTGAAAAAAACTGGTGAAAAAAAAGTGTTGGTTGAATGAAGCTAGAATAAGGTTGCAGGAAAACAAGAAAATAATCAGTGTACCTTGAAGGATAGAAAAAGAATGAGAATTTTTTGTATATGGAAAAATCCATAGTAACTTAAGGACACTTGAAGCCCACAAACATCTACCAATGCTCAACAGTTCACCAGCTGACAATATCACCCAATAACATTATTCCTATCACTTAAATGCCAAGTTAAATTAATTGATCAAAACAAACCATGAGTTTACCAACTCATCCACTGATTTGGACCAAAGCAAATTAACTATAGGTTTGAAAATGCTTTAAAAGGCTTCAGCAGATACTGAATGCTTCTGGTTGCCAACATCAAGAAAGGATGCGGCCCTTCCTGAACCACTGTGAGCTGACAACTGTCGCCCCCAGTGTAGCTGCATAGTTGGGCCCGCCACTCTTGTGTCGGCAACTGTCCACTGAGCTTTCAGTTCATTTGGGTTAACAAATAGATCCAGAAAATACTGGAGGGTTTAAGTTTATTCTTCATTGTCCATCACAGTCTCAACAAAAAGATTAACTCGGTATCAGCAGCACGCCAACTTTCATTCATTTGCATCTCCTTCCTCCTCCTCTCACTCTCGTTTCTCTCACCTCCTCCTGGCGTCTGCCCACTGACCAGCTCATACAGTATTAGATCAGTCCCACCTTGGGGACATGTGGCAACCAATCAAAAATGACAAATGACAAACTGTGACCGTGACAATAAACTATCTTCCAGTTATTTTATTTTTTAACTCTTCTGTAGATCAGTAGATGCTGTTGGCTCTAACTACGTACATTCTAAACAAAAGGAAAACATGTTATATTTTGTATTTAGTGCAAAATATTTAAAAAATGTTAATATCCCCTTTTGTTTGGCCAAAGCAATCTTCAAAAAACAAGATGTGTGAATGTGCTCTGGTCTCCTTGTTGTTCTCTACGGCTCTTTCATCACTGTGTCACAGTGATGATGCTGACAGTGCTGTGGTGATGACCTTTCCCTATTGCCATGCCAACATTCGCATGTCCCTCTGGCCAGCAGTGTCCCTGTCACCTATAATCAGCACCACAGTCTGGCCACCAAGCTGCCTTCTGAGTATGACCAGTCGAGACACAAAGACAAGTCCAGAGAGTCATAGAGTTTGTCCATGAATATGAGCGGGCAGGCTGTGAATACCCCTGCATTCATTGGCTTAATATTTTAGCTAATGGAGATCAGGCGTTTAATGAAATTCACACTATTATATGATTACAATGGTGCATGGTATTGGCTCCCGTTTTTCATTTAAGCAGTGAACATCATAAGCTCCTCAGTTGACCCTGGACCAAAAATAAAATACATAATTTCTGTTCTCATAGACATACAAAGAACAGGGACAAATGATCCCACTATATGGGTTATGTGAAGAATAAATGTTACAGTGACTGTGTTTCAATAATAACCTTTCTATTTGCCATGCCCTGGTCGGGGCCGTATTAAAATATTTAACTGAAACTGTGATACAATTCAGTACATCCTGCCATGAAGAAAACCAATCAACAGAGTTTTTTTTTTCTGCAGTTCACCAGCAAGAACGTAGGTAACCTCTGATACAGGTGAAAGAAATGGCAAAACAAATAGCCGTAGCAGTAAGCATCTCTTGCTGTTGCTGACATCACAATCTACCCATAACACTCTGAGTAAGTTTCAGTTTTTGACAGCATAAACCAAAAGTGAAAGCGATATGACAGTTGAGTTTGGCTTCATTGAAGTGTGAAGCTACACAAGTAGTTCTAAGATTTAATTTTTATTTTGTATCCAGCCAGACTAGGACACTTAAGCAGAATTATTAATAACACCTGAACCCTCTTCCTAGAATCATCTGGGATAATGGAACTAGCTTCATATATTTATTGTCTAGTAGACATTTCTCTCAGCAGACTTTATAACTCGTCAAAAACATCTAACTTATAAAAACATTAGTAATAGTAATAGTGTCCTGGTATTGTGCACAGTTGCTCTCTTGTATAACTTATTGGCTCACCTCAATGAAACTGAGCTATTGTTAATGTTATTAGGTACACCTGTGTTTTTCCTGCCAGTAAATGTCAAAATACCCACAAGAAAGGTCTGTTTTTTGTTTTGCCAATAATGATTTGGCATAATTGAAAGAGTAGAAGCACATAGTGTGAGTGTCTGTGTGTGTGTGTGTGTGTGAGAGAGAGAGAGAGAGCAAAAGCCAGGGAGAGTAAGAGGAGACAAGTGCACTATGTCACACTCAGTATATTCCATGCAGTGAGAAAATGGGATTAATTCTATAGAGAGCTTTGTGTCTCAGCCGTAACTGACAAGGGTCTGAGCTGCTTTTGACCTCAGAGAGGGCAAGCTTTGAGGACTAATGGCTGCTAACACACACTCACACTCTCACACACTCACTCTCTTACTGTACGTAAAAATACCAGACAAGGTTCTCTCTGGCGGAAGATTATGAAGGTATTGAGCCATGTATATGGCTGCTTGATCTCTCCAGAGAAGAGGACAGATGTCAAACTGTTTGTGTGCATTGGGTGTGCGTTTGCGTGTGTGAGATGTCTGACTGAGGCTGACAGTCCAGCCCACATCCTCAGGGGGTGGTTTGTTGCTGACAACTGCTGACACACAAATATACAGCCCACACAAACAAACATGTTGCTTTGCTCATGCAGAAACAAGGTACATACATCTGCACCAAGTGGCAACTATCACGATTTGAGGATGAAGCCGATGTGGAAGTACCTTAAAATGCAAAACCACCGAAGGCCGTTAGATACTGGCTCTAATAGACTCCCACTCAAAAAGCGTCAACTTCTCTGTAGAAATACTAAGTCAGTCATTTTTTTCAGTGAGTCATTATGGTCTCAATCACTAAATTTTGGCCCTCTAATAACTGTGTTAGTGATCATTTTGGAGATTATTGCTCCATTAATAAAATTTGAAGATGTATAGTAGGCTATGATGTCTGCTGTTGTTGATTGACAGCTGTGATTGACAGTTTGCTGTATCAAGTTCAAGTGGAACATGATTAATGCTATGTATGAAATTAATTGCAAACTTTAAAGTGAGCATGTATGTATCGCTGCTTCAGGTGGTTATAGTTGGGCTGTGTTGAATATACTGTGTCTCTTATGTTAACAGGAGCACCACTTACTGTTACTGTTATACAACAAGGTAGAGCTTCACACTCAGCTGGGTTTAAGGTCTTTTCTATGAGCTTTAGTGCAGCTGAAAAAGTTTGGTTTCAGTTGATAAGATCTCATTACTTTCAAAGCTCATAGTTGCAAGATAAATGTTGGTATTGTATACCACAGTAAGATTTTTGTTCAGTTTTGTGAAAATAGAGTCCTCTATGTTCCTGACACTAGATGTAATCATAAGCACAAACTGTGGTTTCAAGTGGATGTGGGTGTGATTGACTAATTTTTGCAATTTTTGTGACCAGAGGCATAAGCGCATTCTTGGCTCACAAACTGAAAAGGAGGCTGGAGCAGGATGAATACACTGCATTCATCAGAAGGGACAGAGTATCAGCTCGGGGAGTTTTGGTAAAGGCCAGTCACATCAATACTAACTTTCTGCTAAGAGAGCCCTTCCTTCTGTTGTGTAAACACATCAGGAAACTGGCAAAACAGTGATAAAAATTTTTGAAACTGTTTGTTGGTTTCATAGTTTAACAGTAGTGTTGCTGTTGTGTTGGAAGGGTGTGATTTAATTGCTTTTTGGGTTTGACTTCTTGCATTTCTCCTTGTGCCTTTTGCATTACAGACTAAGTGTTTCCTGCAAACAGAAAGGTGATAGCTTTATACCGTGAGTTAAGTGATAAAATTGATAGATGGTAATAATCAAGGTAAACAGGGCCCAGGGTGAAAATCACTGTAATTGTCCTTTAAGGCATGTTTCCTTTAGTGATGAATGTCTACTGAATGTGCAAACTAAGCAATACACATGGAGCGTACTAACACATATAACATATAGCAAAGCCATGCAGCCCGGGGAAAATACAAGAGAGAGATGGATCTAAGTAAATGTGCACACAAATGATCTATTACTTATGCTCATATGATGTATGCACATCATATCTTTGGTGTATAAACAGCTTGTAATTGGAAAGATTGTGTGATAATGGATGAGTAGCAGAGACAGAGCTTGTACTTGTGAGATTTCTATTTTGTGAGTGTATTTATCTTGTATGGTGTGTGTGTCTGTGTGTGTTCGTGTGTGTGTGTGTCTGAGTGAGTCATTGGTTGCTTGGCAGCAGTGGTGCTAGGTTCATTACCCTCCTAACGACAGGCTGATGGAGGTGCCTTAAGAGGCTCTCCTTTCTCTCGCTCTCCTTCTGTTTCTCTTTCCCCACTTTCATCTTCAAGACACATCTCCTGCTGATTGCCATCTCTCAGTGACTCCGCAATACCAATATTGAGAGAGAAAGAGGAGCAAGACACTGCTGGCTATCTATTCTTCATTCAGTCTCACCGTATTTTTTTTTTTTATTCCTGTTCTGCCTGCCTAATCCCCCGACTGTTTATGATTGGAAGATCCCGTTTCCACTGTGAAGCCACATGTTGTGTATCAAACCTGAAATTAGTCTACTCTTAAATACTGTGTACAAACACATTTAAAAACCAACCAGTGCAAACAAAGCCATGCACACACACATTCACATCCCGTGTATGCACTTTAATACACACGGTCTATAATACATGCATGAACACACACACAAAGTGCGCCAATATCCATGTCAAAATCCAATTCAAACCAAGAGCTCTGCCTGTTTTTGTGTCTTCTGTCATTTACATGAAAAGAAGTGGTGTAGGAACAAAAAGGCCTGGCAAGACACCCTGCTCTGCTACCCACAGATAACATTCACTTATTAATTTGTTCTCGTCATAAGACAGCCAGATTGTACATTTAAAGCCCATGTCAGCCCATGTCAGATGCTTCTATTCACTCAGGGAGATGAGGGGGCTGAAATGCCCACCGCTTGGAGAATTCACCAGAGAATTTAACCGGGATGGTCGCAGAGAACAGCAAAATGAGGAGAAACACACATTTTCCTAAGTATGCACTCAGAGCTTTTTATTTCTAATTAACCATCTGGTCTGTGTTCCTCAGACTGCAGTCCAGAATGGTTTATAATAGGGATAAAGACGGTGATTAGGAGAAGACATTCAAACAGGCAAACATTATGTTAAGTATGTTGATGTGCCTAATTCTTGTGTTTTGTATCTCTTTTTGCCTCTTGTGTGTGACACTTGGCAATCACTTCAACCAGAGTTCAACATGTAGTCACGATGTTTGTGTGTGAGAAAATGGACAGAACAGAACCGGATCCGGCTGGCTAAGTCCCCCCCCTGTTCAACTTTTCAAGTAGGACACTGAATAAAAAGTGGGCGCAGTTAGCACAGCTTCAAAGTTAAATATATCGTGCCAACTACGTCATCTGACTGTAAATGCCAGGACTCACCTTGGCACAGTTGTCATGGCACCCGTCACTGCCATGCTTGGATGCGTTGATCAACAAAAACTGTTCAGAAATCATACGAGCTGTATTGTGGTGGACAACCAGGAAGGAAAACATAGTGTACGGGCACAATAAACAAATCTTTTGAACATGTTGTCATAATAAAAGCCATGATAAACTGAAGTGAGTTGGATAGGTTTACGTCCAAAGTAGAAACTACTGAACCAGAGCAAACTTGTGTCCAAGTGTAAGCGGCTGTATGTGTGTGTGTGTGAAATAATCTGCCCCCCCCCCACACCCCCTCCTTCCCCTCCTCCCCCCTCTGTATTACTAGTTATGCCAAAGGCAAAATATTTCTGGAGCCGCTTGTAATGATGTTTTGTTGGAGGCCTTCTGGCTCTGCTCCATTTGTTTCAGCCCATTTTGTTCTCACATGAACACACACAAACACAATGCTTTGTCTTTGTAACCATTCACCCACACTCATCTGTGCGATATCCCTTCCTCCCCTCCCCTCCCTTGCTCTTGCTATCTTTCTCTGCCTTCTCTCATTCCATTAGTAAGGGATTTTCAAGGCCCTGGCAGCAAAAGCCCATTTTCTCCATTTTCCCCCGGTGGCCTCATCATCAGGATTCAGCCGTACGGCCTCAAGCTAATGTTTTTAATTCAATCCCAGCAATCCATATCTAAGTGCTCATTCCTTTCCCTTCCTACTCTTTCAGTCGGGGAGGGGTGCTCGAGAAAGATGTATGTTTTTATGTATGTGCTTGTGTATGTGTGTGTGTTCACGCATGTGGGACCCCCGTTAACCTCAGGGCTCACATCTGGCAACCCTCGATAAGAGCAGTCAAGTGTCACGCCAGTGCCCTCCTGAAACAGACCAATCGCACCCGCACGTACACAGATACACTTCCAGCGACATTAGTTAGATGTCGTATGAAAACTGATTGAAAGAAAGACGAAACAACATGTAAACGGAGGGGTTTTTGACTAGTAGTGAGAAAACTTGGGTAAAGGGGGCAAAACACCGTTTTTATGTTAGCCTGCCTTATGTCCTCTTGTGCCTGAAGCGAGCTGTGGCGCAGACTATTCATACATAACAAAACACAAATGGGTCTGGCCTTCGCGTTATGCCTGCTGAAGTTGAGAGCTGTCTGGAGGACGTAGACGGTGAGAAGAGGAGGTGTGAGAAAAGCAACAGGCAGCAGTGTGTATAAACATGGGGAAAGTGTGTGTGTGTGTGTGCAGCAGGATTGAATCATGCTCCACTGCCTATGGAACTCAATCATGTGTGCAATGTGTTTTTATGAATTAATAATGGCGACTTTTGAAGCAAAGCAGGGACAGGGAGGGAAAGAGGCTGCTGGAAAGGTAGGAGGGGACAGGAGGAATGAAAAAAAGAAGAATAACAGAAAAAAGATGAGTAGAGGACAAACAGAGAAAAGGAGAACAAGAGAGACTGTTGTTTTTTTTTTTTTTGCCAGCAGATAAATCGGCAAGCTAGCCCCTCGGCCAGGCAGTCAGTCAGCCAAACAGAAATCTAGCCTTCACTACATCCTGAGCTACACACACACACACACACACACACAGATATACAGTACATACACACGCCCTGCCGGTCCAGATGACTATCATTACCCAGGTAAATACATCTGGCCTTGGGAGCCGGGCACACTCTCATTGCTTCTCTCTCTGGTGATGTGATTTTTCTCCCTAACCTTTTTCACGCTCCACCTCCTACCCATTACTTTGCGCCCCCACCCTGTATGCAGACACACACTTTGCACAGAGACATGGCTGAGAGAGAGAGAGAGAGAGAGAGAGAGAGAAAAGTAAAGGTTGGCCATGCTGCAGAGTTCCACCTGCCTCATCAAATGGGCAATTATTTCAACAGAATCATATTTGAATTGTGCTGTAGGAAAAGGCACTTAGAGAGGTCAATGCTTTTGGATGAGTCTGTGTCGCTCTCTGGTACACACACACACACACACACACACACGCATGTATAAACACGGTCATCACCTTCAATTTCTCTCTCTCTCTTTCCTATTCAGCCCTCTATTTTCTTTTTTTCTATTCAAACACATTTAGCTCTATACACTTTTTTTTTTTATCTGTCTCTCCCTTTCCCTCTATTTAACACTCTCTCACTCTCTGGCTCTCTGTCTCCCAGGGGTCTGCTTCACAGATGAGTCCCCTAGTTACAACATCACTCATTGATTTAAGAACTGCCACAGGCATTGATCTGAAACAGCCGTGCTCCTAGGTGCAGAAAAAGTAATTTCTGCTTGCTAGACTGCTAATGACGTGATGAAATGCACCCTACTATTCAGGCACATACACAGATACACGGGATGTGTTGTCACACACACAGACACTTGTCAACCTCTTCAGTGTTTACAGACCAAATAGTTGTATTAAGCACCAGCAGTGTTATTTGTCTCATTCTGTTGTGACTGAAACTACAGCTCTGCATCAGTGTGACTCATATATTAATACTTTAAATAAGAAGGGGCAATTAACTTAACCTGACGCGCCAGATGGTTTGTTAACACAGAACCACCTGAGAAGTCGTCCTTGGCAATTGTTTGGAAAATAGAAGGCACGCTCAAAAAATACTTGGCGAGTGATTGGATGAACCATCTATCACCATCTTTCTGATTTATGGTAGGTCGCTCAAGAGAAATGGTGTTTTTTTTGACAGAAAAAAGTGTAGTTTGACACTTTCATGTTGCGCACATGGAGAATTTTGTTAGGTTGCAGAGGCCGTCATTTTTTGTCACGCAATGTGATTGGATAGTGTTACTAACATCGTCATGGAGATCATAGTTTTCACTGAACCTCCTTATTGATTTTTTGGTCTGTAACTTTAGATAACTTGTAATGTCCATGTTTAATTAGTTTAATTAATTTAGCTATCTCACTGAAGCATAAATTGAAAACGTCGCACAGCTCTTTCATTTCCGTCAAGCAACACTACAAAACACACTCACAACAAAAAAGTGTCAAGGGACCAACCTTAAATCAGCCTTTACCTCGGGAGGCGGCTGGATTTGCGAGATCACGAGACCACACGAGAATCCTCACAGGACGCTGATTGGTCTGAACCACCGGTGGTTTGGACACAAGCGCGTAACTTGATGCCTGACAAGATGGATTCTCGCGTGATCTCGGGATGTTGTGATCTTACGAATCCAGCTGCCTCGCAAGGTAACAATTAGTCAATCAAGGACTGCATATCAGCACTCAACAGAAGATTCCATCACCATGAGCAGGACTCTGGCAGAACACGTTGTAAGTGACCCATAATCGACAAACACAATACGAGTTTATTACCACACTTAATACCATAGTCAAAATACTGCTCTGTTGTTGTTGTTTTGGCTTAAGAGCAAGTATTTAGTTACGATGTTGAGCAGTTAAAATTGTGAGTAGGTGGTGTTTGCATGTGTGTTGGGGGAGATTTAGAAGATCAGAAATCAAGTGTGAAGTAATCTGTGGCTAATTAGGGCTGATAAACCACAGTTTCAACCCCTTAGTGAACTAAGACATGTATTAGTACTGCAGTTTCCTGGTTTCAAACTCATCCTGTAACCTTTGTCGCTAATAATTAGCAAAACACAGTATTTTCTGTCTCTTTCCTTGTAAACTATTAGTTAAGCTGCACTGCCATGAAAATGATCTTTTAAAAGGCATACTTCTCCATCTAGATGTTTCAGGAAATCAGCTTTTAAAAACACATTTTGGTTGTGTTTTTGACAGTGAAAATAAAAAAAAAGACAATATACTGTACTTGCATTCTGATCTCTCACTGATTTACATCAGTTTAACATGTTTTGAACCAAAGAGGCCATCTATCATAATTTTTGGCCTGTTTGTTTCATGAGAAATACCTGCAGGCGTTTATTTTCCTGCACAGATTAGATTGCAGGAGATACAATTTACGACGTTAAAGAAAGGATGGAAACATTCACGTGGCCCTAAAACCTTACTGCTGAACAGTGTAAATTATTGAAGAGAGTGAAGGCATGCGTGGCAGGTTTCAATAGCCTAAATATAATGGAAATACTGCCCTTCAGACTGGTTATCTGCTCCATTTAGCCTACAGCTCCTCCGGGGATCATTGCAATTAATGCCCATTTACCTCCTCACCACCTCAGTGCTTAAACTAAGAAAGGTATTAGGAGAGAAAAGCAGGTACATTTGCACACTCCCACTCCCTACACCCTCCAATGTATAACTGCTGTGTATACTGCCGCATTAATTGTAGGGAAACTTTTTTCGTTTATATCAATTACACATTTTTTTTTGGACTTGAGTAAAAAAAAAAAAAACCTGCTGTGAGTATTATCTAAATACATGTATTTAATAGATACCCTCCAGTTCAGGGGGTACAGGAGAGTATTTGTCTGCCAAAAATATCGATGAATATCTGAGAGAAAAAGGTCAAAGGGCACAGACCTTCTATTGACTGAGATGCAAATATTCTTCCTCCTGGACTTTCTCTCCAAATCGTTTAGATTTGGATTTAGATTTTAGCCACTTGTTGTCTTGAGCTAGCACAGTGCAGGTAGCCTCAAGCTAATCTAAACAGCGGTTGACATTCATGACATTCTTCTTTGGCTTGCCTCCCCACTTCAGGCATCTTTTTACAGTTTGTTGGACTTGTACACTAACAGGCAAACGCTTCTCTTTGCTGACAGAGAAAAAAACAGGTTGAAGTTAAAAATAGATGTTATGTCAGTAG
Source organism: Thunnus thynnus (assembly GCF_963924715.1). Lineage (NCBI taxonomy): Eukaryota > Metazoa > Chordata > Actinopteri > Scombriformes > Scombridae > Thunnus > Thunnus thynnus. Next base: position 11,038,769 of record NC_089517.1, read on the forward strand.
GAGCAAGTGGAAAGTGTAACTACTACATTCTCTCCAAACCGGAAACAACTGCACCACCTTATGTGAATACAGTATGTACAGAGGTACATTTTTGGCTTTGGGAGTGTCAATCACTGTTGTCACCTCTCATAAGCCATAAAAGCTTGTGTGATATACAGGTTTAATATGTAAACAAGCAGTATAGTATAGTAATACACATATCCTCTTACAAACAGAATAATTAGGAGACAGAGAACTATTGCTCTGGTCCTAATTATTCTGTACCACTTAAAGATGTAGTCGGTCACGGAAGGTTAAACCCACTTGTTTGCATTGTGGATTCAATGTTTTATTAGCTGACCACTTATGCTAGTGCTTATTTTTGTCTGACAAGCTACTGGCTTGCCGGGACATCTCCGACTGCAGAACTGCCTGTTAGAGCTAATGTTCACTGTATTGATGCAACTGCAAGTCCATAAACCATACCATCTTTTGTCAATAAATGATCCTTTTAACTAAAATATGTAGCACATATTAGCTTGTAACCTGTCTAACCTTCATGAATGTGTCACTAATGAAAGTCTTTGTCTGGTTTGTGGCTTTAAGATGAGGTAAAAGTGTTGAAGTAACACCGGAGGGGAGTGTTGTAGTATTGATGGCGACATTGGAGGGGATGTCCATTAGTGGGGTGAATAAGTCTCTCTCTGCCCACACACAGACTAACCAATACCCTAATGGCGGTTTCCCTAGAAACCACAGAGGAGAGAAGCATGTGACGCACAAGGGTGCACACACAAATATAAAGACACACTCACAGTCTTCCACAAGATTGTAATCTTCAGGGTTGCATAATAGAGTCAGTCAGGTTGGGCAATACAGAAGCCCCACTAGAGGCAGTGGGGATGACAGGAATGAGGGATGTGGAGAAGAAGAGTCAGGAGTGTGGAGGAGGTGGGGGGGGAGGGGTGGGGGTTAGATATTGAATTATGCATGACAGCAGCCTCGTCTGGCCTTCTCAGATGGATTCATTATGGGGGCTCGCCAGGTAATATAAGGACTGTCAAGGAAAACACTAGCAAAACATCGGAAATGGTAGCAAATGAAAGGTGTGTGTGTGTGTGTGTGCGTGTGCGTTTATGTATGTGTGTGTTTGTGTGTGTGTGTGTGTGTGTGTGTGTGTGTGTGTGTGTGTGTTCCACCTGCTCCTGCCCTAGAGCAGTAGTGGAGAGGTGACCCTGCCATGGTAATAATGTGCTGGGGATTACAATTTGATGGAACCAAGCCACAAGGGTTCTTTCCTGCCCACTCTAATGACAGCTTGTTGCTGCTGGGACTGCTATACAAGGCCCACTTGACACACACACACACACACACGCACACACACACACGCACGCACACACACTTCTCTCTCCTACTCTTTTGCTCTCTGTCTCTGTCTCTCTCTCTCTCTCTCTCCCTCTCCCTGTGTTACTGCAGCCGCTGCTGGCTGAAGAGATACTAAGCAGTGTGAGAGAAGAGATGGTTATGAGAGATTAGAGAGAAGATGAGACAGATGAAGAGCTTGAAGACACATTTAAAGAAAAAAAAGGGGATGTAGGAGGGTATCTGAGAAACTGATCATGGAGACTGAGAGAGTGGGAAAGAGAGAGCATTCGAGAGAGAAGTTTGAAAGTGGTTGTCCGGGCAGATAAGTGTCAGGAGAGCGCCGTTGACATCAGAGGTACCTGCTGCCTGCCTTGTCTGCTTGTCTGACTGCATTGATTCACTGCTTCACTGAGCCAACAACAGCTGACTGACTGAGTTCCTCTGTCTTGCTGAAGAGAAAAAAATTTCCCCTGACACTAAGGATGAAACTGTTCAGATTCTCGAAGCAGTTGTTGCATTTCCTTCATGTCTGTCTTCAAAAGAGCTGCTAAAAAACTGAAAAACAATCACTTTGCTTGTGAGAATCCTGCAAATTTCACCTTGTCTTTTTTTTCTACAAAGAGCAATTAGGTAAAAAGGTATTTATCTCACTGGCGCGCACACAGCCCTGAACTCCCTATCTTGTCACTGCTAACAAACTGCTGTTGTAGCAAACACATCGAATTAATTAGACAAATGTGATACTGTCATCAAGGATAATTGTTTGTCAACGCATCAGGAAGCTGAGCATAAGCCAGCCAGCCAATTAGACAGCCAATCAGACAGACGGTCTGTCAATCAACCAATCAGTCAGTCAGTGAAAAGAGATGCGCGTAGGTATTTCACTGCCATTTACAGAGATGTCTTCTCTCATTACTGTGCATCGCATTTCACATTATCACATTTTCAGCCCTTCACATGCACAAATATACCTTTATATATATCTTGATATATACATTTACATTCCCAGCAAAAGAAGATCAAGCTTTGACTCATATTATTATTCTTAGAGTCACCTAAATTCCCTGAATTGAATAAGCCACAAAGTATCATGCACAAGGGCAGAGAGTGACTTAGATTTACCCTCCAAAGAAAAGGGTGGATTTAAGACAGAAAGCAGGAGTGACATGGAGATGGCTGATTGAGTTTAGCCAGTTCACTAAAGCTGTGAGCGCTGTTTCTCAAACCCAAGCTGTTGCTTGAAATTCACTGGCTTGTCGTTACACTTGAGGATTAGACACTTGACAGAGTGCCTATTGATTTGCCTGCCTGCTCTTTGTGTTTTGAGCCAGGCCCCTTACCCCCTAGAGATTTGGAAGGCTGGAGAAACCATGTTTGTACCACTAATTATTTTTCGGGTCTCGTAATCTTAAAATAATTCATTGTTTCTAATTGTTTCTAATCATATTGTCGTTACACAATACCGCATAACAGTTTTCTTGTGGTCGTGATTTACTTGTTTTGTAATGTCAAAACAAAGCTTGTTATGTCAAGATTACTAAATGGTTCTCTAGTGAATTTTTTTTTTAGCTTTCTTATTTTTTTCATGATCTCGTGAAATTGAAATAAAACATCTTGACTATTTTCATTCTAGTCTTCAGCAGGAACAATGGAGAATCTTTCTGATTCTGCTGCAGGAAAGGTGAATAGTTAGTGTGTAATGTGTAGGTATGTGTGTTTGGTACAAGATTATATTATATTATAAGAGAGTACATTAATTTGCCACTAATTTAAAGTAAAGATGCCTGGCCTGATGGTGTTTAGATGTACAGTATGAGTAAGCAGTTTGTATGACATCCTCAGTGGTGAACTCTTCAGACTCATCCAGCTTGTCATATTAGTGTGTCTACAGAGCTGTTAACGCTCATGTTCTTAAAGGAATTTTTTTTTTTTTAAACATTTTTGGGAAAAAAGACTTATTTGCCAGAATTGCAGCAGCATCATGACTCAGTTTTGAATTGTGCTGATGGGCAACTGCAGCACAAGTCTTAGCAGTAGGCTCAACTACAACTTAGCATTTGATGGGACTGAAAAGAAAGGTCTGCTGGTCTTTGACGTTTTATTTCTCTATTGATTCAAACCAGAAAGGTTATGCCACTATTTCACAGTCCTCACCCCTAAAATTAGAACAAGCCCCAATTATTTTCCCAAATCCCTCTTAAATGTTCATAATCTCTTTTGTTACACAAACTGTCTGCAGTGTTTTTTTCCTTTTTCATGTGTTGACTCATTCACTGAAAATAAGCTTTAATCCTTCTCTTGTGGCAGGGTTTTTCCTGAAAGCTCAGGGAAATTAGAACATAAGAGTAAGAAAGGGGGCAAAGTACTTAAAAAACACTTGTCATTAATGGAACTAAATCACTGCTAACAATGTTTTTGTTTTCTGATCTCCCTTTTTTTTTTTATTAAGAGCAGAGATTAGAACTACGTACTCAATTTCCAAAAAAGCAACTTGTAATCACACAATTCCCATTATGCGAACAAGCAACGAGTATACAGTGCCAAGGTTTTTTGGGAAATGGGTCCCTGTTTTCTGTGGACCACTTGGTCCCCAAAGAGTCTGTCTCTCTCCTCAATTAAAGCTCAAGAAATGTAAGAGGTCGATTTGACTTCTGCTATTGCAGACCTGAGTAATAAGCACAGGACCGAATAGTGATTAATACCATCATAGCTGATGGCATATTTTGGCAAATTACTAATCCCTAGCAACAAAGGCCCACAATAGTATGTGGTTCTGTGCTTTTTGTCAGTTACCGAAATGGGAATACGCACAGAACATGTCAGATGTAAATGTATACATGGAAGGCAAGCATGATATGAAAATGAAAAATAAAACAAAAGAAAGCATAAGTCTGGCACAGAGGAGGGGTGAGTAAAACAAAGATTAAATGCAGAAGGACTGCCAAGCTGCAGTGGAGAGAACTGACACCCATGATTGGGTCCATACCAAAGAGGCAAATAAAAGAAGCCCCCTAAGCCCTTGTAATCAGTAGAGGAACAGACAAGGCCGGGCTGGTTTTTCCTCCTTAAGCCCTGGTGGAGTTTGGGGTCCAATGCTAGTCTTTCAGTAGGCCTTGCCAAATGGCAGCACACATCAAAGTCTTTAGCTGTTAGCCTCCTTGCCTACTCACGTCAATGTCCCAGGGATTAGCATTAGCATAATTGAGGTTTATGTACAGATGCTTAGTGCAAGGGCTTGATGGATCACTATTCTGGAATGGGAATGTGTTGTGTAATGTGGATTTTGCATCCATTCTGCTTAAGACTATGAACACCACCCCCGTAGCCTATTACACCGTGTAGAGTGTGTATGTATACAAACTCATATACGCGCATGAACAACCGCACTCACAAGGTAACACTGATCTCGCACACACATACACACACACACTTTCTGTCTGTAGTTAGATTTAGAGAAAATGAAAGAAACAGGGATGTAATAAGCAGGCAGCGGGTAGCAAAAATAACTGAAAAAACGCAGGGATACATTATAGTCGATACACCTTAACTTTTCATATCTTCATGTAGCACATTTCCAACTTACTTTTTACATTTGTACCAAAGAAAAAAATGCTTTAAACAATAGGACATCAAACCCTTTTTTTCATTGGGGTTTTACACATGTAATTTGGTTTCTTTGGTCTGGACCGAAGTAAAATAATACACTGTTGTCTTTTAGTTTGAGCTTGTTCATGTTTGTGCTGGCTTATTACAAATAAATATAGGGTTGTACACATGAAATCACATGTAGTGACAGATAACTCATTCACTGAAGAATTTTGGTAATTTAATCCTAATTCCTAGAAAGAGAGGCCATCTTGTACTGCAGTATGAGGAGGAGAAAAGTTTGCTATGAAGATTGTAGTTGCTACTAAAGGCAAAAATTCCCTCAGTCACATATTGACACATTTATGTCATGTGGCTACATGCCTATGTGTCACCACGGTTACTGGGTCCATCTTTTCAGGTGATCTCAGTGTGGTTGTCTGGCACACAGTAGAGATCAAATGACAGTGTCCACACCAGCCTAACCAACACACCATTGTTCATTTGAACTGCACCAAATGGGTTAGGTGTTTTTAAACACAATACATCTGATTCCTATCTTTAGAGGCAGCATTTTACCATAAAACAGTGTGTTAACAGAATGATGTACATGACACACTGACAAATCTGTAACAATTTCCTTAAAAAGTCTGTAGCATCTGTCCTGTCAGGTACATGACAGTGATGCATCAGCAGCGCAAGTGACATTCTTCAACAAATCCCTCAGCAGTGAGTCACTGTATGTTTTTACCTTGTCAGCCGTGTTGGATTCAATACCTGCTCATCTTTGCTTCTAGATGCTTTCACCCAGGGCTGCAAACAAGGATTATTTTCATTATTGATGATTCCGTCTGGCTGTTTTTTCGGGTAAGTCTATAGAATATCTGAAAATAGTGAAAAATCACAATTTTCCAAAGGTGACCTCTTCAAATGTCTTGTTTTGTCCAATCAAAAATCCAAACCCCACATCTTCACATTTGAGAGGCTGGAAACAGCAAATATTTGGTGCTGTTGCTTTTATAATTACTTAAACAATTATTTGATTTGTTGATTAATCAATTAATTGTGTCAGCACTTCTTTCACCTGAGGAAGCAACATCACTTTCTTGTGAGAAACACCTCTATGCAATACGTAGGTCCATAAAGCCCAGTTCAGACCAAAGATTCACAACGAGAGGAGTTGAAACTTGCAGCTACTTGTGATGCGCCGGTCTGCAAAACCTGCCAGTTTACACCAATGCGACTAGACAAGACGGTGTATCATCTCCATAGCAACGACTCTTTGTACTTGCGTTATCTGATGGCTTTTCAGGCTTTTTTTGTAGCTGGATATCATTTGTAGCATCTTAAAATATGAATGAGGATAGTGATAGTGAGTTATTTACTACAGTTGCTTTTCTACTATCGATGAAATGGCAAAAACATGACAAAAAAACGAGAGGCTCTCTTTTCGTCCGTCCAAAACTCTGCCATTTTGATCAGGTGACAGTTTGCTGACTTGACCAACTGAATACGCTATGAGCTGATTGGCTGCTGAAACAGATGACATGCCTTACGTTCTAAAACGGGCTGAGATGGGCCAATTCACACCGCTGCAACTTTTCCCTGCAACGTTCTAAAATGGTTTTGTCTCGTCATGAATATTTGGTCCGAACTGGGTCTTCAGACAGCCTACTACTCTACCTTCCACCTATCTTTAAAATGCTGCACTGCTTATAATCTTCTTTTCCTCCAATTAAAGGCCCCTACAGCCATAAGAATCTATACCACTTTATATCTGTATCCATTAAAAGACAAGTTATTGACTCCTTAACCAACCGACCACAACAGTGACCCTGCTGAGTCTTTGTTTCTGGCCCATGAGATGTGGGGTAATGGAGCTGCACCCTCCTTTATGGAGGCACTGCAGAGCTCCCAGCTGATCTCTTTATTTAGCTTCTGCTTGTTGGGGTTGAAGCAGAGGACAGAGAGAGTGAATGTGGGTGTTCTTTCAGGAGCGTATGAACTGATGGTGTGAGATACATACTGTATGTGTGTGGATGTTTGCATTTGTTTGTATGCGAGCATCCATATTCCCATTTGAATGTGGTTGTTGTCATATTTCCTCCACACACCCCGATTAATCTTTTACAACATGGTATCATATACTGTATACACCTTTTGTAGAGCAGATGGTGGTACGATTAGGGAACTTCCTCTTCTCCTGTTGAAACAATGAAGTTTTGTTTGTCATTTTTGTGTAGCCATATTTATTCATATTTGAATACAGTGGAAAGTTATCAAATTTAGTTAGTAAATAACTTTACAGAGTGTTGACTCAGTCTTGGATTTGCATATCAGTACACATTCATGATGTGTGTGTGAGTGTGTTTGTGTCTGGGTGCGAGAGAGCAAGAGTAGGGGATTTGTTAAAGTATGTGTGTGTGTGTGTGTGTGTGCGTGTTTGTGTGTGTGTGTGGGTCATAGGCTACTTTTGGGGACAAATTTCAGACTAAAGACCAGTTGAGTGGGGACTGCTTGTCCAATTCGGGACAAAAGCTGTGTCCCCTATTGGTAAAACACTGATTTTTGGGTCAGAGGTTAAGGTTGGGGTTAAGATAAGTCTCCAGGAAATGAATGTAAGTCTATGTAATGTCCCCAAAGGTGACCTGGGTCAACCTTATATTTTAACCTTTATATATATACAATATATATGTTTTAATATATTTGCATGGATAAGGTAGTGTGTGTGTGTGTGTGGTCTTTCTACCTGTTATTTATTTGCATAAGTTTAGGGAAGTTTCCATAAAAGTGCCCATTGAACTATATAGTCATCGACTTTAAGTTAAACAACATAAGAGTGTAATTTAATAATAAGTTGAATCAGCTGCTTTTTCACCCTTTCTTAAGGAACCACATAAATAATACATTTCTGACAATTTTGTACTGTAATACATCCCATTATCTCCCTAGAAGGCTGAAAGAGTTAAGAGAAAACAGCCAGTAACTTGTTATCGTTGACTTGTTTGCTATGACTACATAACTCTGTTTGACCAAAACATGATAGCAACTAAACAAACAACAATAATACTCTTCATGGACACAGTGTCGCTGCTGAAAAAGAGCTGCTGTTGGATAGAAAATGAAAATTGGCAATTAAAATGGTCTCATAAATAGTGGCTTGTTATAGCTGAACCTTGATAGCATGTGTTTGCACTAAGGACAAAATGGAAGTTTGTTTTTAGAATAAATAGAATAGAATAAATATACTCACCAACTAAAAAAAAAAAAAAAAGTTAGTGGGTAAATGTGGCTGTTTTTTAGGCTTTAAAACAAAGAGTGTTTTTATCATTCTGTATTTAGACAGGAAAAGTACTTTTAATACTATATTAAGATCTCTGAATGAAATGAAATTAATTTTTAAAGCATCTTTTACCGCAGTTCAATTTCACGCAGTCATGCACTTGCTCGTGGACATCTGCTAGTGTGCACATCTGTCAATACATAAATCATGCATTCAGAGTGGGAGAGTGAAAGAGAGACAGAAAAAAAACACCAAATAAAAAGGGTGAAACTGAAGATCAATGTGCTTTGCCTGAGCAGCATGTTTGAGCGTGGGAAGTTAGAAAAACTTCTCCTGGGCCTCACAGCTCAAAGCCATTTTGTGTGTGAGTGAGAGAGTTCTTGAACATACTGCCAAGGCATTTGTCAGTCTTATCGCCTCTCTCGGCTCTCTGTGGTGGTGCTGGTGGAGTAATTGAGTGCTTAGAGTTATAGATGAACTAATTAGTGGGCGCATTGAAAGCTCAGCTCATTAGTGGGAGGGAGAGAGCCCTGTGCCGCCATGGCTCTGAGGGCTCTCTCACATCCAGTCTCAGCATGGGGAGAAAACTGCTTCATACAACTTCATTAAAGCAGCTGCAGGGAGGACAGGACAAGGAAGAAGGATTTGTGTTGAAAGTAGTGAGAAATGTTATATTATAGAGCGAACGAACAGACGTGTAATGCATACTGAGAAATAAGTATATTTGTCGATGCAGTATAGCAGCTATATGTGAATATAAGCCTTGCTCTAAGTCATGCACAAAACATTAATATTTTGTAGATGCATCTTTTAACAATACCAATTTGAGTTAATATAGTGGTTCTTTCTTTTGTTGAACTACTATTACATGACTCAGAACGCCAAGACGCTTTGTTTTATGCAAATTATGTCACTTACTATGTTGCTGACAGTCTATAGAACCAGATGTGCACGATGCAAACATATGCATGTCAAACAATAAAGTTATAACCCTTAAGATTTGAAATCAATCCCTGTTTTTGATACTATTTATGTTTAACATTTTTCAACAATAGCCATTCAATATATTCACATTCAGCAATTAGCTCTCCATATAGTGGGTGTCATTGTTAGTGGCAGAGTCCGCATTCTTGTGCAAGATTCATGTGACTTTCACTCACATGAGGGGTTCACAGGAACCAGAGCATACATGTAATCCAGTGTTACTGTTTGTAGTTTTTATCTCATTGACGTCAGCCTCACTACTCACCATATCAGAGCTCAATAAATGCAGTGTATTTGTCACTGAGGTAAGCGCTGACCACGATCATTCACCAAAAAAACGTCAATAAAACAAGACATGGTCATTTTCAGTATTTGTTTGACACCTGTAACATATTGACAAGGTAACAAACTTTATTGTGCCCCGCTGTTGTGTAGAAAACTACCCGCTCCATGTGCAGCATGAAATCAGATCATGATTGCAGTTATTATTGACTTCTTTAAAGCAATGCGAGTTTGTTTGGCTGCACTATAATCAGAATTACCAGCTGCTATTCTGTTGTACTTCTAACAAAGCAGCTGCTCAATGTGTATTTGCTGCCCCCAGAATTCTGGGAGCTGTAGTATCAGGTGTGTGTGTCCATATAGCATTTTTCTCCAGCAGAAAAAAATGCTATATGGAGACAAGCCCTTAAACCCCACTTGCTCTTACCACCAATAACCACCGGCATTGCTAAATCAACCAGGACTGAAATCTTAAGTCCTATATCTTCAATGCATGCTGACAACTGCCAGGCATAACTCAATATATAGTAACCTACAAAAAAACCCCAATTCATTTCTATTTTGGAAGTGTTACTGTTGGCCCGTGACTTGCATACATGCACAGACATTGTTCATACAATACTGTAAATTCAACTCTCAACAGGAAATTCACATCTAAGGAGGCATGCTCACTAACAGTATAAAGTATAAGCTGCGTTTTTTTTTTTTGATAGACAGTAGAACAACACCAACACGTTGGGAAGCCTTACTGAGCTTCACAGGCCTGTTTTTCCCACAGCATCCCTTCGAAGCATGAGTTATTTCTGGCTTTCTCATCGATTGAGGAGAGTGGCTTTTTATCATGTCCATCAGAAAACGGACCGGCTACTTCTTTTTAGACAAGCTAAAGATTTATCGACTGTCTCTGTATTGGCAGAATATGTGGTACAGAGCTCAGCAATGGCAATTGCATGAATTGATTAAGACCATTGTCTTCTTTGTTAATTACCACAAATGCAAACTGGAGTAGTGCTATCTATATCTTGAATTTTGTGATATTTTTCATTCAATTTTTCATACTTTTGTTGTGAGTTCTTGACAAACTTCCATGATGGGGCAAATCGCGTCGATCTTTACTTTTACTCTCTCTCTCTTGTTTTCTCTCTTTTGCTCTCCCACTCTCTGAGACCCTTTTCATTATGTTTTTGGGTTGTCCATCCGTCCATTCTATTCTCATGAACGCGATATCTCAGGAACGCTTGTAGGGAATTTCATTACACCTGGCACAAACATCCAGTTGGACTCAAGGATGAACTGATTAGAATTTGGTGGTCAAAGGTCAAGGTCACTGTGACCTTACAAAACACATTTTTGGAATTATAACAAATTATAACAATTTCACAGTCTCTAAGTGAAGACAGCATGTTTCTCACTGGAATCATACATGTCAATATAGTGATATTCCATTTTGCCAAAAAATACACTTAATGTCTTTTATTATATTCCCTCAATGTCTTCACTACAAATATTATGAGTCTGGACAGACATGGATGTAAACTGCAACTTGACTGGTCAACTGCAAGGCGGTATTTCTAGATGTTTCCAGATCCTCTAAATGTAATATATTTGGGGGGCATTTCATGTTTTATTAGACAGCAACAATAGAGAGATGACAGGAAATGAAGGAAGGTCTGCTGCTGGAATTGAACCACAAATGTTATGATTAGGTGGCATGCATCTTAATCAGAAGGCTACAACATCAAAGTGTTAGAGTGGATAAAGATGGACTCTAATGTGATGAGTTAATCACTCATGAAACTTGGGCTGGGTGATATGACCAAAATCTCATATCCCGAAAATGATACCGATCCCGATATAATACATTTTAATTCAATGAATAAGTAGTTGGTCAGTGCTCCCCCCATCCCCCACGTTGTCTGTCCATCCTTTTCATGGATTAAATGAAATTACTCTTCTCAGCTTTTTATTCACTTACAGTAATGTAATGAGTGTAGTAATCGTCAACTGGAGTACTTCACCTGGTTCACTGTCTCTCCTCTGCTCCGCTGTGTGCAGCACACACATGAAACACTCAGCCCCGCCTGTGGTTAATCACAGAGAGCAGAGGAGAGTATTACGACCATAAATGACAGCAAATCTCAGTAGAGACTCTCGCACTGAGTTGAAATGAAACAAGTACACATATATTAGATAAATAACATAAATAAGGACAGTCTCTATTGCGTTCTGCTGTCATTTATGGTCACCGTCTCGCTGATGGACAAAGATGGACAGACTCCTCCGTGTGCAGGCGGTCTGCGGCGCAGACAGACACAGGGACAAGCCAGAGGCAACTGCCGCTTAGAACCAGAACCAGAGCAACCCAAGAGAGCAGGAGAGTTTCTGCTGGGAGCCGGGGAAACATGATGAGAGCAGCTGCTTGCTAACGGCTACATGTGTTTACGGCAGAAAGCGGGAGAGAGGACAGGTGTCTCTCTCTGCTACTCTGTGCTGTGGCTATGCTGCTGCTGCATACAATCACAGAGCAGACACTTTCAGTTTATAATTGTAGCATCCATTATCCGACTAAGTATTGATAACATGCTCAGTATTTTACAAATGAGAGTGTTTTTATTTGATGAACGTGGGCACTGATATGCAAAAATGAACTAAATGGGGTTTATTTCTATAAAAAAAAGCAAAACGATGGTGGGGGCAGTGGACAAGTAATGTATTCAGTGTATGCCAAAACACTGTGTATCATTAGTAACAGCTTTACACACGGTAACACGTTTTTGCTCACCAATTCCCCCCAATGCCAGGCCTAACAACTCTTCTGGTGGAAACCCTGTTCAACCCCTGCTGGTTTGCAGGATTCAAGGTTCAAAGTGTCTTTTACTTTTTTTCATTGAAATGACCAGCAATTTGATTTTTCCCAGACAGTTCAAACTGTAAGTGTACTTCAAACAGTATGTGCAGTCAAAATCTCCACTGATAACCCAGTAAACCTCCTGGGAGAGAGCCGTAGATCACCGTGCCAGGGCATTATGACAGCTGCCAAGCAGCCAGTCCAAGCGAGGTTACCTCAAAACATTCTGGCCTACAGTAGCTAATCTGCCTCTTCCAGCTTGTGTCCATCCGTGCCACAATACATCACAGCTATGACTCCCCAGTGCCACTGTGGGCGGGCACCATTAAGCTGGATGGATGTGGGAGCAATGCCAGTCAGGGACTGCCATATGAGCCTCTCTTTTCTGCTCCCTCCTCCAGCTTGGTGCCCTTTAATGGGCACTTAATATGGCTGACAAATTTACAAGGCATTTAAAAATGACCCAGTCAGCCAGTCAGCAGAGGGGAGAAGAGAGGGAGGAAAGAGCGAGAAGGAAGAAAGAGTGTCCAATCTCATTTTCTCCTGCCGACCAGGGCAATAAACATGCTGGATTTATATCAGAGCTGGGTTATGGGATGAGCAGGCTTTGTTGTGTGTGTGTGTGTGTGTGTGTGTGTGTGTGTGTGTGTGTTTAGTGTGCACACTCTGTCTCCCCAGTACAAATAATTCACGCTGAACACCTGTCAACATGAGTCACGACACCAGAGAATTCCTGCAATTGAGCACATCCAAATAATTGGTGGCAGTCTGCCAGCCACCCCCCTCCTCTCTCTATCTCTCTCTCTCGCTCTCTCTCTCTCTCTCATTCTCTTCCTATCTCTATCTTTCTCTCTCACTCTCTCTTCTCTCACACATATTTATTTTCTACATCTTACTCACAATCCACCTCCACTCCTCCCATCCTCTCTCTCTCTCTCTCTCTCTCTCTCTCTCTATCTCTCATTTTTTCCTCTCATCCATTTTAACATAACATTTATGGATGAATGATTTAATACTGGTTATCAAACCCATCATTGTAATCGTATCTCTAATTACGCTTAATTAAAACAGTCTAATGGCTGCTGCTGAGTTGGTTTTTGAAAGCAAATCAGCCGCTCTTCTCCCTCACTAGAATTCCTCCCCTGACTTAGCATTCGGAATACTCACTCAACACCTCCGACAACCAATCAACTCCAAATTTTCTACCCAGCTCTTGTCAGGTCGTTAATTAAGCTCCCGAAGTGCCTAATGATTAAGATAACGCAGCAATCTAATGGTGACTCTTTCCTCCCTCTTCTTTTTACAGCTTTCGATTATAGCACCCTTGAGGTGTTACTCAATCTTGATGAAATGCAGACAATTGACAAATCAGTTGCTTTGAGCAGGGGCTTATTACCCTGCTGCATATTCATGAGTTGTTTGGGGAAGGGTGGGATGATTTTTAATCAAAGTCACAGAAAGGGATGAGGGAAAAGTGGGGGCTCTGTTGAGGGTTGGTGGGCTTACCACATCTACCCCCCACCCTCATCTCATCCAGCCTCTCGCCACCCCACTGTGAATAACATGCATCATTCATTGGATTTAGCTCACATTTGCGTGGATGCAGCTGGCAGAGGAAGATGTGTGTTTGCATGTGTGTGCGTGTGTGTGTGCGTGTGTATGTGTATGTATGTGTGTCGATGTGAGGGCTGCTTCAAGGGGCTTTGGACAAATGGAGGTGCCACATGGTCAGACCAGATGTTCTGGTTTCTTATGTGCATAGCTCATCAAAAACAACAACCGGTGCCACTATTGGGCCTCTGCTATCCGGTAAGGCCAGCCAACCCATCTGCTTCCTGCCTGCCAGGCCCGGTGCATTGTGGGTCCTGGCTATTTCTCTGGTGCGTACACAGTTTCCAACCCAGCCTCATTCTGACATGAGGGGAGTGTTTGGTTAGTGCATCAACATCAGAATGGAAGGAAGTGTCACCTATTAAATAATTTGTACCTTGTAATATAATAAGTGGTACACCAATTTACAGCTGTAAAGCAGTAAAGCATCTTTTCGAGTGTCCAGGAGGATTGTTCACAGATCCCTGAAGGTGTTTTTGCCTCAAGCCTACATATTTTTTGATAGCGTTTAAAAAAAATAAACCAAAAATGACAGTGGTTAACTAATATTAAATAGAGAAATTTGGAATGAATATTATCCAGTGCACTATCCTTTGAAATTATGTCCATATTGGATGATTCTGCACCTCACAATTTACATGTAGCCACGATCTTTCCCCTACCTTAACTATACCGCAGGTGCCATGTGTACATATTGTAGAAAGTGAGAATTTCAAAAACATTGGCGTTGGATGTAAAATGAAAACATTGTCATCAAACATTATTCAGTGTTTGTATGATGGGGTTGGTTTATCTGCTCTTTGCAATAAATATTTTAACCACATAATCCATTGTTCACATCAAACTAGACCATTTTTTTTATATTAAAGCACCAGCAAATGTTTTGAAACTAGATCAGGAAAAATGTAATGTTTTGTAATTGCACAAAAAGTTATGCTACCTCAGACAAAAAACAAACAGGTAAAACTCACTCAGTGGCACTTTGCACAATCTGTTTACAGTAGTGATTTAGACCTTAATTATATTGTTCAACTCTGTGATTATACCCTCAGTGTCTGTATAGACTTGCATGCATATTTATCTCATTGTTACTCGGATAATAAGCCAGTGTAGGTGAAATTATGTTGTGTTGTATAATTTGTGTCTTGTCCTTTCTAACTTGGCATGATGGTCTTTTACTTCACACTGGCTTGTCATTAGTCCTTTGTGCTATTTGCCATTCATTGCTGCGTTCTCTGTATTGTGTGCCTTGTAACTTTTGTGGCTTTTGTTTTGTCGTGCTAAATCTTTTCATTGTCGAGCCTTGTATAGTCAAATTGATAACCACAGTGACATCTATGCATTCAGACACCCTGTGACATTTACGCTGTCATTGATAAGCTATCAATGAACTCTGGAAGAGGACAAGTCATTTTATATTCTGTGAAATTACAGGACACAAAATCACAGCACAGGGCAGGTGGCAACATAGAGCACCAGCAGAACAGGACAGAAGATAAAGTGATTTTCAATACACTGGTAAAAAAAAAAAAAAAAGCAGGAAGAGCATCCATGCGTGGGTGAGAGGTAGTTTGACCTTCACACATCTCTGAAAGTATGAAACACAGCAGAATGACTTTTCACTTCCTTGGGCTATTAAAGTCCTTAACATTCTGTCCAACTCTCCAACCCTTCACCTACAGCAAAAAAGCATGTTGCACAGACAAGTGCATAAATCATACTAATATCTTCCCATAAATGTTTCACTCCTGCCTAGTTTGAGCAAATTACAGATGGCGATCCTGCCAATGCTTGCAATTGTGTTACTCTGTTAGCCCTCGGTAAACCGAAGCTCCTCCTCTCTCCTTGTTTCATTCAACTTGTCTCTCATTATGAAGGCAGAGCACAATTTGTTATTATGTGCACTGTCTTGCTATCATTAGCACTTGGTGGATGTTAGCTTCACTTGGGTAAGCCCATCTATAACCACATTTATTATTGTTGCCCAGTGAGCTGCAGTATTATGATGACTAATTGCAGGGGACCTAATTGTTGTTAGCCTGAGCAACTTGGGTTGCTTGTGTTAGCTGGAAAGGATGTTTCAATATTGTGGAGGTGGAGTATGTGTCTGTGTGTATTTGTCACAGTGTCTTAATACTCTCACTAATAATTTTAGGGTTTAAATATGGATTTTTAATAAAGTCTATGATTAGTATGCAAGTAAAGTTTAAAAGCTTATATATATTTGTTTATATAGCACACAAATCAAAAGTTACCTAGTGGTTCACAATAAAATAATTTAGCTTAACATATCAAAAGTGGCAGGATAGCAACAAAGAACGAGTGAACAATGTAATAGAATTAACAAAATGAAATAAAACAATATTAAGTTAAGAAAAAGGGAATCCCTTAGCCTGGGAACCAGACAAATATGCCGAGCTTATGTTTTATTCGCTCTGGCAGATGCGTCTGGCCCCTCGCCCATTCAGACAGATTTCTTCTTGGCCTGGGACTGGACGAGCCAATCACAACCATTACTCTACATCACACGTTTCATTGCTCTGATTGGTTGTAAGTCTATCCAATTTCATCCAGAGGCATTTTGATCTGCCCGTTGTTAATACCACTTGGAAATCGAAAATGAAGTGAGAGGTTCCAGACCAATACACATTTGTGAATTAGTCTGGCGATGCCAGTCAAGGTGTCCTTGGTTGCAACTTCTCAATTGTGAGATTTTCTGCTTTTCTATGTCTGATGTGATCATAAATTTGGGTTTGGGACTATTGGTCAAACAATAGTCTTTATGAAATTGTGGTATCTTCCCTATTTTCTGACATTTCATATACCAAACAATTAATTGAGAAAATCATTGCTTTTATTGATAATGAAAATAATTATTTGTAGCTAGCTAGCTAGCTATCTGAAATATTGTCATTTTTAGGTACCAAATGTGCTGATGCCCCAATCTAAGATTATATTAAGTTTAAGACAGAAATGATTTGGCCTGCAGCCCCAGATTAGGATTGAAGACTGATTAGAAAAGTATTTTGATGGTGTTCATCTTTATTCTTGTGAATACAGGGAACAAATGACATCTTTTAAGTGGCAGAGACTGGATGAAATTAAAAAAAAGCATTTCATCTGTGAGGTATTTTAATCAGCCACTCAAGACCAGCTGTTTCTCATCAACCTGATAATTAACAGTAACCTAGCCAGACAATTGGAGCACAATATTCTGCTCCATGATGTGTCTTCCCCAAGGACTTCTCCACTGAACCGTAGATGACCAAGCCGCACCTGTTTGAAATGCTCCACTGGTGTCAGCAGGACAACAGTACAATGTGTGTGTGTGTGTGTGTGTTTGAGAGATCCTTTAATGTCTTTCTTTCTTGCTCGCTTCTTCCCTTCCCTCCTTCCTAGACTTGTTTGAGCAAATTCACATCATAGTTAGGCTTCTTTACCTCTGAACTGACATTTTGCCAAACTCAGCTCCCCTCATTTACTTTCGTTACACCTGTCAACTTTCCATGCTAGGGCTTTAATTTCGACTGTCAATTTTGTCCGCTGAATTGACAGCTGTCATTAACCGATTTTATAATCTGTAGCTATGGAGCTAATTAACATTAACTGTGCGTTGGATAAAGAAAATCCATCTCCAGTTGACTTGTTTAAAAGAGAACCCTCTAATAGGTCTTAAATATGCTCATCAGATCCTCCCCAGTTGATGAACCATATAGAAGATATGTACATAAGTAGCAGCATTGTAGCTAATATTGCAGGTTAGTGCTTATCCCTAATGTTGCAGTTAAGTATTATAAGTTGGAGTTGCTGGAAATCAACTCTAAACTTTTTGAGAAAGCATTATAGACATTTGTTGAAGTTAAAATCACATATATACATACAGGATATAGTATATTTTCATTTTAACTTGTAGCTCTAAAATGTGGTGAAACAATTCAGCTGATTTCTGTTTTCTGTTCTGATTTGGTATCTTCTCACAGACTTGATGGGTTGCCTAAGTGTTTGCTCAAGTGTTTGTGTCTCTTTGATCTTGATTTTGATTGTGTCTACATCTCACCTGTGGTCTTCTTAACTTGCTCAACACTTCGATGGATGTTTTGAGTGTGACAACAAACTATCTTTCCTCTGCGATCATTTTCCTCTCAGTTATAATCAGCCGGCAGAACTTGTAGAGTAGGTGCTACTAACATCAAGCAGATTATTTACTCTTTTTTTTGTCAGCAAGCAGCTCTCGAGCTCACATATAAATGATTAATATATTTCTAAACCCCTTGTAAACCCATCTGATGCAAGCACGAAAAAATCTAAATCACTGTGAAAAAGAGACGAAGGCATCAATTATTCACTTTTCTAATAGGATTTCAATATGTCGGCTGTTTGCTGTTTTTTGCATGAAGAGAATTCATTGATCCATTTTTCCTTGATAACTCATTCTCTTTATGCTTTTGATGTGGCTCTGCTGTCACTCCCTTCACCCTCTCTCTCTCTCTCTCTCTCTGTCTTTTCTCCATCCGCTGGCAGTCTTCTCTCTTCTCTCTGTTTGTCTGTCTCTTTCTCCCTCTCTCTTTCTCCAAAGATCAGAGGAAAAAGATAAAACAGGCATCCCCAACACAGCATCCTGTCATGCTTTCCCATCCAGTTTACATCAAAAGCACAAATGTGCTACATTATATTACAGATGATCTCCTACAGATTTAGGATATGCTTTTTGAATGATAAAAGCTTTCCAGCCGGGCAAACATTACATCATTGCATATATTGAAATATTGAACGCGAACTCACCTTTTTATCATTTTAACATTTTTTTTAAAACTGTTTTACGCTTTATGTTGATACACAAGGGTAAGCACAGGTCTGATAAAATGTATTTAAATATTGATGAGGGAAGTGTGTTTGTGTACACAGAGCCAAGACGGTGTTTAGTGCCAGGGCTTTGTCTTCACCCTCTGCTCCCAGAGGCCAAACGATAGCATTTCGCACCGAGGGAGGAAACACTAGCCTAGGGATGAAGTTAAAGAAAGAGAGAGATAAAGGAAGCTTTTTGTGTGTCTGTGTGTGTACAGATGTAAGCATAAACTTTGAGAGATTCTTTTACTCTTAAGTCTATTGCCATACCTTGGGCTTGTGTGTGTTAACACCCATGATAATTCTTTACACAGCAGACACCAACCCATCAATCCTAGCCAAGCAGGATGTGGTCTGGGTTGCCTCAGCTGGCATCTGGCTGCAGCGGTTGGCAGACTTTTTTCACCTTGCTGTGTGTGTTTGCCCTGTTGATACAGCTTGAGCTTGTGCTCAGCCTGCAGCACAAGCTGTCAGTCTTCGAGAAAGATGAGGGAGTGTCTGACATGCTGTTTTAAAATCCTATAGAGCTGCATGCCCAGGCTAAGACCTTGTCTCTTATTATAATGATAAAGAAGCCAGTGAGGAAGGACTGATTGTATTTATGGTATTTATTTAGTTAACTATTATTCAGCAATGTGAATCTAAAGTGGGGAATACAGAAGAGAGAGAGAAGTGCCACCAAGACGAGGCCAAATGATTTGTCATTGAGATCTTCCAAAAGGAATTGTTTCTTATGTTGGAAATGCTGCGGTTACATGATTGCACAGTTAGGGACTTGCCAAGATAAGACTGTTCTCTCTGGGATGATCATAGATGCTGACTGGCTGCTCATTTCAGGATAGCTGGCAAGTCTCACCCTGCTGGGAGGTATCCAAGTATTTATAAACTGACCTCATATCTTAAATCTAATGTAATGTGTCAACACAATACCATTTATTGGACAAAAATTACAAGTTATAACATAACACATCCTGCACCATTGTCGCTGGATGAGAGATGAAAGAACATGTATTGATAAAGGCCCTGATATAATGGTTTTCTACAGAGTCACATAAATCACTAGTGCAAATATACACTATGAGTAAATGAATTACCAAAGGAAAAAACAAAAAAAAGACATGGTTTCCCATAAATATTACAGACTTCACAAATCAAACTGTGGGCTGAAATGGAGCAAGGTTTAAATTTAGGAACGTAGCCGAGTGTAGAAAGAGAGCAAACCCAGCATAATGCCATTTTAATGATATCATTATACTTCTTATTTGCTCTCACAAGCATTTGTTTATCTGAGCTGAAAAGAAACAATTGGAAAAAAGCCATTAACCCATTCCAGCTGAAAAAACTAACCGCATGAGTTATGCCTCAGTGCCTCAGAGAAAACATGATGTCAGTGACCTGAAATTACTCTGCCTCACACTGTCTGAAACTCTCCTCCACGCAGTTTTCATTATGAGATTAAAAGAGGCTCTTCATACAAAGAGAGCGTTATTATTGGTTCAGTAACACTAAATAGGAAATTGTATACAGTTTGTATACAGTTTCTTATTGTATACAAACTGTATAGAGAAACCGGTATTAGCTGCTATGAATATAAACAATTTGCATCATTTATTTTAAACTTTCATATATTCTGAATTTAGTTAAAAAGTGCTGCCCAGTGCTGTTTCTACTTCAATTGAAGTTAGTTATACCAGAATCACTATGCAAACATATGCATGTTATTCCATATGGACAAACACCGAGACTCACCTGTTACCTGTACCGCAAAGCCCTTGTGGTGAAGCAAGGCCTCAGAGGGAAGATAAGCCTTGTGCTATGCTATTAATCCTAGCCCTGTTTTTGCCTATTGTCAAAGCTCCCATGTTTGAACAATGCTGTTGTCTTCTCTGTGTTTGCTCATTTAGGAACAAACATTTGCCCGAGCGCACTGCTGCTGCCACAAACAAGCTCTCCTAGGAAGTGTTATTAATAGGATAATTAAGCAGACGGTAATGAGCTGGATTATGCCTAATTATGACAAGATTTGTTTTGGCATTTTGTCTTGTGAGGAGCCAGTGAAGTGGTAAAGTCTACCTTGGAGTTCATTATGCTGATGTGCGTGCACCTGAGTGCACAGGACAGGCATCAGGGACGAAGGTAGGGGGGGGTGGAGGGGGTGAGGGGGCGCGCGGGAAGTCGGTGTATGTGCCAGCACAGATACAGTAGCAGGGCAGCGGACATCGGAGCTGTCTGGCTGCCTCCCTAACTGGCTGGTTGGCAGTGCAACAAGGTGCAACAACCCCTGAGATGCTGCCAGGCCAAGAGACTAACCTGAGCCAAGCACTAACCTGGAGCTGTCAGCCAGTCTTTTAAATCCTGTTCATTGTTGGTCATGTGCAGTTTGACCTATTGGAAAGCTTTCCCAATATACAGAGGCTCAATTCATCGCATCTAATGAGGAAAGATGAGTGTTCTGTGAAAAATTTAATGTCAAAGCAATTCTGAATTACTGCCTTAATGAAAAAACTTGACACATAACATTAAGTGGCAATTATTATTAAAAAAACACTTTTTTTTCTATACTGATGACAGTAATTCTGGTGTGATATTGACTTAAAATGTTAACACTTGAATTGTTATATTAAAATCCTTAAAGTTATCACATTTGTCAACATTATCACATCAGCAGTTAGAGAAGCTATGCTCCCTTACAAAGTAATTTTATGAATAATAATTCATGAATTTATAACATATTTCATTACATTTATAGCATTTTGAAAAGCTGTTACATTTTCTTAATATCACATACAGTACTAAACCTACTAAATCCCTATTTTGCTGCACACCTAGCCGTGATGTCAGATGATAGTGAGCACATTACACTGTATCTTTTAAAAGATACGTTGATGTACACAACCGCGCTGGAGAAACAGCTGTTGAGTAACTGCATACTTTCTCCGACACACCTAAATGCCTGGAGCTTAATGTAAATCTGTATAAGCAGTTCATTCGCAGAGATTAAACTGACAATCTTTTTAATGCACCAGATGTGTTAAATACAGTCTGATGTTACCAGAAAACAAGTAATGGAATTATGGGACCTGGAGCTACCTGAGCTCCCTGCCAGGCTTGAAAATTGATTTTCCTGTTTACTCTCCAGTGTACAACCACATTCTGAATTTTGTTTGAACAGACCCTCTACAGTGGTGGTGGTGGTGGTGGTGGTGGTTGTTTTTCAAATTCTGCAAAAATTGCAGAAAATCTATCATGTGGATAAAAGTAAACATGTCGTTTCGAGCATTTGAACAAACATTCGATGCTCTTTCTAGTGAGGACACAAAGGTAGACTGTTAACTGTGACTAAGCTGAATCACCTTCATACCGTTTTCATTTAATACCTAGCTAAAATGCTAGCATGACGTTTTGGTTAAAGGACAACAGATATTACACTGCTTAGTTTAAAATCATATGTGATAAACAACTCAAATTTAAATCTGTGTATGATGGATTTACTTCTTCTGAAATACCTCCACTGACAGCGTGGTGACAGTGCATCGTCAATCAAATTTATTAGAGCTGAGTGTCTTAATTCTTTTTAAAACGGTTTAAGCTTAGCAGGGCCTATGCGGCGCTTATGAAATTGTGCCGGTGTGAAGGAAAAAGGAGTCTTAATGCATTTGCATTTACAACCCAGACAACACTCTCTCTCTCTCTCCCTCACACACACACACACACACACACAAACACACATACACTGCAGTGCACACATCTTCTATTAAAGCGCTCCATTCGCTCCTGCAGCTCTCGATAAGAAAGCTAAGTCTGGGATTTAGAGCTTTAGCTTATCGTCATCTTTACGACGCTTTCTCTGCAAAGTGCAGTAAGCATGGGCCAGCAATCTGCATAGAATTTACAGGGGGAGGGAGGGGAGGGAGGGGGGAGTGAGAGGAGGGAGGTGATTGGGAGAGGGGGGGGAGGTGGGGAGGTGGGGGTGGTGTTGGGGGAGAATGGTGACAATAAATACATTTGCCTGTTCAGAAACAGGTGGATTTACATTCCTCAGAAATCAAAGCCGGCTCGGTTGGTAAAACCTGGTCTACTGCTGTGGTATTTATGAACTAGTGAGCACATTGTGTGTAAGTGTGTGTGTGTGTGTGTGTGTGTGTGTGTGTGTGTGTGTGTGTTACAGAGAGTCAGAGAGAGGGAATACACATTCATATTGCACACAATACACAGTTAATTCCTCAACACACTCAGAGAGAGAGAGAGAGAGAGAGCTCAGTTCTGTAACAGGGGACTTTTCATTTACTCAGGGAAAAAAAAAGCAAAAAGATGAGATTATGGAGAAAGCTCATTTCCTGCTAAACTTGGACTCTGGTTTCCCAAATAAAATTGCTTTTATTCTTCACAACATGTGTTCCCGGAGATTAAGGCCCTGTAATCTTGCAAGGGCTTAATAAGACTCAGTATGCGGAGTGCAGGCTAAAACAGAAAATGTGGAACGAGCCTCGCTTAGCTCTGTTCTACCCAATGACTTTAATCCTGTTTATTAAATTATAAAGAACCTTAAAGGATAAAGATAAAGAATATTGAGTCGAGGATTTAAATGATTCAGGGTTATTTTTTTTCCTCCTGTCTTAGTGCGAGTTATTTGATAGCACTGGATCATGTTTAAAGATGGCAGCAGGCAAGAGCTGTGACAGACTGTTTTTACAAATGGAGCTCTCTCCCCTCTAAGTACAAACCTGCATTAAGTACGGACTCTGATTCTTGGGTATTAAAGTGTAAAGTGTTTCCCACGTGCTAGTAATCCCAAGTGTCACTGATCCCTGTGACAACTGCAAAAGGGTGACATAAGAAAAAAAAATGTGTGTTGAGAGGTTTTTTGCTCTCGTCTATGCATTAATGTAGATTCTTCAACTGATAGACAAAAACAAGGCAACACTGGCAATTTATGCCAATGATAGGTCACAACCCTTCATATATGTAGAAAGATCATCATGAGCTTGTTTACAATATCACTCCAAAGATGTATGTAAAAACTGTCAGAGACAGATATAAGCAGATTACCTATAAACTGTGAGAGTTAATGGCCGAGAGAGGGAGTCTGTGCGAGCTGTGTGGACTTGTGAACTTGTCACTGAGAAGTTCTACTGAGCTATTGGGCTAAGAGGATTGCAGGCCACTAATCCAAATCAAAAGACATACCATGTGAATTATTACATTCTGAGACAGATTATTTTACTCCCAGATTAAGGATTCATGCCAGACAAATCTTCTCATGTCTTGCCTGATGAGGAATGGAATATGCACATTTGGAAAATCGGCCAGCCTTTCTAAATGTTGTTGTCACTGTATCTGAGGTCATTGCATTTAGAGGGATCACTGTGATCCCTATAATATCTCCATGATACAGCTCTTCTACATTTTAGAAGAAATGTCACACACACACACACATAGACTCAGACTAGTCAAATTTTCACACAAACACAAGTGCCTTACCTGCAGTTTAACCACCTTTTCATGGCCTTCACACTTGTGTATTACAATTTTTTTTTCTTATTTACAAGTCAGTAGTCTTAACAGGGTAAAGGCATGAACAAGTTCACGCAGTTTTGAGATCAAGTCAAGACCAAGTCCAAATCAGGGTCTGAGTTAGTCTGAGTTAAGGTTGAATTAAACTAAACAGTGCCCGTTCAATATTCACAATACTGTTATCTTATTTTTGTTCACTGTGAGAGTCAACTATGATATAACTTCAGTTAATCAGAACAATCCATTAGAAAAGGTTGAAATGTGATAAGAACCAGAAACATCTAGAGTCGTAGCCTAATCAAATAATGTGTAATCAGGGCAGAATTTAAATAGGAAGTGTAAAAGTTAATGTTACTTTTGAGATCAAAGAATATGAGGATGCTAAGTTGTTACACGGCAAGACTCACTGCACTTGTAAATAACACAGATAGTAATTCTACATCTCTGTGGGGATTTGACAACAACTGACTGGCAGCAGAGCTCCAGTCTACTACGAGTGTAACCAGTGATGCAGGACAGGAAAGACAAAAATAAAAAGTCAACGGGACTCTGTTGAGATCAAAGACTGTAATAGGCGGAACCCGTGGCAGGGAACATGGGAGTTTAAACACCCACAAGTCCAAGACCATGGGAAAATGTCCCGAGACCAGACACAAGTACTATAGTCCTGGTCCGACAAAGACTTCTGAGAGCTAACTAGCATCTTTAGGCATTTTTAGCTAGATTTAGTATTTGCTGCAGTTAGATATACAGCCCAAATGTACATCACATAAAACCCTCTCAAAATGGAATTATGGTTCCGCTCAGAGACGTTCATGCGGTCATTTCTTTTATACTTGTATGTAACACGTTTTAGACTTGCCTCCCAACAGCAACTGAATCCAGCAACGGATTTGCTTGATGCAGGTCCACACTGCTATTTTTGAGATTTGGAAGGTGTGTACATTAGCACACCCTTGTTTGTGTAGATTTACAGAGACATTTACGTGTATCTTCGAAGAACCAGAAATCCAGCTTTAGACACTACCTTCTTAGATGGTGTTCTACATTTAAAATGAACTCCAGGAGTCTTTCTGTATTTAGTGACCTCTGTGAGTTGATTGAAGCCACCCATGGTCGTCCATTGGTTGGGAGAACTCTCCTAATTTAAGCCTCACGATCATTTAAACCCCTCTGGATGAACTGAACGATGCATTGTGTGAAGCTAAAAATGAGGCTGCTTTTTTCCTGCTTCTGAAAAGTTAACACTTTGGAGATACAAGATTTTCACCCGACAATGACAGCATCATAGATATATGAATGATGCAGAATACAAAAGAGTGAAAGAGAGTGACTGCAAGCCAAAGAAGGTATTTTTGGCACTCCGTAGAGAGGGAAGTAATCCCCCTGGATGATTCATTCTGTCTCTCACATTGTAGACAAGAAGAGTCGGCAGGAGACTGAAAAAACTATTTTTCTCTCAGAGTAAAAAAACAGATGCAGACAGACCGAGTGTTCTTGCCAAAATGTTGGATTTCTCTGTCCAGTGTCTGGACTGAGAATATGCTGTATAGAGCTCGCTAACTAGATCCTATCCTCTTTGTTCCCAAGAGCTCCTTGTCAGTAGCATCCTACAGTGTGGATGAAGCGCCTACAGACATGCAGCCTGTCTGTGAGCGATTAGCTGGTGAGAGGATTTACTTCAGCTGCAGAAGCACAATGTAAGTCTTCTTTGTGTGTACAGAAATCTAGTCTTTGTTTACAGGATGTCAGGTCAGCTGGTCATTATTCAATGTGTTCTGCTCATTTACTGTTGATCAGTGACTGCTGCAGAAGCGCATGCAAACATTTCTATGCACTTACAGACTCACACAGATTTATCTGCATGCAGATACACACACACAAACACACACACAAAAGCACTCTACTGCAAAGAGGTGGAAGTTGAGTGACAGTTCAATTCTTTTCCTTTTTGCAGAAAGCTCTGCACTCACACTGAGCCATCATACTTAATTTAACAAGATCAGTGAGGAAAAAAAGTAGAGGGGGATTTTTGAAGATGCCAAAAGGGAATTAGAGGAAAAGTGTGATTTCTGACCCAAGACTGGGGTAATACAGCTTGATAAATGAAAGTCAAATTGAACGTGATCTTTTTGTATATCTAAACTGGGAGATGTGAAGAGAGGGTGTGTTATTATGGCTTTAAAGTAAGTGGTTTTGGGATGTCATTGTCACCTTGAGAACGAAGTCATGCACACGGCAGAATAACCTCAGTCAAACCCCAGAGAAATACAAAAATAACCCAGCAGGCAAAAGACTTCCTCTTCTTTGTCAGTTTAAGTGCCCGGTTTCATTTACCATACATCTAACTATTACTGTCTGTAAGGGTGCTTTCACATTTGGTCACATTTGTTTAGGCTGGTGTGAAAGCTGTTAATTGAACTCTGGTGCAGACTAAGGGTGTTTTCAAATCTGTGTTGTTAAATCCGGTTGAATCTGCGTTTCGTATATGATGAGCATGTGATCAGACCTTGATCTGAACTGATTACAAGGCGTACTCTGCTAGTTTCAGTGAAACGGCTCTCGTAGCAGGATGTGGTTTGCATACCAGATGTTGAACAGTTGCTAGCAGCTAGCTGGAGAATGAATCAAGGTATGTCCTAGTGCACTGAAGGAACACAGGAACTTCTTTCTTGTGCACACTTTCTTGCTCCTGCCCCAGATACATCTGACCGATGAGTGGAGTGGACGTTCTCAAATGATGCATTTTGATACCCTTGAAATTTACCAACTCATCCTCTTATTTGGACCAGAGCAAACAAACTATAGGTTTGAAAACACCCTGAAAAATACCCGAGAAGGAGGATCTCGGTCTGACCCTGCAGTTCATTTGGGGTGTGAAACCAAAACAACCACAGGATTTTGTGATAGTGTATATATTCATCAGCATGAATTCAATAACTAAACTAGTATAAAAACAATCTGCTGGAGAAAAGAAAGTGATCTGTACTGTATGTATTGATGCAAGCTTGTCTGGTAACCTCGGTTACACATATGCAGATCAACATGTGATTGCTGGGATTTACATCAGGAAGTGAAAAGGAGTTAAAACAACAGTGTTGTGCTCGTGTCCTTCTTTGTATATATTAGCAATTTCTCATTGTGTAAAAAAATCCACCTATGACATATGAAGCCCAGTTGAAGTCTCAACTAATAATGTTCATGACCAGTTATTTCTCTGTGAGTTCTTTGTGACATCAGAGAAGATAAATTAACACATAAGGTGTAATAAAATGCTGTATGACCTGCGTTGACTCATGTAGCAAACCTTATATTACCTGTCATTCCATGAGTTTGCAGCTCTTGATTTATTTGTAAAAGGTCTGTTAACACAACACTAACATAACAACTTAATGTATTTTTTTTTTCTTTGGTTCAGACAAAATGAACTTGACAGATGAAGAATGAAAGTGAGCTTAGTGATAAGTATCAATCTATACCAGCTTTGTTTGCAATCAAGTCAACTAAACAGGCAAATGATTGGTAGTCTTTTGTGTCTAATCACCAGGAGAAAATAAATGGTTATTTGATAACAGGTGCAGCTGCAGATTACAAATGACAACAGATGGTGAATCTCACTAACTGACAGTTTTACCAAAGAAGAGTGATGACGTGAAGCAGAGGAAAGACAATCCAGTAATATTAAAGAGAGAAAAGTAGATTAGTAATAAACTGATAGATGTCCACCTGTTGAATATCACCAAATAAATATTCTATTCAAATCTCATCTAACTTCCTTATTTCAACTATTCTGACACCTGCTGTTAGGAAAATAAATGTGGGTTATAAAGATACTGTGACTGTGATAAGACCCTGAACAGAGATGTTGATACATCTTATCGAGTTTTTGACTCACATGGAGTTTATATTCTTTGCATGACAATTCCTTTTCTGTTGTGTGCTTTGTACCCTTATTAAACTACATGAGGGGGGGAAAAGCAATGAAAAAAACAACAAAAAACAAACTTTATAAGCTCCACAAAGAGGGTCGCTTTATTGGAATTCACTACATTGTACATTTGTACCTAATGAACCCAGTTCAGTCTTTAATGTACATAAACAATAACTAATGCAAATTTCTACAGGACACCAGCTATCTGAGTTTTCCAAACATCATTTGCATCCTCTACTTGAGCAGTGGCAGTTACAACGGGTACAACAGTCACTCTCATGTACACACACTGGCCCCCAGAGTGTCTACATATCGGGGGGTGGGGGGAGTTTTTTAGAAGAGGAAGTCAAACATTCTTATCCTAATCCCTAAGCAGTATGTGTGTTTGTGAATACAGTGTAATTCAACCTCATTGTTGTTTTTCAAACCCTGTGACAAGGGGGTGTTCAGTTATGACGTCATGCTTGTTTGATCACTGACAGGCCAAATGCAAACAAAGTGCTTTGAATGCAAAATGAAAAAGGTGCTGCTGGCTGTCTATTTGCATAGATAGCAGATGACAGATGGCTGCTAGTAGATTTTCACATAAACGGCCACTAAATACAGCGGGATATAGCTGACACTGTTACAAGAACAGACGGGAAGTATTGCAAATAAACATTTCACAACTACATGCTCACACACACACACACACACACACACACACACACACACATGTCAGCCATTTCTGTTATTGGTTCTTTTTTTTTTCTTCTCCTTGGTTGCCACGGCTTCCACAAAAGCCTGTCAATCACACACAATTTTCCTCTGTGGGAGCTAGCTGGCACAACTACTTGCTAGCAGACAGATCCTGTGTGTGTGTGTGGGTGGGTGATTGAGTGATGGTAATGGGAGTCATATTAAAAAGCTTACAGAGGCAATGGACATGGAGTCAGTTGTTCCTATAGTTACTGTTACTACAGTAGTTGTCTAAATGTTAGAGAAGCAGGCTTATGACTGGAGGGTTGCTGGCTCGATCCCCGGACCGGCAGGCTGAATATGGGTGGGGAAAGTGAAAAAGCAGCACATTACCACCACTGAGGTGCCCTCGGGCAAGTGCTTAGCGGCCAGCAGGCCAGACTTTGGTTGTACTGGGCAGCTTCCAGGTGTGAATGTGGTCTGGATGTTCCTGCAGAAGTGACCTGGGCTCTCAGTTAAACTTCCCTGAATAAATAAAGGTTAAAAAAAAAAAACACTGCATATATGCATGATGTTGGTATTTTTTAATTGGTGTGTAAATTAATTTGTGCATGTTGTGGTTTTATTTCAGAAGTCAATATTTGGCCTTCAAGCCACACAAGAATATTTCCCTCCAAAGTCTGTTTCATGAAATACTCGTTTCATTTTAACTTAATAATTGAAAGAATATATATGTATAGCAATTTAGTTATTTGTTAATAGATCTTTGTACTAGATAACCAGAGTCACATTTTTGATTCAAGACAAATCAAGTAGGAAAAAAGAAAAGACATCAACTTTACCTTTAATCTGAGCAAGTTTTGCATTTCAATAACATATTCTCAGATATCATATCACTGGTCTCTGGTGTCACTTAGTTTAATCATGGTGCCTGCTTAATTTCCAGGACCAGCATGGTGTCCACAAGGTGCCTGAGGTGACATCGGCATGGAGCAGTGGCCGACAGCCAGGCACAGGGATTTGGCCATGACGCTCTCTCTGTTTCATCCCAAAGTCTTTGTTTATGTAAAAACAGTAGTGAGCCCTTTACCCCCAGATTACTCCCTGCTGGGAGGATAAAGATACACACACACAGCCTGGGAACGGGCTCTGGGCCAGGGCCAGCTCAGTCCAGGGATAAAGAGATTTAGGCATAGAGACAAGAGGCTTGACTACAAACCATATACCCTTTGTGACAAGGCTTGCACTTGTTTACTCTCAGTTTGAATACTGTGGAATGAAAGTGTGTTTCCTATGAAGCGCCTAATATTCACAACCACAGAAATATGACTGTTCTTAACAAATTCTGTAGCCCTAAAGAATAATTTGTAAAAGATTTTAATGAGAAGGTTGTGAGTTGGTGTTGAACATTTAATTGGAGAGGTGGTGAGAGTTGACAGTGCTCCCGGTTTTGATGAAACAAAGTTAAATTGTCATTCCTTGTGTGCATCCTCATCCAACTATAACTCCCAGTTTTACTCTACCCTTCTTTCCTATTAGTGTTTTCTCCAGAATTGTTTTTTCTTTAGATAGTACACATGAGCAGCAGATATATTAAAATATATTCAAAGCACAGACAATGACAAGAAGTACAGTGATGACTAAGGTAACATCAAAACTCGGACAGAAATGAGACAGACAGTTTTCATTCATATACTTTTACTTACATTTCTTAGTCAGTGAGAAATCTGTGTTTTAAAGAAGATATTATGGTGGTTTTTGGGATTAATTAGATCATGTTTGAATTAACGCTTTAATTTAAGTCCCTCTATAAGGCATTTATAATCAGTATATAAGTTGACAAATAGTTCATAACACACTATAATGTAGTTATTATCAGTTATAAGTGTTTATTAGTATATTTGTCAACAATTATAACTCCTCCTGTGGGCACCCTTAAGTGGAGCGCAGTGTATAAACATCATGAATTTGCAATATAGTAAAATAAAGTTGTAATAATGTTAAATATGTCCTCAATGAACACTTAAAATGTCCTTATATCTGCTTATATCTACATTGTATCGTCTTATAAACCATTCATTAAATGTTTATATTCTGCTTATGAATTCTAAATAGGGGGAGTAAAGTGATATGTTTTGCTCCTGAAAAGCATGATAAATATATAACTGTACCGTGAAGCACTTGTTAAGAATTTGGACAGAATTATGATGGAAGAACATGGTCCAGAATGAAAATGGCCTCTGTTATGCTTTTATATCAGTGTGTATTCTGTTCATCCCCTCAGCAGAATGTTGCACTATTGGGTTAAAGGGAACACATTCAGCACCTTGGAGAGTGCCCATTCTCCCCGTGTAGAGAGGGAGCCTCAGTTTTCCTTGGTTTAGTTCCTCTTTTCTTCTTCTAAAAAAAATAAATAAATAAATAAACATGGAACAGGAAATCACTTTTACACTGCTGTGTATAGTTTTAAACTTTTGCGCATGATGCATGTCTGACTAAACTCGAATCACTCATATCAAAGCAGATGTTACCGTTGACAACAGATGCAAAACACATGCTACGGCAGGACGGACTGGGGTGTGGTCAGAGGTGGTCCAAACTACCGACATCTAGGGAAAGGGGCAATGATTTTCTGTTCTGTGAGATTTATTAAGAGTCTTTTGAAGCAGGAAAGAACAAGATCATTGTCAGCTAGTCAGAGATAACTTCAGCCCCCTGGTGATGTACCCTGTCAATACCAGACAGTATTATGGACTGGCTGATACCAAGACGTTTGCCTTTTTATTGCTTTTTGTTCGTAGATGTCTGTGTTTTTAACAGGTGTCTTTTTTCACTCTCCAATAAAAACTAGATGTTAGTTATATTATTATATTATATCATATTGTCAAGTGTTGGATCACAGATTGTGACATAAATTTGGTTCAATAGTTCAAGAGGATTTGTTTTTTCTTCTTTGTAGAAGCAAGCATCTTCCTAAATACTTTCATTCCTCACCCAAAATATTTTGACCAGGAAGGAGCTTCCTGCCTATATATTAAAACGCAATTGTAAGCAATGAACTCTGCTTTCTTTCTTATTTCATTTGATGTGCTACTGTTATCTCTGGAATTTCAGAGCACGCACTCATTTAGTGAATTTGATTGAACTTATATCAAACCTTATTGAAATGTTGGAGCTATTTTAGCCAGTAGTGAGAACCACTAAATCAATCTTAAATTCCTGTGCACACAGTTAATAGGTTTTTTAAATCAATATTTGTAAAAACATCCCTGTTGTCAGAGACAAAAAGTGTCTGATCACCAACATCACGGTTTGAATAATGAATAATATGTGACTGCAATGAATTGCAGAAATATTGATTGGGGGAGAAAATATGTTTAAAGAGCAATGAATCATTTTCAGAAAGTTGCCCCATGGATCACTTAGTTCTGTCAGTTTGACAGCTTTTAAAATTGTGATTTCTGAGTAATCAATACATAAGCACAGGCCTCCATTTTGCTCCTATTATGTACTTATAAAGCCTTTAGTGAGAGATGAATCTCTGTTCACCTCTTCAACATTCATTCAGGCATGAAAATGATTTCAGCAGGTCTGGTAGATTTTAATTCACCATTTCCACGAGCAGTAAAATTACCATTTCTCTTTCTGCAGTGATGTGTAGGTGAATGATGATGAGAAAAATGATGAGTTCTGAATCAAAATTAAAACCAGGAGACTTTATTTTGTTTTGTGTTAATTGACATTTTTGTGACAGTTAAGAAGAGAAATAAATGATCCATCTTGGCAGTTTTAAATGACTAGTCTAAATAACATAGATACACTGTAGAGAAGTCTCTGCCTTCAATGTCTAATAATGAACAACATGCTCCATCTCAATGGAGCCAAGCATTTCCATCAATACATATATGTATCATAAAAAGAGTAAGTCAGCTAGGAATATAATTTAAGCCGTAACCGTAAGACTGCTGCTGTCAACACAAATAATATCATTTTTCAAGCAGAGGTCCTATTAGTGCTTAACTGACACTAAAACCTGACATTTTAGTGGAGATTCTGTAGGGAAATAGTCAAATTCTGTTGTCATTAAAATATCACATTACAGTGCAGTTAGTCAACTCACGTGGATGGATTATTATGTGAATGTAAAATATGTAGAGCATTGATGTTTGGCGTCTAGACTCTGACCTCGTCACTCCCCACAAGGAAATATTAAGCTCAGCACAGCAGGGAGTTATGATAATCATTTCTCTCCTCAGTGGAAGGTAGACTCTTATGACTCTTATGGCTTATAACATGCTAAATGAAAAGCGGTGTGGCAGCAGGTGTGTTTAGCAGAACACTGAAGCCTTAAATAAGCTGCCATGATTAAAAGGGTGCGTTAGATATACAGTACTGTGCAAAGATTTTAGGCACGTTGGATGTTTAGATTCTTATCCATAATGCAATACCATCAGTGAGGCGTTTGATCGGTCCCTAATTTATTCTGCAGCATGACAATGAAAAAACTATCTTCACCCACGAGAAGAACAAGAAGTCCTGCAACAGATGGTATGACTGATCTCAACATCACGGAGTCAGTCTGGGATTACATGAAGAGACAGAAGAACTGAGACAGCCTCAATCCACAGAAGAACAGTGGCACGTTCTCCAAGATGCTTTGAACAACCTTCCTGCCAAATACTTTGAAAAACTATGTGCAGGTGTACCGAGGACAATTGTTGCTGTTTTAAAGGCATGGTCACACCAAAAATGTATGAAGTGTTTTTCCTGTTGAAAAACACTTCATACTGTAGAAAATTTTTTAAAAAACAACAACTATTTATAGCATTATTTTTTAAAGCATCATCACTTTACTTTTGCAAAGTACCATATGTTGAAGTGAGAAGACTTTGCCATGTGTAGCAGCAGACTAGGTTCAGCAGGCTGTGGTTCACTTATGTCTGGTAATAATAATAATGATGACATTATCGGGGGATATTTGATATTAGAAGTGGAATATGTTGTCAAATTTGTTCTTAATGTACAATAACTAGGAATAGAAATATGTGCAATGAAACATACTAAACTATCCAAATAAATTAAGTACAGGTTTCAGGTGGTGCTTCATATTTTATGAGCTCATCATAGCTTCACATACAAAACCTTAAACTGGATTAATTTGCCCCAAACAGCCGATGTACCGACACGTTATGTACAGTACATGTACACATGTACATACATTAGCTGTGAGCTAGCTAGCAACAGACTGTGTCTGTGGGAGTGGTTCTTTGTGTTCAGTTCAGCCTCTGACTGAACTCTTTCTGTTATTTCCCTCCTGTATCTAATTTTTCCTCCTCTCATCTCTGTATGTTAATGAAGCAGATTCATAAAGCTCTGGGATACACATCAATTTTTTGCTGAAGTTGAAACATTCTCAACTGGTGCAGATGCATCTTTGCATCAGTTTGTACCGCCCTGAGCATTGGGGCCATTGACCTCAATGGCAATCGCGCCACTTCTTAAATTCACTTTGCGTTCTGTCTGAACAAACAGTATTAGTATTGTCACTGTTTCTCACAAAATAAGAATACACTCAAACTCACATTTCTTCAGTAAATGTGCTTTACACCATCCCTTTGTGGCCCCCGTATATCTGGATTTACTTTCACAACAATCCCCTGTACAATCTAGAGAATGGGACCCTTGTGTTGGCAGTGTTAAATACCTGCCACCCTCTCTTCACTTCTTCATCTCCCACTGTACTACTCTACACCAACTAATCTGGAGCTGATGCTTTATACACTCCAGTCCTCTATCTAACAGCACCTTGTTTAATACCTGGGGGACGTGCAGTACGACTCGACCTCACCTACTTCTCAGATACAACAAAGCTGGTCCATGTGGCCTCCAGTCTACCCCCTAATCCACCTATATAATTACAAATACCTCTCCCCTCAGACGCCTAAGCAATCTTCCAGCAAATACACAGGAGGCTGGAGGTGGGTGGTAGCAGAAATCAGATTAGGAGGCCTCTCAGCTTCATCAAGTGTTTCCTATCAAGGACTAAAGACACTTAAAGAGTGCCTGGACACACACATATACTCCTAGACATTCACACACATACATCAAAGTACATTTTTTCTGCCAGATAGACACACAAAGAATACCAACAACTGAACAAAAGATGAGGAGGAAGGAGTTAAAATAAATGAAGAAATAACTCTGTTCAAGGACGCACCGACAGTTTGTTGATGATTGTCGGCAGTGCTGATTGACCGATAAATGCATGCAAATCAAAACCTTTCTCTGACTACCATTTAAATTGCTGTTTATCTCTCCCACTGGGATGGAGCGATGGAAGGAGGGCTCCCAATCACCCACCCATCCATGCTTGAAGCCTCTGGAGGGAAGAGAAAAAAAGAGGGGGAGGCTTAAGTAAACAGAAGAGAACAAATGAGCTCTGTGACGGCTCAGCAAGCACTGCCTCCCTCCTTGCCTGTCTGAATGCCCGTCCTTTGTTGATGGCTGAATAGGGGGCTAAATATCCCTTGAAATCAGAGCCAGGGCCACCTCTCTGGATGCTATATTCTGAGGCTAAAACCTTTCATATGCAAATAGTAACTGGGTTAGGATTGGTTCTACCCCAATGGTTGGTGTGCTATAATGGACATCGCATTTGGGGTCAGAGGATGAGTAATGGGGCAATATTTGGGCTTCTCATCTTCAGTTAGCTTTTGGAGTCTTTGATTGTCCTCTGGGTTTTTAGCATTGTGAGCTTATTCACGCTGGTTTGACAAGATCTCCTTTTTTTTTTTGAAGGAGGGAGACCAGATGGTGTCCCATGAACTGGTGTTTAGCATGGCAGGAAGAGGGGTTTGGGGTGAGAGTAATGCTTAGTTACAATTCACTGAAGGATTAGTGTGTGTGTGTGTGTGTGTGTGTGTGTGTGTGTGTTTGATGAGGACACATCTATCTGTGTGTGTGTGGCTTGGCAACCATTCATTAGGACCTAAGTCACAGACTAATACCCTCTGTATTCCCTAAATGGGTTGGCTCCTCAAAGCACAAGCAAACAATCTGTGGTGACTTTGGTCTGATGTTGACAAAAGCCTGCGGACATTTCAACTAAACACACACACACACAAACTAAAACACACCTGCTAAAAAAGTACAGTAACAAAGAGCTTAGATTAAACCTCTCCTGGACTACCTTCTTTTAGGGCCATGTCCACACTAAGGTGGGTCAATCTGAAAACACTGTTTACATGTGAAAATGGCCACAACATTATTTTTGGGCTGTTTTCATATTTCGGCCAAAATAAGAAGAATAGAAAAGTCTCCTCTTCACCACATGAACATGAATTTCTTCAGTTTCAGAAAGGTCTATTTTCTTATCCACATTACAATGCAACATCGGCAAGTTCAGCTTTTGTCCACTCTGGGGAACATTTAGAAAAAGCAGCATTTTTGGGGTGTTAGAAACTCAGTCATAGTATGAACAGAAGGCTCAAATAGAGAAGAAAACCGCTTGCGTGAGGCCAGGTTATGCTGGAAATAAACTAATTTGCACAACATGTCTTCAAACCAATTCTGATGGCAGAAGGGCGATAAAGGAACACACTATCAGACAATCTTTTCTCAAAACCATTCACGGTGATGCCTTCGTTTGTACACACAAAAAGTCAAAAAATGATTTGTGTAAAGAATAAAAAGAGTGCTTGAGAGACCGAAGTTCAAAACCGGCTTACTTTCTTACCTCCACTCACCTGGCCAGTTGCTGTATGATGTGGGCATCATGTCGGATCGTCATTTTCAGAGAACAGTGTTGAATGCAGCTCACCCATTTCTGATGCTGGAAATGTTTTGGGAGAGGAGGTTTGAGACACTGCTCAACCATTTGACAAGCACCATTTGAGAAGTAACAACCATGTACAGGACCAGAGAATTAAAACAATATATGAAGTCAATTTTATGTTTTTTTTGCTCATTATATGATGATTTAAGGGCTCCACTATTTAGTGAAATAACCTTAACCTCAATTTCTGATGGTTTGTTTGGATGAATGGTTATAAAAAAAACTGAGCTGTGATTCAGGAAGGAAACCTTTTGTGTGACTGATTTTATTTGTAGAGCATGGTACAGAAAACAATGCAATGTAAGACATTTTGTTCCTGTCTATGTTTGACAGATGTTTCACCACTGTATTTTGGTGTTTTGTAAGTCCATGTGGGTTGGACACTTGTATGTGCATGACACAATGAATAGCAGACTAACTAACTATATAAACAATGGTTATTCTGAGGACAATACATTACTCCACACCATAATGTACGTTACCACACTTAAAACAATAATGTGACATATAAAATCATCAATATATTGTCTATATCTTTTCTAACCGCAATTGTAACAAAACATTATATATAGCAATAACTTTTGAGATCTGCCATGAAACCAACAAATAGTGCAATTTAAATAGCCTTCTATAACTGACTTTACCTTTTACAAAAACTTCAAATTATTGAGTCATTTTTTTACACCAGTTTTTGTGGAGCAGACACTGACAAAAGAATTCTTCCAAAGCCAGAGTTATCATGCTGTGCTACAGAGACAGACAGACGTCTTAACACACACCCACCTAAAAAATGTTAGAAAACCAGCTTATCTGTCACATATTCAAGTAAGGAATAATGATTTTTTTTTAAAAAAGAAAGAAAATTGTGTCCAAAATTAAGCCAAAAATGACCACTTAAGTTGTCTTAGAAAGAAGATAAGACACAAAAAAAATACAATTTCTTTCATATTCTCTAGTACCGTATTTAAAAAGCAGCAATCTGTCAATACAAGGTTTTTTCAATGGGTGAACTCATAATATCCTCAGATTGGTAGCTGTCACAGAAAAAAAGAGAGCCATACAATTTTCTGCAGCCTTGAAGAATCCTTAACTGACACTCAACAGTTTGCTTAAGAGCAGCCAGAACATTGGCTTTTGTCTGTGGCAGAAATGAGGGCAATTACCTGTGCCTCTTACAATGATCGCTGCCTTCTGTAATCGTGCTGTGGAGAGGCTGAAAGCAAAATATCAAGAATTACTTAAGTACATCTACACTTCATCAAAGTAAGAAGCACAGTTTTTTTTTTTGTTTGGTCTGGATAGAATAATTGAGGTCAGGTGAAGGTGATCCTCAATTTAGGATTTAAACATCATGTCTCTCTAATGTACTTTATAAGGCTTTTTATGAAAGCTTTTCCGCAGTCTCGTTTCGTCAAAATGTTGAGCTGTGCCAACCTTTGCTATAGAAATTTCAAGAGGACAAGGGTGCATCTGTTGAAACTGCAGCTGCGATATTGAAAAAATGTCCCTCAATTTTGATACTAGTGTATGTATATAGTGCGTCTGTAGCAAAATCACAGTGTTGATCACAGTGATTTGGAAAGTGTTACTGGTTTTCTAAAGAATTCACACCTGAAATGAAACAGTATAAACCTAATGGGATAAAAACTTATTTACTTATTTATATTCTGGGCCTCTACTGGAATATTTTTAATGATTTACAGTAAACAAAACAAAACTGCTTATTTCTCTTATACTGGTCCCTCAGTTCAGCCTCTGTCTGAAACAGGCTGTTTTTAATGGCTCATCTGTCTGGATCTGATTCAGCTCAGGTGATCGATCGATTGTCACATTTTACAACTTGTTAAAAGGTTTTCTTTGTCCCAGATAAAGTTGGACGGGGAAGTCAGTAACAGTCGGATTGGAATGTGTGAGGAAAAAGTCACCATACATACAGAGAGCAGACATCATCAATCCCAAATTGAAGTTAGTTTGATAATCATCAGTGGTACACGTTTTAACAGATTTGATCAGCATTGAGGTGAAATCTATCGTCTATCATCATAAATATTGTTATTGCAAAAATACCTTGCAGTATTGTGATATTATTTTAAGGCCGTATTGTGCAGCACAACAACCAAAACCCAGAAAGGAGAAATTACAAAGAACAGATTCCAGCAGAATAATTATTCTTAATAATGAAGAATAATTTTTCACTGCATTGAAAGTCTGAACTGATCTCACTCTTTTAATCACTATTAGTGTGTCAGTTACTGTGTGTGTGTGTGTGTGTGTGCATATTCAGATTGAGAACCATTGTTGTAAAACCAGAAGCACAAAACCATTCAAACATCTCAGTTTGATGCTATTTCTGGTCCTGCCACTTAATTAGAGCTGAGTGGCAGATATGAATTAATTTACATTTTGAGTGAAGGAGGCTTGGAGATAAATACACGTTGACATGAGATGACATTCAGCAGACTCTCTTCTAAACGCCACACACGATTCACTGTCAAATGTAATTCGAGTCATATTGCGAATTTTGCTCTAAACACGCATACATTACATGCACATGTGGACACACGCATACACACTTAGACACACCTAAACACATCAGTCTCTTGCATCAAATTTAATCGAAATATCAGTGTGCTATTAGTACTTCATGCTATTTATCTCTCTGGAAGGACCGTTATATTAACTGACTGATAAATGATTATTCAGTAATGCTCCATTTAAGCCAAATACATTATTAATTGAATGTAAAAAATACCTCATAAATCTTGGATTTACAGTGAATGTTTTATTGGATTGATGTATGATGCAAATTGTGATCCACGACAACAGGAAGTCTAAAGCTCAAATTATACTTTCTGCTTCTGCTTCTGCATCGCCAACTGCATAGCACATGAGGGATGTACATTTTCCATCTGCCCACACGTGTGAAGGTCAACACTTATGTACTAAACATGTGTAAACATGTCTACCTATGCAAAAACCCATTTTAGTATAAACAGAACACGCCGTCCACTGTCCACCCTGCTGTCTGTGTCCACTTTGGAGTATATCAGGTTTATGCCACCTACTCTACATGTCCAACAGTTTTATCAAAATCACATGTATCTAAGTTTGTTTTCAAGTGATAGAAACCATAGTTAAGTAATTAAAGGGGACGTACTATGCTTTTCCATATTTTCAGACACATATATAATATCACAATGTCGGATGTTCGTGTTAAAAGTGGCGGATGTGTCAAATGACGAGGTAAACGAATGTAGCAGTAATCCCTGTGAGCAGAAAGCCCTGGCTTCAGACTGCTCTGAATGCTAAGTTTTCAATGGTTTTTTCTACTTTCAGCCCGAGCTGACATCAGTTCGTGACGGATTTCTTTATATGGACATCTGCTACGTGCACAGTGTGCGAGTTTGCTGCTCCGCTGCGGGAGTAGTTACGCCAAGCCATGACGCCATTATACAGCAAAGTAAAATAAGTAGTTTACCTGTTGGAGGTGTGCTGGTTGTCTGAAGCTCTTCATAAAACATCATCATCACTGTGGCTGTTTCTGCTTGTACTCTTCCTCCCTGTGTTATTTCTAACTTATCCCCTGAACAAATAGCTCCATGACTGGTTTTTAGCGCCACTAACGAATCTCCGCTAATTCAGTAAGGAACACGTTTTTACTTCCTGTAAATTCTTCACAATAAAAGTCTCCCGTTAGTTAGTCATTTAAAAGCTTTTAATTTGAAGCAATAAAGCAGGAAATGTTTGGTTTGCATTGACGGTAAAGTTACACAATTCTGAAACATAAAGTTGGCCAATCAGAACAGAGTGGGCTTATCGGGAGGAGGGCCTTAGAGAGACAGGAGCTAAAGCGGAGCGTAAGAGAAACTGTGTACATTGAGGGGCTGCATAAAGGGCCAGTATAAGATAAATAAGGAGTTTTTTGGACTGTGAATCATGCAGAGCTATTCTAGTGGAGTCCAAAAATAAAAATTTAGAGCTGAAATGAGCATAATAGGTCCTCTTTAACTATTATTAAACTAACTGAATGTCGTTGTACATCAGTCAGTAGAGACTAGTTTGTGAATATGGAAGATTGTTAATATCAGGTTGTAATTTAAAATATTTTCCATCATGCGTTTATGCCGTGTTACAGGGAGGATCCCATTCAGATTATAATGCAGCTACAAGAGTCTCAGTAAGAGTGGATTTCGCAAGTGAAATGTTAAAATCATTTAACGTAAACCTTAACGACCCTGTAAATAGATTACCCATAACCATATCCTGTAGGTTGTGTAGGTCACATATAAACTATAATATACCCGTTGCTCCAAAAGCTTTTCAGTGACAATATTTCAACATGTAGTGACGACCTGCTGCACAAAGAGCTCAAACAAACCACGTTATGGAAATTCAGTTAAAATGGGAGAGAACAGAAGGAAGATAAAACATTGTTTGTTTACTGCAACATCCTGTAAATGCATAAAATGCAAAAATCAACAGTGACTCATCAGTCTTTCTTTATAGTTACTTTTGTCAAGAATGTCATATT
This sequence comes from Thunnus thynnus, assembly GCF_963924715.1. NCBI lineage: Eukaryota > Metazoa > Chordata > Actinopteri > Scombriformes > Scombridae > Thunnus > Thunnus thynnus. The sequence continues at coordinate 11,080,039 of NC_089517.1, forward strand.
AAACCATACATTCACAAATTAAACTCTTAAAAACTGTAGTGTCCTATAAGCAGATTAAATTTCTCCTCAGCACTTCACTGAAATCCAAGAACACTCTAAAATAATTTTGCTGCTCTCATCTTACATCAGCCTTCAGCAGCACAGCAATCATCACTATTTGTCCTCGCTCCGTTCGTCATGTGAAGAGTCTACTGTATGTATACGCATAGAGAGCAGCTTGGATTTGTGTGCTCTCCAAACACGTGCCCATGCTCTTGCCCCGTCTACAATACACACATTGAAGCATGTTATTTCTTTTCAGCTATAATGAATTTGTCTCTATGGGGTGGAATTTTCTTTTTGAATGAGTAATTTCTCCGAGGTCATTTCATCTGGTACATTATATCATCTAAAGTATGTGGACAAGTGTATGCACATACTTTGGTTTATTTTTTTTTCATGGTTTATGTAAGGACCTTCCTGAACAAAAGGGAATTCTTAATGTTACAGTATTGACTGATATTTTAGACAATAGCGTTCTTTCCAACAGTTTAGGGAAGTGATGTTCCTGTTTCAACATAACAGTGCTGCCCTGCATTAAGCAAGGTCCATAAAAAATGTGTGTGGTAAATATTCTACACACAAAGTTCACTTACTTATTACCCATTTCAGACACACATATGACGCAGGTCTACTTAACATGCATTCAACCTGCATTGGAACTATTCATATGAGACAGCTGTTGCCCTGCTTCTCCAGTCAGCAGTTTAGTTCCATACAATTAACTGGTAAACCTGAGAATTACACAGAAAAGTTAAGTTTTAGTTTTTTACCTCTCACAACAGTGAGACATCAGTCACCATAACCCATCCCATCTCTGTTTAAGGATGGTTTTTGTTGGATGTGATTGGTGTCTTTGATCTTTCTCCAGGTGTCCACTGACTCCTGGCTTTGACCCTTCCTATGATCATTTTTACCATGTGACCAGTCTTGTACTTATAACCCCATCCCCTAGTAATTACATTTATATACAAACAAGTTGGTTTCCCAATTGTGTTGCGTAACTTTGCACTAGAGACTGAGGTTCGCATGCTGAGTCCGGCATGTGGTTAGGTTTAGGTAATAACACTGCTTAATCATAACCAGAAACTTTAAAACTTTGAAATTGCTGAAAAAATCACTCACTGCAAGCGGATATTTTACTGCAAGATCAGATATTTTAGTGAAAGAAAACAACTATGTCGTCACTGAACATTTACTCATATGTTACACATTTTTGCATTTTGCCTAATATATTAATTAAAGGATAAGACTAACAATTTTCTATATTTTTCTTATTGTCAACATGTGCAGAGCCAAACCAACAATGAATTGACCTACTTACAAGTATTGTGTGTATCCAAAGCCTGATATATCTTATACCTCTGTGCCGTAGGCCTCCATTGTTGTCCAAAAACTATTACAACTCGTCAGTGAGACACACCATTGCACTGGGTGACATGCACTTTCACCCTGAAGAGTTTGGGTGTGTTAGTTTGTTTAGAAACAGCTCCAAAGACTAATAACAGCTATAACATTTCCAGTCTCAGAGGAGTAGTTCTGTATTTCTGTATTTCTGTAGTTCTGTAAGGCTTCACAAGCTTGTTGTGCTACATATCACAACCTCTTGACTTTGTACTACATTGTACATTGTAAATAACTTTAGTATAAAGTCAAGTAGTTGTGATAAGTACCACAATAAGCTAGTGAACCACTGTAATCAAAATATAATATAATGTAGAAAATCGCCAGCCATATCCTTTAACAACATTATCTCATTATGAAAAGAGAAAACAGAATTTAGCCAGCATTACGTTTCTAGCAAAACATATTTGCTGTTGCAGTTTAGTAGGATATTTATGTGATTTCTTGGAGACCTGAGCAAGTTTCATTCACTGAAGAAGATCAAGGGATACCGTCAAAAGCAGTAGGACTAGCTTCATAAGCAAACCTTGTGTTTACCACAGATAAGTGTCCCCACAGTCACGAATGAATCTCTGTGCTCAAACATGGGAAAAATGGTTTTCCCAGTTTGCTGTGGGCATAAAGCCCTGACCTCCACTCCATCCAACAACTTTGGGATGAACTGGAAGGCAGACAGGGAGGCCAAGCCTTATCACCAAACATCACTGCTCATTAATCCTCATTAATGCTTTTGCGGCTGAATGCGAGACAATTCCTGCCTTCAGGTTCCAAACTCTTGTGGAAAGACTTCCCAGAAGAGTGATCCTCTTCCCGGGCTGCTTTTGTTGCCATTAATCTTGGTAACAAAAAGCAGCCCGGGAATTTTCTGTCAAGTGGCTCCAGTTTGATACACCAAATTTGAACTGACACAACATGTTTGTATCAAACCTCTCCCCTTTCTGACTCTGCAACTGAATTTCCCAGATGACCAGTAATAAGTTGTATTCAATCAGAAAGACCTCATAACAGCATGAAACATATCCATGCTTCACCTACTTTTAAACTCTATTGTTGAATGCTGCTGGCTGGTCATCACACATACCTGTCTCCATAGAGATCACTGCAAAAACTCCCTAAAAATTTTCCCAGTGTGACTCAGGTTCATCTGTTTGTTGAAAATGCATAAAACAGACATCATTTGACTATCTGACATGAGCATCAAATATTATCGTATTCATTAAATTCATGATGAATAGTCCGACCTCGACATAGGCAAATACGTATGTGGTGTATTATGCAACATACTTGTCATTAATCTTGTTATGCAACAATAAATAATTTGAATAAAGCAGTCCAACCTGATCATATGAATGATGTATTGTTCTCTAACTTACTGCACAGTCACACAATAACATTCAACAGTGCGCACACTTCTTATTGGATCCGTGCTGGTTCCTCCTCCATCCTTTCCCTTTCTTGTTCAGAGCCATGTTCACCTGTTTGTTTAGATTGTAGAGTAAGTATTTAACAAATCATTTTTATTGACGGGCTGGCTATTAAATATTATATGCCTTATATAATGCAAAAAAGAATTCTAAAATCTAAAAAGAAAATGATCAAATTTACATGTTTATTTTACCCATTTACAGTCGAAGTTGATGACCATTTTTTAAACACTTTAGAGAAATTTAGCGTAAACTTCTCTAAACGTTTGTGCGCTGAGTCTGACTAGAAACAGTCAAACCTGCAGCAGGACTCTAGTGCTGAAACTCCAAGGTAAACAAAAGCATTTTGTTCTTTAGTTAGTTCATTTAGCTAGTTCACAGCACACAGCATGTAAGCATGACAAAGCACCTGCTGCCTGCTCACTCTTTTGTGTTTCTGCCTCTTCGCCACTGTTTTCATCATCACCTGCAGACTGCTTAAATAAATCCGTTAGCACACTTTGTGGTGTCAACCAGCAAAACCTTTTTCTTTTTTCAGCACACCTTCTCTGCACCGCCGGCTGCAGGTTTTCCCTTTTCTATCCATGTTTCGGCAACCAGTGCTAGATACTTTTAACGAGTGCTAGGCGCTAACTGCCTGAGTGCTAGATACTTTCAGTCTCAGCTGTGATGGCAACTGCTACCTGCTGTTATGGATTGCACCAGCCGTGTCGCTGCAGCTAAGATGACCTATTGAATATCTATATATAGGCTATATAACGCTGGGGTTGGGGAAAAAAAAGAAAAAAATTCCCAAACTTCCCACTAGCCAGTCCGTGCCTGCTGTTATAGCAGCATATTAATAATCCTGATGGTTTTGGAATGTGGGTGTAATGTCTGGGTGTCCACATACTTTTGGCTAGGTTGCCTCATTAATAAGCCAGTTATTTTATTCATAGTAGTGGAGTTCATGAGGAGGGGTTGGGAGGGTTTAGAGGCTTGTCAAGTGATTTGTGTGTTGAGTATTTGAGTAGTAAACTACCCCATCCCCCAAACCCTACACACATTCATGATTGCTGTCAGAGGACACACACACACACACACACACACACAGCTGCTCTCTCACACTTTGCTTTTCTCTGACATACACAGACACACAAACCCCTTTTGCACTCTTCCTGAGGACAATAGCTGTGCAGTGAGGTGAGACTGCAAGAGGAAAAGCATTTATCCTAGCGGAGTAGTGCTGATGACCCTCCCTGCTGGCTCTCTCTTCCTCTCTCTTGCTCTCTTTCTCCCTCGGGGCTAACACAGGAAGCTTTTGTGTCGGCTGGACGGAGTCGGAGTGGGGGGATGCAGGGTTAGCGGCAGGCGGACCGCTGTCACACCACACACAGCTTTTTCAGGACACAGGCTGTACTTTTGACATGTGTCTACTGACATTACCCATGATGCCGCCCTCCTCCCCCCTCTCCCCTGGCTAGGGTTGTCTCCTCGCCTCACAGGGCTAATGGTGTGTGAGACAGGCCGAGAGAGGGAGAGGGAATATGCTGTGTCTGTGTGTGTGCAATAGAGAGAAAGAGAAACTCAGAGCGAGAAACAAGGTAGACAGAGAGAGAGGAGAAGAGCTTCTAGATATTACCAGTAATGGGTATGTTTGTAAGACAACCTGCTGTGGCAATTTTTCTCACAAACTGAGCTAATGATAGTGTATTTTAGCATTTACATTTGTGTTTATGTTGATGCGGAGATTTTTCATCATAATATCTCTCTGTGCACACTATAGGCAGTTTTTTTTCAGCCCCTACAATAGCGCTTTAATATCACTCGGCATGGCAATGTCAGTCAGTCGGTCTTGAAATATCTCAACAACTATTTGATGGATTGCCATGAAATTTTATACAGACATTCACGGTGACCAGAAGATGAATCCTAATGACTCTAGTGTTCCCCCAGCTTTTCATTTGACGCCACCAGCAGGTCAAATTGTTCACTTATCTAGTGAAATATCTTAACATCTACCAAATTTTGACTGCATCCGACCGCTCGTAGGAGGAGGACCGCACACATTGTGCTGAATCAAAGCCAGTGTTTCAGTTGATACCTTCATCAGGGGCCAACTACTCTTTATACATTTTCAAACATCAACACGTGGGCTTTGATTCGGCACAATGATGTTTGAATAAAAACGAAGTTGATGAAACGAGCAAGCCTGTGTGCGGTCCTCCTCCTTCAAGCAGTGAGGCTACGAGCATAAATTTGATGGGCTTGAGGTGCTTCTTCATTTGAGACTATATCCTACTGACCGAACTAATAGGATGAACATGGTAAACATTATACCTGTAAAGTATCAGTATGTTAGCTTTGTCATTGTGTGCATGTTGACATTAGCATTTAGTTTAAAGCACCACTTTGCCCGTGTAAAGTATCACAGAGCTGCTATCATAGCTTTGGGTTCTCAGTCTTGCTAAAATCCATAATAATAAAGAGGATATAATAGTCAGTAGTGCTTGCTAAGTACTGTGAATACCAAGGGCAGAGTGGCCATCGGGAGTACCAGGTTTCCCGGTGGACCACAAATTGGGTTGATGCAGTGAAAAGAGAGAGATGACTTTTCACGAATAAGAGAGATAAAGAATGTAAAGGTGGGGCTTAAAAGCAGAGAGAAAAGAAGTTAAAGTTAAAAATAGAAGCATCGAAATGCCTCAAAATAACCAGTTAAGGCATTTAGCTCTGCCGACGACAGTCAGAGAGGAGGACCACAGCAGCCGAGAGCAGCTGAGTCCATAGCAGAACATGTTTTCACTAACACCTAAACATATTGATGCATATTAATATGTATATGTATGTGAAACATATGGCTGTTGGCTGATTTAGCTGTTGAATATTGTCAGTGTGCATAACCAAACAAGCAGTGGTGTGTCGACGTTAAGATATTCCTAATTATGCATGTCATGTTTTTCTGGATATAGAAGCTCTAGCGCAGAGATAACAGGAGGAGAGAAAATATAAAGATATATACACATCAATCCATCCATCCTTTAATCGCAAAACATAAACGTAAACCAACAGTAATCATCAGTGCTGGAGTTGGCTGAATATTTGATTGATCTCACTGACTAAACCCAGTTTTCAAAGCAGTATTTTATTTAGTCTGATGTTGTGACCGTTGCTTTGAATTCCTGTTGGATAGAGTCTCCATCCTCTGCTCTGCTGCCACACTGACGGCCACACTGAATGGGCAGTTTCCCCTTTTGCCTCTCGCTTTGCATAAAGCCCATAGAAATCCCAGGAACAGGCTCACACTCATTTGCCTGTCACATTAACTTGGCACTTCACTTTCCTCTGGCCCTTTAACCACCATGACCCACCCAAACAAATGACCTGTTCATACAGCACAAAGCCCCCCTCCTTCTCTGTCAGCCTTCCGGCTTCATTTCACTTCTCCCTCCCTGCAATGACCTCCTCTAACCTTCTCTTCCTCCTCTTTTTTTTCTTGGTTTTCTTTTAAAAGTTACTTCACTTCACTTTACTTCTACCTTAAAAATATTATTAAAATGAACTTGCTTCAAATTGCAACATAATGCAGGACAATGGCTCTGGTTTTTAAAGCAGTAAACTAATCTCATGTATATCAAGTTTAGTTTTAAATATATTTCTAATACTAGTAATAAAAAGCAGGGTAAATAAATATGTGAAAATATACACATCTAAAAGTACAAGGTAAAAAAAATGCACTCAATCAAAACAAACACATTATTTTCTTGAAAAACACCATCAGCCGGAGATGGAAATGTCAACTTGCCCTCAGTTGATGTTAGTTATGTAACAGTTACTTGATCAGGTTACAACTGAACTACAGGTTACACAGTGACTACATGAAAACTTCCACTTAACATGACAAACACTTTAACGTTTAATGGGTTTCATGTGTGACTGAGATGATGGTACTTCCCAAAATCAATGTTACGAAATACTTTACTCAAAGATAGAGGAATAAAATGAACAAAGCACAAATGAAATATACTATACACGTCTAAGATGTACAGTGTGTAAAACAATAAGATGTCAAGCATAAAAGAAAAATGATTTACATATGATAAAAATGAGTAGGGCTGCAACTAATCATTATTTTAATGATTGATAAAAAGACTTAAGAAACTAGAAAATATTTACATTTGAGAAGCTCGAATCAGATCTTTTGGACATTTTTTCTTAAAAAAAATTACTCAAAATGATTAATGGATTGTGTGATGTAAAGGCGGATAATGATTTGGCGAGCCTGAGCTCCTCCAGAGTTGAGATGCCTTGACGATAAACACTTGATCCCGTCTAGTCTTAAATCTAAACACAGGAACAGCCAGCAGGTTCTCGTCTGAGGATCTCAGGTGAACACAGGTTGGAATATAATCTGGAGCCTTAAAAGTAATCAATAAAATCTTAAAATCAGTCCATAAACATGGGAACCAGTTGATACTGTGACACTGAAGGGCTGTAACTAATCTGTCGATTGTGTTCTTGATAAATCGATTATTTGTTTGGTCTTTAAAATGTCAGAAAATGGTGAAAAAGTTTGATCGCTGTTTCCCAAAGGCCCAAGTGATGTCCTCAAATATCGTCTTTTGTCCCAGCCATCAGTCCACAACACAAAGATATTCAGTTTACTGATATAGAAGACAAAATAAACCAGAAAATATTCACATTTGAGAAGCTGATTTTCTTCTTTTAAAAAAAATTACTCAAAACGATTCATTGATCATCAAAATTGTTGTTGATTTACTTGTAACTAACTGATTAATCGTCTAATCGTTGCAGCTCTGTAATACTGTATGATCTCTCTTCCTGGTTGTAGTTAAAAGTCTAGCAGCCACAATCTGTATAAGTTGCTTTAGTTTACACATTTTGAAAGATAGTTGTAATAGTCAAGTTCTGAAGAAACAAAGGCGTGTATGACTACTTCTGCATCTTTGAATCTTAGATCTGGTCTAATCTGGGATATATTTTAGGTGGAAAAAACAGGACTGGAAAAGAATCAAAATATACACCTTTATATTGTGTTTATTTACTAGGAGTGAGTGAGTTTGTTGAGGTATGTTGGGGTTTCTTCATCTGATATATCAGCAGTCAGCAGGTAACCACTGTTCTTTCCCTCTCACACACATACAGTACATCCACACACACACACACACTGCTGTGGTGATTAATGAGAGTGATTGTGAAGGATGCGAGTGAACACATGGAGCGATTGGGCTGCTTCCCTTCTGTCAAATCTACAGTCATCACTACAAACCTCCAAACAGACCCACAAACACCTTCTGTTTCACTCAATATCACAATATCTTACACTCGCTTATTATAAAACATTCAACAAAACTACACACACACACTCGATATCTTAATAGGAGATCAGTCTATCCACAGCTAATAAAACAATCAATAAAACCTAACATGATGAAACGTTATCATCTTTTTTATTAGTTTAACTTTACGCCGTAGATAAATACATCTTTATTGTTAATTTGATTTGCTCAACATGTTTCCTACCAGCCAAAATAATTTCGGTTTATTGTGTCTACTGACAGTCTAAATGTTGTTTTAAAAGATTTCCTGGCTGCTAGATGCTCGACTTTCTCCACCAGCCACCGCTTTACTTCATCAAGAGTCAGCTGGTTTGAGGTTTACTTGCTGGAAACAACTCAACAATACTGTAATTAAGCATCTGTAAACCAAAACAATGACTGAAAAATGCTAAAACAGACATAAAGCTGCGGAGTTGGAGATGAATTCTCAGTGGGTTCAGCAGTATTAGCAACTCTTAGACAGTCTACAGTCAGTTGATGCAGTTTGTATGTGTTTATAAGAAAAATATTGATAAGTTTCATGGGGATGATATTGAAACGATCACAGGCTTATGTGAGTCTTTTTGGTAAACTCCTCATGCTTTGTTTTACTGTACCATCTCCCTCTGAGTTTTTCTTAAGCGGCACTTTTGCCCTGTGATCCTAATTATCTCTGAGGACTTTCTCGTTACAGCTCTAGTTGATGGAGGAGGAAGGAGGGAAGTTTATAATCATGTTAAATTAGTGCTCCTTCACATTTTATCTGAGCCCTTCCACTGTGCTAATGGCTTATTTGTAGCAATTATTTGCTTTGCTGAGCTTGTTAACCCTCATGTTCACCTTGGCAGTTGAAGCGATTGCTGTGAGGAGTCTTTTCATGGTTTCCCTTTTACAGGTCTTGTGAAATGAAAAGTGTTTTTTTTCTGTTATTACCTTGTGTCGGTCAGCCACTGTTCATCTTTCGCTACGTATCATTTACTGTACATCACAAATCCATTTTTGTATATTTGTTAGAGACGTCCTGGTAAACTTTAATATTTAGTATCTGCTGACACTGAGTCTGATTCTGTTGATCCTAAATGTTGATTAAATATGTATTACTACTAAACTCTGGCACACCTTATTTTTCACAGACTTCTTAATCCAAATATTGAACGTCGTGGTTCAAAACTATTATATTTGTTAGCTTAAATTATAGACATATGAATGAAAGTTTAACTGGCAGAAAGCGACTCCTGAAGTTGACGTGACGTGCTGCACGTTGTGTGAGCTTAAAAAAACAGTGTTGTTGTTCCTCACAATAACTCTTACTTATTGCAAAAATGATGTCGAACTATGAGAAAAGCGACTTCCTGCTGTCTGCAGTTGCCTGGCAACCTCATGTTGACAACAGTACTCCAGGAAGTTACAGTGCCCGACCAAGAAATAATCGAGCACATACCCCTTACAAAACTTATAATTTTCACAGTTTGTTTTTGCACAGACACAAAGATATAACACTTAAATGAGTGAGTTTTTTATCTTTGGACAGAGCCAGACATTTAACTCCCATCAAAACACTCTGTTTTTAATCTGAATTTGTGTCAAAACACACAAAAAATTCATTAATTTTCCCAACACGGACCTGATAAACTTCACTTTTCTATTTCCAAATATGGTTTTGCAATAATAGACTAAATATGTTGGAGAAATACCTTCCTGAAACATTAAATGTCAATTGATGTTCAGGGTCAGTAAATCATACGCCCAGGAAAGGGACGCAATAACATGAATCTGGTGCAATTAGAAATGCTTTTAATTGAAACTGTGTCAAAGAGGTATCGATTGAACACCACGTTTTAGCTTGAACGCAACCTCTTCACAAATTCGAATCATCGGTTTGTAATCCAGGGGCGAGGATCATATATTTTATATTATTATGTACAATAATTTACTAACTCAGATTAGTTAAATTACTCAATTAGTCAAGTTACTCTTATAATATCTTGTTGTGCTGGATTTCACTGTGCACTTTGAGGAATTGTATCGACATTTTTCTGACGTGAAAAAAATTGAACATTAGAGGCATTGTAGTGGTTGTATTTATTTCAGAGACACTGAATTGCATTACTCTGTGTTTTTCATTATTCTAGCATCCCCTTGTATAAAATACTAACATACTGGATATTCAGTACACAGTTTGAGTTCTGTTATCTTGTTGGATCACTTCTTTCTTTCACTATTTTGTTATCTTTTTACCTCCAGTCCCCCTCTAGTCCCACCCTGACAAATAATTAAGAAAATCCACTTAAAGCATTGTTCTCACCAGTCTGTGTGATCAAAGATCAAGGGAAAGGCTTTTATGAGAGTAAAAGCATTGAATTATACATAATAATATGAAAACTCAACACATACACACTCACACACACACACACACACACACACAAAGCCCTCCTCTAATTTGAGCCCCTGATCCTAAGTGGGCTCTTGTGTCCAGCAGAGACTGATGAAAGCTTCTCATCTTGAGGACAGGTCAGAAGATGGAGCGAGGCCTGAATGGTATCAAAGGGACCCAAATGACCTCTGGGAGCTGAAGCACCAGCGCTCTGTGCCTCTACACAAGCTTCCTTTAATCTCCTACCGCTCCACACGAGCACTTGGTTATCCAGTGAGTGAGAAAGAAAGGAGATAGCTTCTCATTTTTCATCTGTTCCTCTCTTTTTAAGAAAATACAGCGCCCTCACACAGTCCTCTCTGTTTTTCTCCAGGCTACTTGGTTTTGCCCAGTCTATGCGCTTATAGTGAGCTGCCACTGCAGAGGAACAGACGTGACGAGGGGGTACGCTGAAAAGAAAGATATGGAGGGGTATTACTGTTGAAAAGATGGGATGAAGAAAAGGAGACGGCGGAAGTGGAAGATGAAAACATAAAAGGCTGTCTTGGTGAGAAAAGAGAGATGGAAAAAGAAAGAAAAGGCTCATCATTTTGCTCTCTATCTTGTCTCACAGTGTTATAAAAGAGAGATGAAATCAGAAGGCTGTCAGGTGAAAGAGAGTAAAACCTTTGCCTCCCCCGCTGAAATGGACCGAGGAAAGAAATGGAGAGGGGAGAGTTAGAGCGCCCTGCATCATTTCTCCTTCACAGAAAAAGCTCTTGACTGTCAAGAGAACAAAAACATCTTGCATCAGGATTTTACAGGGCGAGCCTTTCAAAGTGGTTAGAAGCCTTTACTGGAGCGCAGTCAGCTTTTAGCAGAGGCAGAAAGCAAATGTGTTTTTTATGATTTGGGTCAAATGGCTCTTTAATGGAATATGAGACATGTCAATGTATTATTTGGGTAAAACATCTAAATTTAGGCCATTATCAAAACACTTAAAGAAAACAGAGACATCTTGGCAAACAATATGTCTTCTTTATTCCTCTAAATGTAAAACAGCTCAGGCTGAGATGATGCTTCTCTGTAAATGTCTCTGTAGGTCTACGAGGAGCTGACACCTCCCAAATCTCAAGTTGTGCAGAGAGTCAAAAATAAAACATAAAGTATTAAAGAAACAACCATGCAAACGTTTCCTAACGAGCCCCGTGCACCTTTTGTGTACGTGCAGCCCAAAGAAGTATGTTCCAGTCGTGAGCAAACAACAGAAGAATAGATGTTTAGATGAAATGAACCTGTACTGACAAAATATATGAGCAAACCAGATTTTTATCTTGAGGCTGTGTTAACTGTTCCACCATTTGCACCTGGTGTTAACATATGATCTGTATGTAGATTAGGGTTTGTTTAAATTTAATCTAAATTGAATCTAATTGGTTTAGCTTTAAATAGTTGTAAGTAGCAAAAGTTATAAATAACTAGATCTGTGGTTCACAACAATGAGTTTTTAGTGGTAGCCTGAGTAATGTTCATAATCTGTAGTTACAATCTAAAAATGTAACATATTAATGTTAAATAAATGTATCCGACACATGAAATAACAGTTGTAGTCTACTTACTTCAACAAATACTGGATTTCCTCATACAGAACTATCAAGTTTATAACCTTAAAATATCAATGTGGGACTCTCCAGAAATTATCCAGAGTCGCCATTCTGTTGGTCTCGTCCACTTGAGGTCACTTGTATAATCTAACAGCAGAGATTTGCCATTTTGACTGGTGAAAGAGTTAAATCAGTAAGAGATTAAGTTAGTCTCTGAGCGTAATGAATCCGGGTAATTTGCCAACCAGGAACAGTATCCAAAGTGGAACCAGCCATCAGAACTCAACCCTAATCCAAATACGTCTGGATAATAATATCTGACCACAGGCTTTTGCATTTACCCGCATTGTGATCGAATCTCGAAACAGAAATCAGATAGGTCCTGCAGCTTGTGTGCAGTACAAGAAGGTAGCACTTTGTAGACTGAAAAAAACCCCATTACAACGTCACGTCTCAGACAAAACCATTTAGTGGTGTATAAATGTAATTTTTTATCAGACAGGGTTGTAAAAGGACACCAGTTGTTCCTCATGCTGGTATAACCGATGTGAAGGTATTAAAATATCTAAATGTATACATACATAGCACAGTCATGCACAGAGCTTTCAACCCACACAGTTAGGTGAAATGCATGGCAAGGATGTCGCCCCATATTGCATCCCTAACCACCCCGTCTCCCTCTCTCTCACATACACAGTCAGAAATCACAGCCTTACAGCCAGCACCCCCACATAAGTGAAAATGAATGCACTTGCCACCTGTGGTGGGAGCAGAACAAGAGAATGGGAAAGGACGTGGGAGAAAGAAAAAGAGAGGAGAGAGAGGAAAAGACATGGCAACCGTTCCAGAGCGATGAGTCAGTAAAACAGGATGCATAGACACTCACATTAAGAGTGTATGTCACGAGTGATCTTCTGGAAGCCTGTCCTGTAACAAAATATATGGCAACAAAAGCCAAAAGTTGCAATTTCATAATGATATGTTGGTCAATGTTACACAATCATCACTGATAATTAGCACAAAGCCTCGAATTCCCAAAGTAGTTTGTCTTTTTCTAAGGTGTGTGTGGGAGTGTGTGAAATGTGAGTGTGACTGAATGTGTCTGTGCTGGTTCTGTGATTCAAGTGAAGCAACAGACTAGTCACTCGTCACTGTGCGTGTGTGTCTGTGTTGTGTGTTGTCTGTGTGTGTGTGTGTGTGTGTGTGGTTTGGCAAGCTGCACAGATCCTGAGCTGTGTGTCTCATCCCCTCCACCATTACTCCTGTCAGCAGGCCTGAAACCACAAACCATCTCGTCTGGAAACAAACCCATTAACTCACAACAACAGTCTGTGTCTCTCTCACACCTTTTGCTTCAGTTTAGATCTTCCTCTCTCTGTCACACTTCACTTGTTTCATATCAGCGTGTGCGGTGACAAATATATTAGAAAGTGTGTGTCACAACCACAACTTTTAACAGTTCCCATTACCAAAAATTACACCCACAGTAACTACTTGATTTCTGTGCGCACAGTGGAGTTTGGCTCCTGTTTTTTTCATAACTATCCTAGTTTAAAAGTACAGAGTGTGTGTGTGAACTTACAGTCTGTTCACGAATCCACAACTCTACCAATGTGGTGTTTAGACTGACATTCAGTTAAATATTTACACAGGTAGATAAATGGTTGTGAGCAAACTTGATCGGTACATGGATGTATAAAGGAGAACTGCGTCAGTAGGCTCGGTTTGAACTGCTAGCTTGTCTGATTGTGCTGTAGAAGGGAAACAGCAAAGAAGCACAGAACGCAAGCTTGTTAATCGACCGGCTGTGTTTATTCTCTCAACTCTATCATGTTTTGAACAATGCAAAAATTTTAAAATACAATATGATAAAAATGATCATGAGAGAAACAGACTTGTAGCAAGCTAACCTCCCTCCAAAATATGACATTATATCCGTTATGAATAAACAAACATCTAAAGATCTCTTCAGATTTTTTTACAGATTTATTATCACAGAATTTTCTTTCAAATTCTTGGGTGTGTCATCCAGCTGAAGACGTCCAGCACTTAGAGAAATATAAGGTAATTAAAAAGGACACAGCTGGTGTAATTATTAGACAACAAACGTCATTTTCAATAATTAGTCCCTACTGAAATGTGTCCATTATACCAAAACAACACAATCAAACCCACAGTCGGTGAGCTGTGAGATGAAAAGTGTAACAGCTCCACAGCCAGTGTCAGTAGTGGTCAGTCAGAACAACAGTAAACATGTAGATTAGCTTGCTAGTGGGAGTGCTAACTTGGCTACCACCGTCGGTCACGTGACCCTCCCCTCCGCGGGCTTCTGTTTGCTCCCCACACGCATGAATGGGATGAAATAATTTGATCACTCAGTGCTTAGAGTTATTGGACCGTATTGAAAAATACAAAGAGTCATTCTGGACGGTTTGTGATGCTCAGAAAAATGTATTCACCGTTTAACAGTGTGCGTCACATGATGCTGCTGTAAATTGCAATACCGAGTGTGTCCACCGCACCAACTTACAACCCAGTACCAAGCCGTCTAATGGCCATCAGGGGTCGACTCCACTGACTCCAAATCCAATTGTATAGAAGTCTATGAGAAAATTATCCTGCGAAAATTAGTATGTACCGTGCTAACCAAGCTAGCAGCTAGCGTTAGGATCAGCTCCACCCTCTCGTCCAAATATGCTTATTTCTCATCACTTCTGACTCCAAAAATCCAAGATGGCGACAGTCAAAATGACAAACTCAAGGCTTCAAAACGCGAGACCACAAACCAATGGGTGACATCACAGTGGTAACGTCCATTATTTTTATACTGACTATTCCCAGTAATGACCCTGGGGTCTTGGTTAGTTACCATCACATACAGTAAATAACCTCCTGTGATTGTTTTGACTCATAACAGGTCAGAATTTAGGAAAATCTTTAGTGTCCATTCATCTTATCTGCCATCCAAACCAAACAACAAAACACTGATATCTTTCATTGTGTGTTTTCTCATTCAACAGATCAACATGGAATTCAACACTCACTCAAATGCCACAGTGTGGATTTCACAATGAGAAGCCAAGAGGACTGAACAATGGTCACAATGACGGCGGACACACTGAGGTGAGCCAAAGCTTATTGTTAGACCAGTCCAAGCTTCTACAGTTAAGGCTGATTTATGGTAGGTCGCTCAACGCTTTTCATGTGTCGCTCCACAGAAATGAAAGAGTTGTGTTATGTTTTCAATTTGTGCTTCAGCGAAAGTTTTCAATTGTCTCCAGGTAACCAGCCGCTCCAGCCGGCTTGTTTAGTTACTTTAGGATTATATCATCCAGACCGGGACTAATTAAACAAGGATGTTACAAGTTATCTAAAGTTACAGGCCAAAATATCAACAAGGAAGTTCAATCGTCAGTTATCTCCATGGTGATGTTAGTAACACTACCCAATCACACTGCCTAAGCGCAACAAAATACGACGGTGTCTGTGACAAAACAAAATTCTCCAGGTGTGCAACATGAGAGGAAAGTGTTGAAAATATGTAATTTCTGTCGAGCATCCTGCCATAAATCAACCTTATCTCCTAAACTTTTTCTTGAGATACAGGAGAACTGTGATGTGTTGGTTGCTGGTTTCCAACCTGGGGGTCAGGACACCTTCAAGGGGCCACAACATAAATCTGAGGGGTCATCATATATTGAGACAGGATTAGAGAGAAGAAAAAAAAAGTTATTATCCAAATGAAACTGAGAAGGGAAAACTAGTCTTATGGCAAACAGGTTGGGAACCACTGTGTTACAGGATGTGTGAAATATTTTGATCAAAATGAAGTTGTTTTTTTTTTTCCTCTTCTGTTTTAGTGATACATAGCAGTGAAATACATAGAGAAATACTGAAGTCACAAGTCCCTTTGTTGCAGTCCATCTTCAAAAATATTTTCATGTTTGTAAAATGTTTTAAATAATTGGATCAGTTAACCGTTCAGTTATTTCTGTACATTTGATTCCCCAACATGAAGGTCTACATTTTGTTTCATGTTTGAATTATTTTGGAATTTTTTTAAAGGAATACAGAAAATATGTGTATTTGCTTTCTTGCTGTGAGTCAGATGACAGGATCGACAACACTAAGTTGTAGTTTCATGCAGGGTTACCTGCAGGACAATTTCTTAAGAGTCTCCTGCCCTTTCCCTGAGGATCTAACTATGACAACAAAAACAGTCTGGCACATAACTACTTTTAAAACAACTTGTTAACACTTTGGTTTTTGTTTGTATTAAACTAATAAGATATAATGTGTTAATCAGTAAGCTTTAGAGGTGGGCAAAGACAAGCTAGCTGTTTCCAGTATTTATGCTAAGCTAAGCATCTCTCTAATCCTTAGCAAGAAAGCATATAATAGTATTTCCTAAAATGTCAAACTATTCATTTAATTGTTGGATATAATCCCCAAATTCCCTCCAAAAAATAAAAAGTAAATGACCTCAGAGTTCTCAATGTCCTCAGAAACCCCAGAAGAACTAATTTAACATCAACAAGAGGAAAATACAGTTATCCAGATGATTTCATTCCTTCATTACTCAGTTATTTCCATAATATTACAAAATTAAGTGTTTATTTGTAGGTAAATTACAAGAAAATGGGCCATTCTACAAAAACAGTTTTATTGATTTATTAACAACTGTACATTTCTTTTCAGTGCTGACAGCATTTGCTACATACTTTGGTGTGATTCAGCGGGACTGGCGCATTTTGCACCTTTTGTTTTCTGTGGGAAACGCTGACAGTATGAGGAGCACAGTGTAGAAACCAGAATTATTCACTGAAGTCTTCACGTCAACATGGGAGACACTTGATTAACTCGGTTGTGTATTTCTGTTGTGTTTAAGTGCCACATCGCTCCAGCCTCATGAGCAACTACAGGCACTGAACATTTTCATAAAGACAGACTGATTTGTGCAGTCAATCAGGTCAAATGTCCCTCTGCTCCGTCACGGCCGACCAAACATGTTCCAGGAATATTGATAAGATACAAAGGGCAGAAGGATTCCAATAGCACAGATTGGACTGTTTGAGTTAAGTCTGTAGCCAAGAAATCAATGGTGCAATTCAACATCCATATTACGTAAAAGTTAGCAAAAAGCACATTGTCATTCAGTTTGTGCCTGCTGCAGTTCTTCTGCTGCCAACTGAGGTCCAAGGTTTAGGCTAAACATTAAACGTTCCCCATCTCCCATCATCTAACAAGGTAAAACAAACAGGGAGAAAGATAGCACAGACAGAGCAGTACACTTAAAAAAAAGTCTTTATATATATATGTATATATATGTGTGTATATATACATATATATATACATATATATATATATATGAATTAAATTTACATCCATCCTGAATCATAGTGTCCCGCTCAGTCCCACAGTGGTCCAAACGAGCGGAGGGATCCACGTTACAGATCAGAACACGTCATCAACGTCCGGTAAGAGCACTGTGACAAAAGGCCATTTTAAAATCTCCACAAAACGTCCTACTATACAAGTTTCATGCTCCTCTGTTTGATTTTTGAAAAAGTCAGCCCAGAGAATGTGCTTTAAGAAAATCAAAAGGTAAAATAGTTAAAAAGTTCTAATCTATGTTCGACTCTCCCGCTCAAATATCATGGCATAAGAGAGAGAGGGCCAAAACAATCCATCACAAGTACACCCAGGACATGAAAATATATATATTTTTTATAATATATATAAAATGTCTTATTTAATCCAATATGTACACTTTTCACAAGACGTATGGTGAACGAGGTTCTCAGAAATGAAGCACTGCTTCCAAATATTCTCAAATTTTCAGAAGTCACAAAAAATGTGCAACCCAAAAGTAAACCCTCCAAGACAAAAAGGACAGAAAAAAAAGCATCCATGGGCCAACAGCTCCATTCATTTCCACCAGTAAAGTTTTCCAAATCTTTAGTAATTCTCTGGCCTGTTGTATTCCAGTCCACAGATGATGGTTGGGGGGTGTGGGGGGGAGCAGAAAAGTCATCTCAGTAGAAGTGCTGAAGCGGAGTTCGTGCCTCCTTTGCTCTCTAGTAGATGACCTCGTAGACGGTGGCCTTCTTGTCTCCAGAACCTGTCACGATGTATTTGTCATCTGCAGAGATGTCACAGCTCAGGACGGAGGACGACTCCTTGGACTGTGGAGGTAAAAAATAACAAGTCATGATTAACTCTCTGCTCTGTTTTTCCATCTGATATTCAATAAATACTGTTCATCACTTATTTCTCAGGTTAGAGGAGCAGCAATGTGATTCCTCTGTGGCTAAAACATGTATTTTATGTACTTTATATTATTATGAATTATGACTCCATGGGATTTATAATAAGATGTTATCTTCACATAACATTTACCATGTCTGAAGTGTCTATACGATGAGCACGGAGGGCTGCAACTAACATATTTTCATCATTGACTGATTGCTTTGTCTAAAAAGATGTCAGTAAGTGAAAAATGCCTGTAGTATTTTCTTAGAGCCCATCGTGATGTCTTTAAATGTCTCGTTTTGTCTGAACAACAGCTACATCCATGATTGAAGAGACTGAATACTACTTCAGTAAAATCACTTCCTGGTCTTGATTTAAGACAAACAGAAATGTTAAGTTATGCAAACTGTTGTTTGGCTTTACATCCTTTTATTTAATTGTGTGTTGTTTGATCTGACTTACCTGGAATATGCTGGCCCCATAGGGAGTCCTCCATGCATTCAGCAGATTGTCCTTCCCTGTGCTCACAAACCATTTACCTGCAAACACAGAACAGACGTCTTGAGGATAAAATCTGAACATATTTGTTTACACACACAAACACAGTGATGTTTGTCCTCACAAACCTGGTCAGGCTTTTCTAGTTTTGCAAAAGGGATTTATACCTCAAACGTATGACTGTTTAATGACCTGATCCATCAATTGGCCATAAAAACCTAATTGGGGAAAATATCATTACATAAACGATCATAAAATGCACATAATGAAGGAGGCCCACACCATTTCAACTCTGATAATTATTTAAATCACCCTCTGATTAATTACCCAACTGACTAGTTGGCTAATGATTTAATTAGTGACAGCAAGAGCTCTGAAGCAGTGAGCGTCATTTGAATTAACCAGTTCTGTAGAGCCAGAGATATGAGCCTGTGCTGTGGGGGGTCTTCTGAGGGGAAATGAATACTGACGCTTCTGAAATGAAGGGGAAAAAAAAAAAACTGGGCGATAGTAAAACCTAATTTCTCTGAGCCTTAAACTTGAAACATGCTGGTCTGCCCAACAGGCAGAAAAAGTAAAAACTAATTTCTCTTAATGAGCATGTTTGTAAAATAACAGTTGATGTATTCAGCTACAAATCTTAACTGTGCATTTTAGACTCTACAGACTGACGTTAGCGAGCAGTGATCTAACATTTCAGCACAATTCAGTGCTCAAAATATTGACTGTAATTCTTACAAAAAAGATGCACTCGTTAGGAGTTCATCCTTCAAATGACTCGACTGAAAACAAACGGTCACCGGATGTTTGAATCATTTCAACATCTGCAGAAACTATTTTATCCAGCAAAATTTCAGACAACATGGCCGACCAGTAACCAATCATCGTAGTAGCTGCATGTCTCACCCATTATTGCTGCCACAGTTTGTACTCAACATTGTGGTTTCTAGCAGCGCGTCTGTCGAGACCATCCTAAAGTGATCGTCTCAACTCTATCAGATTTTTTCAAGACAAGCATAAAAGAATTGAAAAATCTCATCTTCACCACAGTCAACAGTACTGGTGCAAACAGGACTTAAAGTCTCTATTAAGAAAAGTTGTATTTTCTGTGTCATCTCTCTACATTATGGTCTACATGTTGTTTCAAAGTCTTCTCTACACTGCCAGATACTAGATACTAAAAATACCACAATTACCCTTAAATACCCCAACATGTGTAATATGAGTGTAAACACTGAATGTAAATTTCTCTTCATGTCATTAAACCCCACAAATTTCCCAAAATTGTGTCATCAAATGTAATGAAAGTTTGACTTGATGTGGCCACGACACTGTGATATAACTTCCCAGGTTTGTCAAAATTATTAGAAATCATCCACTGGGAACCATGAATACCAAATTTCATGGTAGTCTGATCTGGACCAAAGGATCGGACAAACAAACAGAATGACTTTGGCATCCTTATGAATGCTGACCAACAAGGCAAAAAGCAGAGGCCCCAAGATTTGCTTTCCCCCATATTTCTGTTTGTGTGCATACAAATAAATGTAATAAATAATGTTGCTTACCACAGTAGGCGAACTTGAGTGAGAGGACGCAGCTTTCGTGCAGGTGCAGCTGGTACTTGTCAGGCTTGGTGTGGTGCAACACCTCCACGTTACTGCTCTCCATACCCACAGCCAACCATTCTCCAGTGGGACAGTAACCCAGTGAGAAGATCTGCAACAAGACAACAGAGCTGGATCAGACATCTGCAGCAACATCTCTACAGTTCAGTCCAACAATGATTTAAACGCTTACAAAGAAGACCGTTTTATAATGGTTAGGGTCACTTAAAAGATGCAATGAACAAATTCATCTGTGTGACAATAACTCGACTTTGCATCGGATGGGAGGAACTGTGAATTTGTTTATCTGGGCTTCTATCTACCTGTGAGGTAAAGTCGTGTTGCTGGAGCTGCCGTCCCTCTCTCAAATCCCAGGAGCGGACCGTGTTGTCCAGCCCTCCAGTCCAGAGTTTGGTCCCGTCGTGGGAGATGTCAATACAGCTGGCTCCGTCTGTGTGGCCCTGGAACTGCCTGGAATAACACAAAACACCACACATCAAGTCAGGAACAGAGGAGAAAGCCCTCCTAAGTTTAACAATAACGGTGTCTCATTTCGGTGGCCAACTATTTAATTCACAAAGAGCTGTGTATGAAAGAATCAGTGTAGCATCCAAAGTACTGACCTAACGAGGGTCTGGTTATGGAGGTCCCACACAGCGATATTTCCATCGGAGCAGCAGGAGAAGCAGACCTTGGCGTCAGGGCTGATGGCCAGTGCGTAGCAGGCTGGAGCAGAGGAAGTGAGCTCTGCCTTTATGCGGGGCGTCTGTGAGGCCAGGTCCCAGATGGTCAGTGTGCTGGCCTCGCCACCCACGATCAGGGTGCGGCCATCAGGCAACAGCTTGCAGGAGCGGATGTAATTGTCCCTGTTCTGAAGCGGAAACAAAAGAAGAGCGTTGTCAGGATATTGATGAGTGGATGAAATTTGTCGTTTTTTTTTTAAATATGCAAAATATTAACGTAAACAGGACGATTTGAGGTTAAGAACAATTACAATTCTGTGGAGCAACAAAGAGATTAGCAGCATACTTCAGTTTATCCACATCAAGACAAATCTCTACTTAAACTCCAGAGCCGCTTTTCTTTGACATGTGACAAGTTTTCTGAATGCAGCTCCCTCTCTTTGATGTTATAGTGAAGATGTGGATGTCAGCTCTAACAAGAGATGTAAGAGAAAGTGAAGCTGCAGCTGTTGGCCAAGCTCCAAGAGAGCAGGAAATCAGAGATCAATAGGACTGTGGAAGCCCTTGGTCGAATTAAAACAGCACCCTGATGGCTTTATAAGACCCAATTGCACTCTGGACGCACCTTAAGGGTGTTGGAGGCCATATGAGTTGAACGGCATGAAGCCGCAGTATCAAAATGAGAAATGGAAGGCAGTTGGGAGGAAGTAATGAGCTGGGTAATGGCAGACAGGGTTGGCCAATCAGAACATCATTACTCAGCAGGCTTTTTTTCTCACCGAGGATTATTTCAGCACAGCAGTGAGACACTTTGCTGAATTATTCACATCTCTGTCTGTTGGGATCTTGGGGAAAGCTACAGTGGGATGTAGAGTCGGGCTACATTTGATGCTCATGAAAACTCTTAATGAAGGAGAGCGATTGCAGAGAGCTCATGAAACATGAGTACATTATGTCTCTTTTCCGCTTGGAAGCCTTGGTACTGATTTGAAATGCCCACAGATGTGAAACTCTCCTCTTCCATGACTTGTGACAAACAATAACAACTAGTTACCAGACAGTCGAGTTGGGACACTGGGCTCTTGCTGCCTGGTTGGCTGATGTCCCAGATCTTGACACAGCCCTTGCCGCCAGTGTAGACGTGACGCGTGGGGTTGCTGATGGTGACAGCGCACACCACTTCCCCATGGCTCAGTGTGTTGATCTGGCGAGCGTGGCGCGGGATGCCCGGACCTATCAGTGCATCTGGAGGGAAGGGCACGGGCTGCATCTGACCATCTGCACTCACATGAAAAGAATAGGCCCTGCAAAGTACAGAGGAAGGCAGAGATGGTCAGTTGGAGCTAAGAAATGTATATCATCTGTTAATAAAAATGGTTTAATACACAACTCTTTGAATGCAACGTGAAAATCACAAATACTCACGGTTTTCCTCCAGAAATGGAAGTGAGGCTGGCTGGCAGGCCTGGAGCTCTCATGTGAGGATGAGGGTCAAACCCCGCCTGCACGAGCAAGAAGAAGAAGAAGAATTAACAACTGATAACCTGCAAAGATAAATTAGACTAACCTAATATTCAAATTGGAAATTATGCTTCGCTCTATCTGCTAACACCCTGAGGAACCCTCATAAGATCGTTTCCAGGCAAATCCCTTGAAAGACACAGATTCAGCTTCACTGCATGCAGACAAGCTTTACACAAGGCTACAACATCCCACTTGCTAATGCTAATGAAAGCCTGGGAGATTTTCAAACATGGAGATTCATTTTGGGAGCGAGCCTTTTTTTAAAGCCTTTAGAATGCTAACTAACTAACATCAAAGTGAAGGAGCGAGGCCGTCTTTGTACTTTCTCATTATGTACACACAACAAGCCGCAGCCAACGAAGCAGAAATATTCACAACGAGTTATGGAGGATGAATACTTAAGTTTCTCAAAGTCATTTTGCAAACAGATTTTACAACCTACAGCTGTGGTGGATAATTCATACGGGTGCTGGCGAGGGCTTGTGTCAAACTGATGGAGGTGGAATATACGAATGTACAGATGTGATGAAGAGGAGCATCGTTCATTCAAGTTGTGTGCAATAAATACACTTATACTAAATAAATTCTACATAGAAGCTGAAATACTTACAATTGGTGAGCGTCCGTAAGCGGCAGCAGCTGCAGCACTCATCTGTGGTGAAATGAGGCCAGGATAGACGCCTGGGCTCGTCAGGGATCCGTTCATCTCATGATGACTCATCATGGCAAACGGGGTGGCGTAGGAACCCGCAATGGAGAGAGGTGTGCGCAGGGCAGGGGCAGCTAAGGGAAAAGATCAGTTTGATTAATTTATTGAGACACTGTAGGACGGAGGGACAATGATTTATTTTCATAAACACCACACTATGATTCATTACAATGAAGCGTAGGGCTTCAACTAACAATTATTTTCATAATCAGTTCATCTCTCTATCTTATCAAACCAGAGCAGCACTTCAAAACCTAAAGATATTCAGATATTATCATCACGCAAGACAAAAAAGCTGAAACCAGGGAATGTTTGGTGTTTTTTGCCATGCTAGTGGCATGACTCTAGATATGGCAATTTCTGTGTGTGTGTCCATCACTTTGTCCAAACTGAAATATCTCAACTATTGAATGTGTTGCCATGAAATTTTGCTCATGGCCCCAAGAGGATGAATTCCAAGGACTGGCGAACAGATCAAATTTTTAATTTGTCCAGTACTTTAGTTTATGTCATCAATGTCACCTCTCACTTTGTAATAATGAGCAAATATTAGCATGCTAACACTCTAAAATAAGATGACTGTGACAAATATTTCACCTGCTCTCATCAGCATGTTAGTAGAGCCTCACAGACCCACCAACATGGCTGTGGACTCTTAGTCTTGTTACTTGAATTGACTATTTTTATAACAATTGATGACCAATTTTATTGAAGGTGAGCATGTGTGTTTATGTACCCAATGCCTCCATGCCAGGTGGTTTGCCCATCGTCAGAGGCCGTAGTCCTGGAGTGGTGCTGGTTCCTGGTGTGGGCGCCTCATTCCTGGGTGTGGGTGTGTTGGACTTGAGGCTCGGTGTGGACGACTTGTCGTTCTAAAAAACAGAAACACTCTGTCACCTCTTGGCGCAACCTTGTTTCTCACTCACTCTCATTCAGCCACAAAAACGCACAAAAAAATGAAACTGTCCTCAAGTAATTCCTGCCAGAGTTAAAAAAAAAAAAAAAAAAAAAATCCCCCAGTGAGTTGAAAATCCCCCCACTGGCAGGGAAATCCAGAGTGACAATCTGAGTGGACGGCTCAAGGTAATCCAATCTAACACTGACACTTCATTACAGCCATGGTGTGTGTGTGTATGTATGTGTGCGTGTATGTGTGGTGGGGGTAGGGGCATAAACCTTTGCTCAGAAGTCAAGCTTGTTAAGAGTCACTCGACAAGCAAGATGGTGGCCCAAACACTCCTCTCATAATTAATCCATCTCTTTCTTCCTTTGCAGATCGAGGGGAGAGGAGTGGGAGTTTTTAGCCTGGTGACACACACTAATGAGGGATGTAGAGAAGTTGGGTGTCTGGGAGGTGGATGGCAATGATGTGGACTATAAATCTATCTTAATCCTTAGTGAAATGGTTTATGTCAAACCGATGCATGAAGAGTGTTTTAGCCTGGTTAGCGAGAGCTTCGGTATTAGAGAAAAGGGAAGATGAGAAGAAGAGGAGGAGAGAGACAGCAGTTCCCTCGCTACCGTGTCTCTGGGTTATTTACAGCTTTGGGGTGAGGAAGAAATGACCATTTATTGGGTAAGCCATAAAGGAGATTGAGAGGAGTGAGCCACAGATTTTGATTTCCTGAGAGTGCATCCACCCTCTGCCCCTTCAAGCCCCTCACAGCAGCCGACTGCTAAGCCTCCTGCGTATTAGTCCTTCACACAGACACCCACTTCACTTGACAAATGCCCTTTAGTCTGTCAGTTCACCCTTCACCCCCTCCACTGTATCCTCCTTATTTCATCTTCTCTAGTTTTTTCAGCGTGTCCCTCACACTCACATGGGCGTGGTCCTTTGCTTTGGAGGACGGCGTGCTGCCTGAAGAGGCGACAGAGGCAGGGCTGTTGGGGGCCGCATCCTTCTTCAGGACTCGTGATTTATCCAGGCCATTTTCCGGAGGAGAGTGAGCGGGGCTCACCCGAGGGGTGGCTGGATCCTACAGAGTTAAACGAGACAGACAGAAAGAGACTGAGCAAACAGACTGGAGGAAAGCCACTGGCATGTACATGTAGGTCAAACAAACTGGGGCCTCATGTGCAAACACAGATAAATATACTCGTGCGTGATCCTACTCTCTCTCTCTCACACACACACGCAAACACTTTTCATTCACCTGTCACTCCCTTTTCTCTTTGTGTTCTTTGTCTTATTTTCCGCATGAATAGCAAAAGAAACACAGCAAGTAAGCATACACTCATGTGCACACACGACGACCAATATTATGACAGACTTTTTGGCAACAGTGTGGAAGGTGTTGAAGCTTCAACAGACAACTGACAAAAGAGAGCTGTGTTTGGTCTCCATGCAGCGTTCGCACTGTGGAATGTGGCCGAGCAGCTTCGTCCTTAACGCAGTCTTACCTCATTGGAAACATCCACCACCAAGTCGTCACTTTTGTCTCCGTCACTGTCCTGAAATGAAGTGAAAGGTTTAGATCACTGAGAGAACAATAGAACAGTAGAAAAAAATACAATAAGCATAAATCATTGTAGTCCAATATTTATACCAGGTCAATATCAAATATTCATAAATATTTTGTTATAACGGCTATGACTTGGTATTTGCTTTACTTAAGATACTGTATATACATGTTATTTTATAATAACTTTCTAATAATTCTCGGGGGGGGGGGAGACAATGCTCTGAGACTTTTATTCTACTTCAGTTAGTTGTGTTGAGCTTTAAATAAGTTGTTGAATGAACTGCTTAATTTACAACAAGTAAAGCTTTATTATTCATAAATCATTAATTTATTCATGGAAACTATATTCTCCATAAATGTTAAATTGTATGTTGCCTGTAAACAAATGGCTGCTGACTAAAAGACTCTAGATTGCATTAGCTTAGCATTTAATTGGACTTAATTGAAAATGTAACAGTTGAATTATGTATTTATTTATTTTATGTACAATTAGTGCCAAATTATATCATCTTTCCAGGAAACTTCCTACTGTAGGAAATTATTAGGGATTTACAGACCCCTAAATTAAAGCATTACCTGTTAGTTTATTATTAAAAACAGTGGTTATATAATAAAACTAATTGTTAGTTGGTTTGCTAATACTTAACTTATATTCTTGAGGTTAATCATTTTCAACATAGTTAATAATCATATAATGTAGCGCTCCATACTCTGCCTGCAGCTAAGTATGAAAGTTATGAACTCATTAATGAAAATGCTACATCAAAAACAACAAAAGCAATAAACAAAAACACTCACATATCTGCTCATGCTGTCCTTGTCATCTACTTTGCGTTTCTTGGAGTCAAGGCCGTAATCTGATGAGCCGCGGTGCTTCTCACTGGCTGCCCGCAGGCTGTCTGATGGCGACACCGAGTTATTCTGCCAACAATAATATGCAGACAGACCACATCAGTCAACAGTCACTTCTCACTCTGACAAACCTTTGACTCTTTGCACTCTCAAAAACTTTCCATAACCATATATCATATCCAGTAGAGGGACTTGACTCCTTTGAGCATGACTATGCATTATGTAGAATAGCAGCTTTAAATGAGAACTGTGAAGAAGTGAGCTCTCTCTGTATTCTGTCGTTGTTCTTCATCTTGGCATGATGTTAAGTAACGAACAGTCTGCACACAAATAAACTTCTGTTGGTGAAGGAAAGTGCCAGATGTAAGAGAGAGCGAGCGAGAGAAAGAGAGAGCGCTGCCTTGCCAGCACATGCCCTTCAGTCAAGTGGATGTTTTGGGGCTTAAATACAGGAAGTGACAAACCCTCAGAAACCAGAAAAGCCAGAAACTACCAAATGCTGTCCAGACTAGGCATGGCTCTGGAGCCTATTCTTTTGTCAAAGCAGTGACAATATTGACTGTAAAGCTAAACGCACAATGCTCCTGGACTGAACTGGACTGATTTGAGATAGAAGGGGGCAGAAGACTATTCTGGGATGGCTCAGCCCTGCTGCTGTCAAGGCAATGGAGCAAAGAGGAAACAGACGAGGCAGCTGAGCAAACCCGCAGAACGCTACTGGAAGACAAAAACATTAACTCTCCAGCAAGGTGATGCATTGCTCAGATTAAGGAGAGGCGAGGAAAGAGGTGGAGTGTGAGGAGGGAATGAGTGCATCAGAGGATGTACGTGTATAAACACACAACCTGACATCTAATCCTCCTGTAGACCCTCAAAGTGACCCGGTCAGACATGCCTGAAGCAACATTAACAATTATAAGTATATAAGAGAACACAACTCACATTCCTGGCTGCATATTTGTCTGTCTGTGACATGCGAGTACAAGCAAATAAAAACAAAAGTAACCAGTATCTCTCACTCTGTAACTGTTAAACCAAGGTTAATGACTACTGGAGTCACTGAGTGTGACTGTGTGCACTGTGGCAGGTCAAAACATTAGAAAATGACTGACAGGAAAGTTCATGAAAATCAAGCAGAATAAAAAAGAGGAAGGAAAGAAAGAGGCCATTGAGGAAACCTGGACAAGAGTGCAATGTGAAGACACAAAGAGGGTGTTGCCAGCAGAGAAAAGGGCCATGAAAGAGGCAGAGAGAGAAAATGAGAAAAAAAAAGAGGAAGAAAGACAGAGAGCAAAACAGGAAAGGAACTTGGCAGGCAATGAGAGCATAGCAGTGTGGCAATGAGTTCTCCCCACTAGTGGGAATGCCCGGACAGGCTGGCACTCTCTCAGAAGCTGCAAACGGGGTTTTTGTAGTCTGGGCACTGGTGTGGTGGGGTGGCACTGCCAAACAGGCCGACGGGCAGGGAGGGAGCAAACTCTGAGGCCAGCCCACACTGACAGGCAGCTCAACAAATCCCTGCCTTCATTAGAAACAGACAGATATGGTGAAAGGGGTAGAAAGAAGATATCTGACTTCTTGGCTGCAACTGACGGAAAGTGAACGAAGAGCAGCAGAGAAAGGTAACCGAGGGAAAAGACCTCCTGAGCCGAGGAGAGCGGAGAGTGAAGGTTGGGCGGTTTATGGCACACAAACACAAACACCACCCCCTTCAGAAAGTGCCCTTGCTTTGGCCAACACACAAAGAGTCGGACTTTTCGTGACTGTTTCAGCCAACCCGGCAGCTCTCTGCCATTTCCACTTCCCTCCATCTCAGGTCAAAATATGGAAATGTGTTCAGCTACTGTTGTGGGAGGAAAAAAAAAAAAAAAAAGCAACAAAGAGAGTTTTAGTCCGCCTTGGTGTGAAGCACAAGGAAAGAGATGTTGTCTGACAGAACAAAATCTCCTAAAGCATTACAGCCTGTCTGTGTATCTGAGACTGTGACCTTTAAAGGATTGCTTAGACTCAATAACCCTGTACTTGCCTCCAACTCTCGTATCAGATGACCCGAGACAACAGGACAGGAAGACTCTGCGTGTGAGCAATTGTGTGTGTGTGTGTGTGTGTGTGTGTGTGCGTGTGTGTGTGCACGCGCTGTAAGGAGAGATCAGGTAAGGCAGTACTGGCAGGCGCTCGTCACCTTACGAGATGGGGAAGAGTTTGAGTTCCCTTCAGACATGAGTGGGCCCATTCAGGATGGCCAGTCAATGGGAACTCAATCTGACTGAGCAGATCCAACAGAGCATTACGCTCCAGCTAGCTGAGAGCTTTAAGCCAGTCCAATAAACAGGGACTTTAACATGAGAAGGGAGAGAGAGAGAGACAGAAGAGGGGGAAGAGATGAAGTGGTGTAAGAAGTAAATGAGTGAGTTGATAAGTAGTGAACACAGAGAACGAAGGTATGTGTAGAAGAAAAGGAGGAGAAAGTGTAGATGAAAGGAGATGAAAAGGAGTCAGGTATTGGACACATGCAACAGTAAATCCTCTAAAGTGGTGAGGGAAGAACAGAAGGAGAGTCAAAGTCGCTTTTAATTGTGTTGAAATTAAAGGAGGTAGCTGCCTACTAATCCCTGCCCAGTGATTGGAGTCATTTTCCACCTGGATTAGATGGCACTGGCTTATTTGGCCAGACTTCATTATTTGATTTCAGTCAGCTTATACCCCCCTGAGTACAAAAATGTGTGTGTTCTTATACAGACAGCATGAATTTCTATTGAACAGAGAGCTTAAGTCTATGTAAAGTACACCTAATCACCAAACACAGAGAGCCAGGGACCGGTAAAGTCAAGAGACACACAGGAGATGGAGAGCTGGAGAGTCAACGTACCGTGCTCGACTCGCGTTCTTTCAGAGGAAGAGCCAGAGGCGAGTGAAAAGATGAGGGTCCAGGAGAGAGAAAAGCAAAACATAAATTAGTATGGGTGTCACTGCAACTCAGCACTCTAATCAGATAACAGTAATACAATTATTATTCAGCTAAAAGAATACTCTCATGTATGAAACTCTGCGTAAATACTCTTAGTGCCACTTTCTAATAAGGCACTATTTATACCCGGTTTATAAGTTGTTATTAATGGCTTAATTAAGGGTTAAGAAATCATTTTATAATATAGTTCAGTTATAAACCATTACTGTTGCCAGCTTGTGAAAAATCACTGTCTGGTGTGTGTCCTCCTCCAGCATGACAGATGCTTCTTCTTTTTTAGCTCATAAGTTCATCAGATAGACTCAGATGGACTGACTTTGTGAGAAACTTGTATTTATTAATGATTTTTTTATTTTCACAACCTGGCAACCCACAAGTTGCTCATATTATTGGCTTATAACTGATCTATGGAGCATTAGATTTGCGACCAACATCTAGACTAAATAGTTTTAATTCCATTTTTTTTGTATTCAATTTCTTTTCTCAGCTCCACACAGTGTCTTAAAATGTTTTCCTCCACACAAGCAGTAGAGAGTAAACACTTTCCTTTCTGCTTCCTAATGTGGGTAGGAACTACACTTTTATTTTCACATGTCAAAATGTATCATGGGTAAGGCCAAGAAACTATAACCTCACACAGTAATTGTGTACATAAAAACTAGTATTACAAACGTACAGTGACATGTTTATATAATGAATGTATTTGGCTTGTGAAACCTGTTCTTGGCCGGTACAATCATAAAACAACACTAAAATGCTGAGGACAGTGTGTGCGGCAGGCTGTGCTCCTCACCTCGGTGCTCCAGGTCGTGGTGGTTCTTCTCATCCTTCACAGGCAGGTGAGCCTGGCTGCCAAGAGCACCCAGCGCCAGCAGGCCGGAGCCAGCACCCGTCACAGGGGGGATGCCGGGCGGCTGCAGGCCTGAGGGGTGCGGGGGCAGCTGGACAGGGGGGCCGTGGGCTGCGTGGGAGAGGTGCTGGGCCTGGAGCTGCTGCTGCTGTAAACAAACGCAAAGAGACAGGAGACAAGACAGAGGACAAGTGGGTCGGCTGGGAAGTGAATCCATGAATGACCACACTCTACTCATGCATTAGAGCTGGCTTACAACAACATTTAGTTCAAGGCCAAACCGTTTATGCATAATAGCAAGCTGACAGTGACTGCCAACAAGCTGATCCAGCTCATTCACTGTCTGAGGGGGAAACGAGATTCTGTTCGCTGCTGTAGATGTACAGTGCATCCTTCAAGTGCTGGATAACAAACAGTCAAACACAAACACTTGTCTTTGGATTTCTTTATCTCTTATTTTCAACGTCTTTAGTATTTAGTTATGCATTATTATCCCAAAAATATAGCGTTTATTGCTTCATGAGGCATGAGATCCTCACATTTTACAAACTGGAATCAGAAAATGTAATGCAAATAGACATTTGAGGATGATAAATTACTTAAACAATTGATTAATTATCAAAATTGTTGTAAGTTAATTTTTGACAGAAATCAGCTCTTTCATAACAATAAGATACAATATTGTGTCTCTGAAACAAAAAGTAATGTAACACTTTTAACGGTCACAACCTTCAGGCTTACACAACAGACATGGTACTTTTTTTTCATGTCATGCTCTTTACTTATTACAACACCGCGAAGGCAGACTATACACTTATCACATTTGCTTAACAAATTGCTTATCATTTCTTATTCATAGTATGTGACCTTTATGTGACAACCATAGTTGACTCAACATGTGTACTCTGGTCGTCATAAATGAAACCAAGCATTTCTGCTCACTCCCAAACCACTGTGCTTCAATCATAGTTGGGATAGTTAAAAATCAATAGGCCTACACTTGAAAACCTCAAAACCTTTCAACACTCCGGAAAACCAAGAAGGCATGCCGACTCCTCCAGTAAAAACGCACAGACACAGCAGAGAACACACACACACACACACACCTCCCAAGAGGCCGTGGACGTCTGTATGAGAGAGGCAGTCAGAGAGGAGTGAGTAGATAGACAGGAGTTAAATAGCCACTCAGGCAAGAGGGAAGCAAGTGCTTTAAAACAAGGTTAAATAACACTTAGCACATCCATCAACTGCCTCTCCAAAAAAAGAAAAAATACATGATTGCTATTCTGCTTGCTAGATAGAACTTCAATAACCTCATCCATACATTCATTACATAAAATGGAGAAACAGACGAGGGTATATCTAGTGGCTCACCACATTAAAAGGTTTATTTAGCAGCTGGCCATTATTCAGCCGGCTCATTATGTCGAGCTGGACCTGGAACCGTACAATGGATAGAAGCAACTGAAGGGCGGCATTGTTAATCGATATTGTACTGGTGTGCAGAGCAGCCTATTTGTTGAGAGAAAGAAAAAAAAAAAAAGGAAAAGCAAGCAAAAGAGAAAAAGGGGAAGCCGGAACAAGAAAAGGAGAGAGAGAGAGAGAGGCAGAATCAGAAAATAACAAGAGAATGAAAGAGAGTGAGCGAGGGATTCAGGCAGGGACGTCCCTATTGAGTGTGCCTAATGAGGAAAAGCGTGCAGGGATCATTATCAAGAAGCCTCATTAGCGAGCTATGGCTGAGGAGAGGAGTGAGGAAAGAGGAGGAAAGGGAGAGGTGGGTAGGGGTGGAGGGGGGAGAGAGAAAGAGCGAAAAAATTCAGAAAATAAATTGCTTCCAATTCAATATTCATGGGTAAAGAGCTGGCTTCCTTTCACACTTATCTTTTTTCATTATGTGTAAATGCCGCCGCAGCTCAGGCAACTTCCACAGGAAACAGGCAATTAAAGTTAACTAGGCGAAGCTGGCTCCCTGCAGAACAGTACTGTCAGGTGGAACAAGCATCAACACTACCAGCACAAACCAGCTGGCAGACTGGCTTAATAAGTCTGACAATGATCGCCACATTACCTACTTATCCACTGCTTTACAACAGCTTCTGTAACTCATCACGTCTTCTGCAGTTGTCGCGCCAAAGATTAAACTACACCCAACGCTAAAAAACAACTTGATTGATTTTCAGTATTGGAATAGGACAGAGACACAGTAAACGTTTTTGAGGTTAGTCGTCAGATAAAGACTTAAAGTGCTGTCAAAATTGCCATCTAGTTTCACTCGATGTTGCCTGATCTCTCAGGAAATCTGTGACACCTGAGTAAGGCAGACAAAAAGGAAAAAGATGCCAAAAATATCCAAACACACCCAAGTCGTGCTTTGTCTCCAGCAGGCATCATCTCCCATCACAAAGACACGTGTTAGACGGGCAACAAGCAATTTAAAAACACTTCAAAAAAAACACCACCTCCCCCTGAACACTAACCATGAAGGCTGGATAGACACTATGAGGTGGCTGCTGCTGCTGCTGGGTCAAAAGGAGACAAAAAGACGAGATTCAGGCAGACACTGATTCAAGAGACCAGCAAGAAAACTGACAGAGACAAAGACAACTCAAAGAATAATGACACTATGACTGCTTCATTAACTAGTGCATCTATTGTTAAAGGGGACATCATGCTTTTTGTGATTTTTCTGTTTTTATACTGTTATGATGTCGGATGTCTATGTCAAACATGGTTTAACTTCCAAAACCTGAGGTGAACAAATGTAAAATGTTCCCAGCAATAGGTCTGTCACGATAATTACTTTTGTTGAATGATATATTGTCCCAGAAATAATTCCGATAAATAATATTATTGTCATTTTAAGACAGTTTTATGCCACAGTTGCAGTTAACATGGTAACACTGGTTCAAATACCATACTTACCTATTTAGGACATACCAGGACCCCTAGCTTCACTTTATTCACTTAAACCATAGCCGCAGCCTACGTACATAGCCCACGCACCCTCCGCATATGTTCACTAGTGGGAGTGAAGAGTTTGTACATTTTATGTCCCGTTATGCTCTTCTATGTCAGTAGGTGGTAGTTTTACGGTACGGGTGTCGTTCCAACTTATAAAGCAAACTGTTGTTGAAAAGGAACGACGCGGCATTCACTCACTGGTGTTTACGACTTTTTCCAGGTTAGTGGGGCTGCATAGTCTCTCAAAATCAACACGAAACAACTTAGTAATGTTCTCTCACACTATAATGATGTTTTGTTGTCGCAGCTTGCTAAATGATATTAAAACAAGGCGGTAAATCAGCTGTTTCATGCACCCTAAGGTGCCGTCTATGTACTGGGTTTTTCCCTTATCGGTGGTTAGCAAAAACTGGATTTATCAAAACGCTGTAACCTTCTGGAAACAACCTGCTGAAAAAGGTAGACAGATTATTTTCACACAATTAAGTTATGCTGTTTACTCTGGCATCATGTTGGCTAAAGTGTTGGTGACATTCTTATGTAAACAAACGCGCATGTAAACACAACATGCAATACTGAGGTCGGCAATAATGATCAAGCTTATGTCCATATATCATAGGATAAGTCGATAAATCAATAGAGTAATTATCGTG
This sequence comes from Thunnus thynnus, assembly GCF_963924715.1. Lineage (NCBI taxonomy): Eukaryota > Metazoa > Chordata > Actinopteri > Scombriformes > Scombridae > Thunnus > Thunnus thynnus. The sequence continues at coordinate 11,114,206 of NC_089517.1, forward strand.
ACACGTGGTCTACCCAACAAGTCAAGAGCCAGGGCTTCAGCCTGCTCTGAACACTTTGTTTGCAAAGTTAGTTCTACTTCCTCCTTGTGATGACATCAGATTGTTTGTGCATGCCCAAAAACAGCCGTACGTTCTGTAGCCTTTGTTGCGAGGTTGTTTCATGGGTTGTTCACGTTGTTCACTCGCATATTTCTCATCGGATTCGTGCACGGATGTATTTAGCAAGTTTACATTTTGAGTAAAGAACGGGAAAATAAGCAAAATCCAACTACTAGTTTGTTGACGTTGGCTTCCGAGCCACTGGAAGTCTACCGAGGGTCAGCTCCAAGAAGCTAACTAATCAGAAAAAAGTGGGCTCATCGCGAGGAGGTCCTTAAAACAACAGGAGCTAAAATGGCCTGTTTCAGACAGAGGCTGAACTGAGGGTCTGCATAAAGAGCCAGTATAAGATAAATAAAGACTTTTTTTAAAAACTGTAAATCATGCAAAGATATTCTAGTAGAGCCCCAAAATAAAAACATGTGCATGATACATCATCTTTAGGCTGGTCATCTAAGGCTAGTTTCTTATTTTATTAAATAACAAATAAAACTTAAATGATGTTACAGACTCATCAGCTAGAACAACTAAACAAACATGATGGGGGGTCCTTGTACAAAACCTCAATAACTGCTTGTAACCAATGAGTAGCAGCTGAAAAGCCGACCATGTGTCACTGTGGACAAAGCGTCTCTTTCTGGATGAAAAGACCCACAAACTACATGGAAATATGACCTTCCGAATAAAATAAATAAAGCATGCAAAGCTTTCACAGAGGAGTTTTGCAAAAACAGAAGCAGGCATAGTAAAAGTTTACGTTCCACAGATTAGCATTCACATTTACATAAGGGTTAGTGATAAGCAGCACCCCACCTGTAACGGACTCGTTAACCATTATCTAAGTACAATCTTGCTCTCATGCTGAAATCATGGAAATAAGGGTGCGAGCATGGAAATGAGACAGCACCTCTGACACGTCTCAAATCAAACTCAATCATATATCCCCTCTGGCCAAAACCTAATGCAGAACAGAGGGGACCGTTTTAGATCTTTGTCTCATTTTACAGTCACCTCCACAGTTCAAGCCACCTGGGTTTAGGTAATAAATGGACTTGCTACTCAGCCTCTCTGCAAATACAAGAAGAGACTGGAGAGCTGCAGTTTCAAGTGGCAAATGTAAAGTTTCATCCTGCAAAAGACGTCTTTTGCTCGGACAGCTTTTTCTGTGAACCTGATCACTTGACATTTGCTGCAGACTTCACCACTTTTAACAAAGTTACCTGGTTAATTCAGCAACAAACCTGTACTCATGTCTAGTTACTACTAAATGTGTGTTTTATTGTATCTTGCTGTACTCAATTTACCTTCTTTTTACCTCACTGTTTTAAATCTCCTCTTGTAAAGTAGCATCTGCTATGAACGCTATGATACCTGCACAGGACAGCTGTTCTAAGTTTGTCTATGTAAAAAGTATCTGTCCCTATCAAATAAATACATAAATAATTCATATTTTAAGTGAAGGCTGACTAGGGCAGCAATGAATGATTAATTTCATTATCGATCAAACTAATATTTTTCTGATCAGTCATTTGGTCTATGAAATGTCCAAAAAAAAAAAAAGTCCATCTCAAGTTTTGAGAGCCCAGGGTGCCATCTTCAAACAGTCCAACAATTTTAAAACACACAGAAAAGCAACAAATCTTCAAATTTGAGAAGCTGGAACCAGCGAATATTTGCCATTTTGCTTGGGGAAACTCTAATGATTAATCAATTATAAAAGATGCTGCTATTTAATTTTATATTGATTCTATGTTGTAGGTTTTCATAGGACTTGATGCCAGCAATAAGAGACCTCTAACATTGTCTGGTGTTGAGAAATTATTACGTATTACATTCATTTTATAATGTCTCACACAATACTGAAAAATGTTGACATCTTTACAGTGCTTTCTGTGTTCAACCAACAGTCTGATACTCAAGGATAAATCATTTATATTTATATAAAACACAGGAAAACGGCAAATTCTCCCTTTTGAGAGGCTGGATCCAGAACTTGTTTTGGCCTTTTTTTGCTTGATAATTTATCAAACTAGTTGGTGATTACTTTTCTAACAACTGACTAAATAATTGATGAATCATTTCAGTGTCATATAAAATAGCAGTATTTTAATTCCTGAAAGCAAACATTGATCGTAGGATTTGGACTTCAGCCAGAGGTGTGTGTGTCTCTACACTCATATCTATTTTCTCATCTAACTGTTATAGAAAGCCGACGGAGCTTGATGGTCTCTGAATATCACTCACACTGTTGGGAGATTGATCACCTGCCATTTCTGCGCTCAAATAATTAAGGCCTGTTTTCCTCTAAGAGTAAGTGAGTGTGTGTGTGTGTGTGTGCGTGTGTGTGTGTGTTCGTGCTCTGTTTGGCCCTGCCCACCCTTAATGAAAGAAGGGTCATTCCTGTTGTGGACAGTCTCAGCGAGCTGTTTTTTAGAAAAAGAGGAAATAGGAAGTAATTACCTTGAAAACTGAGGGTTGTGCTCCTGGCTCATTTACTTTAATCGAATTTCGATATCCGCCTCTCATTAGACCTGACCCCCTACCACTGGGACTAGCTAACCGCTGACTAACCTCTGCTACAGAGGGCTAATCAAAAGGGTCAGTTATCCATCTGGGTCTAAGCTGGCTATTACAAAGCTGCTAGTTTTTAAATAAAAGCAGATGGCAGACCAAATCACTAAAAAGTCTATTTGACCAGAGCAGAATTTGTGTTTTTAGGGTCATTGTGACTATTAAAAGGCCAATTACCGATTTCTAAAGTGCACTTCCTCTTTCAGATGTTAGATTGCTGCAGATGCTCTCAATTAAATCAAACAGAGGAAAATATTATTTTATTATCAAGGGTAAAGATTTATCCTAAAAAACTACTTAAAAGCAAACACAAATCTTTTATCCACAACATCTTAGAAGTGCTCAGTATCTGTACTGTACTCTGTACTGTGATCTAATCTCTGTTGCAATCTCAACGCTTGTCCTAACCTGACCGCTCTAAATCCTTCTACTATTGGGTCAGAGGTAGGGGCAAGCCTGTTGGCTAAAACGTTTTATCTAATTAAAAACCAGCCAAAGTGAAATCTGAGAAACACCGTGGTCTGATCTCTGCCTGGACTTTGTTACTGTGTATCAGATGGTCTTTGATTCTGCCTAAAACGAGCTAATCAGAGCAGAGCTAGCTGCGCCCTACGTGCTGACAGGTCATGGTAACCAACAATCAGAGAAATTACAGCAGCGAAAACTACATTGACAGCACATTGCAAACATTGTGAACTCAAATAAAAACATAATAAACCAGTGGAGACAGGGGGCAAACCTGCACGAGTGAAGAGGACACGGCGTTGCTCGTTTGTATGCAGTCTGAACATTCATATGCCACAGACAGGAGGAAGAAAATGGTTTCAGATTAATACACCAAACTGCTCTTATTCTCTTTTAACCCTCATTTTCCTCCTGAATCTATTGCCCTTTCCCCGGTTATCCTCGACATGCAACACTTCAGCTGAAGCGCATGAAGGTGAAATAAACCTGTAAGAGTAATGCCGTACGCTTGAATAGCTTATACATATGTCTGTGTTGGAGTGCCGGTCCTCTTCTATGCATGCAGGTTTGCCCCTGACCTCAGGTTAAATGAAGAAAGAAGAGGGGGTATACACACAGTGAGAGGCAGATTGGGAAGTCCACGTACCCCGATGATAGCATTCAGCTCAGTCATTGTCACCTGTTTGGCCCGTTCAACAGCCTGAGCTACCTGCTGTTGGTGCTACAAGACACAAAAACACAAAGATTAGATTCCTGATAGATAAAAAATCATTACAGAGGACTGAAAAAGCAAATAAACTAGCCTGTGCTGACAGTTTATCTACACAGGTTTACATAGAGTACACAGCACCTTTTTTAGTCAGAGTGAATAGAAACTAGTGAAATTGAATTCTGTTGACAGGAGTTTAGGCAACCCATTTATTTGTCTACTTGATGAAGGTATTTTCCACCCTACAGCTATTTTTATTGATACAAGAAATTGACTGGGCTTTGTTTTAAGTGTCCTGCAAGCCTCTCAAACATTTATATTTCTGTTTGGCTGTTTGCTGAACAACAACGAGGGAGCAATTCAATTCAAAATATTTACTTGTGCTCATTTAAATTAGGATTCATATACATAATTCAGCTGTGTTATTCATTGTGTTAATTGCCTGTGTCAGTTTCATAATCTTTTTATGACTAATTATTAATTGTTTACAAGACCAGATGATTAGCAAAACTTTGCATCCCTTTTATGCATATAATGCATGACTTTCACTAAATGAGAGGCTTTGTTACTCCTGTACATCCCATTTTCAGGGTGTCTGCACAATAGCCTCCCTGACAATGTCCTGTATATTTACTAGGTGAATAAAATGAGTCTAATTCTCATTCCCAGGATGCTGCCAGCCGGGGTGACACTCACCTCTTGTGACAAGAATGGCATGATCTGAGCCAGGATTGCATTGAGACGTTTGGCAATCTCAGTCTGCAGGAGAAGAGAGAGAAATTGTTAGAATGACAGTGTGTTGGGTGTGCTGCATGCCTCAGACAACACTAGAATCAAGCAGCTAAACTACCTATAAAACAAAATGGTGTGTATTTGTGCAGCATCCAGCTGGACAGACCATGTATTTCTTAACTAAATTGGGACCGCCTCAGAACAAATTTACTTCCCACTCTCTCTTGCCTCCATTAGACTCAGGCCTTATTTCATTAGGAGGCTGAAATATGCTAATACCATCTGGCTGGAGAGACCCTAATGAGGTCCATACTTCATAATTACGGCCCATAGAGAGGGGGGCGGGGCACGCTGAAGCAGACAGGTTAACTCTCTGACCCTATCTATCAGAGGCATCTTTGGTATCGACCACAGAATATTAGCTGGCACAGTAAGATGATACTGCAGGGCTCCATGAACATAGAGCACTTTACAGCGCTGCATTTGGACAAATGGATATGCTGCGCTGCCCGCCTACCGCACTTGAATGTCCCAAGACATTCTGTCTAAACCCATTTCCTTTTTTTTAAAATCTGTACTTTCCAGAGAGAGGAGGAGGAGGAGGAGGAGGAGGATGAAGAAGGGGAGACAAAAGTAGAAAGCATAATAAAGGAGAAGGGGTGGGGTGTACGGGGGGGGGTGATGAATGGTGAAGTGATTTGACACTAAGGTAATGTGGTTTGACTGAACTGGGGGAGGTGAACTAATTGATTCTGAGACATTCGGGGTGGAGGCTCAGCAGGTGTGTGGGGGGTGAAGAGGTCCTTCCCGCCGTTTTATACGCTGCTGCATTCCACTCATTTTCTCCCTTAACCTTGTTTGACTGTGAAAGGGGGGGGGGGGGGGTGCAGGGGAGAAAGAAGGTGGAAAAGGGGGGCAGGAGGTGCCACTAGCCTTTTGCACAAGACTTGGTGTCACTCTTTTTCTTTTTGGAGGGGGGTTGCAGGAAAAAGAGGAAAGAGGAGGGGGGGCAGACCTTTGCTGGTCTGTCAGGAATTATCTCACAAATCCCTGTCTGACCTTAGGCGCACTGTGCTTTCTCTCTCCATCCAACCTCCTCCTCCTCCCAACACTCCTTCAGACCCCTCCCTGCTAATCTCCACTACTCTCCTCTGTGCCCTCCCTCCTTCCTCCTCTTCCTCTCTCATCTTCCCCCTCTTCTGTTGCTGGGGCAACGCTATCTGGCAGGGCTGATCGTTATGTAAATTGGGCTGAGGCCCTGACCAGAACAGCCTGTAAAATCATATTAGGCGCAGCACAGAGGCAGGTCATTAAATTGAATTTTCGGCCTGTCGATCTGATCGGCACGGGAAATTAATGAGGGATAACTGGGAGTGGGTTGGTGGGGAGGGGGCTGCGCTGGTGGGGGAGGGGGGGGGCTGACATAGAAACAGAGAGAGAGGAAGGGAGGGAGGTAGCTCTTTGGAGACTCATAAACCATCATCATTAGCGGGGGCTGGATACAATGACACACAGTAGGATTAGAGTGGTTCAGTATCACACCACTTCTCTGGAAATGGCTGCAAGGGGAGCAACATGGGGCGTGTAGGAAACAGCGGTATGCTGATACACTCAACTATTAGAGCAACAACATTACGAAACACTCACCACCACAGACTGATTCACAAGAAAGGCATCCATTTGTTCATTGCAAATCACATCTCCAAAGCCACCATTTGAAGCCAAAAAACCTCCATGGAATTCAGGTGCACTTTGTTATTTGTAATGAATTGTTGTTCTGCGAAAAACACACAGGTTTACCTCAGCGGCTCATTCTGAAAGGAGAGCAGGAACGCCAGGTGTTTGCAGAGCTGAGTTGCGTTCAGGGATTTTTAAGGTTAAATATTCCCAAACCTTTCGGCTTCCTTGAAAATTTACCCTAGAGTTAAAAGATTGATTTGGTGCCAGGAAATAAAACAATGGAACAGACTTCCCTCGTATACATTCTTGTTTTTCTTCTTTGGCCTAATTATTGCAACTCTGCAGCTGTATATTTTGTCATATCACAGCTAGAATTTAATAGAACATGATGGGAAACATGGCTCACATGTCAACCTGAGGAGTACACTGTAAAACCCCCTCGACTGAGCGGCTACATCTCGCCCCTCCTTTTCAAATCTAGTCACTCCACTCTGTTCAGACAGAGTTCACACTTGTTAGGGAGGGTAAATGGGCAGGTGCCTTATTTACACGACTTTTGACAGCCATTTTGAGGGGGAGAAACACTGATAACACATCACATCTAATGACTCGCAGCACTCTTAAATGACTTCCACTTTACTTTGGAGCCACTATTTTCCACAGTGCTTTTAGCAGCAGAGACAGACACTGGAAAGAGTTTATTGTCACTTAAAGCCACTGAAAACAGAAGCCTTTGAGCCGGCAGAAGCTTTTCACTGCAGCTCCACAATTACAGGTACTCAGGGTTGTCTAGTAGCACCAGAGCTTGGAGAGGCTCTCTCTCCATTGCATCCCTCTGTCAATGGTGCGTTGAAAGCCATTTGGCTGTTTGTCGCTCCAGGCATTAGCCCCCAAGTGGAGAGCAGAGTCTCTGACGAGGATTCAATTGGCGAGGAAAACAAGTGGCATATGATGTGGGGGGGCAGAGATGGCTGTTTAGGAATTATCTTCTCAGCCAGAGCAGAGGAAGAAAGAGGCACTTAGAGGTATCTTGTTCATTACAAATGCATGAAGAATATTTTGCATGTGTATGTCATTCTATTTTCAGCTCATACACACAAAACTGAAGTGACATCCTCTCTGCAGGGGAGTATATGGAAATGGGCTGTTTTCCAACAGATTACATCTGATTACCTTGGAGTTAGACACTATTTTTTATAGCTCTCACTCTGCAGATATATATATATACACACACACAAAATCCTTCTTTTCCATTTCACCACATCAACACTGAAACAAAACCATCATCAGCTGGTTGAGTACACACACACACACACACACCCAGACGCTAATTGTATAACACTGTTCTACCAGCCCTTCTTGCCTGGCTATCAAAATAAGCATGTCTCACAGCCTCCAGTAACCTCGTCAGCCTCCCTTGAGAGAGAGAGTGTGTGTTCTCGTAGTCAGTTTGTTTTGGCTTAGAGACAGGTCGGCCATCATCACCTTGGCAAACAATTCCTGGAATCCTGTATAAATTATTCATTTGCACAAGCTCTCTTTCTCCCTCCCTCTGCTCCTCCTTTCACCCTCTTCCTCCATCCAGGAAACGGACATGACTCTCCTTGATAAGGCACTTTCTCTGTTTCCCTCATTCACTCAACAAGTGAGGAAATGGATACACAAAATGGCCACCTAAGGTGCAACAAAAGTGAGCATACAAATGTGATGGCATGGCACGGGAATCTTTGGTAGTAAATCATTTTCTCTATTCGCGTTCATGTTGCTTTTAATTCACCAAAGAGGGACTTGAAATCAAAATGAAGGCGAGCGTACAAGACAGATAAACAGGGACCACAACAGAGAACAGAGGTAGTGAGAAAACAAAGCAACCCCCACCACACCCGCACCACAAAGTCAGCAGGGCACGTTGCTGAGGCAGCCTAATGAGCTGCACTAATTAAAATCACTTATTGACAGCAAGCGAGGGTGATTACCTCCACCCTGCACTCTTTGCCATCATAAGAGACACTGTCAAAACAAATTACCCCCCAGCAGCCACACAGATCCCTTCGCTAGCAACCATTCAGCTCATCAGGGGAAGCAGTGTATCTGCTGGAACTTGTGTGTGTGTGTGTGTGTGTGTAGAGTTACGACCAGTGTTACCATGTCAGGGATATGAGTATTTATTTATAACCATGTGTGTGCTTTTCAATCCAGCTTTGTCGCGATAACGATGCAAAACAAGTTTATTGTGTCTTTTTTTTTTTCTCCACACTGCAATAAATCTTCAAGTAGGGTAATATGTCCGCCCGCCTCTAATAATCCAACCTCCTCCTTCACCTTCCTAACAATAACAGGGACAACTAAGGGCTCTCTGTTTACCTCTCGCTGATGTCATCACAAACACTCACTCAACCAGGGATGGGAGATGGGAGAAAGACGAAGGGAGGTGGCAGGAATCATGCATTATTCAGAGCGCTCCGTCGACTCCACCGGGCTTATTGATAAACAAAGGAGATGCACAGGAGAGGATCAGTCGATTAACCCATTTATCCTGAAGCCTCTCGCTCCTTTTCTGTCTCCAACCCTCCCTTTTCCCCTCTTCTTGTTTTGTCCACTGCCACCAGCATACACCCACAACAACCAGCTCCACCCCCCCACCCTGCATCGCCTCAACCTCCTTGTTGGTGATAAGTGCTTGACAGAAAACACTCAAGAATGGTGGAGTTGGGGGGGGGGTATGAGCAGCAGCCAGCTCCTTGATAAACAGAACACACCTAGTTAGCACGCACACAGACACACACACACACACACATACATATATATATATATATATAGCACATACCCACAAAAAACGCCTGATGAATTGTGCAGTGTGCTGCCGTTCCAACTGGGCTACCCTCCCACTGATGCCATTAACCTTCCAGATCTGAGGGCCACGAAGCCTCCGCCCCACCTCTCTCTGTCTCTCTTTCTCCCTCACTGACAGACTCCCACTCTCATACATCATATCACACGGCTAATGACACAAGGGCCATCGTTCACATCACATCACCGGGGTGGTGAGGCAGACAGAGAAGGGGGCAGCAATAAAAAGACATAAGGGCACTGGGAGGAGGTGAAAAAGGAGAATTGCGGAGGCAAAGGTGACTGAGGGGAACACAAAAGGCAGGACAGAATCAGAGAAAAGGGAAATTTAAGTGTAGAAAGATAAAAGAGAGCAATAGAAGTCAAAAGAATAAAAGATTATGGTGATTTCAGTTAAAAGGAAAATATGCTGATTTCACATAGCTGACTAAATGATCTTTAGCTGAACAGATTTGTCTTGAAGTCTTTAAAGCTTTTACAGGTTTAATCTGACTTTTATAGCGGGGTAATGTCTTGTATTTAAGGACACTGGTGTCTACAGTGTGTATCAACAGCAGACGTGGGATCAGCAAATGCCTTAAACCTCACCACAACCACACACACCAACCAGCCAATTACAGCAGACCAGACAGAATGAGCATTTCTGTCAGCACTCATTCTGTAGACACACCTAAACGATGATGATCTATTTGCCATTTTGTGATACAATGGTTTGTTTGATGGATCTATAGAACAAGGGCTGCAACTAACGATTAGTCATTAGAAATTAATCTGTCCTTTACATTTTCAATTAACCAAATTATTAATCTAGTCTGTAAAATGTCAGAAAATAGTGAATCCCAATTTCCAAGAGCTCAAGATGACATCTTCAAATGTTTGTTTTGTCCGACTTAGTGGAAAAACTCAAAAATACACAATTTACAATAGTATAAAACAGGAAAAAAAACAGCAAATCTTCACATTTGAGAAGCTGGAAACTGAATATTTAGCCTTTTTGTATGAAAAATGACTAACGATTCTTGATGATCTAAAGGCGTTGCAAGATATTAAGATGTTAAGAACCACGACAGATGAAAAAAACCAACTAAGCATCAAGTGTCTTGCTTGAGGACACTTCAACAGGGTGTATTCTTGGTGCTGCGGGGGCTTTAAGCTAACCAAGTCTTGAGGTTGACGGATGGTTTTCAGAAACACTACACCACCCTGCCAACCAAACCTCTGCACATAGCAGGTGGAAGCGAACCAACAACCAGCACAACACTTAAAAAGAACTGCAAACCAAAACAAAGATTTCTGCGCTAAAGCTTATTTGGAAGCAAGATGTGAGACGTGGACATTATCTATAAGGCTGAGGTGTCATTTTCACATATCTGCTGCTACTTTCGTCTATATTGTCATTTTACTGAAATAGCTCAAAAATAACTGCAGATATTTTTGACCTATTCTTCTGTAGTAGTCTTTCCACCGCAGCAGCATGATGCCCGGTGCTGGGTGGCAGCTGAACTAATGAGCTTTTAGTGCGGCTGGCACTGGGGAGGCCGACTCCTGACATGTGCGTTCATATACACACACACACAATAGCGCAGTGCACAAACACACACACACACTCACAAGGACAAACCACACAAAAACACATCCTCTCAAGACTGTCTGCCAAATACTTCACTTTAATCTTATCAAACCATCCCCATCAGGCAGCCTGCCCTTCGTGTTGTTTAGCCTGTCAGCATTTTCAATCGCTAGGGCAACAAAAACCAACATTGTTTTGGCTTTACACAGACTATCCCGGATATGGTTACATACCTGTTTGTGCATCTCAATGTTGAGCCCATAGGACATCTCATAGTACTGAAAAAAAGAGGAGAAGGGAAAGCATTAATACATAATAAAGGTGGCTAAAACCAAGACAAGATCCCTGATATTGGTTCTTCAAAATAGGATTTCAAAGAAACTTTTTACTTTTCTCTACTGAGGAACGGAGAGTTTTTGTTGTAGTTTTGTTGTGTAAAAGGTGATTGACTGGTATGAAGGTTTTGTCCGACCTCAAGTCTTCCTAAGTACCCAAACATTAACAGATAAGATGAATGTATGTTGCACCTCAGACAAGAGCCATTAAAAAACACACTGAAATTAACCAAAGAGGCTGAAAACTTCATGTACTTTTTGTGATCACAGCAGACAGACGATTGGCTTCTGTTCCCATTAACTTCTACTGGGCACTGCCAGTCTACTGTTAAGCACAAACACTGTCTGTGGCTTCAAAGAGAAAGCCAACACTGTTATTGAAAACAGCATTATCTGCTGTTGACTAACAAAAGCTTGTGAGTCCACAGACGGATACAAACTAAAGCCAAGTAGTTTTTCTTGTTCATCTAAGCGCACAGCAAACAGCTTCCATTTATTATAGCTACTCCCACCACCCTGTGGTTCCTCACAGGGAAAATAATATTTAATAAACGTACTGCTGCTGCGTTTGGTTAAAGTCATTCCTTTCATATACAAACAAGATAAGCACACGTACACAAACTAAGAGTGAGGCTGTAGTTAAATCAGTTATCAAATAAAGATTGTTCTTTTTCCATTCGCACAATGAAGCCTCTCCTGTATTAGAAAGAACCTTTGAGTTGGGATGTTGTTGCAGAGGCACATATTTCTTTTTCTCTCTCTTTGATTAGGGAGCTCTGAAGTGAATGTGGTATGATTTAATTGCATATATATTTAATCCCTTTGCAGCACTTTGATAAGAATCAAGGATCTATCTCGGTTCTAGTGTGGTTTCTGTATTTCCAACAACATAGTTGGGCTGAGTTTAATATACTTGGTTACTGACTTGTAATGGAATTATATTGTTATGATATTAGAACTATTATTTTCATCAATTATTTACAGAAAATACTGAAAAGGAGTCCAATGTAACATCTTCTAATTACTCGTTTTGTCTAACTAACAGTCCAAAATCCAAAGATATTCAGTTTAGGGTCATAGAATACAAAGAAAAATGGCAAATATTCACATTTGAGAAACTGAAACTAGCAAATATTTGGCATTTTTGACTGAAAAAAGTACTTAAAATATTAATCGATTATCAAAAAAGTTGCTGATTAATTATCCAAACTAGCCAGTTTTTTGTTTTACACATGTACAGGGTTTTGTCTGACGTAAAAGCTGAACAGTGGAAGTCATGTAGTCTATTGCACTGCACATTAATTTGATTATTTTATGAGATTTTTAATATATTTTCAGTCTCGGTAGGCAGTCTATGGTTGAGGGAAAACACATAAAGTCCCCCATATATCAGAAAGTCCTGGGTGTGTCAAAAATGTCTGAATGACCCTGCGGTTCACCTCGAGAGAGTTAAGAAGAAGAAAAAAAACATAGGAAACCCTCTGATTCATGCACAAAGCCAGCAGACCAGTCATTAACCCCCAGTGGGTCATGTTGGGTGTGTTAGGGTGAGGGGGGTGGAGGGTCATAAAGAGGACCCCAGAGCTTTAGAGGGGGGTCGTCACACCCCACAATCAATAGTTGGACATTTGACCCCTGCTAGAGTTTCAACTACTGGCCCCTCCGCAAACCCCCACCCCTGCACCTTCTTATCCAATGAAAACACAGGCGTGAGTCAACAATTTCAAGCAGGGAGGAATGCTAACACGGCCTTTGCAAAACACAGGGGCCGCACCACCTGTGACTGTTCACCTGAGGCTAAAGGGAGGATACTGCATTAAATCAAATCCACAGCTTAACAATGACTCCTCTTACCATGACGTAGTGACGCTGCATCTCTGTCTTTTCATTGGCCAGTTTGTCGTACTCCACTTTAAGACTTTCAGGAAGAAAAAAGGCAAATTAAAATCATGCTTAAATAAAGATTTTATACATGTTATATGTTGAATTCAGCAAAGAACGTCTTGTTCCGAGTGTTGTCACATTTAGAAAATTCATACCACATATTTTGGTGTATTGTATCATTGTAGACTTTGCGCATGAAAGCCACAAAAATGGAACAAAACAGAGGCAGCTTCCCCTTCCTATTCTTTCCAGGAAGCCAGCGCTGTTTACAGTAGACTAGTCATTACCTGTGGTACTGGGCCTGCAGGAACTGAAATTCGTCTTTGATCCTGTCGCAAGACTCTGCCACAGTGAACTTGAAGCCGGGCTGCCCTGGCTGGTGAGGTGCCTGAAAAATGTACGATCGGAGATACGACAGGTGTAAATAACACAATCACAGCCCAGATAATAGTCTCATCTCTTGCCTCCTCCTCCTCTTTCTCAGTAAACTGTTTTTTTCCCCCCCTCTTGATGGTTTGTCCTCACATTTCCCTTGAGCCCTGACTGGTGGAGGAAAGAGCCGCTTTCACTCTGTGCAATGACAGAGGCGGGTCACTTCATCCGTCCTCAAAGTTATGTTACATGGTAGGCAGGGGATGATGAGAGAGGGATAAAAAAAACAAAATCATACACACACAGCTGTGAGATTTCAATGCATGCTGCGCAAAAAAAGGACAATTAACCTTCTTGGCGCTTTAAAAATGCAACTATATCAAAATGCACTAAGGAATTAAGTCAGTTTACAGCAGGATGCTTATGATCTGCTTCCCTGAGTTGTACCAAAAGCTCTGATCTTGTTGCCAATAAACACGGCTCTCACACAGTGTCTCTCCTGCCAGAGTGAAGCAGCACCAATGCAGACCATAAATAGTAAGGTGTGGATCAGCAGCTCCACTCTGACGATCTAATTAGGCTACTTTGAAGGGCGGTGCATTTGCATCAATTTACAAATAGTGACAAACACAAGCGACTTACCGGATGCCGGCCTTGTGGATACATGTCGAGTCCTTAACACGAGGGAATTCGGTGTGTTTTTCCTTCCTTTTTCTTTTTCAGTTAATCCCAGTGAGTGAAGGTGCGGTAAATCACCGCCACCCCCTCCCCTGTACACGCAGGATGGCGGCGGACAAAGCCCTGTTCGCGGCTGCGAGGAGCACACTCAGACCCCGACCATTGGATCTATCACCTCGTCGGCCTTTTTCCTTTGTACCTAAAAACAAACAGAAAAACGGGGCACAACTGAGGAGCTGAATCACTTTCTCAGCAAGCACCTTGGTTGTAAAATCGACATGAATTTAAAGCTTTGTGAACTTGCTGATCTACAATCTGATCCCTGAAAATGTTTTTTTTTTTCTTTCTCCCCCTTATTCAAATATTTCCCCCCTTGTTTGTCAAAAAAAAAAAAAAAAATCTAAATCTGTCGCCTCGATTTGCATTACAGTGAGGGGGGTGGGGGGGGAACAAGCAGCAAAAACGTGTTTGATCCGATGTATCAAATAAATAACAAACTTGATACTTTTGATCAAACCCTCAGCAGCGACATGATGCGTTGTTTTTCTCGTAAATCTAACGAGTTGTCTTCCACAAAGAGGGAGGAAAAAAAAAAAGAACACACACAACGGGGTTGTTTTGGTGGTGGTCCGGGAAGATCAGAAAACAAGGAGCTGCTGCTTTCAAAGTCGGCTGCCATAAAGCCACCACCACCACCACCACCCGTCTTGTTAGCGGCACTCTTCATGTCGCCCTTTTTACCTTTTGTCTCGACTGATTCCTCCCCTTCTCCTCTCCTCTCCCTCTCGCACAGGTAAAATGTTATTATCCAGACACAAAGCGTAATATCCTTTGACTTGTAACCGTCAACACGGAAGGATAGAGTCGAAAAATGTCAACAGCCGTTTCTTTTTTTCCCCCACTTTGCCCCTTGAGAGTCCTTTAAAAAAAAAAAAAAAAAAACCCCGGTGATCCCGCGGCAGAGAGCGTCTCTCCGTCCCGGTCGGACGTTGGAAACCCCTCGATTGGGACGAGTTGTTGACCGCGAACAACTTCAAAGAAAGCCTATGTTAGATCCAGTAGTAGTACGCGAATCTTCCAGTAAGTCCAAAGATATTTTTTTGGCGAGAAAAGCGGGTTAATTTTATGAAAATGTCGGCCGTTGTGAAATATACCACTAGCTTGCTGTTGGGTATGCCCAGTTCCTCCGCCGCGCGCTGTACCACACACAGACTGTGCACTGACACGAGGACCCGACTGCAGAGAGAGGGTCCTGCACTAACCAATCGGGTGCTCCGATGGAGTTTAGCGACGTCGGCCAATCACGGCGCGGTATCCCCACGTGGGCACCCCCCAGTAGTATGTCGTCCTGATTGGCCGGCGATATGTGACCTCACATGTTCGCCATTTTGGATTTGAAGTGACATTCAGTGCGTTCAACAACTTGTTCAAAACAAAGGTAATAATTTATATGTCCCTGAATTTCAGCCGGTGGTTCCGCGTTTCAGATTATTATTATATGAATACGAGTTGTATCATTAAAAATATGCTGATTTAAAAACACTATTCTGGTGTAAACAGGGAAAATAAACCCACTAGCCAGAGCCTGAATTTATCATTTTAATAAAAGCAATAGGTTGTAAATGTGATATGTGCTTCACATATAAGCAATTATAAATGAAGCTTGTCTTATACGGAGCAGTAGTTAAATGTTTTGAAACAGAAATATCACACTTTCTCTCAAGTCAATGCCAAGAAAAAGAAATAAACCCTACTAGTATTCCAAGAATAAATAAGAGCTCATAGAAAATCATTCAAGAAGACGCGAAAAATGTGAATACCGCTTAATCTACAGCGGAGTGTCCTTTGAGTGACTTGAATTGATCGACCTATTTCTAACGAGACCTCAAGCATCTACAAGCTTTCCTATCAGCAGCACCAGGTAGGCTGCAACACGTCTGCGCTTGAGGATATCAGCCTATCACGTGTTGCTCACTATGCCCGTCCCCACGTGGGTGCACTTCCCTCTTCTACCCCCACCCCTTCGCTGCCTGTTATCCAATGGTGTCGGAGCTGTCCTCCTTCGCGGCTTCTAATTGGTCCAGCGGAGGAGAAGCTGTCAGTCAGGAGCCCGGGCTGTCAATTAAACCCACGTTGGGTGCGGCGCTGACAAATGCCTGTGCTACTCTCCCTCCTGCCTGCGAATAGAGCCCGGAATGGCTGCTTAATTAGCTTCGAATGGCTTTTCCTTTCAGCTCAAACAATCTGTCACTACCATGTGGTAAAAAGAGCCTTGCATAAAACAAAAGCAGGAAAAAAAAAAGCCAGTAAGGGGCTAAATATCAGTTTGATCCCCCCCCCCCCCTCTCTCTCCCCCCCTCTTCCAACCCCTCCTCCATAAAAACATTTGCTGCAAAACAAAGCTTTTACCTCGCTCAAACATTGGCTCGTTTCACTCATCCGGTTCTCTCCTTATTTTCATCTAAAATTGTATTTATTTGTTTATCTGGGTGTCCATTTAGTCCCATCACATTTAAATTTAAGGCTGGTGGTTTTTTGTATTCCCTGAAACAAGTAGTTCAGGTTTGGCTAGCCTTTATGACATGTATCAGTTCAATGATTTATTAGGATGTTGTTAAATGTAGAGGCCAGCAGTTTAACTGTCTTAACGTAAAGGATTATTTTACTAGAACATTTTTTTAAACGTTTTAAGTAATTGTAGCTCTATCTGAAAATGATTTAAAAAGCAAAATCTTTAGATAGTTATTCAAATCAAGAGGAAATCCCCACAACTTCAAGTCTGTGAAGCATTTGATGCAAAAATGTTGAATAGTATATATAGAATATTTGTCTGTAACACAATTGAGAGCAGCTGATTCATATTAGTGAATAATACTTCACACTTCCTGAGCTACACTCATCATTGTCTAAATTAAGTTTCCTCCTGGGAAATGCATCTCAATCTTACTTATTTCTCTTCTTGTATTTGTTTTAATGTAAGTATCATTCAAAGTATTTCTAAAATGCCAATAGAACTACTTAGTTTATGTACATCTCAGGCACAAAACTCTATTTTATTCAGGGTTATATTATTTGTAGCATAACAGGTAGCTCAAATGTCTAGAAGTGTACCACATTTTGAACAAAACTGTAGCTAGCATACTGCATTAGCGACAAGTGTATCCCTCCTGCAGATGAGATAATAATTCATGTAATGATAGCATGTCAGTAAGCTACACACTCACTGGGAGACTTAAAAGACGTTTTTTTTTTTTACATAAAAGTTCTCAAATTGATAAATTATCTTGGTTGTCTTAGTTGTAATCATGATAGTTGGAGTAGGAACTGACTTTAAACAGTACAAACAACAAATTAACTTTTTCCACTTCTCAAAATCCAAGCTTCCTGAGGAAATCATAGCAGTCAGCTGCTAGTAACATTGATTGGCACTGATAACATTGTGTTGTTGACGTCAACATGCTGACTCCCCAAACAAATGTAAATGGCCTATACTATCTATATTACATGAAAAACATGCTTACAAATGACCATTTCTTTTAGTTTTAATCATGGTTGAGTATGTAAGGGGTAAAATTTCATTGTTGTTTCAATGATAAAAAACATCTTGAAAATGAAGTACCAAAATACACCAGAATATTTTAGTTGAAATGTCCTTTCCTACCTGTGATGCACCTGTATTTCTATAATATTGTAGTGGGACATAACACAGGAAGTGCAGTATGACATAGAGAGCCTTTACAGATGAAACAGTCTGACGCAGCCTTGCCAAAATGTGGTATTATATAGTACAAGAAAGGTTGCACAAAAGTTAATTACATAGTCAGAGCTACAGTATGGTGATGTGTTCCAATCTTTAATATACTTGATATATTTTAATAAAAAGTATGGAAATTCATTATGAAGTTATGGAAATTTTTCTAATTATCAACTTGTGTTTAAGTAACATAAGAGAATATATCTGAAATAATTTCCTTTCTGCCTCTACGGTGTTTGACCTTTGACCTTGAACACACCCACTGTGTGAGTTCTGGCTGTTATGTGTAAGAAAAACAGACCAAGACAAGAACAGATACGTGAATTCAGATTATAGGAGGATTTTAGCCTCTTAACATTGCATAACAGCCTCTGTTGTCTGGAGCAGGTTTTGTTTCACACAGTATCAGTGGTTCGTTGTATCTCACGGGCTCTTTTTCTTTCTCTTTCTGTTTGTTTGTGTGCGTTTCCACCACTCACTCCAGTTTCCTCCCACATTCCAAAGACATGCAAGCCAGGTGTATTAGACACTAAATTGCCTGTAGGTATGAATGTTAATGTGTCTCTATCTGAGCTCAAAGTAGCATGGCAACTTGCTCTCTACACACCATGTTCTGGTATAAATTTCCTGCAGCTCTTGAAATGATTAAATGTCTATGTGTGCTTATGTGTAATGAATGGTTTCAGGGTGTCAAATACACATGAAACCACTATTTTTTTGTAAAGTTTGTCTGACTCAAGTGCCCAACAAGAGTGGCAACGCTAAAAAACCTCTTCCTTCACCTCAAATATGAGATGTTGCCAAGTATAATGAGGGAGCAAATTACTAAATATTTTATGATCACTTGTAAGTCACTTGCCAAAGAACTCTTCTAACCTGCTTATTTCCATTTCACTATACTTAAAAGTGACACTGAGATGGTTTAGGGAAGTTCGTCTCATCTTTATACAATATTTACTTCAGCTTTATATACTATGTACTTCCCCATGTAGCTCTTATTGCTTATACAGTTTTCACTCATGTGTATTTGGACTTTCCTTCAACACAAATAATTTGGGCATTGATATATTGACACACAAATCCAGTATTTGCAGCAACACAATATGATTCTACTTGACCCGATAAGACTAAATATCAGAGACTGTCCTTCCAAGAAAAACGACACATTAGGTTGTCATGTCAGTCGCCCAAAATGACGTATACTTATGTTTAAGTGACAGATACCATCTAGTAGCTGTAGTACTTATAACCCGGAGCACTGGCGCGGTTCAGATGACGTCTATGTATATTAACAAACAGGAGGTGGAGGGGTGGATGGTGGTTAATATGCCACAGGAGGCCACTGTTTGTTTCCTGGCTTCCAACCATAAGTCGGGACAGTTTTTAAAAAAAATGTAACTACGATCGTCCCCTAACCTTAACCCTGTGGTTATTATTGTAGCCATGACGACGACAGTTGTGCCTCAACCTAACCAGACTTTAACCACAGTGTCGTCACATCATAAAACATTATTATTTTTCAGCAATAATATGTAATGGTTTAGGAAAGCACAGGCAAGTGATGTCCTGCCAATTATTGCCGATAGGGGCGCTAGATTAGAAAACGCTAAAACAATGTTTTTGGTTTAATTTTGGTTTGGTTCAATTTGGAGAACTAATTGTAAATATTGTTTGGATCAGGCCACATTCAGATCCCAGGTCAGATTTCAGTTACTAGGAACAGAGAGGATGTGCGATGACATGAACTTTGTAGTTGACACACACAGATGTTGAGTTTTAACTTTTAGAAGCTGATTTTCACAGCAGTTTTCACTCCATCCAAAACCAACCGCTAGCATATCTACATCATCCTCTATTCATCATATCTGTACTCAAGCGAGCAGGTTCTGTTGATTTATGCAGAATTGTTGGTCAGTCGTGCTGATATTTGTCCGTTTGCTCTGCGCTGAGGATCCTGGGATTGCTATGTGTATGTCCAGTGTAAGGATGTGGGTTATCTGGGAACTGGCAAACACAGTAGCGGTCTCCACGGGCCTGAGACTCTGATTCAAGAACCACATACAAACAGACATTATCATACAGCTTCATCTCACACATTGAGCACTGTGGATATGTCACACACTCGCGCACAAACACACACAAACACACACATACATACACACACACAGATCCACTTTTCATCCCACTCAATGGAGAGTGGCCTAGATTAGGCAGCAACAAAGGAGTGGGCTTCACCTCAGGGATAAGGGGGGCCATTCCACCCTTGTAGACCTCTGCACTGTTTATTTGCACTGGAAACCCAGACGCTGTGAAACTCCCACTCTGAGGCACTACACAAATATTGGAGCTATTTGCAGAGGTGGTTTTAATTCTTTACAGAGCAATGATTGGCTCTTTTCACTCCCATCTCTGCAAGAGCTTGGCCAATGGATTCCTTCGGCCTCTTATGCTTCCCCCACACCAGCTCACACTTGCCCCAAAATAAATATAACTGATGTATATTTTCAATGGCTTTAGTGGCCACTAAAGACTCAAATCCCATTTATTCTGCTCATGGTATCACATTCTCTGCTCAAACAAATTCTCAGTACCAAAACCACAGCTTCTATAGTGAACCGGCGCTGGTCCCAGCCTCTGCTGTCGACACTGATCTTGATACTTCCTGAGAAGAGAGAGCATGCTCACTCGCCTTTCGGAGGCCTGCAGTGTGAAAACAAGGAGGGGCTGTGCACAGCAATAAAGCAGCTCTTGAGATATTTGGCGTAGTATGTGAGAAGGTTATAAATGAAGAGCGATTGCAAACAGCGTAACATTGATTAGTGCTTTTCTCTTCTTGTGCAAGCACTCTCACCTTTGTGAAGTTGTTTGATTATCAGCATCCATCAGATGAATTACTTCATGCATTCAGCCGTCCTCTCTTTCAACCATCCCAGTCACTTTTCCTTGGAGGAGTGCAAAATTGGGATGGTCACAGCAGTATCGTGAAGCACCCACTGACTCGGGATTATTGACGTGCTTTTACAGGCGGGTTCAGGCCATGAAAGGAGACATTCCTCGCCACAATGGACCCAGTGTGTGTCGCGGGGGCTGCAGACATGAATAGGGCCCCTAAAAGTGTATCACTGTGACTCGTCAGCCTGTAATCAATGCAAACAAGATGAAAGAGCCTTATCAAAAGAGACAAACACAGACATGAGCAGTGTCTGAACAAAAAAAGGTGAGGGCTTTTTTTTTTTTTTGGCTAAAGTCCATGCATTTGTTTGTCCTGTTGGTTGGTGTGTACATACTGTATATATGTGTGTGAATTCATACACACATTCAGCAGCTGAGCACATGGAGTCTTTTCTCTGATGTTCATCATGCCTCTGAACAGTAGCATGGTCAAAGCCACTGGGATGCTTAACTGGCATGATATACCAGCAGAAAACAGGAGCGAGAACATTCTCCAAATAGTATTTCATTCATTAACAGAGTACGCTGAGTTACACAGAGCAGAATTTAAAATAGCGAGTGGAGGATCCTGAGGAATTTTACTTGTTTTTAAATCCTATCTGGTGATTTGCTGTAATCCCTCCTTGAAAGCGGGCCTCATCTTCTGCACAGAAAAAAACAGCGCTGTCTATCAGAGCAATCCGTTAAAGGTACTAAAAGTAAACAAGATTGAAGAAGTGAGAAAAGACAGGACGCTCCTCAAAGTGCCTTGACAAATTTTCCTTTTGTTCTTGTCTTTTAAGAAGCTTTGAGATGTTAACACTGGGAGCTGAAAGACTTCCTTATTCCAACTTGTGCATTACAAGGTAGAAGATTTTCACATTTATTATCAGATGAAATATAGGTCTAACATCAAAACTAGTATTTTTCAGACAAAGTGGAATCATTAAAAATAGCTTTGCAAGTACTTAAATTAATATAACTATAATAGCGTAAAGAGTGGTTTTTATTGTTTGTAACACAACTGCATTTGAGTTGTTAATTTTGTAGTTAAGTAAAACCAGGTTAGCTGTGGTGTGATTGTATTCCTATGGCCCTATTACCGTGGAATGTACTATTATTATATTGAGTGTTTGTTGTACATGCAGCATCAATTTGAAATGAGTTCACAGTCGTTGATACTGAAAACATGATTGAGCCCCTTTTTTTTCTCCCAGAGTGCCTGACTGAGTATTAATGAATTCAGAATGGCTCTGCCTCCGGTGCTGCCTGTGATTAATAAGCTCATTTAGTCAGCACTTATTGTGACCAGGTCTACAGGCCAGCCCAGTGTAAGGCTCTTTAGTGGGCTGGTGTTATTTTTTGTGATTATGGTCCAAGTGGCTGCTGTAAAAAGCGGGTCAGCAAAATGACCTTATCCTGTCCTTCAGCTGGAGAGTGAAAGGGAACCTAGTGACGACGGCGAGTCCCACTTTGCCTCTACCAAATGAATGATAACATACCCAGGGAGGTGCTAAGTGCCCCTTCCCCTACTGCTCTTGCTACCAACGAATAAAAGGATACTGCCTGGCTTAGCTGGAGAAGAGACGACTACCAGATAGTTTATATTTTATGGCTTGGCAGAACATGCATAACGTCTAAGAATAGGTTGTTTTAAATGTCAATATAGCCGGTCGTAAAACACAGCTGGTGTGATTCCACTGTATTTATATATTTAACTTTGTAATCATAAAGTAATGAACAGCGCCTGAATGACTGACTGCCTGGTTAACAGGTAGCTTTTATAGACCGGGATGAAATTTTGATTTCATACGTGTTCAGTTATCCGACACAAACACAAATAGAAAAATATGTAAATGAGAACAGTTAATCGTGAGATCAGCTTAAAACACTCTGATCACAGACAGCAGGAGGGGACTGAACAGAGATTTGACCAACTGAGACTCAGCAGATTAAAAAGACAGTTTATAGTTTTCACGTTCTAGTGGCCGCAAGGACCTATGCAGACACTCAATGTAGCATAAACAGGACCTTGTGTGCATCTGCTTCCGTTTGTGGACTGGTTCGGTATATTCATGTGTCCTAGTCCTCACCAGATGTTGCTTGTGATGCAGTTTTGTTGTTTGATGACCAAAATAGGTCAAAGAATTAAAAAAGTATTTTGTTGATTTAAATTGGACAGAGATCTTCACGAAAACAACCTGAAGACTCCAATGCATGACTTTTTTTTTTTTTTTTTTTTTTAAATATGGCTGCTTTACTTTGGACACAGTTATATCTTAGAGTCAACTCATTACTGATAAAATTCTCATATGAACACATCGTTATCTCACCTATCTCCTTAACTCAATAATACATGTAATACATGTCTGTTCATTTGTTATATCTCATAGATTCATTTATTATATCTTACAAAGAGTCAGCTGATTAATGAAAGGTCATTTTTTTTATTTTGGTGACACCGTTTCAAGATTTTTATATCTTGTTGCATTGACTCATGAAATCAAACAAGAAGTAAAATTATTAAAAAAAATAAACAAACAAACCTGTGGCAGGGGCTGAATCTCTGGAAATTGGAGATTGTTCGCTCAACTGCATGCCGTCTTGTTACAACATAAAATTTCTATTAGAAAATAGGAAAAAAGGATCTACCAAGTATGTGAGAGCAGCCTGACATCTTAGTGACATTTCAAATGTCTTCTCCATGTAATGATCTTTTTTTCATCAGTCACTTGGCAGGCTACCAGAGAACTGAGTTCATTATGAAGCTGAGAAAAATATGGTTTCCAAGGGAACAAGCCCCTACATGCAGCCCCTTAGGACTGTAGGCAAGATGAGGTGTTTGCACTCATGTATACTTCAGAAGGAATTGTGTAGCGTTTATGCATGCTTATGGAGAGTATGCAATAGTGTGCATGGCCTTGTGTGTGCTGTTTTTGTGCATGTGGACCCACTCAGCCTTGTGAGATAAATGGAATGAGGTAAATCACCTGGGAGATTGCAGCCAGGCCATCGATTTCACGGGTCATCAGATAACACCGGGGCTTGCTGAGCACATGCCCTTCAGCACTAGGCGAAGGCTATCATTTAGCCAGATCAATAGCTCTAATTACCCTGCTCCACCCATTGCAATAAATTCAGAACCTATCATATTGTCTTCAAAGAACTGGAATGACTGGAATGGGGAAGTATCACTATTGTAATCACACCCAACTTACGGTATTGTTAACAGAAATTTGATTATTTTTGGACATTTGGGGACCTATGGTCAGACATCCACTGCCGCCCCTTAGGGGACTGATCTTGTCATAATACTTTTAATAATTTTATAATACTTTATTTGAAATTTAACTTTAGACTATTCAACTTATGGTCTGTATCATCAACATCATATAGATTGATAAATTATAACATTTACATGAAGACTAGTCCCTGTCTTATCCTAATTTTAATCATATTTGGCATATGATCTGGTTATTCATAATCCTGTGTGATTCTTGCATTATCCAGGTTTCGGATCATCTGTGCATGAGTGTCATTAACTGAGTTAAAAGAAGTGAAGCAATTCAGATATGTTTTATAGCTGAGTAGCTCTGCATTTAGAAAATATAAACTTCTCATTCCCTGTATGTACTGTACTGTATTGTGTTGTATAGTTGCCTATAATATTTTCTATAATATCCATAGAGAGGATCAGTCAGTGTGAATCTGTTGCAGGAAAGTCTAGACAGGATTACTCAGAAACTCCAACTTCAGCATTAACAAAATACTGTTTTCAACCAACAGTAGCAATTTACAAGAGTGTTTACCTGCTAAATTTCACTAAAATAGACACGAAACTTATACACCGCTCACATCATTCATTGTTGCTCTCTGTCATATAATAAATTGAAACTACTGACTGCTGTTTTCATATTTTTTGTGGCTCAGTGGGTCACTCACTCACTGCTCCGAGCGGTCAGTGTTGTTGTAACTCAGCACAGTGAGGCGTTTTAGACAGCTGCCATTTCAAAAGCTAACATCTGTATTAATAGCCAATGCCTGTTCATTCATTTTAATAACAGATCATTGTTAATCATTACATTATTTCATATTGTTTAACTTTCTGAATACATAACCAGAGTTTTGGACACACCTAAAATATTATCCGCACCCTGGTTATGA
Organism: Thunnus thynnus; assembly: GCF_963924715.1. Lineage (NCBI taxonomy): Eukaryota > Metazoa > Chordata > Actinopteri > Scombriformes > Scombridae > Thunnus > Thunnus thynnus. Next base: position 11,139,000 of record NC_089517.1, read on the forward strand.
GTCTTGTCTAGGATTGTGTCACGATAATTGCATTGAACATGAGTAACCTGGTTATACGTACATGATTCTTACACAGCAGCATGAGTAAATTAACCACAGGGTCCCAAAGTAAGCAGCAGCATTTCGGGGCTTCTTGTTGAGAAAAGATTTGATTTTGTCATAACCAATCACTAGTGATAGACATATCCAGCCACTCTGATATTAATTTTAAATCGATATAGAGGTTGCATTAGCCAGCGTAAATGTTAGCTCAAGTTAGAGAATGGAGGAAGCTACTAAGAACAGAGATGATAATTGATATAAACTTGTATAGAAAAATAAAACACATGGCAGACTAGAGGATTCCCACAAAACGAAATAAGAGTTCCCTCTACTGAGTCCAGTGTTTTACTGTAACAGGCTGCCAACTTTAGTCCCGCACAAATGCTCTGATTGGCTCAGTTGTTTTTTTTCTGACAGCCAGTCTTTAGAGGAATACCAGACCTTTGAATCACTTTGAAATATGTGCTGTGATTCAGAGGTCTGGAACCAGGCTGAGATTCAGTCTGTATATTTGTTAATGTGAGAATGAGAGCTAGCAGCCTCTCACACCTATTAAGGAAGCACCGCAGCATGTTTCTAAGGTCTTATCAATCAAAGCAACAGCGGTTTTAAAGATGTTGCGTGGGTTACAAAATAAAACAGAAAGTTACTGTGAGATAAATACACTGATCACGAAAACAAGGACTGTCAGTTGCTAACGTGTTTTTTTTGTTTTCTGAGACACTTCACCGGATTCGAAACAAAAGTGCTCATGCAGTGTAAAAGGAAGCATGGGACTTTGTGATGGAGTTTCCCCTTCACTCGCTGGTCTAGTTAGATTTCCTCTCAGCACCACTTCTGCTTGATGTGTCATTAACTTAGCACACAACACGCACACACACACGGGCAAACAACGTCTCGTGTTAATATCTTCAAGCCGTCCACTTAAAAGCAATGCTGTTGTCAGTGTTATGCCCTCCCTCCTTCTGTCCCTCACCTCTAACATGCTGAGTGCTGCCCTCCTGCTATCTGGTTTCTCCACACTCAGAGCTCTGCAGTGGTCCACTTATCACTGGGGCTGGCAAGTTGCCCACTGCCCATCACTTTCCGTCTTTCGGCTCTCGCTTGGATGAAGAGAGCGGCTCTGTCACTCATGTGGTGGCAACTCTAATGTGTTCAACAGCCCAGAATTATCATGAGACAGTAGTGTGGATTTGTATGTTCATGCATGCATACATGTGCATGTTTGGGCTTCTTTAGTAAAGCCAGCAAGTACAAGGTGATATTACTTGTCATGTTTTAAAAGAAGACATAAAATTGATCAATTTTTAATTAATTCCAGGCTCCCTATTGTCTCAAAGAAGTGTGTGTTTGTTTTCACCCACAGTCATGTCTGTTTATATCTCTGTGTGTATATGTGTGTGTGTGTTCATCAAAGGTCTATCAAACCGTGCTGCCTCCATGCTGGCAGGACATCGCAATGCAGGCACATTTCCAAACACATCCAAACATGCCCAGCAGCGGGCCTCAGGGCCAGTGTAGCTGTTTAGCCCATAATAGTGACTGATTAGAATACCAGTGGTGAGAACTGAACCCAAAGCAGTTGTTGACAAGGGATATTAAGCAAAGTGGGGAGTCCAGCCGTGGGGATTTGATGATGCCACCAGGGAAACATGTGCTGGCCCACACAGTGGTTCTCTTTAACACCATAGCATCCAAACAGCTGATAACTCTATCCAGGGTCTAAAGAAGGGTTAGACCGCTTCACCCCACAGCCTTACAAGAGGAAACTGAAAACTAAATGATTAAGCTCCATGACAGAGCGGACTTGTGTCACCACTCTTCCATGGTTACAGTTTTTTTTCCATTGTTTTCTTGGCTGTTTGTCATCTTTCCTCTGGTTACTCTCACTACAAACACCACAACACTATGAGATGACTAGGAAGCGCCGATCCTAAATGCAAAATTTTATGTTACTGCTTAATTATACTTAATAATATCTTACTAATCAAGTTCCTTAGTGTTTAATAGAGGAAACACTTAAATCCACATTTATTATTTATTTATCGTTTATGTCAAAATGTATTTTTCTTTGTCTTCTCTGGCACTGCAGGTCCAATCCCTCAGTGAATTGACAAACTTCCACTGATCTTATTAGTACATCAGGAACTGAAGGATGCAGCAGTTCAACCCTTTGTAAACTCGTACCAACTCGATGGATTTTAAACTCAACAAACAAAACTAAATTATTTTCAAATGTCCATTGAGCCCTACCAGACTAAATAGTGCAGATAGTGCAGCATAGTGTTTTAAAAGAAGGATAAATACCCTTGTGCACTTTCTTGCTGAGAGTTACACGAGAAAATCAATATCAATATACACTAAATGTGAAGCTGCCACCAACAGGCAGTTAAGACTAAACAGCTGGAAACTCCTGACTGATTACCTCACGATAGCCACAAGACTCCACATATTAAATAAACATTCATTAAACGTTTGTTTGTGAGCTTTAAAGGTGCTGGTAGGCAAAGTTTTTCCAACCTTGGGACCAAGCCAGTTAAGTTTAGTAACTACTAATTTGCAAGAGCAAATACTTTTTAAAGAAAACATAATGCTTCCAGAATTATGTTTTAATCAACATAATAAGTAAACATTTAATGAACATATGAATATAATGTCTTCAGTTTGTTTTCTCCATAATATCCACCAAAGACAACTAAAAGATGATAAACGTTTTTATAGTTATGTTTAGGCAACTCAATATACTTGGTTGAGGTGACACAAGAAAGGACATGTTAACTTCTTTAATATTTGACCACAACCTTTATCTTTTCATAACCTTAACCAAAGTGTCTGACCACATGGAGGATGCAGGATGCACCTTATGGTCTCCGATGTAAAAGTGCTTTGTGTGCACAAAAAACTATGTACAAGAACGTAATAACACTCTCTGGACTTGAACATTATCCATATAGCAGATAGATTTCCTAAAAAAAAAAATGTATCAGCCAAATCTATTAAGTAGTATATAAATATATTTTTATAGGGGACAGACTTGGCACTAAAACACACACCAGTTTCTTTTATCACTTGTGTATTTTTGTTTTTTTTAAGTTTCAAACTACTGTATCCTGCAGAGCAGAAACACCATTAAAATTATCCTAAAATGTGAAACACGCTAAAGTATTAATGAGGTTTTGGTCTTTGGGGAAATCTAATGTAATTCATTTTGTCATTGACAGAGAGCTATTAGCACCGTCCAACATTCCCCCAGAGATCCACCCTCCATGTTTGATTGTGTTTCACTGCTCTACAAAGTGCCACCTCAGTGTAATGAGTTGTTCATAATTTGTCACCACTCTGCCTCTTTCAACAAAATAACCTTTTGTTCTGCTGCGCGGTCCACCTCACTGCACTCTCCCAGGGAAGGCTTTTAGGGACATCTACTTCGGAGAGGAAGGGCTGCACGATGCGTGGAAAAGGAACATGGAAGACGACATCTCTCTTTACTTACATTATTCATGCAGAAAAATGCATTTAGCTCCAGTCTTTTCAAAGCTAATATTATGTTAATAAGGACAAGGAATCGTGCCAGATATAGTGCACTTAATAAAAGGAAGAACATGCACCCACAAACATTAAAAAGGCTACTTTTAATGCACAATGCACCATGCACCGGTCTCATCCCTGTATGCATCGGTTTGATGGTAATGGTCCATTTAGGTTGATCTGAAGACATGGAGGCTGTGGTAGAAGTGATGCACAGGGGTGTCCACATCATGTTCTTGTGAGCAACAACAGTCTTTTAAGCAAAATTACTAAATTTCCCACAATAAAGAAGTCAATCCTAAAATATTGTGGGAATGATTAAAGACATTTTTTTTCTGATACCAAGAATTTGTTTGTGATATGATACTTTATAACACTGGAAAGAGCCAACAGCTTCTTATTGTTAGCCTTTTTCATTAGGTTTCAACCTGCACCCCAATATGATAGATGTGAATTAGTTTGAGCTACTTGAAACTAAAATAAACAAAATTACATAAAAAAAAAAACCTCATAAAACAAAAACCTCAACAGCAACATCTCTTTCCAGAAACAATATCCCAATCGTCTACAGACTGCATTGGCAACAATTTTGATTGGAACTACTTTCTACTAAAGAAGTAATCCCAGTTGTGACACTCACTGCCTGCTGGGTGAAACTCCACTATAGCCAGATATATAACAAAAAGCAAAAGTATGAGGAAAGCTGGCACAATCTGAAAATATTTCAAATGTACCACCAGATTGTAGAGACACCAACTATGTTAACAGACTTTGCACATGTAAAATGTGTGCTAGATGAAATTATGGCAGATTAGTCAGAGTTTAAGATAATCAACACACTGCTTCCCATTGTGAGTAAGTAAAAACTGTAATATTCTTCTAAATACAAGAAAATTACATTATTACCCAGTAAATTTCATGAAATATGTTCACTAGCCTACATTGTATTGTGACTTTAAGTGTTTAGTCTAATTTCAAATCATGTAAAAGAGACACAAAGGAAAGTAAGCTGCTCATAGTCATAGCCATATTTATATACACACTACAACTATTCATGCACATTCAATACCTACCACTTCTCTAATCCACAATATCTAAGTTAGCAGCAAGCAGTTTCTGCTGCTGTGCATTATTACAAGTGTTACGTACTTCTTTGCGAGTGCTGACGACTTCATTTGCTGTTTTTATCCAATTTTACAACACGATTGAATATACAGGTGAACCAGAAAATATATTCACATTATTATAGACTTCCAGTGAATGTATGAAAGTCACAAAGCATTATGTGGCCTTACTACAATCACTGATTTTATGTACTCCATATAAACCTACTTAAAGCCTCTTCTCACTGGATGTATTATTATTTGTTCACTTCCTATGTTCAAAAGCAGATGGGGGCATGGTCTTCTCTGACAAGGCTCCCTGCCAATATTAGTGGATCACACAGTCTTTAATTTATGACTTACTATAAGACCCCTTTATTTAGTGAAGTCTACACCAAAACTCTTATCATGTCAACTCTTCTGTTTGCTTCCTTATTTTGTTTGCTTAAAGGGCGTCAAGTAAAAAGTTCAGCTTTTGGTATGTATATATCCAAAGTGTATTTGTTTCTGATGCATATATCCAGAATGGAATTGTTGATTCCATTGTTGAATTTCCGCTTTTTAATATGCAGTTTCTATTTGACAAAATATTTTTTTTTATCTTGAAGACAGAAAAAGTCATATGTAATTCTTCACCAGCAGTAATTTAGTTTCTGATATGATATTGAAAAGAAAGACATGTATCAGTTTTGACTGATTAAATTGTAATTAGTGCATGACAAAATATCTTTAAAACTTGTGTGTTTAATTATTTGAAAAAAACAAAACAACTCAAAGTAGCTCTAGGTCCACTTACTAGCTTTTTCTAGAGCTTTCAACTGCATCTCACTGCCTTCCTCAGCAGATTATGGAGCACACCCTAGTAAGTGGACATTGATTTTGTTGTTGTTGTTGTTGTTTGGTCAAACTATTGTTTCCAAGGTCAGGCATGAACTTTCATGCTAAATGTTTTATGATTGTTTTTCTTTGCGGTCATAATGAAACCTGCATTCATTGCTTTTTTTGGCCACTTGGCGGCATTTCTTTGGCACACTGTAAACACATATCTTATAAAGTTATTATGACGAACATGTTATCAAACATTTGCGTATTGACACCTCCAGCAATAGGGAGAAACATTAGCATTCATTTGGTGTCATGTTTCCATCCACCTGATAAATGCAAGTACAATAGTCACTCTCCAGCAGATAGTTGCTAACTAACCATTTGGTCCTGGGCAGGTAGCGCATCAAGGTTTTATCTGGAGACAATGCTGATGAGAGTGATGAAACAAGTGGACAGATAAAACAAAGTTGTGGGCCGATAGTATGCACCAAATCTTTTGAGTAGTGTATGTCTTTGTGTGCTATTATTAGCACATCATCTGACAAAATAACACATGCACACTGGCTTATTATTGGAATATACACATTCAAGTACGTTATAAAGCATAAACATATTGCTTTCCAGATCTGAGGAATAATAAGTTTTGACTAAAATGCAACATTACATTTATGTCACTGCTGTCTATATTTGTATAAATGTGTTTGTCAGCAGCTCTAATCATCCACAGAGGAAACATGTTGAGTAGTAATGGCTCCTTGCCTACAAATACACGACTACATAGCCTACACACATCCTCTCAGTGGACATATGTTCCACCACTATACTGTATTCAGTTGAAACTAAATGAATATGCAAAAGAGGGCTTTCAGTTCAATCAGGAGCACAGAGCTGTCAAGTAGAGAAGATTGTTGCCAGAGGGGCCTCGCCAAAATTACAATTAAGCTGTCACAGCCAGAGTCAAGAACACCCTCTTCAAGCCTTTCTCTCATTAATTGGGATTTGGGGAGTACCTGGGTCTCCTTGGTAGCGAGGTTCAAGTGGTTGTTAGTGAATGACAGAGCGACTCCTTGAGCCGCTCCATCTTCCAGGCCTGAGAAGATGAGATTGTTACGAAACGTGATCAACAGCCTCTCAGGGGTCACAATGTGGAGCTTTAGCACCTACATGTGCTTTAGTTCCTGCTCTTTGTAGCATCACTCACAAATGTGTTTTAGAAACTGACTGAAGTGCCTCTCAAACAACAGACAGTTCTCTCATTCAAAGTACCACACACGCAGAACACCATCTCATCCAGGGTCAGGCTGTTTTAAAGTGGCTTTGGGAGCTGATGTCTTTATAATGTGTAGAAGACAAGCTATTCTAAGATTTACAAGATGACTACAATGTGAGCATATAGTGTCTATATAAATATCAAATAAAAAAACTAATGTGTTTAGACAGACATTAGTCCTGTGTGGAAAAATGCTGCCTTCTCATTCATTTGAATATTTGTAGTCTATACATGAAGTGCTCAAACTTTAGCCGCAATGCAACATAACATCATCCAGCAAGATTCTGCAAGCGCACATTGCTGGTGGATTCATTTGTAATGTAAATGCTGTATTTCTACAGTCGAACTTACGATTGTGACAATGAAAGATAAAATGGTTGCTGGACATTACACAAACTAGTCGACAAATAAAGAAAAGTTTTGACCTGATGATGGCGCTACATGAAAAGTCAGAGGATCACCAAAATTATTACAGTTTATCCTGTGTTTAATGCTGATCTCTGTACCAAATTAAATGGAAATGCATTCAATAGTTGTCGAGACTTTTTACTCAAAACCACAAATATGAACCTCATGAAAGTGCCGGCAGAAATGTCAGGAGATCACAAGTCATGAGGATACATCATCTGGGAACCATGGATGTCTGTACAAAATTTCATGGCAATCCATCTCATAGTTGTTAGCAATATTTCAGGTTAGACAAACCATGGATAAAATGGCTCATAAAGATCCACATAAAACACATGTGTAGTTATATAGCACTACATCCAAAAAGATACAGTTTAAGATTAAATAAAGAGGCTGCACTCAAAGAATGAAGATTTGCTGTTTTACGCAGTCTAAGAGAGCAGTCTGGGTCAGAGAGGTAACAACAATTAGATCTGTACTAAACCACATCTGCCTTGAAGTCATTTAGATGTGCTCCCAAAGATAGCAGTTAATGAGATTAAAGAACTGTGATCTAGCTGTGAGTAGCCAGCTGAGGGAGTCTGAGGTAGGCGGATAGAGCTGAAGACAAGCTGTACCGGCTCAGACCGAGAAGAGAATCAGCAGTGTAGGGGGAAGCTTTTGTCTCGGTGATCCCTCCAAATTTAAGTACTCTATTATTGTCAAACGAGAAAATCAGGATGAAAGCATGGATGTCAGAATTAGTCATATAAAATAATGAAAAATTTGTCAGGGGCATTTATTTGTGAGATCTATTATATCTGGGTATGTGTATAAATATGAGGATTGCGACATTTTCTTTTAAATTGAATCCAGTATGGTTTTTGGTTTCAGATTTATATTTTTAAAACCCTAATACTGTTCATAGAAACAGATATATTTGATGATATGTAAACTGAGACCTATTTCTATTAGGTTATTACTGTGTTGTTCTTTCACCAGGAGGCGAAAAGGCTGAGGTCTCCTGGTAAAACAGCAAGGTTTTAACACTGACAGCTAAATGACACTGCACAAGCAAAATGAAAACATGCCTTAAAACGACAAGTTTATGTTCAAGTGACAAATTACTCTGGCGATCATTCCATAACCCAAACCCTTCAGTTACTTTAACTCAATCCTTAATCTTTCCCTAACCCTAATCATGTAGTTTTTTGACCAGTCTTAAACCACACCTTAACCATAGCGGTGGCAGGTCAAACATGTTTTAATCATTTGTAAAAGTTTGGAAATCACTGACACATCATGTCCTCCTTTAGGTTTTTTAGCTAAAAGATTAGCTGATTACTTGATTAGTTAATTAACAACAATTATATATAACTGATTAATCTTTTAAATCAGTTTTTGGTTCTAAGGATGAACATTTGCTGGTTTCAGCTTCTTAAATGTGATGTTTTCCTGGTTTTCTTTGTCTTAAATGACAGTAAACTGAATATGTTTGGAGCTTGAATTGCTGTTTGGACGAAAGAAGACATTTGAAGACTTCGTAAGACTCAAGGAAATTGTGGTGGGCTCTTTTTCAATGTTTTCAAACATTTTATAGACTGCACGATTAATGGAAAAAGTATTTGGCACATCAATCAATGGTGAAAATAATCATTGGTTGCAGCCCTTCTTCAGACTGAAAATATAACGTATTGATTCCTTTACAGTTGCACAAATGGCTATGAGCTGTAAGAGGAATATTTTCCCTCCAACTTTCTAAAGACAGTCTTTGCTCTACTATTGCTACATATGAACTGAGCCATGCTTTAGGCCGAAGCTGGATGTGAAGGCTGGAACATGCCAGAGACAAGTATTCATTATGTCAGAGCTGTTGTTGAGCTGTTGTCAGGAGGACCAAAAATTCTAGTGGCATACTGTAAGTTGAAGGTACAACAGCAGCAATATGCTTATGCTGATCCAACTCATATCTGCCTATGGTGCAAAAACAAAGGCTATCTGTCTCTAGAGGCGCTACTGTGAAGTGTAAATTCCACAGCCTTGCTGGAAAAAAAAAAAAAAAAGACATCCCCCTTTGGCTTCTCCGTTGTTCCTCTACTTGTTTTTGCCACACAGAGACATAACGAAAAACCCCTCCAGGCACAAGACTTCACACAAGCCCTTCAATGCTTGGCAACTGACACAGGGGGGCTTGTTAAAAATACCCATGCTTCTTTACTGTCTTTAAGAACGAGTCTTGCTCCAGCCATCACATTGACAAACATGGGTGGGAAGAGAAAACTGATAGGAGGACAGAATGTGTTGAAACATTAACACACAAAAGAGCAATAAATTCAATCAATATTAAATGGGATTCAGTGGCTCAACCTGATGAAGAAGAGGAAGAGGCCAATTCCCCACAGGTTTTCCCTCACACCCACATAACCGTTCAAAAGACAATGATAGTGTGTCAGGCATTAACATGTGCAGGACTTTGCTCTGATCAATACAAGATGCATACTCTAGCAATTCTTGATTGATGAAATATTGATTTCAGTTCCTCCCTGTTCCTAATTTAACCCCATTAAACATCCAGCACTCTAGTTTAATTACCGACTTCAGTATTATAACACCTCGCTTTGCTGAGTGCCGAGGCTGTAAACATCATCTTGATGTGATCTGGGCCTGACACACTCTGAGAGTGATTAAGCAAATCAACATAAATTAATGAAACTAATAAATTACTGCGTGTGATGGCAATTTTCTCGCTTGTCTATGCTAATGAAGTTCTCAAAAACACTCTCCCTACAATGCTTTAATTATGTGCTTGTGCCATGAGATTTTTGTAAAACAGCCCTACTATGATGCTGCCATAAACCCAACAAATAAAAGCAATTATGATTAAAAGAAAACTGGAAACAAAATTTAGATTTAGTCCCCTAGCTAATGGGATTAATTTACTGTATATGAAGATGCACTTAAAAGACATCACGCAGTGTTCCCACACATTTTCATTTCTTCATCTGAATTCTTGCATTTCAATTAAACTTGTGGACCATCCTCAGTGTTAAAACACTACAAGAACCTTTCAAACCTGGTTCTCAGCCAACACTGACCATCTGTGCGCCACATTTCGAGCAAAGGTTGAAATAGCCAAGAGTATCAAGGAGATTTTCCTCGTGCGCCTAGAGCAGCCAACACATAAAAGGACTGGATGAAGAACTACAGGCACAATCTGGATACTATTCAGAAGATAGTTCGATTAAAAGCAGCAGCTGACAAGGTGAACAAGCCAAGAGTCTCCTCGCTGTCTCAGTTAACCGCAGTCCTGCTTTTCAAAACAGCATTGACAAGCTGGGTCTCAACATAATTGGACAAGCAACTGATTACATTTACAGCTGAGTGACAACGCACCAGGAGAGGAAATGAAGTCATGAAAGTTTACCCTGTGCAATTTTGTAAATCATTACTCTGAAATTGGCCTAAGATCACATTTGCTGGCTCGGTGCTGTGCAGGCCGGGCCAAACATCACATTTGGGAAATATAAACTTAAATCTATAATACAAGGATTTCATATTAGAAAGTGCGGCTGGATATCGTCAAATGAATGTGCAGTTTATGGACAATTTATGAGACAGAAAGTCCCAAGCAATGATGAGAAAACAGTCTCAGCGTGGCAGAACTGTTCAGGCTTTCTGCTCCTGAGAACTGAAGCAGTGCAGGTTGCTAACCTCCCTCGTCAGATGTCCTCACCAATACTATAATTTGGTTTCCTTTGAGAGCTACAGTACTTAGCCCTGTTGCCAAGGCTGAGTGAACAGCTTCCCCGCTGGACATCTTAATGAGATCTGCACAGGTGTCACCATAGTTTCACAGCTGTCTGGAGGCTCCTACATAAAAAGACAATGCACAGAAGTGGAACAGAATATCAGCACAAATATTTCACCAAACAAGCAAATCCTGCTTGATTTCAAGGAACAACAAGAGCCGAGGGAATGCCTCCACTTCATACTGTTTTACATTCTCTATCTGCTGTTGGGAACAGACCAAGATTATAGTTATGCTAGAAAATAATTAGTTTGTATGATATGTTGTCCAACCATGCCAGAAGGCAAATGTGTGTACACTTAATCCAAACAACCACAATCAAATAGGGGGTAACGGTGCATATTTTCAGATCATCTCTCCTGGAAGGCATTTATAGTGTTGCACTTGGTTGTACATGCAAAAAATGTCGGAAATTGTGTAACGAATGAAACAAGAGAACTCAAGGGAAATTCTTGGATACAGCCCCCCCCCCCCCCCCCCCCGGACATCTGAAAGGTATGGAGGGAGGGGGTTTCCCAAGCTGTTCAACTATCCAAAAAGCAGTTTTGGTAGAGTGTACTGGTGCTTTAAGAGTCTGTAGTTAGCTTGTGGCTCTGTGAAGCTGTACTTAGACACAGAGATGTTTTGAGCTAAGATGCTGATGTTAAATAGGTAGAATGTCCACCATGTTGACCATCTTAGTTTAGAGTGTTGTCATGCAAACATTTGCTAATTAGCACTAAAAAGTACAGCTGAGACTGATGGGAATGTAATCAGTTTTACATGTATTTGGTCATTAACCAAATTACTGGACAATGTGAAAAGTCAAGCAAGCACTGAAGTTATTAGGATTTGACCTCTGGGGACCAATAAGTATCTGTACAAAATATCATTGCAATCCATCTTATAATTGTCGAGATATTTCAGACTAACCAACTGACCAACACTGCCATCATTAGAGCCATGTTGCTAGCGTGGCTAGAGGTCACAGTCTCTTATCTTTTCTCTCTACAGTATGAACTATCCATTGAAGCTGAAATCCCATGAAAAAAATCATCATCAGCATCATCTTTACAGAAAAGATGATCACTATCACTACAGACTATTCTGCGAACTATCTTCCTACACTGTGACATCGCAGTTCTATACTTATTCATCTCTCTTAAAAAAGGAAATTATCTGCTGCTCTTTCAAAGGACAAGCCATTCACTCCTGGTAAATAGCTAAAGCCTATCTCTAACAAATGAAAATGTAGCAGAATATGGTAGAAAAAAGCGTCAAATGGAGAATTGTAAGCTTCACCGCTGTCACAAATTGAGTATTCAGCTCAATGCCAGTCTCCTCTCTTTGAACGTTTCACATGAATTACTTCTTTAAGACCCAACTAATTTTATATTCCCGTGGCAAATGTCTATTGTTGAATGGCAATGTCAGTTGTTGATATTCACTTTAAGAAAACCTCTCTCATAGTCTGTTGTTTTAATGTCTCCAGCATTCACCTTTTACTCTGTGAAAGACAAACATCTGTCAAATGTCCCTGAAATAAGTAAGTATTCATTCATTTGGACCACATTTAAATGCATAGACAGGTAAAGTGTTAACACATTATGTATAAAACATTAAAAAACAAAGAAGAAAAATAACAAATGGGATATAAGTCCCTTTTATAAACACATTTAAATACTGAAATTAATGGAAACAATGTCAACATGCATGGGTTTGTCATACTTTAGCACATGCATAACTGTTTTATTTAACTGAATTAAGTCTGGTAGAACATTTTTGACTCTCAGCATCAGTATATCTACAACAAACAACCTTTTATCACTCCTGTTGTCACAAGTACCAGGATTTTTCCACTCAGTACTAACAGGCAAAATAACAGTCTTATTAACCTTTTTAACCAGTTATTAACCAGTTTTTTGTACTATTAAAGGAGATCTAGAGGTTATTACAACTTGGGCTTTATTTTTGTGGCTCCGGCCATTGGTTCCATCAGTTATAATAATATCTACTCACCAGTAATGAATCCCAGAGATCTCAGAAAGCAGCATCATCACTAAAAATGGGTCCAAATACGTTATAGACATTTTTTTTTAATTATTTGGAAAAGAAAAGAACAGATGAACAATCCAAATTGTCCCTGTTAAAAAAAAAAAAATCAATCACAGTTTACAGCCCGACTTTCTGGTTCAACTTCAACCTATTATACTTGCCATAGTTTGAACCGCCTTCCTGTGCAACGAAGGATTACTAGCGATTATTATGAGTATGCCTACTTTTGGTTTTACTTACTGAATCAAGTAGTAGCTAATCTAGCTAAACTTCTGACTTGCTTAAAACCTGTATGATCATCTGACCCTAGTGCTGGTTGTTCCATTTGCAACCTCACCACATCTGGAGTTCTCATAGCCCATAAAACCAATGAAAAGCTATGAAAATAAAAAACAAGTCATAATAAATTGTAGTTTCCTTTAAATACAGCACCGGTGTCTGGTGCTGCATGTTCCAGCTGGCTTACATACTCCCATTGAACATGTCTTGGATGAACTTTAACGCAGCATCTTCAAGAAGAAAAGAGCTTCCACTCATCAGCTTGGACAGCTGCGTGAAGCACCTGATATCTTAATGATAAGCTTTAAGGCCAGATCACCACAGGTCCTATTGTGAGTTACAGCCATGATGTGAGCAGCTGTTATCAGGTGGCCCAAAAGTACTGTAAAAGTGTTCCTCTCTTGTGAATATTTTCAACCAAACTGAAGTATAATTTCAGATATAAAAATCAAGCCCTTGTGAAAAGAATAGTGAGTGCCTATAAAACTGTAAGTAGGTGTTTCACAAACAATACAGACAAAACAAGACAGAAAAAAATCCAATATTTCAGTCTGTATGATTTATATGCTGTTAGCCTGAAGCTAATTCGACAGCCAGCAGAAAACTGTTAAAAATCAGAGCTGCAAAGTGTTATAGTTTCTTGCCATGCCAAATAAAATCTAACATAAAGCAGCTACAGCATTTCATATACCGTATCCATGGAGGACATAAAGACTGTGGTCTGTAATACTTGTTTTGTCTCTGCAGAAACTGGAAGCTCTCAACACTTCCGTGCACAAGTTCATCTTGTGTCCGCATTGAAAACCGTGGAAATCGAAGCTGCACGCTGTTTACCTCTGAGGAAATCAAATGAGCGGAGACTTTCCAATTAAGCAAATATCCATGGATCAGAGAGAAGTTAACTCAGTTTGTTTTGTTTTGCCCTGACTGGCACGCTCAGCTCTTCTCTCTACGTGCAGAAGAGTGTGTGTCACAGCACTTTTTCCTGATGAGTCCAATGTGATCTGTCATTCTCTCTGTCATTCACTCTCTCTCTCTCTCTCCCTCTGGACTGCTTCCATCACTCGTCCAAGTGAGAGAGTGGCGTGACAGTGATGTGATGGGGCTACACAGACTGTCAAGATGGATTGCTACCCCAGGAGATTTGCAAACACACACACACAAACACAAAATGGACATGTGACACTCAAACGTACAGACACAGTCACACATGCGTGCATTCACCCATATTCACACACACAATCGCACACATGCATGACCATACAATCACAGATTCTGGTGCATGCACATACACACACGGTCCAGTGAACTCCCAGGCCTGTCAGCCGAAGGTCGCTCAATCTGACACAGTGTTCCAGTTGGAAACAGGCCCAGGGAGGCATCATGGCTTCACTGCCTCCACTACAACATGAAACACACATACACACACACCTCTCTCGACTCTCAAACACACACATATTTAGGCACACACACATACACATTTCATTTATATAATTGCCCATTTGAAGAGGAGCAGTTTTTGGGGTAGAATTTTCACATGCAAACATGAGCTCTGCTTTGAAAGTTGTATGAGTAAACACTGATGTTCTGACAATATGAACATACACATCAACCGCAAACAGAAGGCATATGACCCTGTAACAGACCTGTGCAAAAAACCCTTCCTTCATACAAACACACCTCTGTGCCCTTTATACCACACACACAAACACACCAGTCAAGGATGATCAGTGTGAATTCCTGCCAAACAGTGCTTCCTCTCCTCCTTGACACACACACACACACACACACACACACACACACACACACACACACACACACACACACACACACACAGAGGCCTAAACCCACAGGACAGCATGTCAGGCAAAGATCTGAGAACACATTTTCGACTTGGCTGAGCAATCGAGCGGCCCGGGGGTCCACTCGGGTGCTGGTCTCTGCCCACCCTCCGTCTGCCCCTCCTTCTGCATCACCGATCAACAGCAAGTAGCCCATGAGGTCAGCCAGACAGCGATGAATCCATACTCTGCTGGCACAGCTGCCTGTAAGACTCAATTTCTGTTATTCGTCCTTTATCTGTGAACCAAGGACTGTTGCTTTGTACGACAACCTTATCCAGAGGTTGTGACTCTGGCAGCTGATGTTCACTTGATGGATACTTAACTGATGATGTGGTGCTTTTTCGAGGACATTGTGCCGTGAATATAAAGCAAACTGTAATATAAAGAAACCAACAAAAAGGTGATGTAACCCTACCATTACTATGGTAACTTGCTATTGCTCTAAGCTATTAAGGTTAACTGATGCTGTTAAAGGTGTATTTACATCAGTAATGTGTTTAAACAAAGCAGGAAAAAAAATATTCTGAACCCTGATTAGTTGAGAAGCACACAAAAGTCCCATTTTACATCTATAAGTCAAACTCTGCTGCACAAATCTATATTCTCAACAGTTAACAATGGATCAAATGTCAGTGTTGTGTTACCCTGTGTATAGCTTGTTCTACTGTAAGACCAGTAGTAAAAAAAAAATCCCAATGTTTTAATAATGTACTTGAATATAACAAAAAAAAGTATGGTTAAACATGTTGCAGACTGAGCCTTTTAACAACGAAGGAAAATAAAAGTTGAAGTCTGAAATGTTAATGACAAACAAGCTTGAAATAAAAGTTTTGAAAGATTTTATTGCCAGTGAAAGCGATCAGATCATTGCTCAACTTCTGCAACTCAAACAGACACTGATCGTTTTTCAAGTGGGAAATAAATAATCTGTACAAGGTGAACTCCTCATTCTGATAATGGCAGGCAGGAAATGTGTATCATGAGTTCTGTGGCTTCTTTTTCTGTATATCAAGATCACAATATACTCTTTATCCGCTGAAACAGTATTTAACTCAGTCAGCGTTTACCATTCTGTGTACGATAATGAAAACATAGGTCAGACAAATAGGAACAGGCTCATTTACCAAAAATACAAACATGAAGGTTTTTTCAGCATTTATGAATGATTAGCACTGCATTAGTTGAAGGACTAATTAGGCCTCAAGAGTGTGGACCCCGTTATTAGCACACACTTGTCATTGTAGCACAGAGGAGAGCATATTTCCGTCCCGCTGCTAAGAGCCAGGTGGCCTTTGTTTGTGAGCTGTAGATGTTCTCAACAGCAATCTTTCCTCTGAAGACCTGTCTGCTCCTCTGTGCCCCACTTAGACCTCGAGTCTGAAAGCCACAGGGGAGATGAAACACACACAGGCACAGAGGAAGTGGTGGGGGAGGTCACTCTAGTACAGAGACAGTTTATGGTACAACACAGACTGCGTCACAGACGAGGCCGTGTCAAAACACAGACTCGGAATACCTCAGCCACCACCAGCTCTGTGTTTGTGAATGTGTGTGTCGGTGTGATTGTGCATGCAGATGTGTGCATTAGTACCGTGAGAGAAGGAGTCAGTAGCTCACAGTTCCTTGTCGTTATTTTTAACCAGAACTGTGGTGGTTGAATGGGGAAGTGTGTCTGTCTGGGTTTGTGTCTTGCTGTAGGCGCACCAATCATCTCTCTCTCTCTCTTTCTCTTTCTCCAGCTATCTCTGTGAGAGAAAAAAGGCAGACAGAGAGAGGAAATAAACTATATCTTAAAATAAAAAGGGATACGCAAAGCTAAGCTGCTACTATGTGTTTTGATGTTGAGCTGAACACGGCGCTGTGTTTAACAGTGTTTTGTATGTAGTGTGTGTCTGTGCAAAACCGTCGTGCAGAAAGCAAAATGAGAGGAAGAGAGGAAGTCTGCTAATGAGCAGTGTGTGTGAGCTCCGTGCTGACAGTCACTAACCTCACCACTCCCAGACACACACATGCACACATGTCCTGGGAGACAAGTGTGGAGAAAGTAGTCCCAGTGTGAGAATAGTAATTAGACTCCCATCCATTAACACAAGGGGCTGTGGAGGAGGATGAGCAGCAGGTGTGTGGGTGTATCGGTGTGTTTCTGCCAGTGTGTATATGTGTATGTCTGTGTTTTTCCTTTGTGTGCATGTACATAATAACCATGTGCGAATACATTGTTAATTATGCGGAAGTCTTTGTGAGTCTGTACGCCCGTGAATATAGCTGTACGCTAAAAACACTGTGCAGGAGTGTGAGTGTTGACCCTAAAGTATGGATGCATCTGTTACAGGAACTCGGCAGCAGGTGTGAACACAACACAAAAAAAACGAGAAAACTTGTTCAAAGACGGGTTTGTTTACACATTCAAAGTCAATGAGGCGCAGAAGAGGAAAAACTCAAACTACAGTGTTTCCTCAACACATCCTGGCTTAGCCGGCTTCAATTCCTTCACACAAATAAACCCGAATTCTAAGTAAATGATATGTATGTAAAGTCTGGCATAGCACTGGTACTTAACTACATCATTTCGTCGTAAAATAAGATACAATTTATATGGATACATACAGAATATGAGGTACAGATTACAGGGTTTGAGCCAGAGTGGACCACTACAAAATGTACCAACACTATAACCCAATTGTCTACCATAAAATCTAGAGCCAGATCAATGCTGCTAGCAGACTTTTTCCATTTAAGATTTTATCAGCAGTATATATTGTTTATTTTGGAGTTAAAATTGGCCAAACTGTAAAATTAAACCGTTGGCTGTAGCTGGTAAACATGAATCAGAGGCTTGTGTCTGTATGTTCCGCCAAATACGGTTCGTTAGAGAGAGAGAAATGCTACACTGTATGGTTTTGACATTTAAAAAGTTAGTAATGATTGTGTCTTATTGCTTTCCAAAATGACAGATTAGTGAGTCTGTCTGTAAAGTTAGCTAAGGTTAGCTAATGTTACGTTAGCTCAGCAGCCAAAGTGGGGATTGAGAGCTGTCAACAAGATCAGTTTAGATCAAAAACCTAAGTATAATAATATTCTTTTGCAGTGCTCTACAATGTTTTACAGTTTTGACTATGTCCCACTTGGATGGAGCAGTGACCCCCAAGTACTAATACTGAAGTACTGGGCCCATCTGACCCCCTTGCAGAAAAACACTGAGGGTATATAATGTAGAACATACAGTAGAAAAAATATGAACAATCAAATCATCATTTTAAAACACAGACAAGATGTGATGTGATGATCTGTAAGTTAAAACCCATGCAAGTGTATGTTATCACAATTAGTGGTAGCATAATGTGCACATTATCCACATTAAGCTGTGTAACAGGCCATAACCACTGGGTGTATCAGTCTATCATTCACAATATGTGATCACAGCCTGACACCATGTGCTATTACAACACAACTACTGTAACCGTACAATCAGCATTCAATCACGGTTTATTTCATTGTTCCAAACATGGTGTCTGAAAGGAAATCTAGCTGAACTGATCTCTGATTAGCCCCTCGGGCCAGACTGGTTGAGAATACAGAATGATGCAACGTTTACATGTCACCTGATGGGATTCTTTTTATGTTCCGTATAATGAGATCCCATTAGCTTACATTCTCCCACAGGATTTTGAACCAATAATTTAAGAGATTACTGGTCTCTTGATGAGGTCAGTAGGTTTGTAGGTTGGAAGGTCTTGCCAGAGGCGATGGTGATTGCTGGCCTCGCTGTGGAGACACCTGTGGGAAAGGCCCACCCAAGTGACTGTGTGTGTGTGTGTGTATGTGTATGTGTGTGCGTGTATAACCTGAACAGTTTTGTCACAAAACTCAGAAGGGAGAACTGAGTAGAGCAGCTTGAATGTGTGTGAGAGAGAAAGAGTGAAAGGAAAAGCTTGTGAGTGTGTGAGTATGCTGTGTACAAACCACAGCTTTGCTCCATGCTGTAATTTACCCTGCCGCCAAAACCACCGCTGCTTCTGCTGTTGCTGCCTAGCGCTGTTGCTGCCTAGCGCTGTGGCTGCGCTTAGCTTCTTTGGCTGTCTCACTGGCTGGGGCTGGCTAGCACTCGTAGACGGGGGTTATGCTAACCCTATGACTGTTTGTTTATCTTGCAGCCAGAACCGACCATTAAAAGTGGGCCCTCAGTCAAAAGCACAAAAACAGACGCTTGTCATGTTCGAGGGCTGTAATTGTAGCTCTCGCATGATGTTTTTATTTTCCCCCTGACCTCGCTGCATAAACTCAAGAAGCCACTTAACATTGGGCTTGGCTTGCCAGAGCCCAGAGAGAGAATTAGGCAACATGCAGTCTAAGGAGACAAAATCTTCTCCTCCCTTTTTAATTCATAGCTGGGAGCACTTGCTGCTGCTGTCGCTTTTGTCTTTACCCTCGTCTCCCGACCATATAAAAGATTAGGTACTTGTTGCTTGGTTGCGTCTCCAATCGCTCCTCTTAAATCTTATGGATCATCACTGGCACCGACATCAACTACACTGCAAACTTGTTGAATGCTACCACACAAGCTGTAAATGCTTTGTTTACTATGGGAAACAGACGTCTTCAAATTAGCCTCCTGCAGATTACTATGTGCATAAAACAGCCCTGCCCCACAACTGCAGGGATTTGGATAAAACATAGCTTATATTTCAACATCACGCCAACAGAAGTGAGCCCATGCTGTCTCACTTCCTTGAAATGTTGACAGAATAGGGCTCAGAGGTTTCAAACTTCACTTGTGGTTGTCATCAATTAAGCTGGAAACACAGGGTACTCTGGGGACACATTCTCCTCCTCTCTAGCTCTCCCTCTTATCCCTCTTTCTTTATCTGAGTCTATGTCTGCTTAGTGTCATTATGAAATGTGCAATTATAGTCACACAAAAGCAACAGCCTTCCATGCCATTTCAGCTATCGGCTATAGCAGTGAGAGAATAAAAAGAGGGCAGAAAAACACCAGAGTGAAAAGAAAGACAAAGCAATTCAAGAAAAGAAAGAAAGGGAGACAGGAAATTGGCTTGGTTACCATTTTCTATGTGACAGGAGTAATTGACAATCTTGAGCCACGCCAGGGGCGTCTCATGTGGTGAGGCAGAGGAATTTAGTGAGATTAAAGGTTAAGACAAGCTAATTACTTCAATAAGACATCCAGACATGTTCAATGCTGTTGTTACATCAACGTACAATCTAGCAATGCCAATGATTAATTTGAAACTGCGGTTCACAGAGGAATCAGAGATACCAGCAGTACACGTTTCTCAAATGTAATTTGTTGACAGATAAATACAACAGAGCAATATCAAAAAACTACACAAATAAACTTAACATTCCAGATATTACACATATTTTCTTCAAAACATAGGATAAGAAAGATCTATGCTCCTCAGCATGGGCGCCTGGTAATGTTTTAAAATGGGGGAGCAAACTTGGAAAGATACATATTTGGCATGGGAGGGGGAGTGGGATGGGGTTAAAGTACAGAATTGTAATTTAAAACAAATTTCCTGCATTTCTACATCACCTAATCTCTTGGATTAAGTTAAAAAACAGCCACCTGTACTAATCTAGATTAGTTAGATTGAGGTTGCTATGAAAAGCAAGTGGATCAGGACAGGAAGTGATTATTAGAAGAATATTAAAAGGCTATTTTATATTTGAAATTATATTTATAAAAACATCATGTAGCCTAAAATGGTTGTAGGTTGCAGGCTACTACACCATCTTCAAGGTCAAACAAAGACAATTTATATGAATAAAATAGTCTTACAACACATCACAGTATGATTTGGACAAGTCTAACAATTGCAAAAAAGTACAAACAATTTGAATGAAATGGCCTCACAACTAAATAACCTAAAAACCTATTATTGAGAATCGTGAGAAGGTTTCAGAGCGACAGAGACAGAATGTCTCTGTAACCAAAGTCACTCACTGTTTTTCCACTGCGTGAGAAAATGGACGTGTGATGTGAGAGTGTGTGAAGTGTTAATTTCAGGGTCAGTGCATGAAACTCGCGGCCCTGGTGTAATTGTACACAAAAACCGTGGTCTGGTACGTATCTTGGGTTTGAGGTCTTCGTTCTTTTAGTACAACAGGGAAAACAAAAGAAACACAAAATTAGTTACAGAAATGTTTGCATATGGTTAGTAATAACAAAAAATAAACAAATTGCAACATGTCATAAGGTTCTTCATTGTTGTTACAAAAGCCTCCAATCTGCACAGACTGAAATATAAAGTACATGAACACTAAGACTCTGCAGCCATGCAAGCAGCTGTATGCAGCTGTACTAACAGTGGTGCTTTGAGCTAAATGCTAACGTCAGTATGCTAACATGCTCACAGTGACAATGCCAATGTGCTGATGTTAAGCAGGTAAAATGTTCACAGTCTTAGCAAGTTACTGTAGCATGTGAACATACACTACTTACTGCATCACAAAATACAGCTGAGGCTGATGGGAATGTCATTAGTTTTGCAGGTATTTGGTTAATTTCCACCAAAATATTGGACAAATTAAAAATTGGACATGATGATGTCGCTAGATGAAAGTTCAAAGGATCACCAAAGTCTGTGGGACACCATGAATGTTTGTACAAAATTTCACAGCAATCCATACAATAGCGATATTAGACATTTGAGTCTGGAACAAAATGATAAACCAACCTGCCAACCGACTAACAGATCTAACCGATAATGCCATCCCTACACCCATGCTGCTAGTGTGGCTAAAAAAAGTCCAGTAAGATGAGTGCAGCATATCTATAAACAAATTAAATCAACCATTAAAGACAGTAGTGCATTTTAAAGTTTTTGACAACAGAGTCAACAGCTTTGCTTACAGTAATTTTACCGCTCTACGATGAAAAAACCAACAACATAAAAAAAAATCACACACTGCGTTGACCTAAAATCACCTTTGACTCCATTTCAGGCTCTTACCCAGTATCATTGCTCAGTCTCTCAAGTCTCAGTCTCTCATTCAGGCATGCCACTCGCTGACAGGCAGGACAGACAGATGGACAGACAGATGGGCAGACAGACAGGGAGTGGTGCCCCTGCAATGCCACAGTGGCATAAACGATGAGCTGTCAAAGCCCAAGGGTAAATTGCTGTGGAGTAAATATATGCTCCAGCATGGTGTAGGCCTTGCCAGGTCATTGTGGTGGGTGTATTGTGTGTGTATGGAGGAAGCCACTGTGGTACATGAGTCTGTGTGTGTGTGTGTGTGTTTATGTATTTGTAAAGATGTATGGCGTGCCAGTGGAAAGTGAGAGGAATCCACATCTGTTAATAGTCTGAGCTCCACTTTGAAAGAATCTCAGAGTGTTTGTTGTTCTGGACGTGACGGGTAAACACAGGATTTTTAAAGTTTCCTTCATTGACTTTGGTTTTTGCAGTGTCTTGTCTGTGGTGAGCTCCACTCATCAGCAAGCCAGAAGACCAGAAGAAAAGAACAGGAAAGGCCGCCTTTGCCCTTTTGTGGCACCAAATAAGTGACGGTCCTTCTTGGTGTCCCACACTAACCACATCTAGAGGAGTCCTCCTCAAACCTCCACCCTCTGCTTTGCTGGATTAAGTCTCCTGACCATCCCACCCAGTGACTGAACACTGAGGCCTGGGTAGCTGGCTAAGGCGAGGCGGTTGTCTGAATGAGACCGCAGGCCGTCTTGGCTGACTGCTCCAGCCTCCTCGGTAGACCTTCACTAAGGCTTCATTACAGACTTGAGAGCCAAGGGCTGGACCACACTGCGTGCATGTGTATGTGTGTGTATGTATCTTGGAGGCCATTTTTGCGTATATATGCGTTTGCGTATGCATGTGAGTTTGTGTATTTGTGTTTGCTCGTGTGTGTCTTAATTTCTCTCCGTGTGCATCTGTGCCTTCACATTACGTGTTTAATGTGAACATGTGTGTTTGTATTTGTATGGTTTGCGCACACTCCCCACACTTAAAGGCAAATTAGAAAAAAAAAGAAAGTTCCAAGATTGTCGAGTCCCCACAACTAGAGACTTCACCCATGTTCAGACGGACCCCAGGTTTTAAAAATAGCAGTTATCTTTAAATAACCACCAGCAGGAGTTCGCCCCGTGTCTTTCATGGACCAGAAAAAGACTCAACTCTCTTCAGGCTTGAATGAGTGGCAGTTTTGGGTTATGCTGTAGTTTAAGGAACATTCATGATGCATCACCCGACTTCTTCCCTCTCTATAACAAGCACAAACAGACGACCTCAGAGCTCAACCATGAGGCCCTTTGAGCCAAACGTTGACTCAGATGACACCAAGTCAAGATGGTGATGTAACTGAAACGTCGTATGAATCTGATGATGTAATAATATATTATTCAAATGTAAAAACACATAAAAATACATGTACATATACGTGAGAAATGCAAGAAAATAGCAGGCAGTGGCAAGTTACTTGTCGAGAATGACCTCCAAATTTGGGGTGAGTGTGTTTGTGTGTGTGCAGTCTCCCAAGTGCCCTGGATGTCACGCTGTCCTGTCAGTCAGTGTAAATGAGTTCGCTGTGGGGCTCTGCTGGGTCAGAGAAGTCACAGAAGCCTGTCTGAGCCAATCCACACACAAACTGCATCTCTCTGTCTATTTTCTCTCTTTCTTTCCTCCCTCCATCTTTACATTGTCTGCAGCTGCACTCCATTTCCATCCGTCGATTCTCAATTGTCTTCTTTCTTTATCACTTTTTCCTCTTGCCCTCTCCACCCTCCCTCTTTCTCTTTTTCCCGTCCGTGCCCATTTCGCCCATCGAATCTCTGCGTTCAGCCCTCTCCATCACTTTCATCGTCATACCTGGATCACTTTATCTACTCTCCTTCTCCCATCCCTCTGCCTGCCCTCGCTGTCTGTCCTTCTCTCCCAGGGGAGTAGTAATGGGATGATGGGTGGGTGGGCGGTCATCAGGAGTTTTGCCATGCGGCAGAGGCCTCTCTCACCTCCCACCACCTCCTGCAGCCATCCATCTCCATAAGCACACACTGACTGCGAAGCCACAGCCTGCCTTCGGCCCTTCAGACTTACATGCATACACTTACACTGAATGCACATACAAAAGTGCAAGCCAAAAGGCCCCTTTACACTATGCAATTTTGAACCGTCTGAGACGAAAGTTGACAATTGTGAGAGAAACGTGGTAAAATCTTTGATCGTCAATCCAAAAGAATCAGAATATGACATTAAATGCACTGAATACACTGGCCGGTGTGACATTTTATAAAATACAGTTGTTCTGCTTAATATATCCATGGCACAAAAAAATTAATAAGTAGCATGACTTTTCTGCATTTTCAAAACATATGAGCAACACAGATGGATGACAAGCTGATAACTCTGCTTACATTTACTTTTTTCTATTTACATCGTAGCGCTATGATTCAGCACACAATCTGACAGCCTCAAATTGATATCGTAGAGTCAACAAGATTTTAGGCGCCTTAACACTATCAAAACAAAGTGATCTGATGGACAGTACGCAGAAATGAACTCTGTTGACATGATTCAAAGAGGAAACCAAACTAAACACAGACACTCTGACCTTGTCTCAGCACAGTTGTAACACAGCCCTCTATAGCTTTACCTGCTTCACCTAACCAGACACCTACACTTGTACTGGGATGATCTCTCGCTCCTCTATCTCGATGTCGCTCTCTCTATCTCCCACAGTCTCTTTCTTTAGAAAAACCCGGAAGCAATTTGTCCCTGCAAAGCCCGTCTAATAGCAGCCTGAAATCAATGTCTAAAAGGCAAAGGCCTCTCGCCTCAGAAAGCCTGCAGCATAGCTCCTCTACCAAGGCTTTAAATCACTAGATTATTGGTTTTATGAGTGTGACCCATGTGAAAATAATTGCTAATGTTCCAAGAGTAACCAGTGGAAAGGTGGGTAATGGGGCAATTTATAAATTCTGATTGTAATACATGGAAAGCATCCAGGCCATCTCCTCACTGTTATTTTATGGCTGCTCATAAAAGCCGGCCAAGTAGCACAACAGTTGCAGCGACCACAGCTATTAAAATCAATACTGCTGTCACAAACACTGTTGTTGCTGCTTGTCTGGTCTTGGAGGAGAGGGAAGCCTCAGGACCAAGAGAAGCAAACCAGATTGTAACAATATATATATGTTATATACTGAGAAGATAGTGGGTTTTGGATAATGTATGTGTGAAATAAGTTCCAAAAATAATCAGAACACAACTTCAGAAATGTCCATGCCCATATTTCTTGGCTTGTACTCGCACAATAAATATACATGTGAATATATGCAATCATGACTGTTAAGTAGTAAGTACATCATTTTGCAGGAGTGATCAACAAGTTCTACAAATTAAGTGACAATAAATCTGTTGTTGTTGCCTCCCTAAACGACCCATTTTCTGATCTGATGCCCCTACAGCCAGGAAACCATTGTTTGTTGTCCGAAGCCGTTACAAATCACTGTTACAAAAATGATTAATCTGACACTGCTATCGCTAAGTTTAAGTTTAGTTAGGTTTAGGCACAAAAAAGAGTTGGTTAAGGTTAAGAAAAGATCATGGTTTGGGTTAAAATAACTCATTTGTTAAGGTTATTGAAATATCATCATACTGGTTCAAAGAAACCAATTTTTACTGTTAGTAGGCAATGGGAGTTCAACATTCTGTCACCCTGACCTCCTCCCTACTCGGACTTTGAGGCTGTAAAACATCAAGCTACTTTCCCCTTTGCTCCTAAAAGTCATAAGTCATAATTCACACAGCTATGGGTCTTTGTCAGTTAAGCGTAAACATATGTTGTTTTAAGACATTTTTCAAAAACGATTGATACGGCTGTCCCTCTTGGAAGGACGGTCTAGATTTAATATGTTCTTTTGAAATCCATTATAAATGATGTGACACCAAGCTGACCACAGCCACCATTCTCCACCAAAGAGCAATGTACTGCATCTAAAATACCTTTGGTGGAGCATTTGTGCAGAGTAGCAAAGTGGAAAGAGTTATTTTGGCTTTTCACGGTTCCAGAATTAAAAGTTGTAATCCTTTTTCTCATTGACAGAGTCAGACTAAGACTACTTCTACATCGCATCGGCTAAATTATAAAACGCTGTTTTTGTGCAAAAATGACGTGTCCACACCAGGTGTTTCAGCTTGTTTTTGCAAATACCTTCATCCACATTAAAAAGCCAAAACAGGTCATTCTTCTCCTACTGGGCCACAGAAAACCATTGATGAAGAAGTGCTATATTATTTACATCTCCACAGCTGCTTCCTGACATTATGTTTCTTGCAAGGACATTACAAATATTTCAGCGAGAGAAAGGAATTCCGCGCTACTGCTACCATCTGTGTTGCCACCGATATGACAGCATTTCTACAAAGCTCTATTTTTCCCGTACACACTACAGCGCCAAATCGGTGTTCAGATTTACACACTCTGAAGGCCGTTTTGGAAAAACTCAGTTTTCAGGAGAGAAAAACAGCATTTTAGTTACGACAGAGGGCCAAAACCGAGAGAAAAAGATGCGTTTACGAATTAGCACCTCCAAGGGTTTGATGTGCACAAACATCTTCTGGTTGAAATGTCAACACACAAGATGAGCAACAGCATTACAGAATATCCCATAAGAACACACACTCATGAGTATATATTTATCTTACTAATATTTGTCCACATATGTTGTGCACGTTTGCTAATAAACGTTTGTACTGCACATAATTACATGCAAATGTGATCTCAACAGTGAGGTGACTTTGTGTATGTGTAAGTGTGTGTGTGCATGCCAGACATGGCGCCACAAGGAGACTTAATGGGGCTTGGTCCCCTCAGTTGTATTTTTTTTTGCCCCCTATGTTTAAGCTTTATGTATCTTTATATAGCAAAAACAACAAAATTATTGAGATACAGGTAACTGTCACTTAGCTGTTGTTTCAGAACAATGGACAGTAGTGTTTGTTGTGTGTAGGGGTGCGTGCACTGCACATGACACGATGAAAGAAAAGTATAGAAATGGAGCGGAGGAGATCAATAGACAGAACACGTTTAGGTCAGTTTCTTAGCCTACTTGCCTTTCATGGTTGTAAATAGAATTTCAGGCTCTAATTCCATTTCCCTCCATTGTAGCGATCCACATTAGAGGGGAAACGACAGGGAAGTGAATCAACAAATGTGTAAATGTGTGTGAATATGGACAAATGTATTCTTTGATTTTGAAACAGTAGCCTTATGTCGTTGTTATTTAGTCTTTCTGAAGCTGCTGCACGGTTAAACCAATGATTTTTATTTTATGGAAAAAAATTGCCCCCTGCAATTTTTAACAGCCCCCTTAGTCACTTCATCCTGGTGCTGGGCCTGGTGTGTGTGCAGTCCAGATGGCCTCCAGTTGCTTTACCTCTGTCATAGTTGTAGTGTGTAGCGGCTGCCGGAACTGATTGCAGCCACTCTAGTCAATGCTTGTGATTTCACCAGACACTCTGCAGCACGTTTCAGAAGCGTCCCAGAAGTGGCTCTCTGCTCTGCTCCGCTAAAAATATGCGCCTAGTCTATTTCTGATGGAAGCTGCGTCAAGCTGCACGTAGCAGATCAGGCCGGGCAGGAAGTCAGACAGAAGAACGGCATAGAGCATCCAGTCGATTTTCAAAACAAAAACACCCGGTACAGACCCCTGATCGTATATCACATCACTACATCAACTTTACGTTATAACCGTTGGTGCCAGGCCAGAGGTCAAGCAGTCAGAAGATATTTGACACCATGGATGACGAGAGGTTCACCTCGGAAGTGGAAAACCACAAGACTTCATGACACCACTGCTGCCATGACTGCCTGGTCCCTGGCTTCCTCTCCAGGTAGAGGGGTGGTTTTCTTCTCTCTGGCGCTGCTGGAGAAAAACGCTCTGCTTCTGAAATGCTCCCGGTGGGGTATGAAGCCATGCAGAGGACAGAACAAAACCGTGTCGCAGCCGGAACATGATACAGCCGTACTCGCTGCAATCAAGGCATTTCACTCTGCATCAAAATACACACAACATGTTATTCACCCTCCATATCTAAATTTGCTCTAAAACTTTAAGTTTGAACACAAAACTTCAACTTCCTCAATATTGGAAACACACTCTTGATAGAGTCAAAAGGAGAAGTCAAAACAGGCCGCAGATGCATTTGGTTCTAGTGTGGTTAATAAAAGCTCTCGGGTAACGGTTTGAGGCAGCATCTAATTCAGTCCACATTCAGTTAGAGGGAAGCCACAATGCTTGTGGGTGGTCCAGAGCCTGTCTGCACTGCCATTTTGTCTTCTGATGTCACATGTTTAGATTTAAGGCTCAATTTGCTCTCCTCTCTGTATACTGAAGCAACTACATGTGCTCAGAGGTAAAGGATAAGTGAAAAGAATCCATAGGCAGAGACGGTAACTAAATGTAAAGATTTCTGTCAGGTTTTTAAAACAAACCTTTTGGGATGTTTGCACTTTAGGCCCCTGAATAGATATAAAAGTTCCATAAAAGCTGTGAGAATGCTATTCTGTTTTTAAAAGACACAAACAGAGAAATGCGAAGGCAAGAGCCTACAGCTCTGTCAGTGCATTGACGAAAAAGTAATTTGATCCACCTCTGAGAAATTCAATAAGGCGCGGAGATCTCAATCTAAAATCTCTCAGCCTCACTATTCCATCAAATGCATGGACGTGATTTCATATCACCAAACCTAAACCTCTGCGAGCAAGTAATCCATCTTGATCAGAAAACAATATGATGAACAATCCCTCTAATGTATTGATGTTGACAACTTAGCCATGAGATTGTCATTGTGGGTTTGTGGGCGGGCAGCACAGCAACAACAATGTGCTACCAGTGCATTCTATGAAGCAACGTTTGCAAAAAGACGGAAACCAATAGGCTACATCTATATCTTGCAGGTGTGTGTACTTTATGTGTGCATACTCACACATCCACACACACCTCCACTGCTCTATTTTATACATTCGAAATACAGTGTGTCATCTTGCACACCGATGCACATTTACACACCCACAGACACGCACATACACACACACACTAAAAGAGTTTCCATCCCACTTTTGTTCTTCGTCTTGGTTGCGGTGTATTATAGGTCACAGTTATGCAATTGTGTAGGGGTAGCTTATTTTCTCCACACCTCTCTCTCTCTTTTTTCTTTATCTGTTTCTCTCTCTCTCTCTATCTCTATCTGTTCTGTGAAATGTTTGAATTCTTGTAAAAAAGTTCAAAATTGACAACAAACAATTAGTCAACATAAAATTCCTCTCCGACTATTTTGATATTTGTTAAATCTTTTAAGTCAATTTTAAGAAAAAATGAAAAAGTAATTTACTAGTTAAGTCATGTACTATATTGTATTTTACTAAATTTCTGTGGGTTTTGAACTGAGTTTTGGGATTTTCTGAAAAAGGTAAAAGGATTTTTATTAAACTATTTTCTGACATTTTTGAACGAAAATGGTTAAATCAAAATTAACTGACTTTTATATATTTCACTTCGAATATATTAATTCCTTGACCCACAGGAACACATTGTTTGGGTCTTTTACTTGGCCAGTAATATGAACCAGTTGCTAAAAAAAAAACATTATATCACATAGCTGTTGATGCTTCATCGTATCGTGACTAATGCACGACTGATGACTGTTTTAGTTAATTTTCTGTATTGTTTCATAGCTTTTACTCACAGTTCTCCCGTGTGGTCAGCAGTGGCTTTCAGCTACGTCAGTCAGACAAAAAGAACACATCTGCTGTCTGCACACATCAGTGACCACATGCAGACATGCCTTCATAAACACACACAAAGACATAGAAGTAGACATATGAAAGTTGTGAGTAGTGTGTGAACTAATTTGTATGTTTCTTTAAGCATGTGTGTGAAAGCATTCTGACACTTTGCACGGGGACAAACTGCAGCACTTAGCAGTGGGAAGATAAGACAAAAGTCATCTGCTTCCATTCTGACTTATCAACTAGATTACCTTGACAACTGTGACAGCGAAGCACATGCACAGATCAAAGATAACAGATGAGTTCGGTTTAGGTCACAGGAGGGCGAACATGCAGATGGCACATGTTTTAGGAACATGTGTTCATGTAGAAAAGACAAATCATGAGGAATAAGAACAGAAAGAGAAAGAGAAATCCGTCACTCTCTCTGCTCAGTCTGGTCATTATTGATGAATTCATTCAGTTGAAACCAAAAGAAAGAAAGTTTTTTTTTTTTGGATAATGAAATATTTATAAGCCAAAAAGATCCAAATATGAATGGAAATGTATTGGCTTTACTGTGTAGTAATTTGTGGTTGCTGAGAATGTTTTTGTACTCGGTTGTCAAGAAATTCCAACATAATAGTAGCACACAAATTAACAGAGAAGTAGTTTTTGTTTCTGTGCGAGTTTTGCTCATTATGTTTGTGTGGGAGACGTCTGTTTGGAAGGATAAACAAGATTCTACTTTTTTCCCCCCCATTTGCGACTAGTTCCAGTTACATTCATCTGATTTAGTTTGGCTGGTAGGGGGAGTCAATTTGCATCCTGCTTCTTTCTTTATTGAGAAGAAAGAGGAAAGAATCATAGTGAACAACTTCTCACCAGTTGCCATGACAACCCACCATACCCAATAACCCGTGGAAAAATGTGTGCGTAGCCGTCATACACACAGGAGCACTCTGTCGGCCATGGTTTGAGGGCAGAAGCAAATCTTGTTTACAGCGCACAGACTCGCTCATACACACATGCACAAACAAACTGCACGGAAACAATCTATCCACTTCACCACAAAAGAACCTTCAAGCAGCTCTGTCGGCACATCCTGTGTAGATGTGAGCCACTAGAGAATACAGTAACCCACAACTGCATGTGGTGTTACAGTTTCTACGTCAGATATCCGGAGTGAAACAAGCTTTTTTAACACAATGAGAAAAAGAAAGATAAAACACTTGATTTAATATTTTCTTAAAAGCTCTTATAAGCCGTTGAAAAGAGGGAGCAGTCTCCTCCTTAAAATTATTCCGGTAGGTCTGTGTTTGAAGCATAAATGGTTTTAGTGCAGTAGGAGGAGAGCTCTGGGTTTAGAAAGGCTGCTACTTGTGGGTTTTGGGTTTGCGGGCTTTTGTATAAGATATAACGGTTCAGTTTCCCTGTCAGCATATTAAGGCCATGTAAGCCACCACTGGGGTTGTGAGACAACAGACAAGTTGAGAACAAAAAAGGCGGGGGTGGGGGGGTGGGGGGGGGGGCTTAAAAATAGTCAGGATGTCTACCTTTGTAATTTGGTGCATTTGCACAGATAAGTTAAGATAAGTTAAGATCTTATCTTAACCAATCAGTCTAAGTTTATGGGTGGCGAACAGTGAGTGGAACATAATGTGCAGAAAGGTATAGCATGTTATTCAGGATGTTCAGCAAATTCATTCAAAACACAAAAGATTTATCAGTAAAAAAGCCCACAATGTTCCAGTGTTCCTAGCTACAATACCGCAGTGCAACATACAGCATATACTTCTATGTTTATACTGAAACATATAAAGTAAGCAAACAATAGTGTATAGGCAAATTCAGAGCATAAGAATTTGAAGGATGTTAAGGATGATTTACACATTTTAAACCATATAACGTTCAATAGAAACAGAGTTGTTGTGAGCCCTGGTTGGTAACCACTTCAGTGTTAAATGGCTAACCGATGTTAACCTGCAAGTCATGACAAACTCACAATTTCTTAGCCTTTAGTTCTTAGTCTTTAGTCAGTCATTAGTGTTTTTATATGACGTCCAACACTGGTCTTTCAGTGAGTTAGCAGCAGTTCAGTTGATACTGTATAAACAAGCACCTTGGTTTGTGTTCCTCCACGAACAAAGCAGTCAGCGTCCCCCTTTAGTCAGATGTCACTGTTTGAATGTGAGAGTTTTGTTTTAGCAGCTCACTTAAATATCCCCTCCAGACATGTTTTAAGACATAAAAACACTCTCCCACAGAAAAGTGCAATTACCTAGTTAGAAACTACAATATAACAATAACAAACAACAGAAAATTACATCTGTTACTTCACACTCACTGAATTTATGAATATACAAGTATTTCTCCATTCAGAAGTTTAACTGCTGGATACAAGATGTCTGACTAATCCATTCTTCTTCAAGTTTCCACATGACACTTGTGCAAGCTGCATACTGGACCATGATTAGCCTATAATCTAGTTATGATGTCACAAATCATGCTCATAGACACATGGCTTTAACTCAGATTTTAAGGTTTTCACAGTGGAACTGTGAAAACACATTTTTGAGTGGAAGGGAACTTTAATGAATGAATACATTCACTAACTCTGACCTTACATCAGTCACCTGGTTCCAGCTTTTGAACAAGGCAACTGGATGGCAGGACAGGGATCTAACTTGTACTGTTACCATACAGTTTTGTCAATAAGCCGATTCTAGACAGTAAACACACTGTACAGCCGTTATCCCCTGCAGGAACTCAACAACCTACAATACAACCTCATGACATGACATCCCATAACATGAACGTTTAAGAACATTGTGAGGCTTTGGTGCTCGTTCTTCCTCACATCTCCACTTTATTTGTCAATAAAAACGCTATTGTGGGACCAACTATGTCATTTTATGCACTGTTTGGTAGGCAAATGAAGTAAGTAGATACAGATGCAGTAGTAAAATGGTGGTTAGTTCCAGGAACTCATACACATAGCAGGCAAGGAACAGTGGAAACAAAAGCAGAATCAGTGACAATGCCTACATGATATGGCTAATAGCATCGTAAATGTATCATTATATAGACTGGTTCACTAAGCCAAGCATTATCTGGCCCAGGAAAGTATATGTAAGTTCGCATACATTTTCTATTGGATGACATTAATGTGTGTCATTGTATGACCACAGTGTGTTCGTACAATGTGCAACATGTGGTTTCACATGAGCTTAACTGCTTTCCTGTTGATTGGTACCAAACCGGAGCTGTCGCTCATTAGTTCCGCTCAGTTCTTGTGACTGGTACACCACAATCTTTAACAATGCAATGCTTTCACACTCAACCCACTCCAAATTAGCCAACTCAGAGAATTACACATGAGGAAACAGCACAAGACAAACACACACACAACCATATGACATATGACAACTCACTCTGACATTTAAAGATCTGATTCACATTAGGGTTTCACGCTTTACATCAAGATTTACGATAAATACTTCTTGTCCTTAAAGAAAGACATAACTATGTCTAATATGAAGTGAAAATTGAATTATCTTGGACATAAAATACATAAAATAAAAAACAATAAAATACAAAAACTCATGATTCTTTTAGTGCACTACATCTTCTGCATATTTGGGTTATTTCACACTGTATTGGTAGTCAGGTCAAATCCTGGTTTGAATGTGTACAAAATGCAGTCATGGGAGATTAAGTTGCTTTGTACATAAATGTTGCCAAACAATTACTATTTGGAAAACAGCACACAATAAGTTGACAGTGGCACAAAGTGTGGCCCAGAATCATATTTCTACTGATTAGAAATGCACAAACAGTCAATGACACACTGTATACAGCCTCCGGTATGGACTAAAACTGCCAGCAAAATCTGCAAATTAAAATGTAAAGCTGGTCTAAGCACCACCTTGATGAAATCCCATATTAAGCCGAGCAGGGAGTCAATGTGCACTGGAGGGAATGAGAGTGAAGCCAAGCCAACAGGGAGTTCTGCCTCCTATCTCATCCCCTTCCCTCTTTTTCTCCACTATTATTACCTTGCCTGTCACTCACTCCCCACGCAATTTCCTCCCATTTCTCTCCCTGATCTTCTTTTTTCCCCTTTTTACAGGCTATCTTTATAACATTTCCCTACTCACTGCTTCCCTGTCTTCCCCTCATTTTGCCTCTCCTTCTCCCCCAGTTTTTCTCTTTGCCATTTCCTTCAACCTCCCTCCTCCCCTCAGGTTGTTTCCTCCTCTCTCTATCTGTAGGTGCCACATCTGGCAGCTTTCAGCTCCAGACTAGGCCTGCCTGGCTGGGAGAGAGAGAGAGTGAGATAATCGGGCTAATCCCTCCGTCATCCCAGAGGCTATCACGCTACTCTATAACCCCCTAATCCCTCTAATTCCCTCACACTCTGCAGTCAGCCTCGCTGTCAGACACATCGGGATCCTTATCGCCAGGCAAGAGCTGCAGGCGCTCTGTGTGTGTGCATGTATGTGTCTGTGTGTGTGTGTGCGCATCTCAGTTGCTTCCCTTTAATCAGGGGGATGTCTGTGGCCTTGCAGCCAGACTGACCTGACCCGGGCTTTGAGGAACTTTGGCAAATGGATAAACAAACCATCTCCATGCAAAATGAGGAATACATCCAGAAGATAAACACTCTCCCTCTCTCTTTGTGCTTTTGATGCTTCCAATTAAAGAGCTGTATGACAATGTTATCCCCCCCTCACCTCCTCCTCCTCCTCCTCCTCCTCTGTCTTTCTCGCACTCTTTTCTTTCTTTGTGAGGGCGGGTGCAGATGCAAAGAAGCGCAGTAACAAAGAGCCGAATATCTGCAAGCACACCATGATCAATAAACACATTTTACACGCAGATTTGTTGGAGATGGGAGATGGGAGAATAGATTGTTTGATCGATGTATCAAAGGAGCGGGGGGGCAGAAGGGGAGGTAGTACTACATCTAAGCTGGGCTAATTCACCTCTTGTTATCTGGTGTGAGGAAGAAGCTGAACAGGCAGGACAGCCATGGATGCTCCAGTTGTGTTTATCTGCCGCATCACTGACTATGCCCTTTAAACTCTTGGAAAAGTATTCCCACAAGCAAGGGCTGGAGGGTGGGCGAGGGGTTAGCAGGTTATTTTCTCCTGGATGCTCTCACCAGGGGACTGTAGGTGTGTGTGAGCACGTGTGTTATTGATCACTGCTCCTATTTAACAGCATGTTGTTTATCATGCTTGCTGCTCTGTGGGCGCCTGTGGATTGCAATATTGGAATTTGGCCGTGTGCCTACAAATATCTACCTATCTCAATATCTGTCTGCCTGTCTATCTATCTATCCTTTAGTCATAGAAGAAATGAGAAGACTGAGAGCTCGCAAGTTCTATCCCTTGTGTCTTACATCCTTCTTTTTATTCAGTGTCACCAGTGAAATGTGGCATCTGATGACACTTCCTCCCACTCCTTGACGACTCTGTGGGGCTGTGGCAGTGATGTGAGCGCTGGCATTGTGGCTAATGCAAGAGATTGAGCAGGGCTCCTGCAAGAGAGACAGCTCATCAAGCTGGGGAGCCAGCCAAGTGGAGTGTGACAAATCTCCATTTACCATCGGCGCACGGGGGCAAGGGTAAAATTAGAAACTCCGCCGCTTCTAACTCCCCGCTGCTAATTCCATTTCGTGCAAATTAATAAGTGTTTTTGTCCTCCTCCCCTCGCTCCACCCCCGCCCCTCTTTCTCTCGCACTCTCACTCCCTCCCTCGTCTGCTCTCCTTGACGAATTGCATTATCTCAAGGAAAAAAAAAGTAGCTCATACACTAGTAATGAGACATTGTTAGGCAAATCCCAAGTCAGTTCCAGCATTGTTTATGGAATAAATGCCTGATTATCAGCTTGGGAAGTGTGTCTGTGTGTATGAGAGAAAAAAAAAAACTGCACTGCTGTTGGCTGCAGGGCAAGATACAACTTGTTTTATGCCGTTGTTGTTCTTTTGTCATCATCATTACCGTTTCCTATTTGACAAGAAAACACTCCTGATAATTTGGCAATTCATTATAAGCAATGACCCATTGTGAACTGAAGCAAGGCGTGGAATGTAGCGGTATGTTGATGGTCCTCTGGTGGAGTGTTCTCTTGTAAATGGGTGTATTTTCCTGTGAAAATGTATGCCAACTTTCATATTGTTGTTCACTGACAATACAATTGTTGATGGTGAAATGTAGTCAAGTATTGCAACCAAAAGATTAGCTTAACACTGTTATATTTTCACCCTCTCTGATTCATAGTTAGGTAAGAAATAGACTTTGAGATGTAGCTGCCTTGAACATTTTAAGTACTGCTGATGGTCATGTATGGTCGTCCAGATGGACAATGGAGGGCCGAAGTGAAACTGAAACTTATGGTATGCGTTCCAGAGCTAATTAAACCTCACTCAAAATCACACTTCATACTAAAAGTATAACTTGGGAACAAAACATTTACTTAATAATATGCTGTGCAGTTCAATGAATTAGTCAGGACAGTAATGACCATAAAAAACAACTAGAAAAGCATTTCTTGTGGAAAATGCGTATGAATGCTGACAGCTGAAATAACTTGCAAAGCATTGATGCAAATACAACACACTTGTTCAGCGTCTCCATCTGTACAACTTTGCAGAATTTGGTAACCATGGTATATAACATTTAAGAGATATGACAGGGTGGAGCTATTGGTGCCATAATTCAGTATGTCATGCAGATTCTCATGGATAACTTGTGTACCAAGTTTCATTTTATTAAAGACAACAGAATTGCATAAATATCATGTTATAATGTTACTTTACTGTGGGTAGAATTATATCAAATGTTACACACTTTTGCAGTGTGGCTTTATGTACAACATTCCCAAATTTTGTTACAATCCAATTTAGCATTGAAGAGTTCCTGGTCATTAGGGGCACCATCTACAACTTCAAAAGTTTGGCAACCAGTTACAGACAAACAGTAAGTGATACCCAGAAATGTACTCAAAAAGTTTTGTCAGGGTCATCTAAATATGATATTTACCAAGTTTGGTGAAGAATAGATGAAATATGTGCCAACAGAAGCAAAATATTATTGGAAATATTGTTTTGATACACCTCATGGTTCATGAGTTATGTAAAACACGTAATAACTTACCACATGGTAGCGCTATTGGTCCCATGTTTTAATATGTTAAGCATTTCCACATGGGACACCTGTCCATGTAGTATGAATACTTTAGTTTTAGCACTTTTAGCACTTTTAGTTTTTGAGAGATCACCTTGCAAACATTCCTCCCACAGACTTTCTGTCATGGACTCTGTGGTTTTTGTGTTTGGGGGTTTTTGGTTTTGTTTTTTTTAGATGAGAGATTGTAGTGTAGCTTGGGTGCTTGAGTTGTATTCATGTTTATTCTGTGGTGGTTGTATGCAGGCCAGTTTATTATGAAGTGTTTTGTGTTTTCTGGGTTTTTTGCTATGTTCCCTTCTATGCTCCTGTGCTTACTCTGCACATCTACACAACTGCTCTGCATCTAGCATCATTAACCCTGCCCAGCTCTGTGTTTCCCCACACCTGCCCTGTATCGTAAATACACCTTTGAAGAGCAATAGTGTGAATGCGTATATGGGCACCGTGCGGTTCTCAGGGCACGCTGAGGAGTGCTGTTTGTTGTTGTAGTTGTTGCCATCCCCCCCGGGTACTTCCCCATAAGAAAACCGGGACCAGCTGCAGTGAACTGTTGCCTTCCAGGACCCACCCAAGTACAACGTACCAAATGCAGGGTTGCCATTAATTTACTGCTAAATTAACATGTGTCTGTGTGTGTGTGTGTGTGAGTGTGTGTTTGTTGAGAGGGTATTTCACAACAGTATGAATATCCTTAGCAACAAATCTGATTGCTGCAAGGAAGAAGCTGTTGTTGGATCTGGTTTCAGCTCAAAGTAGAGCTTGCTGTCCCAGTCCATATAAGCCTCCTGGATGGTGTTGTGTTTATGTTGTGAAGCCCACTCTCTATCAGACACTCTGACACAGGAGGTGAACCTCAGCAGGACTTCAGGTGGTGTACAGAAAGGCGGCAACATGCATATTGAAGTCTGTTGTTGTTGAGGCAGTGACTAAACAGGGATGCATGACCTGAGGCAAGAGACAAACAAGTATAAGTGTAATAATAAAAAGTGTTCGTGATTTAGAAGAACAAATGAAAACACGCACATGACGGTACACTATCTCTGAGTTGATCATATAACTCCAGAATGGTGACTCAAACACAGACAGTAACAACAATAAAAATTAAACATAACTTGCTACAGTTTCATAATACCTCACTGTTCGATCTTGAAATGAGTTCATGCTTATTAAACTGTTGACAAATGTCTCATGATAATGTGACTGCAGCCAGATATCAGAGTTAAATGAGTAATGTTAAGTTACACAAGGGCAATGCTAAGGGCTGGGCTAATTCACCTTTACTGAGGTAACGCTGTGTGTTGTCTTGGCAGCAGCTTGTAGATTTGCACTTGTTACTCTGAGCACTTGGCAAACTGTGGCCTTCCAGAGAGTTATGATGCTGGTATTTGACATCACGTTAGTGTTTGTTGTTTAAGTTACTAAGACAGGAGAGCTAGCCTTATCTAGCTAACGTCTTCACTCCCCCGTTTCAGATTATGAGTTCGTGATTGGTGCTAATCATCAATCAGAAATGTGTTATTTACATACATACAATGTAGCCATACACATTTGTTAGAATGAAACCTGAGAATCACTACAAACAATCAAACCACCGACATAAACATGACAGCCTGTACTGACGAGACTCAACAGAGCTTTTAGGAGGGGGAGACTGATTTGCTTTGTTTTAACAGTGCAGGGACCAAAAGTGACACGCAAAAGCTAGATGGAGAGGCTGAATGACAATAACGAATAGGAAAAGGAAAAGCAGTGGGGAAATGGAAATGCAAATGGAAAAGGGAATTACCCTTTTAAATGCCTGATTAAAAGCTGTATTCTTAATTCAGTTTACTAATTCAGTTCTTAATTTTTCTTTTTCTCTTTTTCAGATTTTGAAATTCCATTTTTTTTATTCAGGAATGCATTCATGTATTTTTAAATGGTGTTTTTATTGACTATTTTAAAGTTGTTTTTGTGAATCCCTTTTTAATTTGATTAATTTATTGATGGATAATTATTTCATTTGTAGATTCTTTTTATAATTCCTCTTTTATTTGTACAATTAGTTATTAATGAAATGCTTTATTATTATTTCTGTGACCCTTGTGGTCCTCCATATGTGGTCCTCCATATTGTGACCCGTTTAAAGCTGATATGAAGTCTCTAGCTGAAAGTATGTGCAGTTATTCAAAAAGAAAAAAAAAGTGTAAATGCATCCAAGATGGATTCAAGACAGACTGATATAGGTGCAAATGAAAGTAGGTTCACTTTTTCAGAAAGACAGATAAAAGAAATGCTCAGAAGCTAATGCAGCACATATTAATAACAGTTGTTAAAGCAGCAACAAACAATATAAATAGTCCCCTCTTTACTTTCTAATTTTCCCTTGTTGAATGCTCAACACAGAAAAGACTTAGGAGTAACCAATAAAACCTTCAGACAATAGATAATGATCCATCATCACAGTCTAAGCACCCACTCATGTGCTGGCAGTGCCCAGAGATTTACAGTAGTGCCTGAACCCATCTCCCTAATAGGCCGGCGATTAGCAGGCTGCAGTGGAAGGAAAACATACCAGATCAATAGAGCACCAGAGAGAATCAATGGGCTGCTCCATAGTGGGTCTCTATGGCTGCTGCCTCCCATCAGGCTCTTTTATAGCTTTGTTAGTCCACCGTTAACCATCATCATAAAGCATGCATTTCTGCTCTGTCACAGAACGTGATGCGTTAATGTTGGGTGGCTAATGAATTTGAATGCACTGGCCATGAATGTAGTTCTGTTTCATTACACTGCTTTATGCATCAAGTGAAGAAAAGGTTATTCCTGAGGAAATGTAAATTGACAGGGAGGAAGACTTGGAGCACTGTTGCTAAACCGGAACTGACTGCTGCCACTGGATAAGGAGGGAATGGAGCTGCAAATAAAAATGATCTGAATATGCAGTTTGATTTAATGTTTTTCCACTAGCCTGCCACTGGTTTGTATAATAGAATAATGTCATGGTGTGTGGCTCTAGAGATGTTGAAACAAGTGCACCATTTGTATTTGAGTGTTTCCATTTTGACTATGAAATGTGTCAAAAAGTTTATCTATCGTTATCAATATCAATAATTTCCTTGTCATTTAACATGAAGGTCATTAAATACCATTTGTTATTGGTGACATTTTGAGGACTCATAGACATTTTGTGTCACTCTGTCAATTTGCCTACTCTGAAAACAAAAATCTGATGTACTGATTGGCTTATCACGGGAGGAAAAGATGTTTAGAAACCACTAAGGCCTTGACAGGAATGGAAAGGACAAGGTAAGCACAATAGGGCACTGCACTGTTACCACAATAGAAACACCCGCAGATGATTTCCATTGATAAAGAGTAGAGAAGTATTTCCTGTGAAAAGATGAGCAGGCACTTGAGCATCAACCTGAGAACAATCGCAGTCACATCTCGTGCATATAGAAGAGTGTACACCTTTTCCTTCAGCTCATGCAGTTTCGTTTTGAAGTTGCTTAGAGTGGTGTGACAAAGCATAGTAACGTTGGTATGGCACACAGATTTGCAAATAATATATTTATAATTGGGAAGATGTTCATTTGTCATTGTTTGCCACAAACTACACAGATTTTCAATAATGTAGAAGACTCAAAGTGAAAAAAGAAAACAGTCTTTCCCCGCTGGGAGGCATCGGAAGTAACACAGGAAAAACAAATGATAACCAGTAAAAATTTACATACGTGCTCATATTTCTGATTTCACTCCTGATAACTAATACGCTAGTGATGCAAAATTACATGATAAACAACCTAATCTTCATTTGACTTCTATTCACAGTTGATAATGTATAATGTCATTTTGTGAATTCCCAGAATTCAAGGTGACATCTTCAAATTACTTGTTGATATGATCAATAGTCCAAACCCAACTTACAATTATATAAAACAGACAAAAAGCAGCAAATTCTCACATTTGAGAGTCTGGAATCAGAGATTGTAATTTTTGCTTGAAGAATGTGTTAAACAACTAATAGATTATCAAAATTGTTGCAGAATAATTTTCTGTCAACTTATTGAATAATTGACTAATAACTTCCACACTATTTAAGGGCATTCTTTCTTTTGCAAGATTTTAGCAACTCCTGATTAAAGAAAAGTTTAGTCATTTGGGAAAATGTTTTGCCCCGATGGAAAAAGGGCACATGTCCATGCAACTACTCAAAATTAAATTACAGGTCAGTGTCATTCTCTTTGTTGAAAATAAATTTGTTGTAGTTGAACCTCATCATTGCTCTTCATTTCCCTGGGGTGAAAAAACAAAAAAAATATTATGGGATTTAAATTTAACCTCAGGCTCCCAGACAGGTGTCAGTGGACAGCAGAGCCGATCACCTGACTGGAGAGATACCAGTCTGCAGGTGCCTTAATAATTCAATAGGAGTTCTATTCGCAATCACAATATCAGTGCTCGCTGAGCCGTTTGTAGACTATCCCTCAGGCCTCAATAGTTATTAAAGACAGAAATTATATATTCATAACACAGGATATTGCTGCTTGTTTATTTATAGCTTGCTTCCATTTTTTCAGTGGTATTTTGTCAGTCGACTTCCAAACTATCTACCTTGCTTTGCCTCAGGCCATATATACCTCTCCCTCCCCAACCCCCCAAAAAGGGGAAAAAACCTCAGGAATGGCTAAATTGAAAGTGCGCTTTTTCCATTATTTTCAGGTTCGACTACAGCCAAGCTATTTCCTTGTTTGCTTGTGCCCAGACTTTTCAATGAGGATGTCTATTTCTTTCACTGCCTTACAGACGGCTTGTTTGGTTCAGCTGCTGTCAAGGGACTACAGACAATGCTAGAGAGAGCGCGGGTCTAACATTGTTCGCTGTAGTCAGGGGCTCCCAAGGACAAGATGATATTATCACACTCAGACAGATATGTGTTTGTGTGTGTGTGTATGTAAGAAACAGCAACTTTATGTTTCCTATTATGTTTTTTAAATGGAAATATGTAAAATATTTTTTTATAGCAGCAGCAAAGATTTGACATACAATATATAAAATGGAATACAAATAATGGAAAACAGTCCTGTGGTTCCCAAAAAAAGTGAATTTTTTGTTAGATTCAAAATATTTACTGTGCATCTTGGTACTTTGTCTTTTGCTGTGCCTTTGTTTACCCCACCACTGCAACACAGGCATCCTGCTGGACATGTAGTCAGTCTATCATCCCAAAATGTCTGCGCCAATGAGCTGTGGCAATAAGCTTTATGCAAGCCAGCAACCAGAATCCCCAATGAGCCAAAAAGCGACTTTCACACATTTGACAGAACCCCCCACATCAAAGATATTCTATCCTGTTACCCTTTCCAAAAAGCTGTTGTCACAGCACATTTGCTCCCACTTAGCACTCAACATTCACATAGAGACAGTGAAATCCTTGTTGTTCAGAGCGATTAACAGCAGGGTTTGGGGAAAAAAACATTTCCTAAAAAATGGCTGCCTTCCAAAAGACATTTGTCTTCATTTGTCAAAGGTGAGCTACTCTGTTCTGCTGTGCAGGGTAGTTTGACTCCAAAAGCACCAAGTTGGCTCAGTATTGACGAGTCAATCAGCAAAGGTCAGCAGGTTTAGGGGAAGTGGGACACCTGAGCGGGACTTCATCTCTTTCGTCCTTTAAGTGAAGGATTTTGGATGAATAAGCAGGTGCTGGAAAGCTATTACCTACCCACCTCCCTGGGTTTGTCATCTGCCAAGGGCAGAAGGGCCTGGAGAAGTGCCAACTGCACCTACGAACACACACTCACATTTGCAGAGGAGCCAGAAGCTGGCACCTGCCATTTTGACTCTCTGATAGACATCTAATGTAACCCCCTCCCCACCTCCCCCCCCGTGCTCCTTTACCTCCCCTCTCCTACTCATTCCCCCTCCCCGGAGACATGAACAAATCAAAGTAATGGGTGTACAGCTGCAGCCTGTGTCCTCTGCTGGATAGCTGACATAATTGTCCCCCCCTCTGCTGCTT
Source organism: Thunnus thynnus (assembly GCF_963924715.1). Classification (NCBI taxonomy): domain Eukaryota; kingdom Metazoa; phylum Chordata; class Actinopteri; order Scombriformes; family Scombridae; genus Thunnus; species Thunnus thynnus. Next base: position 11,182,063 of record NC_089517.1, read on the forward strand.
AATGGAGACAGTGTGCACATCTGACATCCGCGTAAGTGCACCAATCCCCTAAGTGACATGACAGTGTTTACAACTCCACAGGCCTTCAGAGTGTTGGAAGTTTCCAAATTTGTAGTCAATTGAACAGTAGTTTACAGATGAATGCACTGTGTCCAGTAACATCTATGGGACGTCTGAAGCTATTAGGCAAGAGGGTCTGAAGCAAGGCAGTCCGCATCATAGAAAGCTGTGGACTTTATAAATTGGTATAATCACTTACAGAGATGTTGAATGTGAAATAACATGACTGGCCAAGATTTAACAACATCCCAAATGGGGAGCATGGAGGAACAGAGAGGGATGACGTGTATTTGTTTAAACCAAAATGTTCCAAGCGAAATGTGACAGCAGGAGGGATCTCATCAAGTATCTCCATCATGGCTGCCAGTGGCAAAAAGTTAATAAAAACATGGGTTCAACTCTGTATGACTTAGACTGCTCACTTGAACTGCTAGACAAATAGGTTCCACACACACATTTTCTTGGCTGTCACTAATGTGGAGGTCAGGTCAAACTGAGAGTCTGTGGAGAGGGTTCATTTTTCCACTTGTCAGTCCAACACTGGTGATGTCAGTACATCCCCAGTGGGTACTTAGGAGTAAACCTATACTTAAATTATCAAATGTCATAATGGTTCTAGATCATACTATGAAAGGCCAAACATCAGGGCAATGAAGGATTTCATTATCCTGGCAATCAACCATTAAAAATGTATCTTTCTTGATCTTGTTGTAGCTCCCCAAAACACTTCAAATCCAAAAATGTACAGCTCAATGTTGATGTTGAGTTGAATTTAAGTTAATGTTTTGAAACCTGAGTTTCAAAACATTAACATTTTTATGGTAGTTGAGCTCTTCAGTACAACAGATGCCATGCTAGTAGCACTGTGAGGCTGTACAGCACTAAGGCTACGTTCAGACCAAAAACCGCCCTGCATTAAAACAGTACAAGGGGCCTGCGGTGGTGGGGGCGTGTTATTTGAGGTACCGGTGACACAATGAAATACAATCCAGGAAGTCGAGCTAGAGTTACAGATAAATGCACTAAAAGGTTTACCATATGCCAAAACTCTGCACAACGGTTTGTAATACTCAGACACAATTTTACAACTCTGGAAAGTTATCATAGCAGCAACTGTTTTATCTTTTGTAACGGTCAAATATGGCATTTACATTACAAAGTAGTCCACCAGGAATGTGCGCTTGCATGTATTTGATTGGGAAATGCAGTGCCTCGCCGGATGACATCGGATCGCGTTGCTACAAAAGTTTAGAAAAGTTAAACTTTTTTGCTGGACAACCACTACGTTTTTTGGCCGAACCATGTGCGGTGGCACCCCCCGCTGCTTAAACGCACTGCCTTCAATCAAATGAATGGAGGGCTGTGTTTTTTCAGGCAGAGTTGATGTCGATTTGAACATCCCCTTAGGTATAGTCAGGGGACCACCAAAGTTATTACACTTCAACATGAGGAATACATGGATGTCTATACCAAGTTTCATGGCAATCCATCCAATAACTGTCACAACATTTCACTAAAAACCACAAATGTCAGCCTCACAGTGGCACTAGAGAAAAAGTCAGGGAATCACCAAAATTGACTTGGAGTGATAAATGTCAAAATTTGGGGCCAATGCATCTTGTAGATATTTCATTTGATAAGTGAAAACTTTCACCTCTTTGTAGCATTGGATGAAAAGTCAGGGGGTCACCAAAATCAGTAGGATTCATCCTTTGAGCACAATGGATATCTGGACCAAACTTCATGACAATCCCGCCAATAGTTGTTGAGATATCACAGTCTGGATCACAGTGGTGGACAGGCAGACAGAACCATCCCTGGAGTCATCCATGGCTCTACAATGGCTCTGTGATGTGATTGCACTACTCTACAGTAATATAATAAAACACACAAGACCTTTCACATGCTTTAGTACATTACTAATATGACCTTTATTGTAAATATTCCTCTGCTGCAGTTACTTTAATTGTGCTTTAACATATATTTACATACGGCCTTTGCACATCTGAAGAAAGTCATGTCTATAGCATTTATTTTATCCCTCATCTTTACAGTCATTGATAAAATTAAACACATTATGACTTTTTCCTTGCAGATGTCAGTCTGTTCTTATGTCTTACATGTTTTTTTTGAAGTGATAAGAACACAGCAATAGGCCTCCCATGTTAAATCCCAGAGAGCACAGTGAACTCTCTCATTAGCTTCCTATGGAACAAGCGTTCATCATATAAGAGGAAGAAAATGAATGAATTATCAATGTTGCCAAAGCAAGCTATAATTAGGACACGGTGCCAGTGGAGAATCAACCCTGAGCTTGGCTCTTCCCCACAAGCAATTAAGATTGAGGCAGACAAATCACTGTGTCAGAGGTTTGATTGAAGACGGGGCCAAGCTGATGTTATGGCTTTCAAGCTGAGCTTTTTACCGCACTGACAAAATAGTTTTGTCAGCCACTTTTGTTTGTTTTACATAATTAGCTGCTTACTATCACTTAGCATACACCAATGGCAAATCTATAATCTGTATTATGGAAACAACAGCAGTCATGAGGCAGGAAATTAGGTGTAGAAAATTAACGTAAAAAAAACAAACACTTTTGTTTATTCATATTGTCCTTGTCAAATATTTCTCTTCATTTCTTTGCCTTCAAGGTACTCTGTTGATGGTGTTTTCGTAAAACATTATTATTGTGCTATTTAGTAATGGATCTGTATAACCTAATTTTGATCTTTAGAGAAAGTTTTGACAGAGGAAAATGAATTATTTTCATTTAGATAAAGAAAGTAATACTTTTACTTTCACATTTATTATGACTATGATTAAAGCAGTAATATCAATATGACCAGTGTCATCAAAAGTGCTGTAGTCTTATCCTAGAGAACGGCAAACAGCAGGAGTACAAACACTATGTATCCTTTTCTGCAAGCAGACCTTTCTTTAACAACAAATAAAACGTGTTGGAAGTTTGTTTGGGAAGTCTCTGGAAAAGGGATTTAAGTGCCTGACTGGGGGCCGTCTCTGGTGGTCTTCCTTCCTGGTGTTTACTTGACCTCATCAAGACTGAAGCAGAATGCCTTATGTGGTCTGGATACACATGAAGACCAAGAAGACTAATCAGTGCAGGTTTCACCTCCTCTGGGTAAAATAAAATGGCCAATAATAAACATAATGACCATAACAGTGCAATAACATCTAATGAGTGTCTTTTCCAATTACTGTATATTTACAGAAATTTGGGAAATATACATTTAAGCAACTGTAATATAACAGTTCTAATAGGATTACTTAAATAAATACATATAGTTTGAACCACCAATTCACCTTAATTTAAACCCTCTCCTCACACGCAGCTGCACTTGAATGTCCTTCCTTTGAAATAAATACCAGATAAGATCAAACAGGACCACATATATCACTTGCATAAGCTATTCATAGCGCTGGACACAAACCATGCTGTGCACAACACTTACTGTAATCAAGCACCACTTCCTTTGAAACATCCTTTTATGAATAGAATTACAAACTTCCTAAATTACATTTAGATCTGCTCAGTGGAACAGAAGGCATATTGGGGTTTTTTCAAATTGATGCACACTTTCCGTTAATGGAGAAAGGAGCGCAGATGAATAAGTAGTCGCTTGAACAAATAAATGAATAATGCACAAGTTAAAAAGCACACACAGTCAAATACATACAGTATGTGCTCATACAAGCAAGTATGCACTGCTAAGGATCAGCTCTGTGTGAGGCTGTGTGTGTGTGTATGTGAGTGTTAATATTATATGAGTAGCTAGTGACATTAAATTTAATAAGGAATTTACATTTCAGATAGAGAGCACGACTTCAGTAAAATGTGTTGATCCACAAACTGCAATTTCCTCTGTAAGTGTTAAACATGTAAGAAAATGTAAACCTCAGTGCAGATTTCCACTGAATGGAATAAACTATAAAAATCTTCAGGCTCTCTGCCTAATTGGTCCCTCTATGATATTTTCTTACAGATCCCTTGAAGATTTGTTGATATTAATATTTCATGAGTGTATTTCATGAGTGGGATTTTGAAGACTCTGGCCAACTTTTGGAAATTAATGAGCTGAGATGAGGTTCCACCCTTGCCAGCACTTACAGCTAATGTACTGCAGTATGTATCGATAGTATGACCCATACATTGTGTGTTTGTGTTTATACTTTGGGTAGATGAGCATGACTACAGTATGAGTAAGTGACTGTTTTCATTACTGTTCTGTGTCACTCAGATGTTCTCTTAAACTGCACTTTGCAAACGGGAGGAGAAGATTTAAACTCAGATAGTTTTACAAGATCAATGAAAGGCAAGTTCATGCTCCCCTGGTGACAGAAATAGGGGATTAATATAATGTATGCACAGCCTGTCGTCTCTCAAAACTCCTGGGGTGGAAAAGTCCAGCATCACTGGCTTGAAGACAGAAACAGGAAGCTGTATGGAGACTATGGACTAGAAACTGGCTTCATCTTTACAGAGCAGATCACTCAAATCATTAAACATTGAAACAGATTAAGAGAAAGATCTTGTATTAGTATTTTTCATTGTGGGAGTAGATGCTTTCTTTGTGTGTCCACTAAAACATTAATATGACTTTGGAAGGCCTGTTGAATTACATTTTGCCCAAAGTGAGCATACTGGGATTTTTCCCCAACCTTAATATTAAATCCCAGAAAAAATAGACAAATGTCTTCTATTATTACTATTATATCCAGGCTCCATGGTGATTTATTTCACTTCAGTCCAGGGCACTATTCCAGGAGTTTTCACCACTTTATGGTGATCAACAGCGGTTTAGAATTTAAGGCGTTTTTATTTTTTTTCTGTAAAGATTTTCTGCAGACACACAATATGAGGCAACCTATTGTTCCAGATTTTTCACCATCTGCACGGCCATTTCAGTTTTTCTTTGATCGATAATCTGTGAGAATCAAAAGGTGAAGGTGTGCCTGTCAGCGCATGTAGCTGTCGTCAGACATGTGGTAAGCTCAACTCAGGGCACTTCTGGTAACAATAAAGCCATTCAGAGCTACTTCTAAAATTACCAACATCATGAGGCAATTATCAATTTCCTGACGACTTTAGATGAAACATGCGTCACCCAGAAAGAGCTTATGACTGACGATAAAAAAAAACACACCATCTTAGCTTAGATTACATTTAGTGATTATTTCTCCATCATTTAAGAGGTTTATTTTGTCTATAAAGGAAGTTGACGCATCTATACAGATCAGAATAAACCACCAGCATAAACAAAAAGACCAACACCAATATGATGATTCAAATGTGACTGTGCTGAGAGTGGAATTCAGCCAGCCAATTGCCGCAAAATACAAAGTACTGAATGGTCACAAACATATAGTTGTGTATGCTAAAACACTTTACCAAAGCTGATCTGCTGTCTAGAACTCTTCTTAACCTCCTTCCTCGACCTCCATTTTTCTAGGTCAGCTGTCACAGGTGCCAATTGCCCCCTAGGCCACTACAATTATGGCAGTAAGGGGGAGGGGGGAGTCAGAACTGAAATACCGCTATAAGGAAGCTTCCTTCGCGTCTGGTATTAAAGGAAAATTACAGTTTATTACAACCTGGGTTTTACTTTTGTAGTTCTGGCCTCTCGTTTTACTGGTTATAATAACACTGTACTCACCAAACTATTTGGTGAGATATCTGAGCTCAGCAACATCACAAAAAAATAGGTTCAACAGGACAACCAGGATTAGCAGGTTGTTATGAAACTCCCAAAGTTGAACCCCTGGGGTCTTCCTGTGCAATGAGCAATTATTAACAACATTACAGATGTGCTCACTTTTGGTTTTTCCTCTAAATACAGGGATAGTTCATTCGGCTAAACTGTCGTCTTGTTTACAATTTGTCTGATATCCCCCCCCCCCCCCACAGAGCCCTGATCAACATCACTGAGTCAGTCTGGGATTACATCTCCAAGATGAACCTTGAAAAACTGGGTGCAAGTGTACTGAGGGAAATTGGTGCTGTTTTAAAATTGATTTAAGTTTTTTTTTTTTGTTTACTGCATTTTGTATGAAATTAAATAATTAATAAAAAATATCCATGGCATTATTTTTGAAAGCATGCTCACTTTACAGCATTTTTTTCACAAATGCCCACAACCTTTGCACAGTACTGTATATACTGTAGTATGCAATCTCCCCACATCATGACTGGGTCTCATTTTCACGGGACAAGTAGATAACTTGTAAGTGTGTCTTTTATCAACAAAAACAGTGTGTAGGTGATATTACAAAGTTCAGAGGTGATGTTACTGTACAATATGTTCTTTACCACAGAAGGGGACGATTCTCTAGTGGGAGGTGAGCATTTGAAACCACCATAAATACATTTCTACCACAAGGAAAGGCATTATCTTATTAATGTAAACATGGTATGCACAGAATTTACATGTGGTTGACATTATGTTCAGACTGGAGGTAGTTTGGCAGATCTTATTGGAAAATTCTGATTACAGTGTAAGTTGTGTGGATTTACACCTTGCACTGGCATGTGTAGTATCCAATCCAGATCAGATAACCAGCCACATAGGGTCAAATGTCTCTTAACTATTCTGTGTTTCAAACTGACAGCAAGGATATTTCACCGACGGCAACACAAAAGTTACTTTGTTTTTGTAAGACAATATTGTCAGGAATGTTGTTATGGGAAATAGCAAAACATATTTTGGAAAAATATACTCAAATGTTCCAGTAATGATTACGAGTGATCACTGAAGTAAAAGGGAGACAAATGTAGGAGATGGAAGGAATGGAAGAAAGCCAGCAGGGAAAAATAGCAACTCAGGGGGCAAAGAAAGCATAAACACAGGAAATTATTCACAGACTGAAGTTGTGTTATTCACAGGCTTGGCACAAACACTGAATGAATACGACTGAACACACTCACACATACATGCGCATACACTACACACTTGCTCAGCTTTATGCACCCTGTTTGGGAGACACATCTCTAGAGTGCGGTGCAGTCTTCCACTCTGCTCAATATTGCATGAGCCTCCACTAAAGTTGAACCCTGCCTTTTGTTTTAGTTAAGCAGCAAAATAAATAGAGCATAGCCGCAGCATCATAGGGACAATTAAATAAACAGCAGCACAGGGTTTTAGAAGACATTGTCGTGCTAATCACTTGCTGCACTGTGTGCTGTGGTACAATTAAATCAAAGCCATTTATTAAACAGTAAACTAAAGCCTGGAGAAAAAAGGGATGGGGATTAGGGATATATTTTCTTTATAAATGTGTAACATAGGCACAGAGCGTGCTTCACCGTAAAATGGCGAGAAGATTGTGTAGGTGTGTATGTGTGAAGGGGGGGGTGGGGGGCTTCTCAAGCTCAAGACTTTAAAACAGCACAAGGGATATTTGAAATAATAACTGATGCAAAACAGCGGATTTGAAAAGGATTTATTCAGTTCTGCATCACAACCGGTGAGTCAGCCTTTATTCCTTAAACCAAAGCTTATCTGTCTGTTAGGATGGGTATGATAATACTGTACCACAGAATAGATAGGATTGGGCCCAGTGGAGGGAGAGGGGGGTAAAAATCATACACACATTTGTGTACGTGTGTCATTTTTTTGCATGTTTCTCTGCAGGCATACATACACTATATGTAGCAAACTAGGAACTATCTCGATAAAATGGAATGCATCTTATCATTTGTGATATGATTAAGGCTAGATGACCTCTTTTGAATAGAGCGTAATGTGAACAGTGCTTCCAGATTACATTAGACAGCAGAGAGAATGGGTGAAAGAGACGACCAGCATTAGCTGCAAACCGACTCATTTGGCAATCAACTATGTACTGTAATGTGATGGAATACCATGCCGTAAAATGTTGAAAGGGTTGCTAATGATGTGCGGAAAGGATGAAAAACTATGAGTGGATACTACATTAAAAAGCAGCTCCTTTTGAATCAACATACATATTTAAAAAAGATCTTTTGGAAACCAGCAGTTAAAACTGTAATAAGTGCTGGTGATAAAATCACAAATGATTGGTGACATCTAGTTTTTAAGAAGTGAAACTGAGTTCTTGCTCTGGTGTATACAGAAACAATACTTTATCAATCTGCATTAAGAAAGAGTCCTCAATTAAAGTGGTGTCTTTGGTTTATTACTCTGACAAGTGACAACATTTCACCACAATTAGCCATCCATTCACTCAGATATATATCCTTTCCATTATTTGATTGTATTTGCTTCAAAGCAGATGCAACAAGTACATAATTATGGCTGTAATTAAGCTGCAAAAAAATACAAGCCCTGCCACATGAGCACCTTTGAAACAATGAGTGCTCGATTCATTAGCATCTGCTGTAAGCTTATTAATCATCTAACAGGCAATTAGCAAGCTGTTACCATTGGCGGCTGGTATGTAAATATATTCCTGGGTTAATTTCTTCCTCAGATAATAAAGGAAACATTATGAAAATGAGCTCTGCCACTATGTAAATGATCTATGCCGTTAATTGCACTGCAATGTTTCAACTTGGATCGGCAAATGGCAGTGTGATTGGCTGGCACTGAGGTTATATGCCAGGCTGCCGGGGGAATGAAACTAGTAGGCATCACACTGCAGCCTGCATGACAATTTATGGGGTGTTCAAATGCCTTCCGCCAGCCCTTCTGTCAAATAGATAATAAACCTTGGCTAGCAGAGGTGGGCCCAGAGGGACTGGCCATGTGTGAAAGAGTGGGGGAGTAAAAGCAATATATGAAAAAAAAAAAAGACTCTGTTTTTCGTCTTCATGTGCACTGAATGAATCCACTCCACAGAGCCGAAACAGCAGCGTATTACACCCGAGATATTTACTGCGAAAATGACAAAAACAGCTAAAAAATACCTAACCGTGGTAACTCACAAAAACACTCCCTCTTTTCCATTAGCAAATTAGTCTTCGCTGCACATGTGCACATGTCCCATGCCATGGCTACACTAACAGGATATCAAGCCATGCTGAGAGGATTTTCTGGCAATCTACTGCTGAATTCACAGCACAACAGCACTAATGACACTCGGGCCCGACATCCATCACGGCAATGTTCATAAAGCCTGTGCCAACATGTAGCTTCCCTTCGGCCCTTGGTGCTAATCTATGCAGTGCAGGCACGGAGAAGCCATTACAGCTCTGAATACATGATGAGGCTCACAGCTAATACTCCTCTCCACACCGGGGGGAGGTTGGAGGACGAGAGGCAATATAATTGAGGCCAGGAGGCAGATTGTGATCTATTGACATTAAGCTAGGGCTCTTAATGTGACAGTTGTCCCCTCAGAGATGTTGACAGGCAGCTGGGTGGGCAGCCGCAGTCTTCTACATGGATGCATGCCACATAGACATGTATGTAATATTCACACACCCCCACTGCCACCACCACCCCGGTGTCAGTCGTCTTTCTGTTCAACATGACTCCATCAGGCGACTGTTAACTGTGCATCTAAGAAACAAAGACAAACTGATGATCACTATGCTGGAGCTTTCAGCGAGTACTGTGCCCAACATTTCACATGTGTATTAGCCAAGTAAAGATGTTCTCCTGGGTTCAAAAACTTGGTAAAATATGGGTCAACTAAAACTACAAAAAGTTAGTGAACTAGGTAACTTTACTGTTAGCTGCAAGTAACGGACCAGCATTAGTTCTAAGACAAAGTTATTGCTGATTGGTAGCTCTTAACAGCATTGATCTGTTAGCTAAACAGATAAGTTATAACCAGCAAACATTGTTTTAATGTTAGCTGTGTGTGTGTGTGAGAGAGAGAGAGAGTAGCAGGTGTTCCTCTCTTGTGTTTCTGATTGTAACTATCTGACAATATAGGCCATAATACTGAGTCTGTTCAGGATTTCTACATAAAAGATATTGTTTAATGTAGTATATTAGTCATTCAGAATACCAAAGACAGTTCTTACATATTAAATTCAGGCAAAATTGAAAAGAAATAAAATTATCGTCTGCAATGTAAATGCACAATTTTGAGATTATCTTCATTATTGAAAGCATAATTTGTTCTCTTGGAGCTATAATAATCAAAATTCTACCAGAATTTCTGTTTTTTTGGGTTCATTCTAGACAGGCACAGTTATCTTATGCTCATTACTTCAAATAAAAAACAGTATTGGTATACACCAATACTGGTAGAAAAATACAAGAATTATAAAGACAACATAAGCCTCTTTCACCAAAGGTTCCACTTACAGCAAGTTTAAAACTGGACCTTGGTAAAATGGCTTCCATATGTTTCCATCCCAGAATGGTAAGTCATTATGACACATCGCATCTAGTGTTTTATATCTATGGGTGAGAGGTTGCTATGGAGATGAGTGGAGGTTAATTGCTCATCTCTTACATTTTACTTCCAAAATCCCAGACAATCCTATAGCACAAGATAAGCACCATAAGGAGGGTTACTTGCTACACAGTCACAGTGAAGTGGAATTTGTGGTTGGTGTGCAATTACAAGTTTTAGTTCACTGACAACACAACCAAAAACACAACTACCCCCATTATATTGCCCTGCTATGACCCACAAGCAGCCACATGCTTTTTTATGATGGGTGCAGTAAGCTACATTTGATTGGACACATACTTGTGTATGAAAACATTTTACAAGAAGAGACAAGACAAGGATTTTGATATAAGAATCCTCAAAAGTGATTTTTTTCTTTACACATATTTAATATAATAAGATATCTGAACAATTAACACAGGGACACAAGATTAAAACTGGAAAAATGTATGTTTTATTTCACTGTGTCTTTAAATTGGCACCTCATCTGCATGTAAAGCCCACAATTAGCCCAAAGGCAGCTGATATTTCAGTCAGGACATACAATATGTATAAAGTTGAAACAATTGGTTGATTCATCTATTAGTCTATCAACAGAAAGTTTATACGCAGCTATTCTGATAATACATCAATCTTTTAAGTAATTTCTGTAAAAATGACAGTAATTCGTTAGTTTTAGTTTCTCTTAGTCTTCTATTATATTAAACTAAATATCTTTAGGTTTCAAACTGTTGGTCACACAACGGCAGCAATTTGATTATGTCAACTTTAGAGCTGAAATATTTAGCTGAATAATATATTGAATAGTAATTAGCTGTTCAAAAGAAAATTAATCAGTAACTGTTTCGATAGTAAATGAGTCATTTGGGTCACTTTTCAACCAAAACCACCAAACATTCTGTGATTTCAGCTCTGATGTTAAGTTTTGTGGCTTTTCTTTGACATATATAATATTAATTTTAATATCTTTGGGTTTCGGACTGTTGGTTGGACAAAGGAAGGCATGTGAACGCACCACCTGGGGCTCAGGGACTTTTTGATGGGCCTTCTTTCACGATTTTCAGATATTTTATGGCCCAAATGATTAATCAAGAAAAATAATCAATAAATTAATCAGTAATGAAAGTAATTGTTAGCTGTGGTCCTACAGATGAATAAAGAAGGCCATACTGTAACAAAATGGTTGTTGCACATTGGCTACTGATCAGCAACACTTTGCACACATACACACAACACACAACACAGATACTGTACGCACAGAGTGTGAAATTCTTTCATTCCTAAATTTCACACACTCTGCTCTGTGAAGGAAAAAAAACACACACAAAGACACAGAAACCACTCTCCTGTCTGCGGTGTGCAGCCAATTAGATTACGTTGGTGAGTCACATGCTAAATGGCTTCACCCTTTAAGTGTTCCCAAACGGCAGCCATTTTTTCCACTGTCTTGGGTGCGCCGGGCTGTGATGTGTGGCCCAATCAGCAGCAACACGAAGCCCTTGTATATTTAAATATGCGTGTCTGCAGGGCATGTTATTCTTCCCACATGTTCCCTGGTCTGCCTGTAGAGCGTAGTGATTTATTGACGCTCAGTGACATGGGGAGGAGATAGCAGATAGCGTAGCAGGAATCCAATGCACCACAACTGATGTGAAAAGCAGCCCAGCGTCTGAAATCATTTGCAGTTGCACTCCCAAGGCCCCAGTGATTTAAAGAGACATACTTCAGAGGGCCTCGGTGCCTGGCAGGGAAATGTAGTCACATCACATTAGAACCAAAGACATGCAAATAAATGCTGGGCCAGTGGAATCAATCCAGACACATCACTGTTTCAAGGTTTAATTTTGAGTCCAAGATACTTCATAGCGGGCTATTGAGTTTCATTTTGCACAGCTCTCATGCCTACATCACAGCATGTTTGAATATCATTTAATGGCACAAGTACCTTGAACTGTCAGGCTGAACCAGTCCATAGGAAAAATTCCCCACATATCTAAAAACAGGCTCATTTGTGACAGCCACATTGACGGAAACTTCGACCACTCCTTTTAAAACCCTCTACTGTGCAATCAATGTGGAGTTTGAGTAATGCCAGGCCCATTAGAGCCAACCAAATTGCTGCGGGAGGCAGGGAAAGAGTGTCATCTATTGTGGGAAACGATTGCTTAATATAGCAGCAGGGGCTTGAAGGAGTGCTTACCAGAGTACAATCCACTAAAATCAATAGCAACAGTCAGGCTATATTGTTTCAAACGAGGAAAAAGTGCGGCTACGATAAAAAGCACTCAATATTGGTGTCTGGGCTGGTGAGACGCTGAGTCAGGAGTCAGGAGTAAGTAATGCAGTGCTGGAGAAAAGGATGAAGGGAGGGAGGAGAGGAAGGATGAAGGGATAAAGGGGAGAAACAGTATGAGCAAGCTCCATCCACCCTGAAGGTCAGTAAAATTTTCAGGTTACAAAAGTCACAGTCTTACCTCCATTCACTCATTCATTTTCTATTATAAGATTAATTAGCTCACGATTCTTTTAAAAACAACAATGCTGTTTATTTTGATGATAGTCTCATTCCTCCAGGAGAATTCTAGCCAGGACCTTTTCAAACCTGTGTTGTTTAGTCCAGTTGAATTGCACTCGTTTGGGCAGATGTGAACACAGAAATTGTACTCGGGTGCGGACCAAAACAACCTTACTGAGGCCCTTTACAGGAAGTGGTATTGGTCCAGCAAGAAACCAATTCTGCAGCGGTTTGTGGTGGGAACATGAGCCTGCCTCGATCTGACCCAACAACTAGGTGTACTCTGCAAGTTTGAGCTAAATGGCTCCCGTAGCCAGGTGTGCTTTGCATACTGGGATACAAATGAGCGAAATCGACAACTGGCAGCAGCTAGCTGGAGGGTGAATCAAAGTCAAACCTGGAATAGTAACAAAGAAAGCTGCATTCTTGATGCTTGGGCAGATAGGAACTTCTTCAGGACCTTCTTCCTGTGTTTACGTTCTTGCTCCCACCCCAAACACAACTAACCAATGAGTGGAGTGAACAGTCTCTCATGGATTTTAGAGAGATGCATTTTGATTCCCTTGGATTATTTTCAGTGCGAAAAGAAACTGAACCGATGAGAAAACCCAACAAGTTTACCAACTTTCACTGATTCGGATTGGAACAAACAAACTATAGGTAGTCCTACTTATCAATATAATATTCCAATATTCCTCTGGTATCTTTAGACCTGACTCTTGCTCTCATTACTTTTAGATGTACCTTCACTTCCACTGCTTCAATACAATTTCACTGGTAAAGAATAGCATTCCTCCCACAAACCACAGTTTCATTGTGATTCCCTCATCCTGGACTCAGCCAGCCCGGTCTGTGTGTTTTGACTGAAGGAGAATGTCTCTTTGAGCTCCAGCCTCGAGTCCAGCTCACCTCATCAGTATGTATGTGCCCTCTTCATCCCCCCACAACAACAGAGGCAGCAGGATGAAAAAGCGAACGGGATCCCTTAATAAAACAGGGCTGGATGGAGCCTTGTGAAGCCACATTCCCTTCATTCTGGACCTGATATTTGTTGAGCGCAGACAGCAGACTCTTCAAAGGCAGGGAACATTCCTGCAGGCCTCCTCAGATCTGAGACTGGGCTGCCCTCACTGCACCCACCATACACATACACACACATACTGTATTCACACACACACCAGTGCAAACACACTTTCTATCCCTTATTTCCTCTGCCGACCAGGCAGAGAGAGTTCCTTAGTGTGCATTGTATGTGTGTGTGTTTTCTTTGCTTTTCCTAAATTAATTACTGAATGGTTTGATATTTACATTTAGGAATTTCTGGAATTATCTGTATGTAAATTATTTCCAGCATACAACTGTGCATCTTAACACATTTTTTACTGCTGTAGTTACTGACTGCCATTTACTACCATGAAACAACAACCATGTTAATGCTTTTAGTGGCTGCAGTGTTACAGGAACCACAGGGCTGTAATTACACATACACAAAGACTATTGTCTCACCACTGAGCTGCATTATTTACATGGAAGACATCCTGTTCTTTCTTCAATAACATTTGTTCAGTTTATTCAGGTTTTTTCAGAATGAGGTTAAGGCTGTGTAGTTGTTTATAACTGTATGAACATTATGACAGCGACATGAATTAAATGTAACTTAAGTTCTCAGCTTAAAGGAATAGTTCAGACATTTTGGGATTACATTTATTCACCTTCTTGACAGTAAAACTCATACTAAATGAGAAGATCGATATAACTCTTGTATCTCTTGTATCTATTAAATATAAAGCTGGAGCCAGAAGACAATTAGTTTAGCGTTCCCGTAGTCTTGTCATCGTGAGGTTGCTGGCCAAGCAGCTGAGATTCCAGAAAGTCACCATTTCTCAGCCAAGAAATAGTACGGGACATAACCCCCCCCCCTTTCTTTTTACACTTTGGTTTTGTACAGATCTAAACAAATAAGATACTTGTGTGAGCTGTAAGTGTGCTGGAAGGTGTATTATTTTTAACCTTTGTAAAGAGCTAGGATAGTTTTTTCCCTGTTTCCAGTCCTAATGCTAAGCTAAGCTAACTGTCTCCTGGCTCTAGCCTCCTCTAGGTATGAGTGTGCTATTGATCTTCTCATCTAACTCTCAGCAAGCAAATTTCCCAAAATGTCAAACAGTTTTTTGTAATACATTGTAGTTTTAGCAGAAACTAAGATAATAAAACGACTGCCTCGCACAAGGTGAAACTCAATGTGCACTGAAGCCAACTACATACAAAAGTTTGGTCAATAATAAAACACTTAAACACATTTAAAACACAAGCTGACTAAAGTTCAGATGTGTAGGAATCAGTAAAAGTCATAGATAGATGAGTACGGCATAAATACACCTACTGAAATTCATAATCAGTCAATATTTGTCTTGCTGACTTCATACTGAAAGTAGTCTCAGATACTGCAGTCTGTTACAATGCTCCGCAATATGGTATCGTACACAAGTTGACCTGAATGTGGTATACGTTTGTGGATGTTAATTGATAGATATATTTTTATGCACGCACTGACTAAGCGTGCTATAAATCAGACCAAGAAAAGCCATGGACAGCCACTGAGGATTATATAGACAAAGACTTAAAGGGAAACCTGTGGAAAAGACACGTGCGCTGACAGTAATAGGAGTTTGAAGGTGATAAGTTTAAACTAACAAACGAATAAAGTAAAAACATATCTTACAAAGTGATCTGTAAGACAATATTGTTTGTACTAGTGTAACCTTTTAAAGGAAGGCTTTCCTCGAAGAAGGTGCTGACAGCCTCAGTCTCCCAGAAGCATTAAATGACATCAGCTTAACAATGACTAAATTCATCCCAGTTGAGTAAGACAACATTCTTGAATGTCACCTGAGTCATTTTCCAGTTTTCATCACTGCTTCCACCTAAGAGATCAATCATCACAGAGTAATTAATTTTAACCAGATACTGTAGCTGTACAGTAACAGTGACAGATGTACATTCATTTTATGAGAAAAAAAAAAAAATCTGTGCCTGAAGGTGCGTGACTATGTGCTGCTCACTGTAAGCAGATTAGCACTAGTTCTGCCGGTGCATGGAGACAGCACTAACAACATATTAACCCTGTTGCTTTGTTTACCTCAGGGCTCAGCTTTCCTGGAGGCTACTAAATTAGCATTAGCCAGTGCAGCAATACGCAATTAAGCCCAGTCTGCTCCATGTCATGGGCAGATCAACACCATGCAAAGTCATGCTAATTGGCTTAACACTAAGCCTGTTTGAAGTGTGCTAGGTAGTGGCACTGGCTTATGACTGACACACAAATCTGGCCTCATCAAATGGATGCCCAGGCAGCCTAACCTTCGCTTTAGTTGTACATCAGTGATTGATTCATTCAGGAGCTCCTCTACAGTTGAGTTATTGACATTTCTCCATGAGGTGGCAAGCTCTGAGGGACTGGTTGTCCAAAATCTCAGCTGTAAAAATATGGTTGAGCACGAATGAGAAACACTCTTCCCTCCCTGAATCACAACTGCCAAAGTGTCCTTTGGCAAGGCACAGAAACCCTGATCATTCTAGTGGTGTCTCATGGACCAACAGCAAGAACTGACAGAAAACAGGTTTTACTGAGTTCTGCATCAGTATGAAGCAGAAATGAAATGATAAGTCACTCAGTAATTTTATTTTGTTGGCATACATTCCAGAAAACCGCAGGATATAATGCAGCGTGAAATAAATGCACCGCATTGTTAAAATTCAGGCAGCTTGTGGGGCATTTCCTCATTTTTTCCCCCCTCATCCTGTTAAGATATTTCAGGAAGACTTTCAAGGACATGAATTTGGATCTGCTTCTGTACCACTGCCTTTATGCAGTCTCCTCACCTGCCAAATTTGAGTATTACATTCAGCATTTTTTAGGGATGGCAATAAATCTGAATTTATTTGAAAGGGATGATGTGTGCAGGTGTGAATATGGAGAGAAGAAAGTCTTGCTTGATCTCCTCTTGTCTGCCAACAGGCTGACAGCGTCTCCCTTTCCAGGAACGTATTAGCATTCCTACAGCGCGCACCAATCCCAATACTCCTTGTTGGGTCAGAGAAATCAAAGCGACGCACATCTAAGGAATATCAGAGAAGGGGTGCATAGATTAGTGCCCACGGGTTGTATCGCTAATTAAAGAATAAGAGGGAAAATGGTGCTTGGCTGCTCTCTAAGGATATGCTGCTGCCAAGTGATTGGCTTCAGGTAATCAATAGCCTCTCTGGGTGGGAGAGGCTGTGAGATCGGACACTCACTTTTTAATTCTGAAGAAAAACAAATCCACTTTGCAGGGAGGGAAATGAATTACTGATAGGGATTTTCTAGGGTAAGATGAAGAAAAAAAAACTGTATATTAAATCTATAAGAAGGTTAGAGCCAAGTGTTTTTAAAAAAAAACAACATTGTTAATAATGTTTCTTTTAGACTATAGTCATACTTGTCAAGGTTTAGCTTGTGCATTAATTGTGACATCTACCTTTGATGACGCGTAGATCTATCTTTCTAGCAAAATCACTGTTTAAAATTTCAAACTATCATATAGGTTACAAATGCCCATCTGGTGGAAAGCTTCCAAATAAACCACTAAAAAGGCAACTGAACACTGAACTCTCACAGTAAAAGTACAAATCATTTGTGTGAGCTGATAGATACTCCAATAATTATTGAATTGAGTATCATAGAGTCACAAAAGCTTTATCATAACTTGCTTAACAGTCTATATTCTCAGATTCAAATAGAACTTCTTGATTTTTTTTCTTACTTTATCTAAATAATTTGCCTGGTTAATTTCTTTATGAATATGAAATGAACAAACTAAGTAAAAGGGATAATGCAAACCATCTATGAGTCTGTCATTCCAACAGGCTACTTAAATCTGCATTAATGCACTTTTTAATATTATCAAATGACTATGTGTAATGTGAAAGGGGTCAGTCGTAGTTACAAACCTACAGATAAATATCAGCCAATTTTAAGAAGGGTTTAACATCTTTCAGCTCATTATGCTGGTTGTACTTTGCTGTTTGGCTGACTAACTTCTCTCATCAAGGTCATCTCATCCAAAAAGAGCTCTAAAAAACCACTGAACGCAATCTGACCAGCACCAACCTTCAGACAGATGTAAGTGAAGTTATTGACTACTTGGTAAAGAAAGGGGAACATTTAGCTGCTAAAGAAACAGATATTTTTCAGGAGTTGGTGGAGACCAAAGCAGAGCTAAAAGTAAAGTGAATATTGGACTTACATTCATCAGTTGGACAGAAACACGACTTATACTGTTGCTCCATATTTGCTGGATAAGTAAATAAGCAACTGTGTGCTATATCAACGTTATAAGGAATCAATGTTGTGTTTGTTCCGCTGCCCGCAAGTTGCCAAAAGCAATTGATACTGATTTAATATCTGTATTGTAAAAAAAAAATTAAATATTCAGAAAGTAAAGCAAGGTTCCCTTTTACTTTGAGTATCGATGTCTCCAGCAGGCTGTGCATCTCACCAAAATAAACTAATTATAGGTTATACTTTCAAATGAGTCACCCCAAAACAATTGAACCATTATTTCATATATTTCCCACAACTATTCATCAACCTAGAAATCCAATATGTAGACAGTTTAATAGCTAAGAGATGGAATTAGACTTACGGCAGCCAAACCTGCTAATGTTGGCAGGATTGTTCTGTTTACAGACAACTTACTGCAACCCTCCCATGTAAGAAATGCCTGAATCCAATCTGCAGGCATAACAAAGCCCCTCAGATACCAGGGTTAGGAGATTGTTTTTATTTTCATATTGTCCAATTGTGGTTATTCGAGATCACCGGAAGTAGGAGGGGGTGGAGGTCCGTGTGTCTGTGCTTGGTGCAGCAATATCACAGCATTATGTTCCTTTTAACTACTCTTATGGAGCGCAGAGCAAAGTTTTGGTGAGCAGGCATATGGAGATCAATGGAAAAGAGACTGCAAACTGGTTTGTAATTAAGGATTTAAAATTCACTCATCACTTGTGCTGATTTATGGGGCTCAGTGTGTGGACACGTTGCTCCACTAGGAACATCTATAAATGCACAGCAGGGAGCAGGTTTTTATAACATTTTAATTCTGATGGTATTTTTTAAAAATTTGCATACACATAAGACCACATAAAATACAGATCGTGAAAAATAAGACACGTGTCAGGAGAGGTCAAGAAGCCACAGGTTTACGCAGCACACCTTCCCTCAACTTAAGGAGAAAAACCCAATACTTCACCCCTTTCCTTCCTCTGAACAAAGGCACAGTTTATTACCTAACATGGACTGACGGCTCGGCGTGAAGGAGGAAATGCTATGCAAGGCTAGACAGGAGACGACGGAAAAGGATTAGAGTGTGGGCAAGGATCGGATACAGCCTTATTTACAACTGACAATGTTTTTCTGTGGAGAAGCCACCCTTAATTTGCTGCTTAATAACTGACTTCCACCACCATGTTCAAATCCCCTTGAGAGGCTTTTGTGGTTTGTTCGCAAGATGTCTACGCTGCCTGCACTGCAAATTAGCCTTTCAGAAAGGCACCTCACCTTCCGGCCACAGCTTGCAACACACTTTTTTTTTCTTCTTACACTGTACCTTTCTACTTCTATCAGCCAGTAATAACCTTCAACTAACCTTTAAACCACTGTGAATAATTTAAATCCTATTTTCATATCAATGGAGGAGTCAAGCCAGGCAATTATCTTTTATCTGTGTACTTTGCTGTCGGAGCAAAGCATAATAAAGTCTTCCCAAGAGAGGAAGAGACAGAGAGAGAGAGAGAAAGAGAAAGAAAGAGAGAGTAAGACAAAGCGTAGATAGTGTAGAAAAGCCATAGGCCATAAGGGCTTAGTGGGGGAGGATAGTAGAGAAAGCTGATGAGAAAGAAAGACAGCAAGAGAGTAACATAAAGAATAGACAGAAAGTGTGAACGCTTGTGATGCTATCTGGAAGACTCTGATGAAAAGAATGAATAATTCACTAATGAGCAACAGATCTGTCATGGAAAGAAACGCTGCTTACATCTGCGCTGGTTTCCGGGAAGGGGATGTGGTGCCGCATGTGTGGTTTGGTGGCTGGAAGACACTGGTAGAAGACAGTGAAGATAAACATGAAAAATTGGCAGCTCAATTAGGACTTTTGGGTCGGTGTTTTCTTGGTGCGTAGCCGAAGGCTCCATTCTGTGACACGCTGCTGTCCTGGCCAAAGCCAGACTGTGCTAAAGCTCATTTGTATGACAGTGATTTAGAGCCATGTAGTAGATGGGTGCATCCCATCCCAGGAAAAAAAAAAAATGGAAAGGGAGCAAGAAAAACAAAATGTGAAAAAGAAATTCCCCCTGGTACTCATTAAAATTCAGCAGTACAGCAACACCCTCCTCGCTTTGCTCTTCTTTCCCCTCCCTCTCTCTTCTTTTTTTTTTTTTCTTTCTCCGTCTGTTGCAACAGCCATCGTCTCGCCTTGTTGCCTCCCTGCATGCCTCCCTGGACTGTCCATGATCATTTTGATGAATTCATAAAACTTGCTGCATTCTTGATTGAGATGGAGCAGTGGAGAAAACAAGAGTGATGGAGAGAGAGAGAGAAAAAAAAAAGCAATATCCACAACTGGAGGGGGAGAAGAGACAGGCAGTGGAGGAGGTGAAGGAGTGAACGTGTTTGGGAGTGATGGGATGCAGAGATAACAAGAGAGAGGGGTGAGAGGATGAGGGTAGCAGCTATAGGCTTTGCAATATTAATCTATAGTGCAGAGATAAAAAAGGACAGGTGAGCACTGCAAGTGAAGGCAGGATTTCCTTTAGTTAAGAGTGAATGGAGGGCACGTTATTGAAAGAGCTGCCATCTTTGAACCAGGACCAAACTTTTCTTGACTTGCATCTGCCTGCTTTACCAAAATCCCTGAAAAATAGGCCAGAGGCACAGCTCAAAACACCCAGGATCAGATCACACAAGGGTCTTCAACTCTACAGTAAAGCCACATGGAGGAGAAAAACAATATTAAACAGCTTAGTATCATTTATTCAGTGTGTTTACTTGCATGAGTTGAGCTCATAGGACTTGGTTTTACAATCCTGTAGTGTAATTGGCAATCATTCTTTGAGTGGGGGTAGGGGTAAACAATCTAAGACCAGATTAAGGATATATCCCTGTTATAGACAATTTATCTGTGTTGCACTGGCCAGTTTAAGATTCATATAATTTCAATCACAACTCCAGTGATGAAGAGTTTCTAAAACTATTCAGGGAGACAGTGAAACAGAGCATTTTTCTTCTGTTAGGGTAGAAACACACCCAACCAACGCTACAGTTGGGTGGTGCCAAGGCCAAAAGTTCAAATAAATGAACTTTGACCTAAAAGGGTTGGAACATTCTTGCTTTGATAACCAATTACACTTGATATCTGTCATTCAAATAATGCCAGATAATTATAGCACATTATAGTGGGGGTGCTCTCCCTCACCTAATATAAAGCTTCAGGGCTACATCACACAGCAATATATTTAATGAGTGGGTGACTGTGTTACCGTCATCTAGTATCGATGATGAGATGAGATGTGTCGGGAACTTTCTGATTCAGCGTAGGTGAAGTTTTACAAGTCAGGAAATATGGTCCGCCTGCCAATTATCAAACATAGAAATTCAAGAAATCTGGTTGTACAGTATATACACTCAGTTACAAATTAGCTAAACCTGTTTGTTGAACCTACAAAAGATGTTGATTCAACTTAAGTTATTTGTGGGGCTGTAGTTTGTGGTGATGTTGAATTGTATTTGGTTAAAAACAGAGGTGTTTTTCCACCTCTCAGTTTATAAATGGGATGGATGAAAGATAAGAAACGTCTGTCTGTTTAAAGGAATACAATCCAATATAACTACAGCCTCCAAAATGACCATAAAGTTAAATAACACCTTTATAAAACTATTTCAAAAATGCTGAACATTAAAGATTCAATGAGGGTATGATATTATTGAAGGACTATTGTATTAGACTGCACTAGTTTTAGATAGACGTACCTAATAAACTGGCAACTGAGTGAAAACATACTGAGTGACAGTTATGCTCAGAGCCACATCTGATTTGTCCGATTATTTTCCTTCCGGCTACATCACGCAGCAACCACGGGCCCAGAGCAATGTCAAGCAGCCGCTGTCAATCTTATTTTGCAAGACTGTATATGTGTGCGTGTGTGTGTGTGTGTGTGTGTGTGTGTGTGTATTACATATGTGTGTTCCATCCCATCCATCTGTTTGCATCTTCTCTGAGTGTAGGCGAATGAATCAGTTTATGTATGTTACATCATGTACTGTGTGATATAACTGCATATGTATACGCATATTCACAGGTTCTCACATTCATGAGTCTTTCTCACATCCATATGAAGACACAGAACCAGAGGGGAAATGGAGAAATCATGTAACAAGTAAGGTCGAATGAGGTCTTGGCTCTATCCAGGTGGTTTTCCAAATGTAGCGAGATCTTTTTAGGGATTTTTTTTTTGTCTTCTTCAGTTAACTTCAAAGGTAAACTATAGGTGCTTGTTTAATATAAATGACAATTACTGTATAGTGAGTGAGAGGTAAGCATTTCTTATCCCCGCTGTTTGATGAGAGTGTGCCAGGTTGATTCGAAGGGAAAGAGACATTGACTAAGTGATCAAAACTCCTTGTCTCTGTGCTATAAATAATAGATCTACTGTATAAAATCTTAGAGAGCACTGCTACACACTGTTACAAGTCTATCGCCCAATACATACATTAACATACATCAAGTGTAGAGAACATGTGAGGCCTCTGCTCACATAGCTAATGCTTTAAACATTAAATTCCCTGGGACCAGTCGCAGTTTCTAAACTACTAGCCCTCACATGGAAACCACAGTCAATCTGATGCTAAAAATGGCCACTTTTTTGAGGTGTGTGCGATCTCAAGAAGACATATTGTGAGAGTGAGTATGGCCCACACACAAATACACAGTAGGTTTACTGTATATCGAGGAGCAAAATAATGCAAACAGCAATTTACTTTTACAAAATGTTTACAGAGTGAAAAAATACAAATGTGTCAGTAATCCAACCATCATCAATATCTTTTATAGGTACACTGTAAATAACACAGAAAATGAAGCAATAGTTATGACTCATCATCCTATAATTATGTATAAAAGATAAATAGTGGATGGCACCAGTCATCAAAGATCTGAAGATATTGCTGTCTGTTTATATATATCATAGCTGATGTAGTCTAATACAACATCCCTGCAATAAATCCTACCTTATGAAAGGTTATAATGTTCAGTTTTTGTTCAAACTGTGTTCATTCAACTTTATGGTCTATTGGGAGGCTGTCGTTTGTGGCACTGCTGAACTGTAGGATGTTATACTGAGAAGTGTTTATAGTATTTCTACAATCATTGATATAAATGGGCTGGGCAATATACTAGAGACACCTATCAGTATAATGTTCAGGGCTGTTTTATTAGACTTTATTAGTTTTAGCTCGGTTTACTTAATAAAATAGTAACTGAGTGAACTTTGTCCTTGTCAGGTCTCCAATGTTGACAGAGAACTTTACGCAATAATAACGTCATTTGCAAACTTTCAAGACGAACATGTTGATATAGGACAGTTGTAGATTTTGCACATTTCAAAAGGTCAGATTTATTACCTCAAGGCCAAGTGTCTATTAATCCCAATCATGTTATTTCTCTCTTAAAATGTATTTGCTGCCCCTTCGCCACCACAACCACCCTCGCTCACACAAACACATACGCATAGAGCAGAAAAAAAAACATACTTTCCATTTCCCAATGGTTGTTTCTCAGCCTTTGAATTACACACACTGACTAATTGACCAACAGCCTGGTGCAGAATCTATCCCCAGAGAGACAGCAGAGAGAGCGAGAGAGAAACAGAGAGATAGAGAGAGAGAGAGAGAGGCTGGTTAGGCACCATCACAATGAGAGCGGACTTAATGATGTGCCGAACATCAAAAAAAGTCCTTAATAAGCTGAGAAATTCTCTCCATATTTTCCCTTGCAAACAGCTTGTCTTCTAAAACATACTGTATACGTTTCTTTAGAAAAGCACAATTAGACAATTACACTAAAACGTATAAATATCATTAAGACATATTCAGAGCTAATTAATTTAGAGGATGTAGCATTCTCATGTGGGGAAGGAGATGGAAAATACAGAAATAATAGAGGCGGCGAATGTTGCATTCAATTTTCTTTTTGTTAATTTGCAGACTACCCGCTGGGAGAGGTAAAATAACCCCCAGTCAGACTTTTTTCTTTTGCTGTTAATAATAATAGAGTTGCTTTTTCAAGCTAGGCAAACACAGAGCCTGATTTGCATAACTTAGGATGTGCAGGAAAAGGGCCAAAATGTCCTTAAAAGCCGCAGCAGCTTCGGTATGTTTTTGTTTTGGTGTCGTTACCCCTTTTTCACTTTAATGTGCTAATAAGTTGTAAGAGGCAGTTCTCTGGGTTTTTGCACAAGCACACACACACACTTGCTCATTATTCTTTTATCAACTCTCCCTTTTCATAACTCATCTCTCTCAGTGACATATACTGTCACCCACAGCCCCTCTTGTCTCCCCCTTCGTCTCCCAGGGGAAAGATGCCCAAGCTTCTCTTATGACAGATCTGTTCCCTGCAGATTTGAACTGCATATCCTGACTCTCTTCAAGGTGACAGACTGTTGTATGCTCTGCTTTACCCCGATTTGCCCCTAAAGCACGCCCCAGTGTCTTAGTCACTCTGTCTTCAGCACAAAGCACACATTTCCCACAGATCAGATGCCACCTTATCCCTAAATACTTTATCAAAGAATAGCTTTGAGTATTTTGAAAAGTCGGCTGTAATGTTGTTTGATTTGTGTTTAAGGTAATTTATATTTGACTTGTATTTTGCAAAAACTATTTCAAAAGATGTGAGTAGTGTTGTTTTATGTATACTTTATGATTTATAAGTCACATGACTGATCAATGAAAGGAAACCACTTAAGACAAGGGAGCCAAAAAATGTTTGGTGTACTTGGTTGTTTATAATTAATGATGACAAAGCATGTTACATAAAGTTTGATGCTGAATGAGACCAAAATAAATAAATCATAAGAGCAGTGATGAAACAGAAGACCACAGAGAGGAAAGGAGATGCCTGACTTCCATCATTTCCACTTGCGTGCATGTACAAGTACACACTCCCAGCAGTGTGTCAAAAAAAGTCCAATTCACCTGCAAATCAGACACATTTATGTGCCAAATGAGGTGTGCTGGCAGCAGCACGTTCCTCAGGCAGCGTTACCACCCTTCAGGTTTCAGTGGGGTTTAACAAGACACATGAAAGTATCCAAGATGTCCACTCTTCCTCTCATCCATCGCATCCAATAAAGGTGAAGCAGCAGCAGAGGCTCGGGATGAGACTGATTTTTCTGCCTCATTCTCTTTTTTCACCTCAAGCTAGTCAGAGCGAGTTAACGTCTCACCCCGATGTGTTCATAATTCAAATGGCAATGCTGTCTGCCGCGGTGACGTGCCATGCATTATTCAGCACAGTGCCTTCCTCCCGCAAACAGACAAATAGAGCACAATCACGGTGGCACTAAGGCAAACAGCAAACAATCAAAATGGCAGACATTAATTGCTTAATTGGGAGACAAAACAAATGGAAGTTGACAAAGAGGAAGCAGTCACTTATACTGGCAGCTATTTGAAACTGGCTTGAGTTATTTTACAGGTGCATGCCGAGGTTAAACAAATAATGACATGTTTCTACTGTATATGGATGTGTACGACACTATATATTTACTTCTGGTTCCTGAATGATATTTTGCCTCCAAAAAAGCAAAAAAGTGCAAAAAATTCATGATGATCTGACATATGGTTGATAGTAGAGCTGTTATTACTGATCAGTTACTTCTGTTATCAATGAATTTAACAGTTATTCACTCAATGTATCGATGTGGTCTGTAAAATAGTGAAAAAAATCCCCCTCACAATTTCTCAGAGATCAAGTTGATGTCTTTTGTCTGACCAATAGTCCAAAACCAAAAGATACTCAATGTACAATTAAAAAACTGAGAAAAACCTTATCAATTAATCAACCAATTTTTTTCAGCATTTTCTGTATTATTTGGGGATAAAGTTGTGTGTTAGTGTTAGTGAAAACAACATCATATAAAAAGCTCTAATAATAATAATAACAATAATAATAACAACAACAACAACAACAATAATAATAATAATGTGTTTGCTTCCTTGCAGTCTATTTTTTTAAGTATGTAAAGGTTCTGCTGAAAAAGTGATATACCGTGGGTGCAAAGGAGGAAAATTTGTGATGTGTGGCAAATATTTGATTAAACAAACAAACAAACAAAAAACAAAACAAAACAAAACAAAAAAACGTTACCTGAATTCATAAACATGGTTATTGTGAATAGATTCAGGATATGAGAAAACAAAACAATTTGCTATTTATCGATTATTCTGGCAAACATTTAAGAAAAATCCTAAGTAGGACTGGGTTATTTTCTGTAAACTCAATCTATTGATCAAATCTAACTCCACACTTAGAGGTCTACCAAAGATCAAATGATGTGTATGCATAGACCTGTTGTTCAATAGCCTGAGTCAATACTGCCGATACAATCCTGTGTAAGGAGTGTGAGGTGAGGTAGCAGGTTGCTCCAGGTTGATTAAAGATTGACTATAATCCCAGACAGACACTGACAGTCTCAGAGGACAAATACAAGAGAATCATCACCACTTTAATCAAGTGCCCACTGCACTCCAACATGATCAATCAAATAACGATCAAAGAAACAGTAGCAGGAGACATTATTCTGCACCCAGAAAACAAGAAGCTCCATGTTTTTCAGTGCAACTTCAAAACTGATGATCAGCCACAAGCTGTCAAAGTCTCCTTCTGTTCAAAGCAGCTACGTTTCCTTAAATCTCACACTGCATAAACCAAAGCAGTTGAGTAAAAGCTTCCTGCCTGAGAAACCGGTAGCATGTCAGTTCATACCCAGTGGTGTGTGTGAAAGCCAGTTGAAGGGAGGGGATGTTGTTCCATCTGACATGGCTCCTCCGCCCACCTGACAAAGCGCTAATTTGGGAGCGGTTGTTCCTTTGTTTCTCGGAGGAATAGAGCCACCAGGTGGCCGCTGAACCTGTCTGCTGATGTCATGTCGCACAAAACACAACACAGCATGCAGGGGCGGCCTGTGGCATGGGCCACATAGGTGGTCACCAAGGGTGCCAAATGAGTTTTCATTGTTTTGTTTTTTTTTAACCAACAGGTGTGCTTGTATACAGCTTTTGGAAACAGATACTTCTTCGCTCTTGTTAATGTTTTTCCTCTTTTTTCCTCATTGATTTGCAGGAGTTTTCATCTGGTTTGTTTTTCAAAGCCTTACTGGTCGGTCAGTTTTCAGCTGACAGCCACCAAACTTCATGTGCTACCTCAGGCCATGCCACCAAACAGTCACTGAACGGTGCCTTTACTTGTCTTTTTGTCTGGAGGACTTTGTCTGGGTTAGAAGCACTATCACTGCTCTTTATTTTTGGTTGAGTTCATTTTTGAAGTTCTAGGACTGGAAGTACTATTGTTGTACTTCTTTGGGGGCTCCAATCTAAAATCTTACCTAGGGCACCAACAGTCAGGACCGGCCCTGCCAGCAAGGACACATCAGAGCATCTTCACAAATTTAGGGGTTCACATAAGAATCTCGATTCTTATCTCCTACAATTCTGAATCGATTCACAAATGTTAAAAATCAGTTTTCTAAAGTTAATAACATGATGTTGACAGAACGAAAAAGGTGTAACTCAACTGCGAGGACACACGCTAGAGTTACCTCATAGTTCATCTTGAAAAAAGGCAGCGGTTGCAAGCATGCTTTGCGAGATGAGCATGGTGTATGTTGTGAATTGTCTAGGCCGTCGCCCAGACATTAACGCTAGCAGAGCAGCAATCAGCAGTAACAAACGAGACCAGCTGATCAATACAAATAACTCGGTGCTCAGTCTGTTTCACCTCAGAAACCCTGCGCCTACTCAGCGTCTTGTAAAACAATGTCTTTCCCCAGAGCTAACGGTGCAGCAGAGAGGCTGCTCTCCACTACTGGAGACATGACGATAATAACAACACAGCGGAGCACTCCTCCTCACTCACTACTCATTTTGTTATTCTCATACAGGCAGGAGACTGGAAGATGCTTTCAAATCAATGAATTCATTAATTAATGCAGTCAACTTTTTAAAATAAAAAGGCTGCAGACCATTTATCTTAATTGCCAGTTATGTTTCATGTTGTATTTCAGTGGAATAAGGACACCAGTGAATGGTTTTGCACACAGTATACTGGAGCAAGAGATTCCAAGAGAAGATTCCCTATAGGTGATGCAGACTTGCTGTACATTTTTTTTGCTAAACTGTGCTGATGCACACTTCAAAAATGTATGCATTGACAAAAAAAACACACACATTCATGCCACACATGGAGTGAAAAAAAAGGAGGAGACACTTGTTCTAAAAAGACACTGATTTATATTCCAAAGTGCTCGTGTCAGATCCCGCCATGTAAAAAGGGTTCTATTACTAATAAATGAACATACGATAAAAAAGAAAAGATTCCCTTCAAATCTGCCTGTGTTATGTGAATCTTTTATGCAAATGGAATTTCAAATGAGGTGGAGCTATCTTCAGAGACCTTGACTGTTTTTCCACAGCCCTCTATTAAAATTTATGCCACCGCTGATTTATAAATGTTATTAATAGCTTGCTGCTGAGGAGGGAAGCAAAAGTGATGAAACAGCTTCACTTCACTCTTTCTTCTCCTCGGTCCCTCTTTCCCATCGCTGGTCCAGCAGGTCCCTCGTCACTCTCTCTCACTCTTTTATGCTCCCTCTGTTTCCCACTCTCTCTCTCTCCCTCTCTCTCCTACTCCTCTGTGGTGTCTCATAGTGATTTTATAATTGGGCTCTGCTCATTGTTATTCAAAACCCTGTAGAACCAATTAGTGGCAGACCTCCCGACCTTCAGTTGCTATGTAATGGTGGTAACTAAAGACTCTAAGTGAGGCAGCTGAGAGCAAAGGTCTGAATTTTCTTTAGTTCCTGATTAATAATTCTGTCAACCCTATCACATGCAGACATTAAACAGAATTGCTAGTTTAAGGCCCCCCCGCCTTTTTTTTTTTTAGAGCTTTCTTTTCTCTTTTTTACTGCTCTTTTATTAATCTTTAAAGATGGCCTGGATGCTCCCACCCTGCTCTCTTGTCAGATAAATGTCGAGATAAAAGGATAATGAGACTTTGCAGGGAACCTGGTACAGTCAGGGAGGGGTGGCAAGTGACCTCCGCCAACAAGTGGACAGTCAGAAACGGATCTGATTTCCAGCAAGAGAGCAGCAAATACAAGGTTTTTTGTTATTGCTGGTAGCCAACACTTTTTATCACATCTCAGTCTTTTATTACTGATTTTTATTAAAACATAAAACATCACACAACTGTTGGCTGTGAAATACCTTTCTGTTTCTGACTGGATTCAGGGTCACAGATTGCTAACAGACCAGAGATTATGATGCAATGTTGTGACAAAATGATATGTGAAGCTTTGAGATTTTGTGTCATGCAGCTTATTCTGTATTTCAGGTATCAAGTGTTTCTGATCTTTGTTTGCACAAACTTGTTATTTGTTCCCTCAAATTAATTGTTCCTGCAGGACTTACAGGTACAAAATTGAGACCTCAATTTGCTCAATATATTCCCTAAAATTAGGCTACTACAATGAAGTTACTCTAGTAACAGGAGCTGAGCTGTTGTTGTGGCTAGTCTGGCTTGTTATAGAAGTAGCGACAACCATTCTGTGTGTTTTAGTGTAAAGTTGCCCTCAAGTTACTGAATTAATTAAATCAAGTCATTTATTCCATTTGTCCTTGTTGAGCTTTTCTGCTACATTGGAAGCTGTTACTGCTGTGCTAAACCTGCAGTTTTGAGCAGATTTGAGCTGTTAAAACTGCATTATCATTTTTTAAATTAAAAATGGTTTAGATTACTATGAGTAGTGTCAAAGGGGTAACTATTATTACCCAACACTGCTGTTCTCAGCTCTACAAAGTGTTTTTCATCTTTTTTTGCTCTGGTTCAGTCTCACTGCTCTCACCAGCATTGTTTCCAGCGCAGCAGGCAGCTGTTTTCAGCAATAATAAAAAAAAAAAGCTCAGACAAACCCAGTGTACAAAGAAAAAGTTAACAACTCGCTGGAGAGCATAGTGTAGCATTTAGCAGCTAAAGAACCAGATATTTCCTTCAGGAGTTGGTGGACAGAATCAAAACTCCAACTGAATGCTAATGTTGCTCTGCGTCAGGTGGATGTGTAAACAGGCAACTTTTTGCTAACATGTTCACTTTATAGGGTGATACTACAGTATATGTCAATGTTGCATTCACAAGCGGCCAAAAAGAATCACTCAATGCATGTTTAAAGTCATTATGTGAATTTGAATTTTTCCATCCTTGTTGCCCTCTTTGTAGTATTAAAAAATAAACTGTGGCAGACAACCAGGCACCCAGACATAAACAAAAACTAATCACATTCAAATTCTCACCTAGTGGCTTTAAAAGTAACATTTGACATCCTTAAATCTATTAAACCTATTGGGAGATGAGGGCACATGATAAAAGGGTCCTAAACAGGGTTTATCATTACTTAGTTAAGCTCTTTCCGGGCCACGTTGTAGAAACGTCATATCTTAGACTTCAGTTAAGATCTTCTATGCTTTTGGAAACCTATAAATTCTTCTTCAATTTTTCTACAAACTTTTTTCATCTTCTTGCTTGCTATATCAGGCCAGCTTGAACTTCCACTGTTACAAAACAGATAAGAAAGAATGTCAGAGTATTTTTTTTTTTTTTTTTTTGGGTGACAGAGTTCCCTGATTCTTATCTTCGTAAGGAACTTCCGCAATTCAAAGCCACTAAGCTGTTATTAAATGTGAGATACCAAAGCAGAAAAAGCAGAGGTATGAAAGAGGAAATGAGAATGACAGAGACGGAGAACAACATAGCAATTTAACTTCACCTGAACACGTCTGGAGATGTTGTCCTTTGACATCCACAGGGAAATGTCTGTATCAGCCCGGCCTAAACAAAGACAACCTGCCACAGTCTATACACGTCTGGCTGGGCCCTGCTCATGCTCCCAACAAACAGAAGATGAACTTTCCACGACCTTGTCAACACTGAGTCACAGTCGGAGAGAAGTCTTTGTTCACCTACAACAGTAAATGCTGACAAATATCATAAGACAGACCACAGTCACAACAGATAACTCAGATGTAACATTAGGCTTAGCCAGATGTCACCCAGTAACACTTAGGCAGCACCTGACAGCAAGGAAACATCTAACATGCAGAAAGAAAGCCTCAGGAAATCCCTATAAATATATCAGCAGAGAGACAGACTAACACACAGATGTAATGTTGACTTATTGATGGACATGCAGACAGATACTGGCTGACAGACAGAGAGGTACAACACAGAAAAAAGGTGAATACGGGCTCTTTCATTTTCCAAATTACAAGCAATTACAGTCAGTAGGATTCAACAATAATAGTTTTTATATTGAAACTGCCTATTGAAAGAGTGCAATTGTGAGAGTCGTGATTTTAATCAAACTTTACATAATAAACTATGTCTTAACGAGTTGGAGGCAATGAAAGTTTGAGCCAACGACCACTGATTTCACTTACTACAATAACTTTTATTTAGCTTGGTGAAACAATAAAAAGCTGTGTGGTTAAAATGCTCTGTCGCCGGTTTCTGCACCATTTATGCTTAGTCCAAGATGCTTTTGTCATAGAAGGTACACCATTCTGTAATAATTTTGATGTTTGAAAACATAGGGAGTGCACTGCATCTTTTTACTCTTAAAAATGATCTGTGTAAATGATCTATGTAATGATCTTGCATACATTTGGTGGTTGGCTTCATGCAGGGTGCTACTTGTTATGTAGCAGCAAGAGCTTTGAAACCTGAAATGGAGTGCATATGATGTTGCACATATGACATTATATTTCCATCAGCTGATAATCAAACAGCAGAATGAGGTGGAGATGTTGTCGTAAACTTACATGTCTTTTTTTTTTTTTTTTTTTTTAAGCATTGGCAGAGAAAGTGAAGTACCTTTTCTACTTTGATTCATCAGCGACAAGTTGTAGGAAATCTGTGAATTTTGATACTGCTGGTACACATGGCATTTTGTTTTTACAGCACCCTTGATTCATAAATGGTATGTGCTGTTGTGTGGTGAACTGAAACGGTGCAGAAACCACATCCCACCAGCTCAAACTGGCACTGTGCCAGTTGGGCTTTGGAGTGCACCCTTTTAGATGAGTAGCTAGCTAGTAGTTGTTTAAGCTGTCTGTATCTCCCTATTAAATATTCAAGTGTATTATATGGTAATTTTAAGCTAATCAGAATGAAAGTTCTGAGTCAGGGCTTCCGGGATTTAGGGCTGTGAGGCAGCTGTCAGTCTGTGACGCGTACGTCAGAGCTGTCAGCAGTAACACTCATAAGGTCAGATGTGACTTATCAGCAGTTTGTTACCATAGGTGGATAACTATGCAGCTGTTGCATCAAATACCACGACTTTTGAATGTCAACATTTTATTCATCACTGATTGATGTCAAATATACCACTTAAGTAACATCTTTAAAAATGTGAGCTAAGTTGGTCTCTTTTTTTTTCCTATAGTAAACTCATTTACATAGATTTTTTTTTTTTTTTTAAAGAAGCCTGGGAGGCTGCGTTATATCTGATTCTAAAGTACAAACATTATATATTTGTGATAATGCTTGCAACAAATGTATTTTGTCTAATACATGTCTGTAGTTACATTTATTGAAAAAATTGTAGATTGCAAATCCATAAGATTCATCCATGAGATGAGTCCTTTATGCCACATTTGAATTTATACTTGTCAAGTGTAACAACACAACATTTAATATAGTTACTGACACAGAAAAAAATGTAAATTGAAAACTTATGGATATACTCTGTGCAAATATAGCTGGTAAGTGATAAGTGAGGGAGGTAGATAAATGAATGCAGCTTTGGAGAAATTCATATCCCCTCAGGAACAGATGATGTTCGAAAACAGTAGCCTTATCAGTTCATGATACCTGTCAAAGTTCTGTCTTAATTGACATCTCATATTAAATCCAGACAGACTGCCAGACATGTTGTCCAGATTGGTCCAGAACCTGAATTTCAATGCTCAATGTGTGTTATAAGCTGTAGGAGTAATTGGCCTACGAGCCAGATGGAAAGTAAATGCTTTTATCACCACTGGCATAATGTGCAATGATTGACATGGAAAAGCAAGGATTGCTATTTCAATAATCTCACTTTAATAAGAATTCATGAGGACAGTTTGCCTGATTTCCTCCACTCTGGTTGTGTATATGTTTGAGAGAGGAAGAGTGTGTGGGTGCACATTTGTATATGTGCATGATTGAGTGTGAAAAAAGCAATGGAGGAGTGGGTGCAGGAGAGACAGAAAGACAGCAAAACAACATCAAATATCTTATTTTCACTGTGGGCTGCCAGACAAAAAAAAAAAACAGCTAATGAAAAGCAGAAAAAGCCTGTTTTCAGTCCTCCTGCGTACAGACACCGAGGGCTTGTGTAAGAGGAACTAATGACACAGATGAGAAAACAGCCCTCTAGTTAGTCCCATTAGCTTTACTAATAATGAACTATGAGACCTTTCACACAGCAGTCTGAAAGCCCTTTAGCTCAGGGTGCTAAAGGCCATTTTACTATGCATAATGTTAACCCATTAAGAGTCTACAGTTCCCCTTAATCAGTACTGGTTTCCTCTCTTGTGTAATAAATACTGGATTATTCAGAGCTGATGCTTCCTCTTACCAAATTGGCAGTTAGCAAACCAATCCAACCACACATTCAAGTGGATTAATTGATTCAATGCATGAACGCACGCATGCACGGGCACAAACACAAACAAACACACTCCCACACATGTGCACACAGACACAAAAAACACTTCTCCTGCATAATATCAAGACTAGAACTAATGAGTGCCAGACAAATGCAACTAGCCAAGGCAAGGGACAGATACCACTCCTCTTAATAGCTACAGCAGGAAAGGATGTATTAATAATTGCTGGGACAATATGTTAATGTGTTAACTGCTAGTCTGACAGCAAATCAGGAACCATCTCTTTCTAGAAAAATCTTTTCCTAAATATATGTCAAAGTATTCCCACATAAGATGCCAAGAATTCTGTCACAACAAGCAATGTCTGGAGCAGCTCATGCCTGTCGCATTCCCAAATAGTTTACTTATCTGTACTGATATCAAACCACCCCACCTCCTTTGGCCCTGCTTTTATTGTAACCCCATCTGTCACAGAGATAGACATCAACATTTTCCTTTCATATATTGCAAAAATGCAGCTGGATTCTCGCATGGCAGCCTTGTTTACTCTCTTGTAACATTACTCTTGTTTCAGTGTCCTCTTTTATTTAAATCTGAGTGCTTGTGGAGATAGGGGAGGACGGATGTGCAATTTGTTGGCAGGATAGGAAATGAAGCTTCCTGCTTTTTATTGTGATGCTGGTGGAGTCACATGACACTACTGGGGATGTGTGGCTTGTGGAAAGAAGAAGTGAACCCAGCAGTTTCTTCAGACTGCTCTCTTTCTTTCATGGCTGGTACAAGAAGGGCAACAGGGGTAAAGGGGAAGGACCTCTGAGGCAGAGTTTGATACACTTCAAACAGTTTATACACAAAAATGGAGGTATAAAGCCTTACCAGGTGGTGAGGCAGCCAAGGGTCAAAACCAGAGAAGGCAGTCCAAACAGGCAAACAAATCCGACAAGGAGCAGGCAAGAATCAAAAGTCTATTAAACAAGCAAGGTCCAAAACAGGCGAGTAACAGGTCTCAGGTACTACAGATAACCAGAACACAGATACACAGGCTAGAGAGCAAGACATGAAGCATAAGGCAACTTAATCTGGCAGAGAACAATGGAAGTGGACTGGGATAAGTTGTGAGTGGCTGATGAGGGAATAGGTGGAAAAGGCCAGGTAACTGCAGGACTGATGAGAAGTGGGAACAGGTGTGTAGATGGAGAAAGGAGGGAAAGTCTGAGGGCATCTGGTGGACAGCTTGAGCATGGCAGGTCTGGGGAGTTGGAGGAAAGTACCATGACCCGGGAGAAATGAGCCGGGGCTGGAAAAGAGACACAGAGCAGTGCAGAGGGCTGGAGATGAGAGTGTGTGGCTGCAGAGAGGGACTGAGGGGCAGATTGTGACACTTTCTATCACACATATATTTACATATTTACAGTACAAATTTGAACTAACACATTATTTGTTACTGTTAACTCACATCGCCTATCCTAAAATACTTTTTAGAATTAACACAGTTTTTTTTCCATCTATGGTGCCTCAAGAAGTGATAAGCCAATGTTACTGTGAGGGAGTTGCATTTTACAAAGTCAGTAAACAGCCTCAATTGTATTCACGATTTTGCCACCTAGGGTGTCAAATCCTAAATACTACCTCACATTGTTTCTCAGATGGTTATGGTTTGGTGTCACGATTATCCATTTAGCATGGCACGCTAGTTTTCTCCAGCTTGTGCTCATGAAGACAACAACAGCCTAGTTTACTAACAGGGCAACAGGGTACACAAAAGGTCAGACGGACAGTGCTGCTCTCTGCTTTTTGTCTTCTGTGAGAGTAAGTTAAATATCTTTAGGTTTTAGACTGTTCAACAAAACAAGTTATCTGATGAAGCCATTTTTCATTATTTTACCTTCATTTTCATTTTGTAGGCAAACTAATCTGTCAAAAAAAGTTCAGCAGATTGTTGACAATGAACATCATCATTAGTTGTGGCGCTCCCTGGTGGCAAACGGATTAAGTTGCATGCCACATAAAGTCTGTGGTTCAACTCCGATTCATCGTTCCCCGTCTCTCTCCCCTTGTTTCCTGTCATCTCTCAACTGTCGCTATCTAGTAAAAGGCATAAAATGTCTCAAAAATATATTTAAAAAACATTATACATGCAAACAGAATATGGTACCTATTCGCAGTAACTATAGCCTTGGGGAGACCGATCAGACTGATCCTTTCTGCCTAGAGGCAGGCCAACAAGCTTAGATCTAAACAGCTGCCTTCAATGTTCTGAAGAGAGTCCATCTTCTAAATTACCCGTCATTCACTGTGATGGTAACACCACTCACATTGCACATTGTAACATTACAATGGCCAGATAGTACTCTGCATTTAACCCCTACACTAAGTGTTCCCGAAAGCCTTCAGAACTATCAGAATAGAGAAAATGTTTTTGGACATTATGGTGTCACCGTGACCTTAACTTTGAAATTGCTATTATCTTGGTGCGGTGTGGAGACACCAATGACTCAAGGTTTTAGAAGGGAAATGGTGCTGTTGCAATGAAGCTTGGTTATGTGGCCTAAAGTTGTACTGAAATGACACAGCAGCAGGCGAGTCAAAAAACAGAAAAAAGGGGGAAGCTGAGGTTGCACAGAGACCTCTGGATATAACCGAAAGTTCAGCAAAGAGAAAGAGAAATGATGGAGTAAGAAAAAGAGAGAGTGGGAGGGGGGATGTGATGACTATGATCTAAATGAGGCTGATGAGAGGTATAAGTTGAAGGGGAACAAAAAGAGAAATGAGAAAGGGGAAGTATAAAGAGGAGAAAAACGTAGGTGTGAAATGCAAGATGAAGTAGTCATTATGTTGGGTATTGGTTTAAGCATCATGTGGTTGTGGTGAGTACACCCGGGTCTCTATCCAGCCAAGTAGAAAGCAGGTTGTGAAAGACAAATATGCTGACCCAAACCCATGATGTTCCGCAAAACTTAACAGCAGTTTCATGTTCACACAAAAAAACACATACAAAAACAAGAGCTGAAAATTCAAGTTGACTAACACAGGCATGTCATGTTCCTTTTTTTAAACCTCATACAAAAGATACAATGAGTACTGTTGTGAGCGCCTGTATTCAATAGTTTTATTTCTTTGTATGTATTACTCTCAAAGCTAAAAAGAATTAACATTTAAATCTCTTATAGCGTTTTTGGTGGTGCATAATTTAAAGTGAGCACACGTTGAATCATGAAGCCCACATGCATCAATGTAATGTTGACTAGACAGACAGAGACATGACAACCCATTGTCCTGGGGTTTTCCTCCAAACCTCTTAAACCACTGAACAGATGGCAATCCACAAAATTGTTTTCCTCACAAGAGAGAAAGCAATGTAGCAGTGTGAGATTGGCCAACACCATGACGCAACAACTCGACAGGAATATTAAACCCTCCAAACAAAGTCAAACTTAATTACTTTCACACTGGTGGGGTGTGATGTTTGCATCTGTGAATCTTAACACATATTTCTGTTTCTCAACACCAGGCACGGCCCTCTGAGGAGTCTAGAGCGCAAACCCTCCCTCAAGTAGGGTCTGAAACCCCCCTCTCCATGACCACTTCTGCAGCCCACCATAAATCCTTAACGACAAACTCTATAAACTTCTCTGAGCCTGAATATTTATGGATGCCTGTGGTTCCCCAGAGTGCCGTTTTCTGTCTGGGGCTCAAAACACGACAGAAACTTCTCCGGAGCGGCTCTGGCCTGTTACAACTCTCATGGAGAAAGGAGCTTGCGAATACAGACGCGGTGGTCTGCTTGGCTTAGGCCATAAACAAAATGGCCCTCTGCGGTAAAAGAGGAGTAACATATCAGAGTTTATACAAATCCATAACACAAGCATAAACCAACCTCTCCAGCTGCCGGCAGCTCAGACTCCCAAGGCTCATGCTGCTCAGGCTTCCTGACTTTAATCAAACTTAAGTCTTTTAATCAAACAAAGAGTTGACAGCCAGTAAAAATCCCTTCTCATCATCAAATCTTATTCGGAAGTCCAGCTTCCTAAATGTTTAAGTGCCAAAACAGCCATTTATGTCAAATTTCTAAGTTGAAAACCTGCTAGTATCTTTCTACATTGACTCAACAGCTTAAACTGTAAACACTGCTCAGTGTTACCATTAATATGCTCCTAATCTTTTAAATACTGTACGTGAGCCTCTCAGCAGGGCCTGAACTTAAAGATGAAGACATGATAAATGGTTGAATGGTGAAATGGAAAATTGCACACACTATTGCCAATACCTGATGCTAATGTAACTTGTTATTGTTGCAGTAACATTAGGCATTGCATGATAAAAGAACTTACCCATAAGACATCAGGCTCTTGTTGTTGAAGTTCATACATCTCTTTCCTCACCTCTGGCGTTAAATCGTGCAAGCAGTATGTATAATGGACATAACAGTTTAGTTTTAGGCCAAAATTAAAGATAAATACATGCGTGAATGGGCAGTATGCAAGACAATCATGTTTACATCCCTAAAGCCAATATACAATATTACCTTCTAGAGAAAATAGGTAAGGAAAATTGAGCACTGTTTTACCCTCTGTAGACTGTTTATGTTTAATAAATTACCTCTAGTTTAGTATAGCACTATCCCTCATAACAGAGGATGTGTTAAAAAGAACCCAACTGTCCCATGTCTTGTATTTTATCCTGTGTGTGTTTTTTTTTTCAGTTACTTTTGCCAGAAATAGTTTTGCATCTATGATTTACTTGTGGGTCACAGCAGAGGTCTCCAGGCTATACTTGCCATGCAAATTCACTACAGACACAGAGAGACACAGGGAGAGATTATTACCTTCTACAGTAAATTCTGCGTGTCATGTAAACAGCTGCAGACCAGCAGATAATGTCTGTTTTGTGGCATCTTTAAACTTTTCTTTTCCTTTCTCTCTGGCAAGACTGTTCGGGATAAGATTACTCTGGCTTAACCACAACATCACACAAACACAGTATTGATATCTATTGTAATATAATGAAACATTGCAAATTTGTTAATGGATAAAATAACCAGATAGGAATGTCTAATATCTGTTTTTGGGTAATTGAATACAAATCAAGGAACCTCATCATATTAATGCAAAATATGAATATCCAATATTTCCATAAAACAGCCCTGGTCCACCAAAAGTCGCTGTGGTAGACACATTCATAATGTCTCAAGGTATATAGTCTCCTCTTGCCCACCCGTCCTTCACCATAACTTACTGGAGGTAAGTTTTGTGGCTTTAACTGTTACATTTTAATTTATGCACATGGTTTATAAAAGGGAGGAAAAATCAGTGAAAGAGGTATGGAGTGATGATTCCCTTGAGTAATGTTTTATAAATACAGTGTGGGAGGTTTTTATACCTTTATTCATGTTTTTTTTTTTCAAGACATATAAACTACTTCTACATGCCCAGTACTTCTAATAATGTACTACAGGCCTTCAGTTCTTTGGGATAATTTTCAGCACAGGAAGCAGACACGTAGCCACACCTCATGAAACTCTGACACAAGACAGAACCTACACAGACATTTTATTGTGTTCTGTCATGTGTATGCAGAAGTGTTATGTAGTATATATGCACAGGTGGCACAGTCTGTGCTACTGTCCAAGTTCTGCTGTTAAAAACCTCTGACCTTGGTGAAAAAGCTGAATGGTTTTATAAGTCTCTTAGCACCCCTTCACAGCGGTAATATTTCACTATTACTTTTTCTGAAACGTTTACTCTTGCTAATAACGGTAATCCCCCTCCCGTCCTCCTTTTTTTTCTCTGATTTGTAAGAAATACGTATTTAAGGGGAAAACACTATTCATGGAGGTCTGCCAATACCCAGCTGAAGAAATATAACTTGCGAGTAATTTCCCCTCGGAGTTTGTGGTTGTATTAAGCCAATCTGACTGGGTTGAACTGAATGATTGTTAGATTTTGAGAAGAGGGTGGAGGATGCAGGTGGTGGGAGTGCATGTGTGTGTGGGGGTGTGTTAATGTGTTGAAATGATTACAATAACAATCAACCAGATGCTGACAATACTTAGCATTCCCACCTAATATAGAGCTGCCCCCCCCCCCACCCGCCAATACGTGATTGAGTGTTGAGTGACTGAGCTAAACTGTAATCATTTCAAATTTTTTTTTCCATTTCCTATTTAAAATCTTGTGGTAAGCAGCAAAGAGTTCATCAACAGGCGGCGCGTCAGTGTTGGTGGGCAATTATAAAGACCTGCTTCACTAAGCGTGTGGTTTCCACTGATGAATCCATTCACAGCCTGCAGCGACCTGCTATTTTTGAACTCTGGCCCACAGTGACATTAACCTTGTAACACTAACATCAAAGTTCATAGAGTGTGAAAGGTTTGATTGTCCGTTTCAAGCTCCTGTGGCAGAGTTCCCCAGGTTCTGAGTGACGGCACTGACAAGCACATAAGGAAATAATTTTAGAGAAAGTGGTATAATGTTATCGTAGACTTACAAAAACATCTCAGTGAAATATATATATATTTAAGTTGGCCAATATACTTGGAAAAGATTATTATGTGAATGCAGAATATGTAGGGTTGATATGGTTTCTAGGCATTGAACTCATCACTCCAAGCAAGCAAACTCCATGCTCAGCACAGCAGAGATTGGGGAGTGACAAAAATAACATTCCCTTACTTTACACCGCATTAGATACCGCATAAGCGATTATGTGGAATCTGCTATGGGTAGGCCGGGCATCTGCTCAAACCTCAAGATGAATATACAATCTGGTCACTTGAGATGGATAAATCTAAACCCCAAAAGTCCACCTGATATACAGCAGCCCCTAAGACACATAAATGACAAAATTATTCACGATCCCATTTTACCAAAAACTGACAATTTCATGGCTCAGAGCAAACAATCTCTACTTATGAAATGTTACACAGAGCAGTTATCAGCTAAACATCGGTGCACCAGTTGTGTAGTCGCAGCATAAACCATAAAACAGGAGCTGAAGAAAAGTAAAGCAATCTGACACAAACCAATTGCTTTGAATGTGTCTCTGATGTGTATCTGCATATGTTGTTTGTGGAGAAAACATGAACGTGACTACCTATTCAATAGCGAGTTCCCCTTGAAGCCATATATTTCAGGTGAATAATTATGTGAATGAGATGCATGTGTGACAATGTTTACATCCCTTAAGCCAATACACATTATTACCCTCTATAGAAGCAAATTTTCACAGAGCCAATATGAAAACCTCCAGCACCACAGCAACAGCCCTGGGGAAACGTGTTGCAAAACTAATTCATCCAATTACACTCATACAGGAGAATTTATATGTCACCGATATATAAATCAAATACTTGAAAGCATCATAAAACACAAGGTAACAACCAAAAGAAAGTGCAAAACAGGGGAAAAATGCACATTGAGAAATATGACCATACCCCAGTGGTTGAATGTAACTAAGTACATCTACTCAAGTACTTAAAGGACCAGTATGTAGGATTTAGTGGCATCTAGCAATGAGGTTGCAGATTGCAACCAACTGAATACCCCTCCCCTGCCCTTCCAAGTATGTAGGAGAACCTACAGTGGCCGCGAAACTTGCAAAAAACTCAAAAGGCCCTCTGTAGTGCCAGTGTTTTGTTTGTCTATTCTGAGCTACTGAAGCCAATTTGTCATAGTGGCCAATTACAATTATGGAAACCAATTACAACGTCACATCATGCTATTGGGCCCAAAAAGACTTACATTGTGAAAGAAACGTCTGTAAAGCGGATACATATTTTTGAGCGTTACAATTATTCATTTCAACATCAGAATTTGATCCATTTGGTTCAATCACATTTGGAAAGTCTAGAAGAACTGCATGATTGAAGTGTTTTATCCCCATTCACGTTAACCGGAGGACTAAACCGGACGTAGCCAGCTCGGCCGGTGGAAGTCGCTAGTGTGCTTGTTCTATGGGCCCCAAAGACGCAGAAGCAATGCAAAAAAAGTTGAACTTTTTTGGCTTTGTGTGCCACTGAGCAACTGTCATAGAAATGAACGGGGCCACGCCTCCGATGCTGTATCTAGTTCTCTTGAGAGGAGGAGCACATGAACACAGGAGGAGTGAAGGAACACGCAAGGGAAACACAGAGCAAACCAAAATCCAGAAAACACAGTACTCAAACTACAACCCAGCATACAACAAACTCTCAGAATACATAAACGTAAGTCACACAGTTACAGTCCTTCAAAGATACAACTCAAATAACATGAATGAGCAAACCCAAATGACATAAAGCTAGAAGTCTTTAAAGACAAAACTCAAAACAGTCTTCTCCCACTCAGTCCAGTCCAAACAAAAAGAGAGAAAAGCCCGAGGGCCTCCAGAGGACCGGTGGAGAACGGCAACCAAAGAATACAGAGTCAGACTCTCTAGAGTCTCAAGACTCACAGAACTGTGATAATTAGCTTATATGCCCAATTGTCCAGTTGTTTCCCAACCTTTTCTTTTATCTAGTCACATGTTCTCAGTAGTTAACAGAGGATTCACAGTTAACTGCAATTTTTATGAGTTTTTTTTCACCAAAACTCCACATCTTCACATTAACTTACTGCTAGCTGGCAATCTCTCCCGCTTGTTTGATTAAAATGGCCTCCAAGAAGCCACATCATGGCTCTGTGGAAACATCTTCCAGACTGATAATTGGTATTTTCCTCAGGAAATGATGCAAACTTAAGCTACTCGGCTTCCCTTCAGTGGAATTGACCAATAAGACTTTTCTGCCGTTGATGGTGTCAGTTAGTGACTGTTACAACCCAGATGAGCACTGTTTCACTAATTTAAATTAACTCAATAAAAAGGGGAAATGGATGACTGTGACATGGCTATTCAAATTAACTATAATGTGACAAAGACAATGTCAGAATATAACATTCATGTAAATCAGGGATCAGCAATTAAGTTCAACCATAGGCCAGTTTTTTTTTTCACTGCTTATTGGAGGCCAACATATGGACATATGTCAAATTCAAAATTGAATTTATTTTATTTGGTATTGCCATCAGGAGCAATGTGGGGTTCAGTATCATGCCCAAGGACACTTCGACATGTGGACTGGAGGAGCCAGGAAGCGAACCGCCAATCTTACGATTAGTGGACGACCCGCTCTGCCCCCTGAGCCACAGCAAGATAACACTAATTTGAATTCTCATCTGTGTATTACTCATCTTTAAATGTTATTGGCTAAATTTCATATGCATGAAAGCAAATTTACTAACTTCTTGGTTTTCACAAAGAAGGTTTTGAAACAATTTTCCTCTCATCCAAAGGCTGTAAAAACTATTAATACCTGTTTTTTGTTTAAAATCTTTGAACTCCCCCTAACTCAGAGTTTTTTCTTCTGCAAACTGTAAGATGGACTATTTTGTGATAAAGGAACTTCCTAATATTTTGCCACCCTTATGTAGGTTATGTGAAATGGGTTGACAAAATATTAGGAACACTTTTCAATTCAGTGTACTCCAGTACAACAACAACACCCACCTACAGAAATGTATAAGCTTCGTAAAAGTTGAATTTATAGCAGAGCTGTTAAATTGGATTGCAATAGATTGCACGTGTATTCCTAATAAAATGTTCGGTGAGTGTAGGCTATATGTCAATGAAGGGGGAAAAAAAGAAAAAAAATCAAGAAAATGATTTAATCTTAGTATAAAAATTACAATAATACTCTGCAAGTGCACAGGACAATATAGTGCATTCACCTGGAGTGAGCAAAGAAAACAGGAGATACAATAAAAGAAGAGGTGCGGGGGGGAGTGATATATACATTACCTTTTGTTCTGCAGTCAGTGGTCAGAACATCAAACATCTTGAAAACTGGTTAAAAGCCACATATGCATAGTAATCTGCCACATTCAGCAAGTAAGATCAAACAATCAAGACAACATAGTCAGCATGA
Source organism: Thunnus thynnus (assembly GCF_963924715.1). Classification (NCBI taxonomy): domain Eukaryota; kingdom Metazoa; phylum Chordata; class Actinopteri; order Scombriformes; family Scombridae; genus Thunnus; species Thunnus thynnus. Next base: position 11,225,935 of record NC_089517.1, read on the forward strand.
TGGCAGCAGGGAGGACATCCTGATATCAACATATTTGATATTAATAAAACTGAACATTTACTGGCAAGAAAAGAAAAGTCAGGAAGATAGTCATGAAAAAATGCAACACTGACTTCTGTTGTTGCAACTCTCATCATTAGGCCACGACTGATTGCAGAAGTTTGTGGCCGGTGGGGAAGTGTTCCTTCCTCATTGTCCCCACTGAGATACTCTTGAGCAAGGCACTTAACCTCCATCTGCTCCAGTTCAGCTGCTCAGTGACCAACTGCTAAGTCTGTGGTTGCACTACGCAGCTTCCAAATATAAATGATCTTTAATTGCATGCTTGATATACCCTGACCCTAACCCAGTTAAAGATATTTTACTGTCCAAAACTATTTGTCTTTCTTACGTTTTAGTATTGCAATAAACTTATTTTGCTCTCCTCCTGGTAGAACTGTCACTATTAAAATACACAGCAAATGTTTTTACACCAATTTAAAAAGAAATGCTTCTTTGACAATACAATATAGTTTTGAAACAAATTTCCTGTTTTTAAAAAAACATACATAAACATACACACATATGCATCATTATGTAAGAATAAAATAGCAGCTGCAGGAGCAGACAACAGCTCAGATCAGCTCCCTCACGTCTTTTCTTCCATAATTACTTTAATTATGACAAGTCACGTACTGTTTTGCAAAACCAGGTGACTACTGTACTAAAACTCAGTATTTTGATTATATTTCATGTTGTATATACCTATAAAGTCACACCGCTTTACTCATTTTTCTCTTATGACTGAAGTATTCATTAACTTGACTTTCTAACAAGACAAGCACACACCAGTTGCCTATTACACATCAATAAATAGACAGAAAGTGACGGAGCTCCTTTGAAATACAGCTCAGTCAGAATCAACTATTTTCAGCACAAAGGTACAGAGGAGATCAAACGTTGCAGGAGTTTATTAGCATCCAGAGTATCTCTGCTAACAACCGATGGATAAATAATTTATAGCTTTTACCCAACTGCAGCCTTGCCAAGAACAAGAATGCAAAACAACTTGGCGGGTTTCTGCACGGCTCTGGAACAGAGTGCTGTTTACAAACTGCAATAGAAAGAAAATGAATTTGTGACAGCATAGGGAAAATTTTAAGTATCTAATAATCTGACACCGCTAGGCAAAGACTGGAAAGACTTCCTGATGGCCATCTCAGGAACAAGCAGCATCATCATCGCACAAACAGGGTTTACTTCCATCTCGGTAGACATATGGATGCTGTAATCCACAAGGCGCCATGCTGAGTATTTCTCACAATCATCTGAGCAGCTGTTGTGGGACAGGAAGCTGAAGCATTGTGGGCTGATTTTATGAACAAGCTTCCCTCCTTTGCAAAGGCTGATGCAATGATATACTGGTAAATAATCAGTCACTTAAAGCCTCCAAAAGTATGATTATTATGACACAAAATTCTGCAAACATTTGATTTTACAATTAGGAACCACATGAAGGTGTACCTGCCAACAAACCAGGTGAGAGCAATATGGGATTGTAATCGCTGTTTCTGTCCAAAGATGGTCTTCAACCGATATGAATGACCTTGATCTTTCTCTGCCTTTCCACTGACTTTCCACAGTTGATGACTTTTGACCCCTCCCCTGTCGATGTTGTAACTGGTTTTGGTCTGGTGTTCACAGATAACTGATGTTGTCTGTTTCTGGTCTACATTTGGTCTCTTGCACAGGAGCCAGTTTCACCAAATTTGCAACATGAATTAATTTTCTCTCATGTTAATTTTGACACATTTAACTAATCAAACCCCATACTTGTGTCATATCCATGTATGAGCATTCAAGAGTACTGCAGGACTCCCACATGTATCTGCAATTTGTTCGTGACAATCATTTGTGAAACAGGACACTGGCAGCATTTGCGATCTGTGTGTAAGGAGTGCTCACAAATTGTTATTGTGAAACGGACACCAGGGTCCCTGCTGTTTCACAGATAAAAGTTCCAGAAAGAACTAGTAAATGAACCTTCAGATAAGAATTTTTTTGTGAAATAACTGTTTCCAACATCAAAAATTAACTTTAAATCTCAACACTAGCATGAGTTAACTATTAATGATAATCAAGATTTTATGCATATTCTTAAATTTTCCCACTAATATAATAATCCTAATCTTTTGTACAATTGTGAATAATTGTGCTGTACAGTACATGACATTTCATCATTGCAAGTGTCTCATTAAAGTGGCTATAATCAATATGTTTTATAATAACAACGTATCAAATGACACATGATGTGTAATGTAAGAGGTGTCGCTCATAGTGACGAACTACAGAGAATTATCACTTGACTCTGCAGATTCCTTCAGCTTTATGGAGCTTTATATTGAGTTTCAGCTCACTGTTTAGCTGTCTGGCTGCAACTTTACTGTTTTGGTTCACTCTCATCGCTCTCATAAAGAAAATGAAACAGAAAAATCTCTAAAAACTCACTGTGCTCACTCACTTGAACAGCACCAAACGGCAAACAGACACAGTTAGCAACTAGTTGGTGAACATAGTGGAGCATTTGTCAGCTAAAGAGCCAGATATTTCCCTCAGGAGTTGATAGAGACTTATCAACTTAAAAAGATGATAATATGTCAGTGTTGTGTTCCCAGCTTGTTTCTGCTGCCCCCAAATGGCCAATAAAATCAGCTAATGTACTGAACGTTTAAATAAAGTAGGTTTAATTACTTTTTTAATAACCTGTACTTTATATGAAACAACAACTATATGAATAACATTCATACTATACTTACATCTGAAATAATTGACTTTTTGGCCACTTGAGGGCAGCGGAAACAAACAGTAAACACAACACTGTCATATTATCAGCCTTTAGTTCTGTTTTTGAGTTCTGCTCTCTGTCCTCACGAACGCCAGAGAAAAATATCTAAATGCTCCACTATGTTCACCAGCTAGTTGCTAACTTTGTCTGCTTGCTGTTTAGTGTTGGGCATAAACTGTACAGTGGATTTATCAGAGTCTCTTCAGTGAAAACAGCTGTGGCTGTGGCTGGAAACAGTGAACCAAAACAGTAAAGTTGAAAGCCAGAAACCAAAACAATCAGCTGAAAGACATCAAAACGCTCCATAAAGCTAAAGGCAAAACCAGGTGAAAATTTTCTGTGGGTTTGACTCTACGAACGACCCCTTTCGCATACAGTCATGTGATCGACTGTTAATATAAAAATATTGAGTATAACTGCTTTGATAATAATTGAAAAGATAGACAGATAGTACTTTATTAATCCCAAAGGGAAATTCAAGTGTTACAGCAGCGACTTGACATAAATCAAAACACAAAAACAATTAGTTAAAAGAAGCAAATACAATTAAAGCTTAAATTTTATAATCTTAACTATAATAGACTATTTGCTGAGTACACACTGTTCATTACACTGTGCATTAGGGCATGTCAGATGGACTAAATATTGATACTTGAATAATTTACACAAAGTATATACATATGATGACAGTATATACAGACAGTACTTTAAAGACTATCAGCAGATTAATCTGAAATGTAACAGATGTGATGGATAATGTAATAAAAGAAAAGTCCAGAGCAGTCTGTCCTCACTGCCAGAGGAGTCCCGACACAGAGGAGAGTCATTGTACAGACTGATGGCAGCTGGCAGGACTGACTTCCTGTTAACAGTCTCTGACTGAAGGTGCTCCGCTGTTTGACCAGCGGGTCATGGAGATGATGTGGGATGTGAGTGTGTAGATGGTTTAAGAGGTGTAAAAGTACCAGAGTAGAGGTAAAATCCAGACATTAAAAAATGCAAGGAAAATCACTGCTGCTCACAAAATGTAGCGCAGTAACACGAGTGGTTCTGCAGTAATTAGTTGAAAACTCAAACGTTGAAGAGGTAAAATACAAATGAGAGATTAAAGAGTCTGAGAAACAATGGAGGTGAAAAAGGAGAACTAATCTAATTAAGATCTCAATCACTCAATTAGACTTGAGCAGGAGAAACAAATGGCAAATAAATTCTTTCATCATAACAACCGGCTTAATTGCTCCAAGACGGAGCACTGACATCTGGCATGTCCCCTCCAGAGTGCTGAGTGTGAGTGAGACAGAGAGAGAGAAAGATGAGAGAGGGAATTTGGTACAACAACAAGAAAGGATTGGAAGGGCGGGAGTTCAACGATGAGTGTGCTTTCACTGAGCCCTGACTGCGTTTATGAGCGTGAAACTGCCCGAGTGCAATGGAGCAGCAGCCTGGTTTATCCATCCGCACTTCACCCACATGGTCAGTGGAGAGTGGTTGAATTAATGGGATTGGGGGCCGTTTTTCTCATGAGAGCACGGTATTCAGACAGAGAATGAGGTCACTCACTCTTTGAGAAAGACGAGATGCGGTTAGGTCGACACACAAACATGTGGCCCCTTTTAGTGCCTTGATTCTGGCTTTTTATATATATTCATATGTATGTCAAAAATATATATATATATATATACATATTTTTATTGCTTTTTATATTTTGAATCTATTTTATATGTCTTTTTATATATATATATTTGCTGTTTTTCTATAATGGAACCTCCCAGCCAGAGTTTTTCATGCGATTGTACTTGTATAACCGGATTGGCAGCAGACATCTTGAACCTTGATCGTAGATAGACAATCTGAGAGAGTTTGTGCGGCACAGGAACTGCGGTGGTGGCTTGAGGGGGTCGTGCCAAAAACAAACTCAAAGGGAACATGCACTTCTCTCCCCGCAGCTTCAGTTTCTCAGTACTCAGCTGCACCAGGTCTTGTTATGAGTCTGTCTAACCACTTCCTCATGCTGCTGGCAGAGAGGTCAAGGTTCAGTCAGGTCCTCTGACAGCCAGAACAGGCTGCAATAACAAGAGTGGTGGAAATGAGAACTCCTTTCATTTTCTCTGTTCAGCTACTACCTTTCTTCTCCGCAGAACCTCTTTCCTTTCCTTCTTGTATCCAGAAATCATATTTTTCAGTGAATTGGTCTCAGAGGTGGCCTTGTTATTCACAACATCCATGCATGTCAATATCATCCTAACACTGTCTGATCTTTGTTTTGAGTGAATAAGGGTCAAAAACAATCATTATCTGGAAGCATTTTGCAATGAACCAAACAGTCACAGATTTGGAAACAGCATTCGTGCAAAAAGTGGGGTACGTATGTAGTACAACAATGATGAAATCTCTGAAAAATTTCATAAATAAATAAAGGCTTAGTGGCTACAGCAGTACTAGTGGATGGTAGTTCCCTGATCTTTACTCACCCACATCAAAACACACAGCCCTCTCTGAAGGGAGTGGCACTGTTAGCATTTTGTTGCTTTGAAGAAGGGATCTCACCTACATCAGGGCTGAACAGATGGTGATATGCTGTCCTCTGCTGGCTGAGACTGACACTGCCGCTATAAGACATATCTATGAAAATATCATAAGTTAATAAGTACATAAACTAGCCAAGATAATACAGAAAACCCACATATGTAGTGTAAAACTTCTTAAATTTGTTGACTTTTAAAGTGTTTTAGGGGGTGTTTTAATCTATTTTGGGTGTCGGCACTTCCAACTCACTGTCACTGTTCATTTCAAATTCAAGTGATACAAAACAAAACTGTCCTCATACTTAAAGGCAATATTGTACCTCATGCACAAAAACAAAACCAAATCTCATCCTTGAATGATACTTGGTATCTGGTATTTGATATGTCATTTTTCACATAAACTGTACCAGTCTTGAGGTTGAAATATTGCACACCAAATGTAAACAACAACAACAGAAAAATCATGTTTCACTAAACCTCCTGAGTCTGGATTTTTCTCTTCTATGTTCCCTTTGTTGGAAAAAAAAATGTTTTCACACATTTTGACAGTGTCACAAATAGTTGTATTCTGTATCTGCCAGGTCCACACTTCATGTGATGCTTGTTCTATTATTATTACTATAATATGAAATTATTTCATTTTTACTCACTCTACTTCACTTTCTTCTAAGGATTATGTTCATTATCAATTCATCTGACATTTACTTGTCAATGAATCAACTAATAATTTATAAAATGTCAGAAAATAGTGAAAACTTAACATTAAAAAAATTAAAAAATTACTAAAATGATTAATCGATTGTCAAAGTAGTTGCTGATTAATTTTCTGTCGATTGACTATCGACTAATGGTTGCAGCTCTACTTTCTTCATTATTTAACTTGATATATCATAAGTAAAATGAAAAAATATAATAAACTGTGTGTTGTTGGGTTTTATTTTTGTTTTTTGTTTTTACACATAACACAATTGTAAGACTTTTTTTAGCACTTTAAAAAAACATGTTATGTTATGTTGACTAATATGTTGGCAGTTAATGGTAATTTTCCAGTTATTTCCAAACCACTTGGTTATAACTGACAATAGCCTTTGAGCTAGTTATGTAAATGTGTTTTGAAGACATATTTCACCATATTTCGCACCATGTGGGCTGCACTGTTGACCCATATGTTGTATTTGTGTAATCAAAAAGGATTTACTCCACTATTTCCATATTGTTGCCCTGAATGCATAAAATAACCACTCAAACAGGTCACATACACAGCTATACACCCACAAGTACACAATTCCTCCCACGTATGTCCAGCGGTCATGTCAAGCTGCAAACACACCAGTTTTCCGAGTGCACGTTCATATATATCTAAATCATATTGTCTTCCATAATGAGGAATAGTGTGGTGAATATGCATGGCTAGTGTGTTGGGATGCCATAATGCAACACGATAAGGTGAATATACAGTAATTATCCACATGTTCAAGTTCTTTAAAGCATGTCTGAGGTGGAACTCCCATTAAGCGTATAGCAGGCTAACAACATGTCAGCAGTGCTCAGACAGGTCAGACACCAACGACAGAAACAACAAAAAGCAGATGCAGCACGGTGAAGAAAGGCTGCAGAGATTGGATGCTGGAGGTTGTTTCATTGCTGAAGTACCAGATGTTTACATTTGATCTTCCAGCGAGCAGCAGTTCACAATCCCACAGGGAGCATGTTGGTATTAAAAGGTCACGACGGTGTGTGTGATATATAGGCTAAGTCAGCTAAGTGGGTCAGAGATGTGGTTCCAGGGACGCTCCGGTGGGTCAGGCGGACGTGGAGGTGTATTTGCACATTTCTGGCAAGGGTGTCCACCGAATGGCTTTGACCTCGCAGGTCGGCTTCAATATTTGTTGTGTGGATGATTTATAAATATTTCCCTTTGGTCTTGCCAAGGGCAAGATATCTTGCCAAGGGAAAGCTCTCTCTGAAGTGAGGCCATGAAAGTCAGGTCTGTGAGATGCCTGCGTGCTTGCACATACACACACACACACATGTCACATGAATTAATTCACACACAATCTACAGTAAAAATCTCTCTCTCACACACATGCACAAGCACCTCTCTGCAGCTTGTCAAAGCCAAATAACCCCGATCAGGTGAACAGGAGCACTTCCCAGGAGATTAAAAACTGGAATGCTGAAAACCTCCAGTCATTGTGAATTTGCATCAAAGCTCAGACACAAAGAGGCAGTCATCATCCGACAAGCCTGAGATCACAGAAATGCAAACATTCCAATATCCTGTGATGAAAGCAGACACTTTAGACAATTTCAAGACAACGCTCTGCATTTAAACCCTAAACTTATGCTTAATGAGGAAAAGAGGGCAGCAATTAAATTAGGATACTGCACAGCAGGGGAGGACGTTATGAGGGTGAAGCGACGAGGCACGTCTCTTTCTGCCTGAACATCAAAAGGTTAGAGTCAGTGATTAAAAGAGGGGGAACATCACAACCAATTAGGATTTCATGATTTATTCATTTTTGTGATTTTTTCAGGTAGTCCTTACAGAAGAGTGCAACAGAAATCCTTCATACCTTCCAGTAGAATGATATTGAACAAATTATCATTGCTTAAATTTTATTGTGTGATTTTTCGTCGGTGTTGAAGTTGTGGTTGTGTTGTGCGGCATTATACTGTCTTTAACTGTAATATCATTTGTTGTTGTTTTATTTGTCTGACAATTGCTATAGACACACAAGACATTTCTGAAAGGATTATAAAATGAAATTAACTGCTGTGGTAGGATTAGAGGAATTTTGAAAAACTCATTCCTCTAAACCATATTTGGTCAACTAGGTACATAATCTCCAATAAAAACTGTTTTAAATGATGGGGATGTACAGTTATATAAATGTATTGGATTCTTAATCTAGTCTGTTCTGGCTTGATAAAGGATTCTTTATTTTATTTAATGTATTGATGTATTGAGATCTTGGTGATGTGATTAAAGGTTTAGTTTATAGGGGAGAACAATTCAAATGTAATGACACACTACAAAGTGACTTGTTTTCTTGTTTCTGTCGTCTGTCAGGAGGCTTTTAAAGAAATAAACAATTCGAAGCTTTAGTCAGCCAAGACTCAAAATATTCAGTGGTGGAGGAAGATCTTTTACTAAAGTACAAGTAGCATTACCACAGTGTGAAAATACTGCATTATGAGTAAAAGCCCTTAATTTAAATTTTCACTTATTATAAGGAAAATGTAGGCTACTTGAGGTATCAAAAGTAAAAGTACTCATTAGACATAATGGCTCCTTCGAAATAAGGAAAGAGCCTTGATAAATAATTGAATACATATTTATTTTTTAAACTTATACTAATAAAGTAAAGTAAAGTAAAGTATGAGAAAGTGGCATCCAGCATTTTAATGTTGTAGCTAGTTGAGTTGAAGCTCATTGAACTGTTGTTTATACTGCTGGGTAGTTTATTCTATAAAACTGCATCATATTTTATAAGATCATTACATGTTTTATATTTAAAATCTGAATCTGCACAGTATTATAGCTGCCAAATAAATGTAGGCGAGTAAAAAGTTGCCTATTAAATGTGGCAGAGAATAAAGTAGCCTATCATGGAAATGTTTATGTAAAGTACCTTAAAATTGTAATTAAATGTACTTACTTGAGTAAATGTACTTAGTTACTTGACACTATGACACAGAGCATATAATATAGTACATATAATACATCCTGTATTTCTGGATTATTGTATATTAGCCATTCACTTGAATGAGAAAGTGTGTCCAAACCTTTGATTGTTTCTGCATATTTTTTAAACCTTTTAAAATAATTTCAATTCTTCTTAAATTTTAAATTCTTCTACAGTTTAAATGCTTTTCTTGTATTACACTACTCTCTCACCAAAACTCTGGGAAGCGCAGTTTCATACAGTATGTAGCATTGAACTGAAAAGTATAAATGTAACTGTAGTGAGATGACAGTAAAGGACCTTGTATCCTTGTAAAATCAGCACAAACATAGACTTTCATTATCATTCTACACACACGCTCACAACTTGATCACATCCATACAAAAGAAGGCTAAAGATAACATTTCATTTCAACCCTTAAAGCAGATGAGCCAAACATTTATTTGGCAAATTTTGACCCTCATGAGTTCTTGATTCTGAGCCGTGTGGACTAAAGATTACCAAATGTGGAAGAAAGTAAAAAATGAATACAGATGTCTCAGTTTTACAGCCTGTTTACATCTCGTGAACTCCTGCCCAAAGAAAACAGTTTCCTTTTGTGTCTAATTAGATGGTGTGACAATACAGCCTTGTATTACTCGTTTCTGCTCTTAACCACCAGCTCCAGCATGTAAAGTTGATTTGAAGTCAGACTGAGTTAATATCTGTGAGCTGACATGACGATAACTCAGCAACCGAAACCAGGTCTGAGACAGGAAAGAGACTTTTGAGTGTTTGACCTTTTAACCTCCTCGCTACTGAAATCCCGGGTGCGTTTAGGAAATGAACAACCTCCACCCATCCACCACTATATCATTATCAGCCCACTACAAAGCAAAACTAGAAGCTAATTCATGCTTGGCAAGAAAACGGCACATTAAAGCGGGCAAAGCGTTAGACGGTCAGTTCAAACAGCTCTCAGTTCAGTCTGGTTTCTGCTAAATAGCCAACAATTAATTAGGGAAACACAGGATTTCTATTTTGTCTGCTTATTCTTCAGACACACTTTCTAACTATGCAAGGATACATAACTGTGTACTTTCCCATGAAAAGACAAATAATTTCTTATTCCAGTATTTCTTAAGCACCTTGCTCTGTCTGACATGTCACTCAATACTCCCAATCTGCTCTTTTTGCTTATTAAAGAAAAAATTCGACATTTTGGGATATATTCCCGACATTTAGACAAGAACATCACCAGTGCTCTTAGTGCTGTTGTTTGCCAAGAAATAGTCCAGCACACAACCCCCATAAAACTTGATGCTTTTACCTTTCTGTTTGTTTATGATTCATCAAGCAAGATGTAACATGTTAATTAATGAGGTTTAGAGGTGCTGATAGGTGGGTTTTGTTACCTTTGGACAGATCTAGGCTAGCTGTGTCCCCGTTTCCAGTCTTTATGCTAAGCTAAGCTAACCAGCTTCATATTTACCCTAAAGACACAAGAGCGACATTAATGTTCTCATCTAACTCTCCGCAAGAAAGCAAATGAGCTCGTTTCCCAAAATGTTGAACTATTCCTTTAAGCACCTGCCTCTGTGTGACATTTGACATGCCACCCAATACATTCACTGTGCTCTTTTTGCTAATATTAAAGTAATAAATCAACATTTTGCTCATTTGCTGTCTTCCCAAGAGTTAGATGAGACGATTGAGACCACCTTTGTGCACTGGAGCCAGTAGATGCTTAGTTTAGCTTAGCATAGCTTAGCATAAAGACCGGAAGCAGGGGAAAACAGCTAGCATGGCTGTCTCCAAAATTCAAAAATATCCCCACCTCACCTCCTCTCGGCGACAACAAGACTCCAGAAGTTACAGCTGGTAGGCATATTTTTTGAACTTTGAAAAGAGCCAGGGTAGCTGTTTGTTCCCCCCTGTTTCCAGTCTTTATGCTAAGCTAAGCTAACCAGCTGCTGGCTGTAGCTTCATATTTACCCTACAGACACGAGAGCGGCATTAATGTTCTCATCTAACTCTCCGCAAGAAAGCAAATGAGCTCATTTCCCAAAATGTTGAACTATTCCTTTAAGCACCTGCCTCTGTGTGACATTTCACATGCCACTCAATATATTCACTGTGCTATTTTTGCTAATATTAAAGTAATGAATCAACATTTTGCTCATTTGCTGTCTTCCCAAGAGTTAGATGAGAAGATTGAGACCATCTTTGTGCACTGGAGCCAATAGATGGTTGGCGTAGCTTAGTTTAGCATAAAGACTGGAAGCAGGGGGAAACAACTAGCGTGGCTCTCTCCAAAATTCAAAAATATCCCCACCTCACCTCCTCTCAGCGACAACAAGACTCCAGAAGTTACAGCTGGTAGGCATATTTTTTGAACTTTGAACAGAGCCAGGGTAACTGTTCCCCCCTGTCTCCAGTCTTTGAAAGCCAATAAACATATTTCCCAAAACTATTCCTTTGAAATAGGCCAGGCCTTTAACGTGGTCACACTGTCATGATGTATTCAGGCACTTGAATGAAACTGAGTCATCATAAATGCTATTAGTGACACCTGTGCTTTTACTACTACTTCCTGTGAAAGAGTCCTGTTGTGCTCAATTATTAATGGGAATGTGTCATATTCTTAGCCTTGTATACGCATTCTTACAAGACAGCCTAATCTTTATTCACAGCATGTATATAAAAGTGTTGACGTAGCCTGGCAGTACTATACCGATAGATATTCAATCAAAATGATCACAAATTTATCATCATACGCCTTTTGATTAAACATGTGTAACCAATATAGAACTAGTATGTTTATAGCAACATACTGGAGTCCGTGGTTACTTGCGTTTCGAACAAACTGGATCTTTCCTTCCAATCAGTAAATCTTTTTTTCTATTTTATTGCGTTTTTCTTGGATTTAAGATTAGTCTGTTACACACATTTCCAGCCATGAATTATCATCAAATATTTGTTTGAACAGCTTATAATCATTTTAATCAGGCCAGTTATAAGCAAGAGCAGAGTGCAAAGACAGGCCAGCATCTGTTTTCAGTTAACTAAATCTAACAATCGTGCTACCAGCAAAACGTACATAAAGTTTGTGTAGTGGTTCCACATTATGTTTAACATCATAAACCCTCAACTTTGTAAAGTGTTTGCGGCCTTTTTTGATGGAGACACATTCTTCGTGTATAGTATCTGGCCCCAGGCTGGTTGTTATAAATAATAGTAATATGATACCAATATTGGATGTTGGTAGGGAAATTTTCTATGTCTACAGTTAAGTTCGGAGGTCAGAGTCAGCAACTGCTGAGTATCTCCTGTATGTGGTAGACCTTTGATATCTTGCTCAAGGACATTTAGACGGAGTGAAACTTTGCCAACATGGTGTTTGAGCACAGTTTCTCTCATTGAATCCTGGCCTGTATTCATTAAACTTGTAAGAATTATACTCTAAATAGCCAAGCTTTCAGTAAAAGGGAAGAACCCACATTTATCAACCAGCTTACAAGTGTAGGAGAAACCTTAAAGAGGAGCTCTTAATGTGATTAATTATGTGTATGATCACAGAAGAATATCCAATCAGACTCAAGAAATTAACTGAAATAGGTATTCTCTAAAGGCCAATTTTCTGAGTTTCTTTTTTTTGTGTGTGTATGAATTTCTTTACATCTCCAGTAGTTACTAGGAATATTAAAAAAAAGGAGCCTCCGTTAAAAAAAGTAACGGCTGCACACTTACTCCGAACCACAAAATTAATCAGTTGTCCTGATTAAACTTTGTGGCTTGCAGTAAGTGTGCAGGCGTTACTTTTTTCAGTGATGCTGCTTTCTATTAGTCTTGCACCTATACGTGACGTGCGTATAACTACTCTCCTTCAAAAAGTAGCCTCCAACCATAAAAGTAAGGAAGAAATTATAGGGAAATGGCTGAAATTGGTAGAGAAAGTACATCAAAGAAATTGTATGATAAAAGGAATCTAATACCACATTGAAAACTACAGACAAAAAAGATGGATGGAGAAACACCCTCACCCTCACATTATATACCTTCACTGGCTACCTGATGTTTTCAGAACACAATTCAAAATCCTCCCCTTGGTTTACAAAGCACTTGCTGGTCTGGCTCCACTGTACATCTCAGACATGCTGTCAGTTTACAATCCCAGCAGATTTCTTCGGTCACAAGGTGGAAATCTCTTCCATGTGCCTAGAGCATTTTTAAAGTCTGGTGAGACGGCTTTCAGCATTTATGCACCTAAAGAATGGACAGTTTGCCTGCTGATCTTAGACTTGCACCAACACTGTGTTCTTTTAAAACCAAACTAAAGACCTTCCTTTTCAGTCGAGCATTTTCTTAAATGGACATACTGTACTTGAACAGTATGTATGTTTGTATGTGTGTATATATATATGTGTATGTATGCATGGATTGTTTTGTATAAAAGCACATTTTTGCTGTTTAATTTTGTTTTTATATGAAGCACTTTGAACTGCTGTTGTATGAGATGGTGCTATACAAATAATATTTCAATTGAATCGAATTTGAAACAAAATAATTATTAGGTGCAATCATTTTTCATCTTTCTTCGTATCCCCAAGGAATGCAAAACAGAAAAACGGGGCATAACATCCAAACAAAAGTGTATCTGTGGCTTACAAGAAAGCAGCAGCTGCAACTGGTGGGATAAAATTAACCTTTTTGAAATTGTGCATAATTTCCTCCTAGCAGTTTGATAAATATGAGTCCTCATCTTCCTGCTTGTTGAAGTGATAAAGTGAAGGACTGCTGCAGAAAGTCAAAGCCTTAACATCCACCACACTCTGTATCTTAAAGGACCAGTGTCTAGGATTTAGTGGGATCTAATGGCAGAAATGGAATATAATATTCATGAATATGTTTTTAATCAGTGTATAACCACCTGAAAATGAGAATCGTGTTTTCATTACCTTAGAACGAGGCCTTTATATCTACAGAGGGAGTGAGTCCTCTTCCACTGAGTCCGCCATGTTGCACCGCCATGTTTCTGTAGTAGCCCAGAACAGACAAACCAGACACTGGCTCTAGAGAGGGTCTTTTGCATTTTTCGCAAGTTTTGCGACCACCGTAGGTTCTCCTACATGCTTGGAAGGGGAGGGGTATTCAGTTGGCTACAATCTGCAACCTCACCGCTAGATACCACTAAATCCTACACACTGGTCCCTTAAATCTGACTAAATACAGTATATAACAGTCATCCTGTCATTTATATGTAATAGGCCTTCACTGTAGCGCCGAAGCACCCTTTGTGTCAGTGGTTAGTTTTGGCTGAACTGGCAATCCAACCAGCATGCCATCCCAAGATACCACAACTGAAAATGGAGCGGCTCCCAAACGCCAACATGAAATCAGCGTCAGTCGTCCAGACTCACAGCTTTTCATCCAGTTCTCATCACGGAATCAAACACAGCCTTTTCCAACCGCACTAACAAGCTCGAGCTAACACTCTCAGGCCTATAACCCAAAGTCTTCAGGATGATTGAAACAGCCAAAGGTGGCCTCATCCATGTTTCCAAGAACCAACCAACCCAAAAGCCTTATTCTATTAAACCACATACACCATCTCATGTGTTGGGCCACAAGCAGACATGCAAACTGGGGCGATTTTCCGTTTGAGAGCAATGGATTACTGTAAAGAAGTGGTGGGAAGGATGACAGTCAGGAGGGAGAGGGAGATGTGGCGGTTTGGGCCCATCTGTTTCTTGCTAAGTCAATGAAGGGAGGAAGAAAAGCTGAGCAGATACACTAAGCATTAGTGGTTAACCAACTACTAATGAGGGAAAAAGAAAAACACTGAACTCAGATGAAACCATTTAGCATACAGTGGTGTACAATGTCCTTATTGGGTTTCAGGGAAAGATGGCCAACGCTCACGTAAGCCCCATGTGTAATAATAACCAAAAGGATTTAAAGAAACGGGGGCTGTTTCTCATCTATCTGTGTGCGTGTGTGTGTTTTAACTTGTCCTCAGAGTACACGATTGTGTTTTAACACATGCATGCCATACATGCACTTCCACACCTCTTGATACAGCAAATGTCCGGGGCACTCGGCTCTGGTGTAGTCTTGGCATGTAAAGCTTGATCCTCCTGCCAGGGTTTGGAGCTTGAGGGTTTTCATTCCTGTGATCGCCTCTCTTCCCTCATCCTCCCTCCGCTACCACCTCCCCCCTCAAAGCTCTGGAATAAATCCTGGGAAATGAGAGGGCCTCCTGCCCCCCCCCACTCTCTCTGCTACTCATTCCCAGGTGTGCAAATCCCAGGTCAACCCAGGATCAGACAGTTACACTGCCAAAGTGTTAGAAAGAAGAATAATAAATGACGGTGGATAAAGAGAACATGGGATGTGAGGTGAGGAGCAAGAGGAAGATGAGAAGTGGGGAAAGAAAAAGAAACAAGATGAAATAAAAGAAAGGGATGGGGAGAAGGCACAAAGACAAGAGAGCTGGTTTTGGGAATGTGAGCCATGCTGAAACCATTCAACTCAAATCAGCACCATGTGTCCTCCAGAGCCTTATTATCCCATAAATGAACTTTATTGAGGCAACAAAGTGCTTTGGAACTCTGCAAAAACATTAAAGGGGCCTCGCCTGTCTCGGCCTGGAGCCAAGAGTAGTCTGGTTCCTCAAGGGACTAATGAAAAAAAAAAGAGGAGCCCCTGGCCTCGTGTTCGCTGCCCCCAGTGTAGCCTCGCAAGCTGGCCGGCCGGCACTGCCTGAGTAATGGCCTATTAGTGACAGAGAAATAGTTAGCAATTACACCAGGGAGACAAATATGGCACAGACCTCTTGACTGACCTGACCTGTAGAATTAACCAGGAAGGAAGGATGAGAGACTAAAGGTAGCAGGAAGGAGGGAAGGAAGGAGGGGGGAGGAGAATTGATATGGCTTTAAATAATAATGCTTGGGTATATTTTTGGATTATTCAATACAGGGGATCATAATATTTTGCTTATTAATGAATAGGTTCGAATAGGTTATTTCAAGTCTATCTTATAGCAGGTCGGGTGTCCATATGAACAGTGAAAAGTTTTCTTCGCTGTAATCGTTCCTCCTGTTCATACTGACTATTAAAAGATCCCCTTCAAATGTGCTTTCAGTGTAAGTGATGGGAGCCAAAATCCACAGTGTGTCCACACATTTATTTTTTGCAAAAATGCATTTAAAAGAAGCTTGTACGAGGCTTCAGCGGTCTGAGTTAATCATATCAAGTGGCTATCTGCCACATTTACAGTTTTTTAGCATCAAATTCCCTCTTAATGTTTCCTTGGACAGTGTTTCCCTGTTGAGCTGCGGTGGAAGTATAGTAACAAAAAGAAAGACTGTAATGTTGAAAGATATCTACTTGATTTGACTAATTTGGACGACTGGAGCTTCATATTAGTTTAAGATAAACTTGTGGACTTTTGGATTTTGGCTCCCATCACTTACATTGTAAGTGCATTATGAAGGGACTCTAATGGTCTGTATATGTACTTATTTACAAATGGCTCTCAAATTATATTATTAACCAGAAATTATTTGTTAATGTCAATGGATGGACTTCTGATATGGTGCAAGTTACTTGTGGAGTCCCACAGGGATCAATTCTTGGACCCCTTTTTGTTCCTTATCATCAATGTTAATGAGTGGGTCACTGGGTCTTCATCCATATTTCTGTTACTATTTGCTGATGATACCAGCTATTTTTTTAACACTCTTTCTCTCTTTCTTTCAAATCTAATTTCATGAAAATGTACTGCCAAAATATAATTGTTCCCTTTTCATTAGAAACAACTAAAAGTCTTCTCTACAAGATTTCTTGGTGTTTCACTTGATGAAAAAATCATATTCATTTAGTTTGCAGTGAGATAAAACATAATAACAATAAAATAAGTAGCTTGGTCCATTGCAGATAATTGTTACATCTCTTACTACAATTTAATCTACCAGTCTCACATATTGCAGTATTATTTTGGATGCCACTTATTTTACTCATTAAGATCCTTCCTTTAGAAAAAAAAGATTTATGAGCTTTGTTACGTTTAGTAATCAGGCCGATCACTCCAATGTCCAAAACAAATATATATATATTACATGTATCTATATCTACAATTGTGTGTTTAAGATGGATTTGGTGCCTATAATATTTAATAGATTTTTGCAGATAAATTCAGTAATCCACATATATATCACCATATGTGTAAATAAGTTGCATCTTCTAAGATTTAGGACAACTCTCTGATAGGATACAGGAGATCTCAGCTGTTTAATAAGTACAATTACCTTTCTTTCTCTTTCATAAATGTTAAATTCAGGCTCAAAGCTACTTGAATTTTGTGGCCTTTGCTCTCCTTTTCTTTCTCCTTTTATCTGTATGCCATGCTTGTTGACAGCAATGTACTTTTTGTTGGAACGTATAATTATTGTTTTATTTTATATAGTCTGTATGTTGTGTTAATGTGTCTCATATTTCATAAAATGTAAAGTCCCCTTCACTTAAAAATTGTTTTGCTTATTGTTACTTCAGTTGGATATTTGAGCTTCACTGTGCAGAATGATGTATGTGCAGAGTTTGACACTAGAAGGCTGTTTTCACATTTATCTGCAGAAGGGGGAAAGTTTCTCTGTGCTCACATTAAATCTGAGTTGAAGTCATGAACATATGAGCATGATTTATAGCATCACAACTAGTTTGGTGGGTCCAGTATGCAACTTACAAAAGTGTGATGTGGAAACTTAAAGCCTGCAGTGCACATACACTGAGAATGGACTTTTCAGTGATGTAGGAGACATCTTGTGTCCAGCACATTATTGTTCCCATCAGAGTATTTCTACATGTGTTACATCATGTCAGGAGGGGATCGTGAATTTAAGATGTTGTTTTATTCCGTCTGTTGTTGACATGTTTATATACTCATCAGAAGAATCCTTTTTTAATTCTTTAATGTATTATATTTTTGTGTTTTGTTACCTGTGCAAATAAATAAATTGGAGAGGGAAGGATGGGTGAAGATAACCAAGCAAGTGATGAAAGTCGGAGCTGAGAAAACATCATGTGGGGAATAGTCACAACAAAAAGTGGTCACAATCCCTGTAAGAAACAACGAGGAGGCCTTTGAGTTTCTGTGCGGCTGACAGTGCACAGCAACTCCTTCAAAGAATGAGTGTAAGGAGTACAGAGGAGCAGCTGCAGAGGTGGCAGACTGCTGTGTGAGATAACAAACGTTTGTGACAGCTCAGAAGACTGGAAGCAAAGATGTGGGCGTGTATCTGATGTGTATATAACCACCCGCCTGCTTCCTCAGCCATTTTACCACACATGAGGCATGCGGTGGACGGCTGGGGTTTATTCCAACATAAATAAAGTCTCTGATCCTTCTTGGGATGACGAATTTTATAAAGATGGGATTCTTTGCGGCCGGCTAAGGGGTTACAATGGTTAACCAAATGGCTGCAAGTGGATGTATGGGACTGATTAGGACCCTGGAAATGAGATTAAAGAAAGATCTAGCAACAGATTGAATTGTACTTGCCATAATTGCTGAGAACAGCTTATTCAGTGCAGACCGCAAAAAAGAGAATCATAAAACCAAGGAAGAGGAGGAGTAGAGAGGAGGGAGGGCTGCCACTTGAAACCAGCAAGCTTTTCTCAAAGAAATCAAACCCAGGACAAGTCTTGTATCAATTAGAGGGTGTGTGCATGTTGTGTGTTTGTGTGTGTGAACAGAGGATGGGATAAGGAATAGATTAGCATGTGCCCATAAACTTGGAGTTATGCTCGAAGCTTGTATTAATTATATTTTTTGTACTGTAAGTAATCCTGATTATTTTCAAAAGCAAAAGGCCAATTCAACCACATTGTATTTTTTAAATGGAAAATTCCCCTGTGCTCAGTGACTGTGCATGCCATGAATTTATCTGAAATGAGATAACTGAAACAGCCTTGACCTCTGTTGGAGGGGGGAACATCTCAGCATCTCGTTTAAAAGAGCTTTAATGAAAAATAAATCTTGAGAAGAGAAAAAGAGCAACAGACAAATCAATAGAGGCACGGGCTCAAAGATAAAAGTGAGCGCTGTGTGCCAAAGAGCTACTCGCTCTCATTCCTGGGTTGATTGTGCTTCAAGTGAAACCACATGAACGGAGCAGTTCCCACAAGGGAAGTAAGTGCACGGAGCTAAAAGTACACATTCACTGTATGACTGACTGACTTCAAGCTGCTGAAATCTTGGTTTCAAATTCTCTGTACCATTAAACATTCATAACTGAACAAGCATCAATCAAAGTTTGGGGGAATAAACATCCTTAGTTCTTATTTATTACAATTTCAACACTCAAAACCTCAGCTAATCTGCTTTATCGGGACTGTGGATGTAGTACGATCAGATTCAATTTACAGTGGTTTTGCAACATAAGCAAACAACCACACAACTGTCATCACTTTGATTACAATATTGCTAAATCCTGATTGGTGCAAAGTAGTATCACATTTTTCCAACTGCAAGTGAGAAAACCACAGTGGGAAAAACAGGACATTTTACAATTGCTAATTAGCAGCTGAGAATGATGGGAGTCATTAATTTGCAGATATTTGGTCATAAATCAAAGTTTTGGGCAAATTAGAATCTTGACTTGAAGATGATGCTTCTTGGAAAATGTATTCATCACCAAAAGTAATTTTAATTCATCCTGAAGGTGACATAAAACTGCACATAAGTTCACAGCATTCTGTTCATTTAGTTGTCGAGATGTTTTATTCAAAACGAATGGCAACCTGCTGGTGGCGCTAGAGGGAAGGTCAGGGCATCACTAAAGTCGTTGGAATGAATCCACTTGACAGCATGGGTATCTGGCCTAAATTTCACACCAATCTACCCAATAGATGTTGAGATATTTCAATCTGGAGCAAAGTGTTGGTCTGACTGATTGACATTACCATTTAACCACCAGCAGCTGCAGAAAGTTATTTACTGTGGTAATAACAAAATACACCAAACAAAAAAAGGTAGTTTTCTATGTTAGGCACTTTTATTGATTTTATTTTACTGATTCACAAACACAAATACTATGCCAACAAATACAACCAATTTAAACAGATTGGTTTATATTTATTTAGAGGTTTAACTGGATTTAATTAGTAGTTTATATTAACAGTTGAAGAAATATCCAAAAGAAAGATCAGAGTTAATCCCAAATGTCTACATAACAAAACTCAGAAGGTTTTGTTTCCTAAACTAACTGTTGTAAACAGAATATTTGGCCAAAGTATAAAAACAGAGAGGAAGAAATTTTAACTTGGCAAGGTGTGTTAGCTTGAAGGTAATGACGGGAGTGTTTCAAATAACAAATCTTTCAAGGGTTGCCTATCAACATAATTTAAGGGATCTGTTCTATTCTTAAATGGCATCCTACAGTAAATGTTACCCTGAACATGTGTTTTGTGCCGTTCTACTTCCAGACCTGCTGAATATCAGAATTGTCACACTGTAGTACAGTAATCAAAGTAGTACAAAGCTATGAAAAATATGTCAGTGTAAAGGCACGAGAGACTTGCTCAACAATCACAACACCACTACACTACACCATGAAGAGTCACAAAGAGTCGGCTCAGGGGTACGCAACCCTTGTTCTAAGGAGAGCTGCAAAGTTCACTGCCGAAAATATTTAGGTTTTATACATAAAGTCCAGCTGTAGTTGGGACATTTTGCTGCCTTTACAATGATTTGGTTTAAATGTAAAGTAATGCAAAGCAGCGTGGTATTAATAGTTAAAGTTAGTTCAGTTTACACCACATTTCAGATTCTCTCAACTATCTGAGATTTCTAATATATTTCCTTAGTGTTAAGTACAGGCATGCAGACAATACAGCTACCAAAAAACAACAACTGCCTACCCCTGGGCCATACTGATTATTACAATTTCATCAACTTGGCCTGCCAAGTCTCACCACTAGAGGACACTCTGGTTTCAACAAAAGGACGACGAGCCACTGCAAACTGTAGGACACAGCAAGAGATCTCTACTCCACACCCTCATGACTCAAATCCAGCATCAACCATGGACAGTCTCATGTGACTGCCGTAACTGTGTGAGTGACATAACTGAAAGCTCTCCCACATCTAACACAGTACTATCAACCATCTACCAAAATGGCAAGTACTTTTTAGATTTGGATGATGTCTTTGGTATTTGGATCATTCTGAAAGCACTTATGCTAAGTTTGGACCTCCAGAGGAAGATAGTAACTGTGCCCAATGTGACAACATGAGAACAGTCTGACTCTTAACATCTCAAGTGAGTGGCTGAAGTGTTACAGCTGGCCTGAACACGCCAAGTTTAAAGGAGAGGTTCAAATTTTTTTTCAAGTCTGTATTGTAATGTGCTTTGAAAGAGTTATTAGCCACTGTAATAATTCCTTCTGTGCATACTGGCTTTGAAGGGGGTCTACTTCTAATCCTGTCGATGTAAGATGTGGGACAAAATTCTCAGTTTTCTATGCAAAAATGCATAGCTGCAGTCTGAATTAGATATATAAAGTGTATTCTTCCCAAGCTACGGTGGTTTTAGTACAGAATTGACTCTTTTTGTTATTGTGTCTTCCCTGTAGCTCAGCAAGGAAAAACACCAGCTGAGGAAACACAAAGAGAGATCTCTTCAAGAGGAACAGCTACAGGGGCCAATAACTCTTTCAGTGTACACATGAACATCTGAGTATTGTAATAAGGTTGACTTACAAATAAAAAAAAGTGAACCTATCCTTCAAATTCCAGCAAACATCATGACACAAACATACTGTATGAGAGCTGACTGTCAGGTGGGAATGTGAAAAGTGGTCTTTGTGTTAAAGAGAGAGTTATCTATATAGGGGGGACCTACATACATTCAAATTATTCCAACATTACTGAATATAATGGGTTAATAGCAATGCAAAGATCTGCATTATAATTTTCTAAGATTTGACAGAAATGTGTGTAATCACACACTTGAAATTGAAAAAATAAATTCTGCGCATAGGTTGATGATTAAGTCAAAATGATTTCACAGTTTGATACAGGACATCTTGAACTAATCCAACGCCATTTTAATGTAAACAGAGTTTTAATTTCCTGTTTTTCAACTGAAGTTCAAATAATGTATTTGCCCCTAAAATCTACAGTTATTCACCTACAGCCACGACAAATACGTTCAGATATTTGGGAACTGAAGTGCAGCTGTACTACACATAAATGTACTTTAGCTTCAACGGCTTGTTTGGAGAAATATTGCCTGAAACACACACACACACACACACACGCACGCACACACACACACACACACACACACAAACACACACACTGGGCACCCACAGGGGCCACAGCAGGGACTCTCTGCAGCGGAGGATGTGAGAATGGTGAATTTGAGTCAGCAGGCAGCATCGTGTTTGGTTGGAGGAAGCTTTAACACACAAACTCTTGTCTCATGCGGATGATCTGTAGTAAGGCGGCTTGGACGTCCTCATCCATGTGGCCCTATGAGAGAAACACAGTCAACAATGGGCTCCAGTTAATCCATTTGTCCCCAATTTTAAACACTGGAAGCTCACTTCTAGGCTCTGACTGTTGGGTCTTATCAATTACTGACAAAACAGATCATTATATGCTTCAGTTTCTACAGCGATGGTGCAAATAGCCCTTCATATACAGTAAACAACCTGGTCTTCATGCTTTGAGACTCTCTGCCAAAAGATCTGAGACTCGCAGAATCAGTAATATCTGTCAAAAAAAGCCCTTTCTTTTTTAGTTTTATTATGGTGTATTTTATTTCATTCTCTATTTTAAGTGGCCTGATTTCATTTAATTATAGTGCTGAATTGTTCATCGTGATTTTCCTCAATTTTTGCCTTGAAAAGCGTTGTATAGATTATGTTTATTATTATCGTTTTTATGTATTTATTGTATAAAGAATTTGGCCTGAGGCTATACTTTGTAGTACCATGTTTGCCTTTTTGATGTTTCATTCACTTGCAGCCTTCTCCCACAGGATTTCTGGCCATTACTGTTACCATTACCTTTTTCCAATTCATCTGCAGCGGCTGCTTCCAGTAATCAGCGTGCTTTCACAACCTTTCACAACAACTCTGCTATATTTGCTGTAGCGCAAATATCTAAATTACCTCTAACTGTGGAATGGTGGCTAAAAGTACATTTTAAAAAAACGTGATTGGATAAAAGCACAACCACATATTGACAAAAAACAGACGTGATTTCATTATCCTTATCGTTTGTTACATATTATTCAATACTGGTATTAAGATGATCATTTATTGCGTTGAAGTGTTTTGCCAGTGTGTCATAAACGATGCCTTCAATGTGATGTTTTACATGATGTGCTAATGTTGACTGAAAGATAACCAGAGTCTTTTTACAGCTGGATGTGACCTTCTGCACTAGTAGTTTGAAGCACATAACTTTCTGCTGCTGTAATGATGTTGAAAATTTATGACTAGCATTTTCTTTTACTTTTTTTTTTAGAAAAAGATTTCTTCTCAAAATCATTCAAGTATTGCTGGGCGCTATAATCAACACAGTGTATGTTACATGATAAATGCTATATGATAAAAGTCCACACTGTGTTTACAATAAAGGCATTTTTTGACTCAAGACAGTTTAACTTAAAAAAACGGTTTACTTTTATGCAATCAAGTGTGTTTTTATGAAATAATTAAATGTTTTGTTTTCCAAAAGTTACATTAAAGATATGCTGTCATGTCTAATTATTGAATCAGTGCGTTCTGGATCCTTACTGTCGCTGTCATTAAAATAGTCAAATACAATAATCAAACTATTTAAAACCTTAATTATTTTTAGTAAATATCATCCACAGAAATGTGACAAACTGTCTCAGAGCTTGCTCTATAATTTCCTTTTAGTTGATGTTGGATACCAAAGAGTTAACTCTCAGTTCAATAGAGGGACGTACCTGTGCTGCACTGAGAAGATGAGTTCGATAAATTGAAACCACCTCCCTGTGTTGCCTCTCAGCATCCTTAATGAGGGAAACAGGCAGAGAAAGGAAACAGAGGTTACTGCTGGCCAGAGCTGCAAATGCTGATATGGATTAGTTTTTATATACAGAATCTTCCAGCTACAATTCAATCTGAGGACAAGAATAACACCCAATTTTTAAAACTAACACATAGATAGTAAGGCAAAAAGTATTCTACTGCACAGTACAGCTAACAGTCTATAGCGGACATATGAATATGTTTACATATATTTGAATGTGTGATGTGTGTCCACTCACAGCCAGCTGCTGCTGTAGGCCCTTGATCTGTGCTTGGAGAGTGTCGATGTGCTGCGTCTGTCTCTTATTGGGAGCGTTGCTTGTGTATGCCAGCTGGGACAGACCATTCAGCGCCTGCTTCAATCGCTCAACGTCTGTCAGCAACTCTGTGATCTGAAACACACACGGTAACATTAATGACATATATATTTTATAGCTTTACCAACCACACAACAAAACTAAACAAAAATGTATAGCTTAAAGAATCAATGAAAAATCCAGTTTTACTTTAAAATGTAGATATACAGTATGTTATGTATGTATACTTTCCTGAGCAACACTTTTAATATAATTCTGAATCTGTATTTATTTAATTTAGTTATAGTCAAACACACATTGTGCCAATAACATAATAGTTTAAATACAGCTATAAAACCATGAATGAGCTCAGTAATAATAATGATAATAATAATTCCTACCTTCTTGTCTTTGGCTTCAGTCTGCTGAGCGGATGTCTGAATCCTCCTCTGAAGATCACAGATGGTGCTGAGTGACTCGTCGTACCGCTCTTTCAGCTCCCTAATTTCTCTTTCAATGGCACGTCCCTTCTCCTGGACAGCCTCCATCTCTGTCTTGGCCTTGCTCTCACCCTCCCTTGCTTGAGTCGCCTCCTGATGGACCTCTTTGCACTCCTCTGCTAAGCTCAATAGCTTGTTGCTCAGGTTGGCAGCCTCCTCCTCCAGTTGCTGCTTCTCCTTAGTCAGCTGGTTCATTTGGTCTTCCCTATTGCGAAGCTCCTCGAGAGCCTGAGTGGCTTGAAGGAGCTCAGATTGCAGCGCAGAGACGTCCTCGGCCCTCTGGGCATTGTTCTCCTCCTCTTCGCGAAGTGCCATTCGGAGCTTAGCGACCTCGTCCTCCAAGGCTTCCTTGGCCATGGCCTGTTCTTGCAGCAGAGAAGCCTGATCCCCACAGCGTTCCTGAAGCTCTTTCTGCATGGCACAAACCTTCTGGGCCTCCTCTTGCTGAGCATCTCTTGCTTTCTTGCAATCAGCCTGGGCTTGCTGCATGGCATCATTAAGGGCTTTCAGCTCTGTGTCATATGTTGCTATCCGAGTCAACTCTGATTTCAGACGCTCCTGGAGATTTTGGATCTGAGTGTTGCAGAGGGCGTTCTGCTCTTGAAATTCAGCTTTCTGGAGGGTTACCTCTTTGTGCTGCTCCTCTAGGTCGACCAACTTCAGAGTTAATTCCTCAAATTTACCCTTGAACTCTTCCTCCACTTCCTTGTGCTTTTCACTGGTAACAAGAGCGGTGTCTAGTCTTTGTTGAACAGATTCCATCTCAACTTTTAGTTTCTCTTCCTCCTGTTTGTTACTCTTTCTGGCAGACTTTTCTTTGTTATACTTCTCTTCCATTTCCAGCAGTTTGACCGTTAACTCCTTCACCTGCGCACTGTACGAGTTTTCTTTTTCCTCCACCGCTGTCAGTGGGATAAACTTGGACTGAATTGCCTCCTGTATGGTATCAAGTTCTTTCTTCTGGGCCTCCAATTCTTGAGTAAGCTTTCCCGTTTCCTCCTGGGCCAACACATGCATCGCTGACACTTGGTTTGCTCTGTTCTCTGCCTCAACCACAGCAGTGTTTAACTTGTCTGTGATTAATTTGTGCTCTTTAACACTTATATAGTCTTTTTTCATCTCCGACTGAACCTTTTCCAACTTTTCTTTCAACTTATCGTTTCCTTCTTTCACATTCTTCAATTCTTCCCCACTTTCTTTTTCCTTGGTCTCCAACTTCAACATCTCAGCTTTAACACTCTCTATCGTGGAACTTAACTCCATCTTCATTTGTTCGTGCTGCTGTCTGGGTACATACTCTCCCTCCAGGCTCTGTTTCAGAGTCTGGCTCTGTGCTGTCAGTTGTACACACTCTTTATCTCTGTCTTCACATCTCTTCTGGAAAAGTTCAAGTTTCTTAATCAAGTCAGCATTCTGAGACTTCAGAGCATCCATTTCACTCTGGTGTCTCTCACTGCCACCTTTGAGGCTGCTGATATTCTCCTGCAGAGCGGCCCTCTCGGTTTGAAGCTGCTGGACTTGTGCCTCTGCTTTTCCGTAACGTTCACTGGCTTCCACCAGCTTGTCCTCCAGCTCCTCCAAAGCCTTTACCATGTTCATCCGGGCTTCATCGTGGACCTTTATGGGTATGAAGTCAACCTCAACCCTGCTGTTGAGCTCATCCAGCTGCTCTCGTAGTATATCTCTTTCTTCCTCGCTCTCCTCAACCTCTTGAATTAGTGCCTGGCTTTTTGCAGTCACATCGACCAGTTTCCTTTTCAGTGACGCATTCTGCTCTTCGAGAGCTGCTCGTATCCTTTGTTGCTCCTCAGAAGACATTGCCCCTGCTCCTCCCTGGGATGATGGACTATCTAGCTTTCGATGGAGTTCCGCCACCTCCTCTAGCACACGATCATAGTCCTCCCTCAGCTCAGCAATCTGCCGTTCCTTCTCGTCAACTGCATTGGTCAGCAGGTTTTTCATGTTGTCAAACTTCTCAGCTGGTACCGTGTTGCCATGTTTAGTCTGAACCTCCTTTAACTGTGTTTCCATCTCCAGGAGGGTTTCTGCTAGCTCATCTCTCTCTGCAGACAGAGCTACTAGCTCTTCGCCTAACCTTTCGGCCTCAGCTGCTAGCTGGCTTTCGCTGCTCTTGTACTCCTCCAAGGCCTTCTCGCTCTGTTTGAGGCGATTACGAACCCGACCCACCTCGGCTGAAGCACCTTCATACTTGGCTTTGACATCCTGGAGCTGGGCGCGCAGCTCTTCTGTTGCCTGGCCTCCTAAGTGCTCCTTAACTGCGACCACATGGGCTTGCAGCTGCTTCACCTTGGATTCAGAATCAAGCATCCTCTTCTGAACGTCCCTCAAGGCATCCTCTAGTTCTTGAACCTGCTGATCAGCCTGTTTCTGGATGGTGTCTTTGATCTGAACCAGTTCTTGACACTCATGGCTTTTATGGTTCAGGGCAGTTTGAAGCCGAGCCGTTTCTTCCTCCGCTGCTTTTTGCTTTCGTTTGACCACCTCAAGTTCATGTCGGAGTGCATCAAGCTCACCAGTGACATCCCAGCCTACAGTGGCCTGACTCTTCTCTAAAGGTCTGGACAGTGAACGTGTCAAAGCAGGATTCTGGAGCATCTTCAGAGACTGAAGATAAAAAACATTGAATCAACGTGTGTATTTATATCAATGATACAAATACATACCACATGGAAAACCAGCCACTTTACTGGAGAATAGTTGTTTATAGTACATAAGTTATAATTCTCTTTTGCAGAGAGACAAAGAGAAAACCATTTAGGATCTGAATATTAGCAGATTTATTTGTATTGTCAGTCCTGCAGTCCTGTTGCTTATATGCAAACTACTAACACTTTCAACACTGTATTCTTGATGTCTGCACGTCATCTGCAACTGCTCCACAGATAAAAGCTTACCTGATCAGAATCCAGGCTGTGAGCTTGTTTCATCAAAATGTTCTCTTTACCTGTTAAAAAAAAGAAGAGTGCAAACACAGCATTAAAACTATTCCACTCTCTGCAGGTGAAGTTCAAATTAACGTTTTCTACAGTAAATGTTCTTAATGTTTAAAGAAATGAAAGCAAGCTGACCTTTGATGACAGACTGCCCAGAGTAGTCCCCCTGTAAATGCATAGAAACATATAACAGCTGTTTTTAACAACTTTTAAACATTTACTACTGTTATCAATCCTGTAAACTAACATGATACTAACGGCCAAAGTACACCAGACATGGACGTGATGCATCACATAGGCGGGGCAGAGGCCTCACAGACTCTGTCTTTGTAGCATGTGGTTGTGTGCCAGCCATTGAGTTTAATGCAGTTGGTTATGCAGGGTTTGGAACTGGTGCTGAATTAATTAACTAGATTGTTTTAACTACAGGATCATGGATACATATTGATTTGATTGATTTATTTTAATGTGCAATAAAAAAAAAAACAACCACAAGGCTGCACTGCTGCATTGCATTGCCTCTGGTACAATCACTATTTATTTTAACAATCTGTCAACAGATTGTACTACCAGTTGGAGGGCTGCGTAGCTGCATGTAAAGAGAAAAAAACAGTGTTGTGCTGCGTCTGATGGTGTATTTCTACTGTAACACTGTGGAATTTCTAAAACTTGATGTAAGGTTCCCTACATTTATTCAACAGTTTCCTATAAAGACACTTATTTTTCTTTCCACTGACTTCTGTCTTGAATTTTCAGGACAAAACAACGCAAATAAGTGTAAGAAGGAATTGATACTAAAGATATGTACGATGTTTGAATACAAATCAAAAAAATCTCAATTGCATGGATGTATCTAAGTATTAAAGCCTCAAATATGTGATAAAATATCTAAACAGTCACTGACCAAAGTGCTCCTGAGCTGGACCTTGACAGTCTCCGGGCCTCGTGCTCCGTCCTCTCTTTCTTTGGCACTGAGTAACACCTTCAGCTGCTCCTTCTGATTCAGTAAAAAGAAAAACAAAAGCATGAGTGAGTCCAGGAGGAGCAACTGTCTATCCAGACATTTTCAAATGAATACATTAATGATCGAATAATGCCAAATATAAGGGGGCTCAACAGTCTAGTTCACAACTATTCATCATCATGCATCAAAAAGCTTTTTTAATTGAAATGATACCATTTTTTTTCATTATACTTTAAAATATTCTTTCTATCTTTGAGTAATGCTCAGGACAAAAACACAACATTTGGTAAAGACCTGTTGGTGCTGTGAGAGTTTTTGGTGCTAATGCAGGTGCTTCAAGCTTGAAAAAGTTGGCACTGTCAAAAGCGGCTCGATGAAAACATTTGGAGCAAAATTATCCTCCTGAGTGCTGCATATATACCTTGTAGCAAATGGCAGCTAACGTAAAAGCTTTTAAGGCAGCAGAATAGTCGATGCTTTATAATTTTCACAGAGTTTTTTTTCCCCATCGGAGGCAGAACCAGGCAATCCTAAAGAGAACACATCTGCTCTGTTGAGTGCCATACATATAGTATGTCTATGAGACCGGAAATACTGTTTGTCCAAGATACTAAAGCATATGGACAAATACTGAGCCACTCAAGTTATGTGAGTATAAGTATCACTGGAAGAGTGCAGCCTTCCTGGCACAGCAGCTCCTTGACATCAAGGATTATCTAAATCGTTATCAAGGACTACACAATAATATATATTTATTATTCACATATTCTTATCATTATTTTTAAACCGCACTTAATTATTTGTGAAATCTGATTTATTTATCTGTGCAGAATAGCACTTAACAATCAGGGCATGAAGAAGAGAGCACCTCATTCATCAAACAGTCTTAACAGAAAAAATTGTGGGATTCATTGATTATTGTTTTAGGTTGTGTTTCTTTCATTCCTTTTATAACAAGTCTCACACAGATGATAAAAAACATGGCAAGAACTACTTTTTAAATGTTTTTTTTTTTTTCCAGATTTGTTTCAGGGAATTATGTAGTTTGGATCGCTCCAGGACGACAAGACCCTGACTCCTCAATGTTTAGTAAGATGTTATTCAGAACTATTAAGTCACAATGGAGTAACATTTCAGATGATACTAATTAGTGCTGTCCATCTTCCTCTATAATCCAATTTGAATTTGTTCCTTATTATTTTTAATATTTGAATTATATTCAAATTTTTAATGCTCAAATTTAGCCTATTATTAATACTTACTATGTACCTATACACTGTGTACACAGACTTATGCATTGCCAAAGCCACTATCAGCATGTGGTTGTTATACGTTCTGTCCACTAGAGGGCATCCCAACATTACCAATAAACAGGTGATAGCTTTCTTCCTAAGTAATAATTAAGCTAAGGCACAAAATGAATAACATTAACTAAAATATAAATATTAAATAAGCTTTCATTTTACTGGATCATAGTAATTAAATTACGCGCTTAACTGAAATATAAATAAATCCACGTCAGTATGCACTTGTTTACATCAATATGGGACGTGTTATTTGGGTTGGGATGCACTGCGAGCGCAAATGATAGCGTGAGTAAGAGCTCTGTGTCCAAACCCCAAACTGGAGGCTGCAGCACTGATCACTCAGGCTCAAGTCTTTTACTGTTAGAGGTTAACGTTAGCACATTGAACATGAGATTGTTCAATTCAGCCAGACTCAGAAAACTTATTTGTTCATCAGACATGACATAAGCATTTCGTTTTCACATGCGGGTAGGCCAAAACAAGAGGGGTGAGATTCTCTAATGTTAGCTGACACATTTATAAAAAATAAAAAAATAGACATTCGAATAGTAATTTCAGCATTCGATTAGTATTTTTTTGTTATTCACTTTATATTCTACTGCCGAAATTTGTTCCAACAGCCCTAGTATTAATCCATACCAGTTTTTCACCCTGTTTTTCCCCTTTACTTCAATTCAACACATAAAGTTCTGTACAACATCAGTGACATCCACCCAAAATCTGTCTTTCTGCCTTTATGGCTCATATATTTAGTTGCCAAGGATAATAATCTAAGATTGGTTACATACCACCCTGAGAACTGCCATCAACCTTTTAACATGGGTATCAACAATACTATCTGTGCAGGTTTCATGAACCAATTTTCTTTTCTTTAAATTTGATTGTTGCCAACAAATTTAAGACAGAAAACAACTGAGAAAAATGTGTGAGGCCCAGTATGTTCAGGTGATCGTTTTTGTTTCAATACCTCTTTTTGAGTGTCTTCGACAGTCATCTTTTCCTGCAGATGAAAAAAAAAAGATTATGCACAAAGTCAAAGGAGAGATTAATAATTGGCAATTAGTCTGGCAGCTAACATTGAAAAATCTATTATATTCACTGAATGTAGTCGTCAATCTTTTACATAAGCAATTATTAATAAAAGCCTGCTCTGCGTAACCTGACGCGCCAGATGGTTTGTTGCACAGAACCATCTGGGAAGTCGTCCTTGGAAACTAGGTAACTTTTTTTTTTTTTTTTTATTACTTCCTATCCGTCATATTTCATCCAATCTTCACCAAACTTGATACATCTCCTATTTAGAGCACCCCGGATTCAACGGTCCCATATGTTCTTCAATCACTTTAACCATTTTCTGATGATTGGCTACCAAAATGGAGTGGGCGGGGTTTTCGGGAACAGAAGGCTCCAGCTCTTCAATGCAAAGACCAATTTCAACCAAAATTGGGTCACATGTCCACAAAGTGCCCTTGAGTGAGCCTATAAAATTTTATGTAATTTCACCACTGGGTGGCACTACAGTTAATATACATTTTTAAATAACTGCTTTTCTATAACCATTACAGGGCTGATACTTGGTACCACACATTAACATGGGAGACCAATTGTGCCTCCTTGTGGGGTTTCAGGAATAAAAGTCTCTAACTCTTCAATGCAATGACCAATTTCAACTAAAATTTGGTCACCTGTGCACAGAGCGCCATTGAGTGAGCAAGCGATAAAAGTTCATGCAATTTCACCACTAGGTGGTGCTACAGTTAATGTATATCTTTAAATAACTGCTTTTCTATTATCATTACCAGGCTACACATGCACCTCTCGTCAAGCCGCTCTGCATGTTAACACGACAGACCGATTGTACCACCTTGTGGCAATGTATGTAAGTTCCCTTCATTATCTTGGCAATACAGTGTGACTAAACTAAGCTTTATTATTATTTTTATGATTATTTGGTTGTTTTCTACCCTCTCATCCACAGCACACCATATGCACCAGCAAAAGGACAAGCCTCTGGTAAAGAAGAGGCACGCATCAAGTGTTTTACTAAACGTGTAGTGTCTAGGTCTTGCTGTGCTAGTGTATCATTTACCTGTGTGAGCTTCTCCTGTAGTATGTTGACCTGATCTAACAGGGCCCTCTGATCCTGGTGGTACTTCCTCAGACTTTCCTGCAGGGTCTCGTTCTGCCTCTCCAGGTCCTAAAACAAACATAAAACCATGAAGCTTACAAACTTAAACCAATCAAAATCCTTTTTGCTGAAAGGTGAAGAAACTTATAATTTATCACAACTTTATAGACATGGATGTCTTAATGATTTGTTTTTGACTTTGGAGGCAGAGAATTCAAGAAAACTCCCTTTGAGTGAATTTTTGAAGTGAAGTGAATTTGCTTCTGAGTCTGTTGCTACAACAATGTGAATGTGTGTGTTTGCGTGGAGAAGTTACACTTACATGTATCATCTGATCCCTTCTATTAGCCTCAGCTGCCTCGGACCTCTCCACTGAATGCTGAGGATAAGAAAGGATCTTTAGTGCCAGCTTTTGAGAACATAACCTTACATTTGGCAATGAAACGCTCACTAGATGGCAGTCATGTACAACTGAGCAGGAACTAACTGAAAAATGAAGAAACTGTACTAAATGACACCAAGACAAAGAAAATGATTTGAAATGGGGAACAATTGGAAGAAAATACAGAAACTTGAGGTATTCTCACAACACAGACTGCATGAGAGGTAGGCAAAATTATTCTAAAACACGTTCAACATGTGTTTAAGAGTTTGAGTTCTGAGGCTGCTGATAGGAAGAGTGACTTATTGTCAATAATCCCTTTGGGATGCAGAAAAAATTATCTTCTTCACATTTAAACAAAGGGAGTGATGCAAAATGGCTATACAAATGTGACATCATTGCTATCATCATCATGCTACATATACAAATGGAGGTCCTCCAATTACCTGTCGCTTCCACTGTTCAATCTTAGCAGCCTCTTTATCTGTAACAAAACAGGGAAACAACAAGTTCAGATTTCATCTTTCTGCCCGTGTGTTACCTAGATTTCGCCGGATGCAGGCACATTATGTTCAGAAAAAAAACTGTTTCTTAAAAACATTTTCAGGGAAAGCAATGCAAACACAGACAAAATGCAGACAAGTGCAAATAAGCATCCAGAAAACTATAATGAAAGGTGAGGGTATGGCTGCATCAGATCAGATATAAAAAAAACTAGATGTGTTGAGCAAGACTTAACTGACTGACGGATATAAACATCAGAATTGAAATCTAAAACAATTCAAAAATATTTTGACAAACAACGGAAATTAAATGAAAAAGCATCAGAGCGTAATGTAGCTTAACAGTGCCACACTATTCCCCATGACTCAGTGGATTGATGCTTTAAATAACCAATATTTTCTTGTAGCTAAAACATACTTGTATGTGTATATCACATACTTGTTTCTCACTATCTAAACCAATGTAGCAACAACTTTAGGCAACTTTTTTAAATGGCGTTTAAGAGTTTCAGCTTTAAGTGACTTTTAAAACTTTACAATTTTTGCACAGCACTTCAAGGGCACTTAATTTGACAGACATTCCTGAGCCCAATCAACGCTCATACTAACAATGCTCTTGTATTTATTCCAACCAAATTGCTAAACGCCTGTGGTGGCGTATCGTCCGTCATCTCACCTCTGCTGGCTTTGTCGAGGTAGCTCTTGACGATCGCAACGAGCTCCTGGTTCTTGCTGAGACGAGCGTAGTGAAATGCATCGTGACCCAAGCCGTCAACTGCCTTCACATCAACGCCGCTCTTTAACAACACCTCAACTGCATCCTTACAGCCGTACTCACAGCCCAGAATGAGCGCTGTCCTGAGAAAAAGAATACATGTTGAGAATTAAAATGTGCAAAATAGAAATGTAAAAATATAACTACACATTAAGCATTGAATTTATTTATCTATTTATTTATTTAGTTGCTTTTAAGATATTCTTAGGGACTCTTTTGCTGTAATGAAAATGTATGTAATCATGAATTTACTGAAACGTATAGAAATAAGGGGTGAATTTTGGTACAAATGTTTAATTTTCAGTGTCTCCCTTTTCAAAAATCAATGTTTTCTCTCATTTTCTAGTTTTATACATCACCTGCCTAACAGAGATTGTGGTTAATAAAGGTTTGTTGTATACTGTAGGCCTCTTTTCAAGGTAAATAAGGAAAATGACCAGAACTACCTCTAATAAATTTTGATAGCTAGTGCAAAATGCATTTACTGTGACTTTGGTTAATATCAGATACTGCTGGGAAATCACTAGAAATTTAAATGGCATGACTGGTTTACATAATCAACAGACGGCATCAAAAGCTTCCTTTTGTAAGAAACACGGGTAAAAAACAAAACAAAACAAAACAAAACAAAACAAAAAACGTACAATTTGATATCTGGCAACCCCAAAAAACAGCATGAGGGACTATGGCTCTTACTTGTTTTGTTTGTCCCGGATAGTGATATCAGCCCTTCGCTCCAGCAGCAGCTGACAGATGCGTGGATGACACATCTGGGTTGCCAGCACCAGAGGTGTCCTGCCATCCTGGAGAATAGCCACAGACATGCACATAAATTGCTTGCATCCAACCACATAATCACATACAGTTATAACACAATCACAATATTTGCCTGTACATGTCAATCCCAAGAATCTATTTGTCTCTAAACCTCGAAGATAAAATGTCCAGAATGTTGACAATTATCCAGTAAATAGACAGAGTGCTCCATTAACTACATTTAAGGTCAGTTGAAGCAGCACAACAAGGTATTCAATACATTTTAACCTCGTCCACTTTAAGGTCACTGACAAGGTAACAGCCTTTTTAAAAGCAGGCAGATTGATTTGCTTTTCAGCAATGATGACACAATACATGGAAAACGAAACAATATATTTGAAGAGACCATTACAACACACTGTGTGAAATGAAGTGAAATATCAATTCTCACAAAATCACTGGCATTCACAGACGCTCCACTGTCACAGAGAAGTTTCACACTGGAGGAGCAGCCAGCCATGACTGTGGAGGAAAAAAAAGATGAGTACAAATTGCAATCAATTCATCCCATTTACAGCTGAAAAATACACGCACATCCACTCAGCTCATGCACAGGTATGAACCTGGGTGCATCAGTTAGCTGAAAAGCTAAACAAATATCATTCAAGCAAGTACTGACTGTTTATATGGTCAAATTCACAAAAACATCTGGATGCTCTGTCAAGTGTCATTCAAAAATATTATGTAAGAGCAGTGGTTTGTCAGGGTCTATGTTCATTTTAAACTGTGGGAAGTCAGTATTCTACTAGACTAGATTAGAATAGAGTAGAGTTACGTGTAGAGTGCAGAATAGAGCAGAGCAGAGAGAAAAGAGTCTCACCAGCATCATGTAGAGCTGTTCTTCCTTGTAGGTCCACATTTCCAACTGGACAGTTGTGCTGTTGAGAATAAAACACACGTTGGCACAATAGAATCACGTTAAGTAAATTTATTTTACTAGTGCTGAGAGGTCCCTTAGAGAACCACTGGGGTATAGTGAAAAATATCTGCAAAAATACAATTTATAATGTATCTAATCCCAATAAATAAATCAAATAAATAAAAAGTCATTTTAAATGCAAGCATTTTTGTATTAGCTTGTGATTTTTAGCAAGTAAGTTTAGCTAAGTCTAGCAAATAAACATGGATGCAAACAATGCAGGATGAAAAAAAAGAGCTTTGTTTTAGACCTTAAAGACACACATAGTGAGTTTTGGTGAGTAAAACTCAATGTAGACATAATTTTTGTTTGTTTACTGTAAAACTCCACAGGGCAGCTTTAACCCATAAGTCACAAAATATAAAGGCCTCAGCAATGGGGGGGATCCAAGTCTGTGCTGAGATATCATAGATTTGATTTCTAACCACTTAAATTCAATTAAAATAAATATATGGAATAATTTTGATAAGGAATGGTGTGTTGGTACAGTGCAATTCCCCCATTCTTTAAGGAAATGTAAAATAATGTTGTAAAAGCATAAACAAAATACCTGGTTGCTCTTATGGTTTATTACCTGGTTTACTGTTGTGGATAATTAAAAAGACTCAATGTGCTCAGTTGTGATTTTTGAAATACAAATGCATAATGAAGCTACTGGACCTTTGAGTCACTACTACTCAATAATAGCTGGCTCTATTGTTTCTAACATACTGTATATAACTCAATTTTTTTCAATGTTTTAAAACAAATTAGCTTCATTCAACTATATGGCATTTCAGAGGTGATGTGAGCAGATGGCTTATTTTACTTTTCCCAAAAGAGGGGAATGCATCCTCAGGCATCCCATCACAAATGACCCTGGATAAAATTTATAGAAAAATATAAGTATGTTGTAGTTGTGAAAGAAAATGTGTCGAAACATTTTATTGTCAGTAGTTGGCACTGGAACTTGAGGGGCAACAGCGGGCAGGTCATATTAGGCTAAGTGGTGCTCTGCTGATATGCCTGTGACATCTCTACACGGTCAGTCAGCTGGTCGGACACCAGCAACTGTACCACTGTGGTGATGAGGGCCTGCTATGAAAGCCTTGAGGACTCAATGCTAACAGGGCCCTGATGTTGCTGGGTAAGCTTGCCAGCTAGCTCTGGCCCCCCACTATAAAAACCCAACTCTCTCTAGCAACAAGGTCCAAAATTTAGCAGGGCGCTCAAATGACAAAGTGAACGGGTGGGGGTGGGGGGGGGGCAGCAGAGGGAGCTGACGGTAGAGTATCAAGAGGGGAAATCCTATACCACGAGGGTTTCGGCTGACGAAGGGAGGTTGTGGTGGTGGTGGTGGGGGTGGGGGGGGAGTGTTGGCATCCAGCTGCTATGTCTGCTGTGATGACGGCACCAACAATGGACGGCAGGTTTGCAGGAGGGTAGGCTTGTCAACACCGCTGACAACCCTCTGCCAACAGCCGCGACCTCTGTTAGATCACTGCCATACGAGAGATGGAGGCGCGGGGGGGGGGGACTACGACGCTATGAGGGCACAATATCGCAGAGATCGCCCCCTCATTGTAAACACATAAATCCTCTAGTGGGGCACGGTGACTCAACAGGGCCTACTGTTGACCGATATGGAGTAGGCTCAGCTGCCAGAGCCGTTTGGCAATAATTATTTAAAAGGAGCTGAAAGGGAAACTGCTCTGACTGGCCAGTGACTGGGGAGCTGCCCTGTGGAGCATACATACAATAGAGCATGCAAATACAGAACAGACAAACATGACAAACAACTAAAAGAAACTTACTAAAATAAAAATAACATGCATTTTACCTGCAAGAGTTTCTGCACACACAGAGAATGTCCATTTCTTGAAGCCAGATGAAGAGCGTTTTTACCTGAAAGAGATAAATGCAGCAATCAGATAATGAAGGAAAGGGTAGGCAATATATTATAATACAAACGTCATAACGAACAGTACAAATTGATTTTACTGTACGTATGACTCTGTCTGTATCACTCCATCCCAACAGCTGCCTTACAAACAATTATGATCATTATGCTGTGACAAACCAGCCATGTAAGTTATTCTGTTGACCAGCTGATGCAAAAATCTGAAAAACCAAAATACTGCGGGCACTATGAGATGAATCAGTGCATCACTAAGAGCTTGGCTAAGCAGGTAAAGCAAAGGTTTGCCAAGCCAGAGATTGTCAGTTTTGTTACTAAGAACTATTAAATAACAATTGTAGTTTTAGTTTTTTTGTTATTATGTTGGGCATTTATTCTCCTAATTTAGAGTAAGTGTCCTGACCATTTGTTAACATCATCTAATTGTGCTTGCTGGGTGCCCTGCCATACTAGAACATGTGAATATTTGAGTACAATTCCAATATCACATCTGAAAGGGAATAAGTATCTAAATATCTCACTTTGTTATTGGTACCTTTTGTTTGAAACTATACTTGTGGGTTTAAGAATTGATTTCTTAAGCTTCTATTTTTTTTCAAATTTTCTTCATATCTGCTGACATTATTTAGATTTTGTTAAGATCAATATACCATTATTCAGTCAAGGTGCTTTCAGACAGCAAGCAGTGACTGATTCATTTCTGACAGCCAGATGTCGATGTTCTGTATTTTGGATGGACAGCAGCAGGACACAACTCCACTGCAAAAGCAACAGTCAGTACTGTGCACTACAAACTGCTGCTATCCGCCTAGTCTAACCTCCTCATTAAGCCAAATAGAGCAGGTTGTGGCTTAAAATAGAAAAAAAATGGTTGTCAGTATGATACAATTAATATAGGTTTTGCTAACTAATATCATAAATGTTGTTTATTGGCCCAGACTGGATCATCAAACTTTGAAGACCATTTATCTTCATTCACATATTGGTTCACTGCTGCTACAGAGGTGTATAATTCAGGGAACTCAGATATCAGTAAAATTACCTACTACATTGTTTTACTTTTGTGTGGTTTCTGTGGTTGCCATGGACACACAGCGAGCCACAGTGGAAAGTTAAAACAGTTGAACCATTAACATCAGATGGCAGCGGCAAATGATTGTGAGCATTCTTGAGAGTGTCAGCCGTCCGCTCTCT
The DNA here is from genome assembly GCF_963924715.1 of Thunnus thynnus. Lineage (NCBI taxonomy): Eukaryota > Metazoa > Chordata > Actinopteri > Scombriformes > Scombridae > Thunnus > Thunnus thynnus. The sequence goes on from NC_089517.1 coordinate 11,264,659, forward strand.
CCTCGCTGCTGCCACCGACCTTGGTGGCAAAGCTGCCATTGCATTTCATTGGAAAACATGGAGGCAGCAGTGGCAATAACGTACTCTCTGAACGTACCTGTAGACATGCAATTATATCGAAAACCTACAATATTCATACCCTGAGATAAATAGGGCAAAATGCAAAACGTTTATGAAAACGTAATTCAGGTTAAAGTAAAAAACATTTTAAATCAAATTAGACGAGAAGCTACTTCATAGCAACAGAAGTAATTGTAATATGCTGTTTTTATCTCTGCACTCTCTGACTGAATCTTTTGTCTTAAATGTTTCCGAAAATAGAGATGGGTCTTTGCTCATTATTCAGCCTAACATCAGCTCAAATTATGCTGTCATAATGAAGAAAATTAGCACATTTGTTGCTGAGCAGCACTCTGTGTAGTAGATGAATAGAAAAAGTCTGCTAATAAATCTAATTTTCTGTCCAACACATCCTCATCTCCTTACCGCAAGACAGACAACGTGCTTTGGCACCAACTACCTTAACCTGCATGAATTGATAATCAGACATAGGGCCAACCACCTATATAGAAATCACACCTACAGTACAGTATGTGAGACCAATGTGCACAGTTTGGGTTTCTTTTATTCATGGCAAAACAACACACAAGCACGTGCAAAAGACTATGTAGGCAGTCAACGTCTGAATAGTACACTGACAAAGAAACTGTGCTTCTTTGGTTGTTCAAGCATTTCCCGACAGTTTGCAAAGGTACATCCAGCTAAATCTAATTCAGTCTAATGCAACAGCCCTGCAATAAATCCTACATTCATGAAGGTTATAATGTTCTGTTATTGATTAAACTGTTTTAGAGAAGTGTTGATTCAGCTTTGGAGGCTGTAGATTGTGCTGCTGTTGAATTGTATTATGCTATACTGAGAGGTTAGGGTTAATCTCACTGATATAAACTGGGTGACCAAAATATTAGAAACTTCTCCTCTCAGTATTTAAATACAGCACCAGTTTGCTGCTTCTCCCCCCACCAGAACTCACCAGTGGCATCAGTTGCGGTGATGTCAACATTGTGTCCCAGGATGAGACTGAGACAGTCCAGGTGTCCTCGCGTTGCAGCCAAATGAAACCTGGGAGACAAATAGAGAGATTGAGAAAATATGAGCTAGGACAGACCCACAGGACATGAGACAGCTAAGGAGTAGAGAAGGGCAAGTGAAAAAGTGATAGGATATAAGGAGAGGGGTGAAGGGTGGTGAAACCAAAGGACTGAGAGAGGGACTGCAAATTGATGCCTCGCTCATTGCTATCAGCAACGTCAGCATTCTGGAGGCCAATAACAAGAAACCTCTGGGAGTGATACATGAGTGCAGTGTTTTCGTATCAGCTTCACTTTTGTATACGTGAGGATGCCATTGGAGTGTATTCAGGCTACCAAATGATTAAAAAATGACAAATTACTTGTAAAAAAAGAGCTGCATGTTACTGTTTTTCTTTCCATCTCTCCTAATCTTTGTTGTTTGACCTTATTCAGACTGTGGGGATACTATAGTGATACTGATAAGGGTTCAAGTTTAAAAATATTCTTTGTGTTACACAATGACAATATTCAGCAGAGTTCCATCTGTTTGTTCACTGTCTGTTTGCATAGTGTGATAAAAGTAGTGGCCTGTATGGTAACAAACAACATAAGCTGATTTATTTCATTCAGGTTAGTTTTAAAATTCATTCTTGTCTTGGAAACAGCAGTAATAACTTTGAAGCTCAACTTTAAGCGAAAAAAGTTTTCAGAAACTCCATCTGAGCGCTCAATCTGCTATCACTGAAACTCTGAACAGCTACTAAACGGACTTTGTGGTCCAATTGCTTTGTTTAAATTTGATATTTAATTGCCTACTCAATTAAGCAGGTGGCACATACTTGCCAACATGTCTTTAATCGTCACTTTGCCTGGAAACATTCCTGTTCCCCTTCTCTGATTTAACCCACTGCAGCACTGCCGCCACTAGCCACGGAGGTCTGCAAAGCACTTGTGTGTAAACCAATCTCAGTCTGTCACTAACCCTGAGGTATCTGCCAAGGAGACAGCTAGGCTGCCACCTCAACACTGGCGCGGGTATTAAAAGCCGTGTTGATGGCCAGGAGATGCTGGTTCCCTGGGGAGCAGTGGAGGGTCCTGACCTCTCGGGGGCAAACGGTAGACAGGAAGCAGAAAAGAGCTATCCATGTGGGGGGGTATGGGTGATGTGACTTGCCAAGTGCAACTGTTCATGAGCAACAGCATTTTCCATAAGGTAAATGCTTCTGAACAATGTCAAATATACTGAAAAGATAGTGGTGGATAGTGATAATGGATTTCCTCAGGACTCTCAGTATTCACACACTCTCACACGACTCATCATTTCTTATTCATATAACAAAGAACTAACAGCTGCTAAGATCTTTTTAGACTGAAAATCATCAACCCCAACTGTGGAAACAAATGAAATACAGATTTGTTTTTTTTACCCTGACCCTCAAGGAGACTTGCATGCAATCAAAATAGTCCACACTTCATTAGATTAAATGGTAATAACAGTGGTCAGCATGGTCAAATGGACCAAACAGCACATGTCCGACACTGACCGAATACAAAGAATTTACTCTGTGGAGGTACACGGTGCTACCCAGCTGCAGACATCAGTAAAATGGTTAGAGATACATTTTGAGAGACTAATGGGTCCAGTTTTAAGAGACCACATTCAGCTATGTCATTTCATCTTCACACCTGCTCCTTGGGCGGCTTTCAGGTTGACAGTCTATAGGATATGGTTGCTATTTTCAGAGAGCGGACCGGGAAAAGTAAACCAGAGAGTATATACTGGTAGCTGAACTATATATATGATAATGTGTGTCTCTAAAGGCACAACAGTCAAAGCACTGTGCCTGCTGAAGCTTCAAATATTTCTTTGTTCCAACACTGATAAGAACTTATAATTCTCTGAACCTCTGACTATAGCTTGCTTTGTATAGTAAAACCCTGACATTTACATATAAACTGAGCTCCATCTCAACCTGGAAGTAAAATGCCATTTTTTGTTGACATTTTCTGATGTTGGAATGATAATGTAGTTAAATGTATTACAAGCAGAAAACTAGAAGGCTAACTTTACACTGAATCAAATTACTATGAGTGATGTAAAAGGGGTCACCCTCATTCAATTAACACACAAGCCTGTAGCTCTACAGAGCCAACATTACTTTATGACTCAGTTTGACTGCTCTCATAAGGGTTCTGTTTGCAAAGAATAATCTCTGATAAATCCACTACATACTATACCAGCACCAAACAGCACACAGGCAGAAAGCATCTATCTGGCGCATAACTTGAAGCCTGACGAGATGGATTCTCACATGATCTCGTGATGTTGTAATCCACCTGCCTCACAAGGTACGGTTTTTTGACAAAAGAAGGCACATAAATGTATAGTATAGTAGCAGTACTACCATTTTGATGCTGATTGGGATAGATAACATTTCTCAAGCAAGGTTCAGCCTTTCATTGTCATTCACTTTTGGTTCTACAACAAAATGAATGGCATGGACTGGCTGCTGTGGTTTGGAAATACACCTTTGAGAAACTCACATGTGGTCTATTAAATAATCAGTAAAGACAAAGTAAACATAATAAAAAAAACAGACTTGTCCTTTAAATTAGAAGTCATAAAAAGTATATTCTCAGCATGTCCTCAATATATCATCATATCAAAGTCACGCAACTGTGAAACTCATACTTATGCTATTTTTATTCTTAAAAGATACTTGAGCAAAAATTCATCACTGCTAATCCTAACAAACAATAGGCATGCAGCAGTATCTTTAGTCAGTGCCAGTTTCATGATGCAGGGCTAAACGAGTGACTGTCTCGAGTGGTGGATTTCTTTTGCTGCTAAGCCCTTGTCAGTTAGCTATCACAACTGCACAGAATGAGCAGGTGTGGTGAGTGTACTTACCTCACTGGGATCCAGCTAATGCCACAGCAGAGATATAAACTGTTTACTCAGCTGGTAGCCTCCATAGAAGAGTTAGAGCTAAATTCATTAGCTGGACACAGTGGGGCTAATCCAGGGCACACCAAATTACATATTGGGGGTAACAGTTTGTAATAAGTTTCCCCATAGAGGTCCTTGATAACAAGGGATCGCCATTCGACATTCCTTTGCTTGCTGTTGCAGCGGCCAGGATGCCATACTGACACGTGTTGGTCTGTGTGTGGCCCACTGAACTATAAGCAGAGTTGCTGAGTTGCAATTGTGGTTCACTTTTTGTTTTGGGGCAGACTTGGCAAAAGCTTTGCATAAATGTTAAGGAAGTGCGAAGTGTTGATTTTATAGTCAACTAGTTCTGGTTTGTACATATGCAGTAAACGACGAGCGTGACTGTGCTTGAGTACAACCACCTCTAGTCTATCATTTTAGAATTGGCAGCCGGGGTACTGGATTTAGTTCTGATGAATTCTAGCACCTTATTATGAGACCAGGCATTTATCAGGTTCTGTGTATAATTGTGTGTATTTACATGCACACGTGTGTACAATCACTGGTCTGTGCAGTGGTGCCACGAGAGAAATTCACATCCCGCTGAAAATACTCTGCACCTTTTTGCTTCTGGGATCTGGTGCTCTATAACCATATGCTTATGCCTAACTAAGCCTTTGTCAAAATAAACCTGAAGCACAGGCCAGAGACCAGCGACTTCTTCATATATCTGGGATTAAACTGAGGGCGCCTGGCTTCCCAAAATGCTGGTGTTGGAATCTGGTTAAATTTAGGGAAGAAAACAGAGTAACAGCTTTTTTTTCCTGACAGTTCATTTGATTGTTTTCAAATGATGTGGCTATTACACACATTATTAGTATGAGAAACTTGCAATATCTGTGCACTTGGATGTTCCAGATACAACATCAGAGAATTTCCTGTAGATACTTCAGATGGGTTGACCTACTCCCTTCCTCCACAACCTCCCACACACGCGCCCTCCCTATCCTTCTGTTCGCCTTTTTCTAATAATACCTAGTGAAGGGTGTTAGTCCAGCTCTTTGTACAAAACCCCCTAAAACCAGAGGTTCCCACTGAAAAATCCTACCATATAAAACACGGTCTTTCAAGATGTCAACTGATCCCGATAATAGCCTGCAGCTGGGCCTTAATGTATTACTAGATGTTGCAAGCGCCACAGTGGATCTGATCTGAATTTGTAGGGAGTCATTTCCTGTGGGGACTATACAAACAACCCCTGGCCAATGTGGTCAAGCCTCGAGTGGCTGCAAACATTCTTTATACCAACTCCCACAATGACCTCCAGAGGCAGATGGACACTAAACGGGAAATTTCTGGATACAAAAATGGAAACAATAATATGCAACTGCAATGCCATTTTATGCAGGGCAGCTGGATGAAGAGTTAAGATTGAAATGTGCAATAGGTACCATAGCTACCAGAATTTTTGGAGAATTGTTTTTGGAGGGTCAGACAGGGAGACTTGTTATTGATGTCATAAAGGGAGGTAAGAGGCAAAACTATTTTTGAATAAGTGACCCAATTGCAAAGGAATTCCCATCTAAGGATGCTTTATCTGGGAAAGAGGGTCAGGAATCTGTGTGGGGAGGCTGCTACAATGTTCGGAATTTGAGATGCTCAGCATGTTTAGATTAGCAAATATTCAAAAAAGCCTGTGCATACTGTACAAGGATGTATGTGTGTTGTTTATGTATGTGTGTGTGTGTGTATGTGTATGTGTTTACTCACGCAGAGCGTCCCTCCACATCGAGCTTAGTGGGGATGATGCCCTTCTTGCCGAGAACAGCGGCCACCTTGTCCACCTCGCCGCGTTCCACCGCCTTCATCAGCCGATCGTCATACTTGTTCCAGTCTGTGTTCTGACAATGATGATAGTGAATCAGACATACAGCATCTTTAACAAGACTTCTTCAACCAAATGGTTAAACAAACATGTTAGCAAATACATACTCAGTTTAACAGCATTTATTTTCAAATTATTTTAGTTGACTAGTAAATACAACAGGGACATATGAAGTCCATTTCTGACACAAAACCACTAGCAAGAATGACAGAAATGCAATTTTTTTGTGATACAAAAACAAATCTGAGTTAATACGGGATGTGCCAAGAATGCCTTGCACTGCAGTTTCACTCTGCCCATGAGTGATGGAAACCAAGTATGGGAACAGACTACTCTTAAGGCACAAAGGAGTCTGTGGGAAGCACATTTAAGTGGGGCACTTCAAACTGGAGGTCCAAAATAAACAGAGAACACAAGCAAACAATTTAAAACCTCAATCATAAGCAATTACGTATTATGTTTGTACACAACAGCAACAGACTGTAATTAATTAATAATGATTAATAAAAAATTAATAATATATGCACATGACTTTGACAACACTGTAGTTCTGAAGCACTTATTGAGCCACCAAATTGATCCACCAATGATAATTATCCCAATTGATCCATTTGCCCAAGGCAGTATTCCTTCACGGCATTAACACTTGGTTGAAGCACAGCTTTCAGTTCAATCAATATGTAGATGAAAACACATGAACATAAGAAACAGTAACCTGCAAAAAAAAAACCCAAAACTTTTAATGACAAACTGAAATCATCAATAATGAATACCTACAAAGTGCATGGAGGTGCATTTCAGCCAGCGGCTCATCTTTGGTGAGTGGAGCTGGTCCTTGCACCGTGCTACTGAAAAAGTTGCCAGTGTTCCGGTTTACAAAAGCAAAAATAAGAGGAAAAACAAAGTGTATAAAAAGAACCCTCAGTCTCTCAGTGCACTCAACCAGTGAGTGCGAAGAAAAATGTGTGAGAAGACAACAGGGTGACAGTTTGTATTGCAGTGGAGGTCCTCTAATGGAAGGCTCAACTAGGAGTTTTCCTCACTTGAGGAGAAGTTCATTTGGCAGGATTTTCTAAGCATTCCTGTGTTGCTCACGGGCTCTGCCTGTAAGTTCATCACTGCACAGCAGTTTAGTTGATAGTTTAAGGGAGAAGAAGGAGGAGTGAAAGAGGAGGAAGGAATGGAGGTGGAGAAGCAGTAGGGCCAGCCCTGCCAGCCCTGGGACCTGCCCTGGCCGGCAACTGCAACTCCCCCTCTGGGGGAAAGTCAGCTCAGCCTGGCTACCTCTCACCTCCACCAAGTGTCTTCCCCTCTACTCTCGCCTTTATCTTCAAATCATCTGTTCTGTCTTCTTTTTCTTTTGATACTCCTCTTCGTCTCTGGACTGTTTTCTATCTGCAAAAGCTGCAAGCTACTTGCTTATCAAGCTGAACTAAAGAGCTTCTCTCTCTCTCTTTCCCCTCTTCTCGTCTCTCTCAGTGGTCTCAAGCGTCTTCACCCCACCAAATGGCAAGGTCAGTCAGGCTCAGTGGGGTAAATATGTGAGCTCTCCCAGGTTTAAAATATCACCCCCTCCCTGGTAAACAGCGGTGGTGCAGACAGCCCTGCAGACTGGTTACCTCTTTTTTTTTTGACCCTCCAACCTTTCTGTAGTGACTGATAGGAAGACAGGGGCTAAGAATACATTCTGGACATGCCTGCATGATGAGTAATGGCTTTAGTGTCTATCACCACTGCCAGCATGAAACAAGGCCAGCCAAAAAGTCCTTGCTTACATTGCCACCCCCAACCATGCTCCCTGCTTGCCTCCATCTGAAAATATTAATGTCAGAGGGGGATTATGGTTTGCACATTTTAAGTGGTCTTGGCACTGACCCTTACAGGACAGTGGTGGGCCAAACGCTGCTGTTAACCCATCCATCTAAACAGGGTGGTGCGCCTCCAAAGCCCCCTGATCCTAGCTGCACGGTAGCAAGGTTAGATGTCAGCCTTTTTACAACCAGCTGTCTGAGACTGCAGCCCCACCACAAACAACTACGTTGCCTCTTCACTTACAACCAACATGGCAAACACTGCAAAAGTACAACTTTCACTTTTATTATGTAAATCATCACAAGAAAAAAAAAAAAAAAAAAAAGGTAAATAACAGCGATGCAATGAAGAAGGTTTAGGGGGGGACCCGTTTAATTTACACACTGCATCAGCTCCTTGTGGGCTCGAGTTACTGTCCGCTGCCAGACTGGCGTTAACAGAGCAGCACTGATATCCACAAACATGCAAAAAGACCTCCTCCACATGACATGTCATATGAAGAAGTAGGTGTCAACTTACGAAAGCTGCTCACCCTCGCATGGAGACAAAGGCGCCAAAATGGCACCTAGCCACGCGGCATACTGTACATCAGTCACGTAAATATCTCTCATGGGTGTGCTTGTGTGTGTGTGTGTGTGTGTATTTGTTTGGGAATCTGTTTATGTACTAGTTAATAATAGGACTGTTAGCAAGCAAGAGTTCCCACTGCAGTAGTCACTCACTTTCAAGGAGAGCTGGTGATATTGACACAATCGGATACCATGATGGGTTTAACAAGGATAATTTTGTCATATTTATGACTTTTAAAAATATTTAGTCCAAATTAAATGTGATTCATACGGTCGTGGAGAAAAACATTTCGTTTGTGAATATGATGTCCATAAATCTTTTTACTCTGAGCAGTGAAAGGATCTGAACTTGAATTACTAAACTGTAATGCAGCCTTTGAGACCAGGAAAGATGAGAACTGCAACACATGATGATATCTAGTTTCATATCATGACGTCAATGAATCTCCCTGCTTTACTTTCAAGCAGTGGGAGGAAACCATGATGAAATAATGATAACAAATTCAACCACGTAAATATTTTGTATTTTCACGTAAATTACTGATTTCAATACATAGTGATTTTTTTAACGAACATTTTGTTTTTACCCATTTTAAAGTTAGATCGTAAAATTGACATAAGATGATTATGAACATAATTTTTTTTAATCAATGTACTGCATGTGAAACCAGTAACCAAAATGTCAAAACAAAATTAGTAGGGAGTAGGGGTGTTTACCTTGTTTTAAATATGTTTTAAATCATGTTTTGTTTTAAATAGGTAAGTGCAGAGCAGTTTATTTAGATTAGATACTTTTTTCTGTTAGACAGGTAGACCTTTGAAAAAACTCTAAATTAGGAATCTTTTCTTGACATTTATTTATTTGGCCCTCACTGATCCTAAAGTCACTAACAAATGTGTTTTGCTAATTGTTACTTTATTTGTATGTTTATGTATGTTCTCAGTGAAGTATAAGAGACATATTGTAGTTTAAACTAAATCATTTTTATAGATTCTGCATTTTTCAATGGGGTGAAGGAATAGATGTAATTAAGAATTTTTAACAAGGTAACTTTGTAGAAAACTTTGTAGAAAAATCATATCAGACAAATTATTATTTAAAGCAGAGCGTTTTTATATGTCTTTAAACATGTCCGGAGGGGATCTTTAATACTATTTGCTAAAATGATTGTGAAACTTACAATAAATAAACTAATTGCGTATTCAGTCTGATTTTACAATGCTTCCCTTTCCCCAAGAGTTGTAACCACTTTCAGTTATATCACATGGTCTTCATCAGTCGGAGTTTGCTCAGGTGTCATGGGTCATAAGGTAGTAAGTTCGTCTTATGTTGGGATTGTCTTGTCAAACCGGTATTTCTAAGATCAAGCTTGATCCTTAACTAGATTGTTCTGATCATTTTCCATCAAGCACCAAAAGTAGTGTAGTTACGCTGCATCCTTGGTGATGTGACGTCTGAAGAGCCGTGCTGATGATGGAATGAAAGATATATTCAGCCCCTAGCTGCGTGCAACAACGAAAATGCTACCTAAACTTTCTATTTTTAAAACACAGTGACCTTAGGGACAAAACATCACCTGACACTATGAGCCAAGTTTGGCCTTTACCTTTCCACACACATTATTCTTGGTCTCTGATAATATTTCAGGCACAGACTCCTGTCATCTTCACTTCAGGTTTTCCATCGCTTTCTACAAGCTGTAATTCTTTCCAACACCTAAGTTTCCTGCCTCTCTTCAGCCCCTGGCCAGACTAATGGGTCTCCGATGTCCTGACAGATGAAATCATCGCGCAAGAAATATCTAACTGGTCATCTGATAAGACTGAGGCCAAGACCAAAACATAAAGCTATATGCCAATATGTTAAATGACACTGGTGTCCATTGCCAGACTGCAGTCACTGATATGGTTTCATAAGATTATGACAGTGGGGAATGATAGTTATCGCAGGAGACATCTTTGAAGAGACATTATGTCATGAAATGTCAATCTTTGACATTTTATGGGAGGACTAGATAGACATTTGGAAGAGGAGACCATTTACAGTATTTACAACTTCTTTCATTTGATACTTGAAATGAGGGATAAAAAGATGTTTCAAGGAGACGTATCACGCTTTTTGTGATTTTCTGTCATTTATATACTGTAGATTGTTGGTGTATGTGGACAGATGGCTGTCTCTTCTCACCTATGTTGCTAAGGTTGTTTGCGTTGTCCACTCACATATTTCGGAACAAATTTGGATTCAAACATGTATGGATGTATTCAAAAAGTTTATATTTCGAATAAAGAACGGGAAAAAGAATTGAAAACCGAATACTATTGTTTGTTTATGGAGCCTCCCAAGCCACTGGAAGTCTGCCGAGGGGCAGCTTCTGGAAGCTGGCCAGTCAGGATAGAGTGGACTCATCAGGAGGGGGAACCTTAAGGTAGCTAAACTGAAGGGCTGCATGAAGGACCAGAATGAAATAAATACAGAGTTTGTTTGAACTGTAAATCATGCAAATATATTCCTGCATGTTATGTCCCCTTCAAATCCTAAAACAAGGAAACAAACAGCGTTTTCTGACCCAAGTATCTCAATGCCCTTAATCTGGCTGATTTAACAACAGCACAGGAGCATACCAAACACTCAGTCTGGATTTCTAACATTACAAATCACAAAGTATACCATTACTGTCTAAACTAGGTTGCATCTTCCCATTTTTATACTGTGCTTACACCATAGCATTTAAAAACATAACAACAGATGCAGATCATGGCAGAGTACCTTAACTGCATGTGTACGCCATTATCATCAGTGCTGATAGTGTGAGAGACAATAAAATATAATTTCCTGTTAAAAAACATTCATAATATTTATGGTAAATAATGTCTAATAGACTAGTTTACACAACAATTACTGGTGCAGTGTTACTGTAACCAGATAGGGTGAGAGAAAAGAAATAATGATTATCTTGTAATTGACAAGAAACAACAGTAAACTTAATCATTTTTGCAACACTCATAAAATATACCAGAGCAATGACATCATGACATCCAAAGCTTGTCTTAACAACTGAAATAGAGTTAATAATATTCTGCTTGTACAGCTGCTTTAAAGGATTAAACTTTGTCTAACTAACAGCTCATCTGAATGCTAATTAAGTTTATTTATAAAGTACGCTATGACTTATTAGACAATTATTAAAACATACCAAATACTAGGAAAAAATACACAAACAAGATTTGATTTAAACCGCTTCAAACAAACTATAGGTGAAAGAAGAGATGTCTTGACGACCCCGATCACTTTTCAACACCAAGCACAAAATCATTACCTTTGGCTTGTGACCAAGCCCAAACAGGGCACCAATCACCAGTTTATATTTTTATATTCTATCCTCAGAGATACCCGTTTGTGACATTATCATAGCTGCATGCAGTTTGAATATCTCAGTGACACGCTGATTTATTGGTGCAATATAACCTGGCAGTGAAAAGCCAAAACTCTAGCTGCGTCAGCGTTAATGAGAGCCATAAGAGCAAGCCCACATACCAGCAACAGTGCCACAGAAATCTCTAGAAATTATGTGAGCCACAGCTGTTACCCAACATGGCCAGAGTGGTTATCTATTAAGAAACAAGTGAAGACTAAAGCAAGAGGGTTGATTACCTGAAAACATATTTTGTTTTCTGAGTCAATCAGTCCTAAAATAAGTGCTGAGGAGTTGACAGCATCTAATATTAATTCAGTGGGTGGTTGATAAATAATTACAACTCCTTTCTTCCCACTGCCACCTTCAAACAACCAGCAGGGATTTTTTTTGGGACTGTTGTTAGCGGTAGCAGTTTTACACTCTCCACCCCCCTCAATCTCACCCCCCTACTAATCTCTGAGCACAGACTTGTGCATGAAGTGGCGGACTGTGCAACTGTCTGGGCATGTCGAGTGGAAGTGAAACCCCTCAGGGGCAGAGATGGAAAAGGGCGGGGGAGGAGAGAAAGAGACCGAATGTGTGAGATGAACAAAATGTGTAAAACAAGCGGAGAGGTGAGAAAGTGACAAGATACAGCATTCCTGCAATCAATATGTCGATATATGACAGGTAAGTTGATGCTTTAGAGTCAAAGACCCTCTAGGAGCAGGACAAGCCCCCAATGATGGTTCAGGCCAGGTGTCCAGAGGAAAGAGGCACCCTGTTTTTGGTATGTACATAAGGCACTCGCTGCATATCTTGGTAGCTGCTAAACACAGGACCACTCTTGCTGGGCAGAGTGTGGACTGGATGCAGGAGGCCTGACAGACATACACGCCCTCTGGTGGTAAACAGGAAAATGACAGCTCCCTTTCAAAGCCTGTGTGTCTCCTGGGTGATCGCTGGTCTTCTTGAGTGGTTACTCTTTGTATTAAGGAGAGTCCCTCGTCTCTTTGCATTGTCAATACTTCAGTAGTCACACTAATACATACTCTCTAGAGGGGTTAATGCTAATTTATATTATAAATGATGTTGCAAGCTAATTGCAAATTTATGAGAAAAAACATTAAAATCTGATATAAAGGGGTCAGCATAGTCCCTGCACCAACTGGTGTACCATTATCCCTTTCGGCTGTGTGTGACCTGTTCGCCACAATGAATGTGTACATACTTTCACAAGCTGCTACTGAAAGCTGGATAAGACACGTTACACTTATTTGTTAAAACTAATGTCATCACTGTACAGCACGTCTGTTGTTTTGCTTTTCTTGTCTTTAAAGATATGTTTGATGGCCAGAGGCAGAGGAAGAAGAAACTGGGTCGGGCATGACACGAACCAACAACACAATCATCAAACATGTGTCCTGCGCAGCTGGCACGGTCACAGATTGCCATGTTTTAAGTTCTGAGAGGTGCGCTCCGACACAAGGACCAATTGGTGAGTGATGGTGATATTGACAAAAATAAAATATCACAATATTATTTTAGTAATGGGAAAACATGCTGGGTGCAATGGGTGCACTGATACAATATTTAATATTAGATGATGGATGGATGGATGGATGGATGACATCATCTATAACAGTCTTGTACAACAATTCAGAGAGACAAACTCACAAAAGACAGCAGATTTTCAATAAGACATCTAAATTCACAGCAATAAATCCCTATAACAAAAAGGAACAGTAAAAAGAGCACATCAAATCATCTCAGACCCAACTAATCCAGCTCATTGTCCAGTCAGTCTGCACAGAACTGTTGTGATGTGTGTGTGTTAGTGATTTCCGATTGTGGCTTTGTGATTCTTGTCTGTGTAATGGTATTGATGGAACTGTGCTGTTACACGCTGTACCAGAACCAAATTCCACCAGCTTAGCTATGTGGTCATTAAAGTGAACTGAATTGAAGGTACAGTCTGTGGACTCCAAGGTCTAGCAGTAATTCATTTAATATTATTTCAACTCAGTGAGAAACTCAGTGAGAAAAGTCAAACTGTATCCAGTTGACTGGAATGCAGTCTTTGAAAACAAGAACATTTTATATATTACAATAACCAAAATTCCAGATTCAACCAGTATCTATCATATGATTATACTCTTATCATGGTACAGAGCTGGGTGATATACAAGTGCCTATAAAAATCATTAAACTTTTTTCTTTTTTGATGACTTTTTCATGTTTTCTGACATTAAATCAGTGTAAATGTACATTAATTGGGCCTCTATGACAGTAATCAATAGAAAACTAATCTCAAAGTGAAAACAAATCTTTAGACATTGACCTATGTTAAGTATAAATATAGACCACAAAATAACTGAGTGCCCTTTTGAAGAGCAACAGAAGTACTGAATATATCTCTCAAAAGTACGTAAGGCAATAAGGTCAATTCTAAAGAAAATAGAATAAAATCATGCACAGTGTGTAAATCTGCCAAGAGCAGGCTACCCTCACAACCTGATAATGACTGATAACAAAGGTCTGTTTTACAATAGTTCAGTTGAGGCTGGGCCTGTTGACAACACAGGAACACGCTCTGTTAAAGTGGAACATTGCTATTTTCCTGTTGGCCCGTTTTAGGAAATCTTCACTTGTGTAGCGATTGAATCAAACATGGAGACTAGTCTGTCCAGCTGCTGGGTCACACCATTTTAGATGACTTATGACCCAGGGGGCAATGCTTTTCCTTGCTATTTTCTCCTACTTCCGACACCCGCTGCCAGGCTGAAAGATCAGCTGCCCAAACCATTTGAACTTTGCCCCTGCCAACTCTCCCGAGTGAAGACTGTCTCCAGAGGATCATAAAAAAAACAGGGCGGTTTCTGAAAGACTTGACTGTCATTCATGAGAGATCTGTAAATATGGTCCACTATCAGTTGTAGATATCTCAAAAAAAATAAATAAATTGTTGAATCGGAACAAAACCTTTCCTGGGGTGATACTATCTTATCTTTATTGCCTTTATCCCAAATGGATTTAGTGGATTATACCCATAATGTGTTTTATCAGAGCTTTAAAGCTTATTCAAGAATAGTGTGCAATTACTACTAAAGGACTGTTTTATCTTTAAAGAGAAAAACTACATGTCTTCAAGAGGACCTTAAAAGGAAACACATTTGCTAGATTATTTAAATGCACTGCATGTTTCTGAAGTCAAAATGATAAAGATAAAATAAGAGAGAATTCACTAAGAAGACATGATGACATTGTAATGCACAGAGTAAGTTCATATGTTTTCCACTGCAAGAAGATGAGCCTCCCAGTTTCCAGTTTCATAGTGTTAAAAGGACAAGTGTGTAGGATTTATGGGGATCTATTGGCAGAGACAGAATATATTTTCATAAGTAAGTTTTAATTAGTGTTTAATCACATGAAAATGAGAATTGTTGAGTTTTCATTAGTTTAGAATGAGCTGCGACCTCAACACTAGATGCCACTAAATCCTACATAGTGGTCCTTTAAATCATGACATTAAGTAAAAACGATGAATAGAGGATATCCCATCTTTTTAGGAATCTATATCAACTGAAATAAAATGGCTACAGTAAAATCAAATGCTGATCTTTCCTTTAGAGTATGTTACTGTAGAGCTGCAATGACTAGTTGAGTGACAGAAAATTAACTGACAACTATTTTGGTAATCGATTATCATTTTGAGTAATTTTTCTCTGGTTCCATCTTCTTAAATGTGATTTTTTTCAGGCCTCTATGATAATAAACTGAATATCTTTGGGTTGTAGACAAGATATTCTAGGTTGCATTTGGGGGCTTTGGGAAACCATGATAGACGTTTGTCTTCATTTTCTGACATTTTAGAGACCAAACAACTGATTGATTAATCAAGAAAATAATCAACAGATTAATCAATAATGAAAATAATTGTTAGTTGCAGCCTTACTCTGCGTTTTGTCCAACTTAGCCTGCTAGTGTTACAAAGCCTTTACAGCATTTACAGTGTGAGCATTTTGCTGCATACGTGAGTGTGTGAATTAGAGCTGCAACGATTAATTGATTAGTCGATCGATAGGAAATCAGCAAATATTTTGAAATCAAATAATTGTTTCAGTCATTTTTTAAGCAAAAATGACAAAATCATTCTGCTTCCAGCTCCTCAAATGTGATGATTTAGTGATTTTCTTTGTCATACATGACAATAAACAGTTGTTTTTGACTGTTGGTCGCACAAAACAAGACATCTGGCAAATTATAACACACATTTTTCACCATTTCCTGACAATTTATTAGACAAAACAATTTGGGCACATCGGTTCACGTTACTTTGAGTTCTGACACCCGGATTGGCAAAATACACGATTCGCTGATGCTGACAAATCTGTTAGTGAATCTTAACATAGTTCATCTATGTTAATATGAAAGAGAGGGGAGAGAAAGATGATTTCTAGACAATTTATTAGACAAAACAACTTGGGAGATTGAATGTTCAATCAGTGAAGATGAATTAGACATGCATAAAACACACATATGGTGCTGCGTGTAATTTCCACCAAGCCATCATGCCAGATATTTTATTACATGACTATTTTGGTGGGGCGGATAGCCTTCCAAGATTTACCTGCCAAACGGAAAATCTACCCGCATTTGGCGCTTAGTGGTTGTTAATTTCGGACACTAAGTATATTGCATATATACTTACATTTATATGTAATCTAAGAATAGGTTTGGACTTTGGACGCAGATCGGTGTCACTTACCACTTCCAAAAATCACCACTTTCTTGAAAAGGTCAATAAAAAAATGGATCTAAATGCAGTAAACAAACGAAATGTTTCACAGAATCTTAGAAAGATGCAGTGTTGTGAGAAAATCTGTTGCCACTGGATTTTGAAAATAACTAAATCCATCTCACAATGATTCATTGTTATAAGGCACCAGTTCTACAGCTAAAGTACCCTTTGTCTGTAAAATGTCAGCAGCTTAGCTGACACATTTTAATGGCCATCGTTGAAATAACAATGTGCCCCAGCAGGAGAATGAAAAACAAGCGTAGTTATTGGGTTTGGCTGTAGATGGCTGCTGGTATGGCTGATATTATTCCAGCTGATGATGTGAAGATAAAAGAAAAGAATAGGGCAGACAGAGAGCCGTGGGGGCTATAAAATGATTTCCAATCAGCTAGTCAGGAACTATTTAGGTCACTAATGCAGGAAAGCTACAGCAGATTAAGAGGACAATTAGATTTTAAAACACCTTAAAATTAGCATTTTCAGTGCTACCAGCTGATCTCTGTGCATGTTTTCCATGACAATATACTCATACAGAGTGATGTTATGATGAAGCTAATGGGAATCCTAATAAATTAAATGAAATTAAATATAGGGCACACATGATAAACCATAAGGTAATATACACTGAGGAAGAAGGAGAAACAGAGACGCAGACAGATAAATTGGAGTGTCTGCCACCCGTGTTTATACTCCTAACAGTACTTAACGAAGCTGAAGGGAACGTTAGGAAGAATGAAGGCTGCTGTTTTGATCTCACCTCAAGAAAATGATCAGGCAATATAAGGGAAAACACCACGGGAGTCTTTGGTCTTCCATGACCGTATTTGGTTAATCGAGGAACTCTTGGGGCATGCCGGTACTTGGGCACAAATACTGGTGATGATGCTTGTTTGGCCAGCACTCACAAGTCGTCACACACGCACGGGCAGGGAGAGGAATGCGAGTGGAGGGTTGGTCAAAAGGAAAGGGCTTCAGAAAAAATGTTTATACTCAAAACAAAAAGATTTGATGGAATGTATTAAATAAAGGTTGCTCAATGCCATTAAAAAAAAAAAAAGAAAACACCTTTCATTTGCTGTGTGGTAAGTCAGGTTATAAAATTGCCATAACCGCAAGTTATGCAACACACTGCATTCCAATAAACACAAAGAAAATGTTTTCCATACAGTCACATCTGTTAAATCTTACATGTAAAGACATCAAATGAGTAAAATTATGTAAAGAAATGAATTACAAATACTAAAATAAACAAATTGTATTATTATAAAATGACATTTGAGCTGCTGTAGAGATAAGAGGGAGGCAATTAAATTCCTGGTAAATGAGACTCGACTCCCATGATGCAAGATAAAGATCAGGTAAGTACAAGCAGGTACGAGCTTGTCCCTCCAGCAAGTGCTCCACCTTTTCTTTACTATGACCGAGCTCTGAGTAAGCAGCTCTGAGTGCAAAAGTCTCCATCCACCTCTCCAAAAGCTTTCAGGCCAACATATTGTAAATGCACCTTTAGAAAAGCCGTCTCGAATCAGAAAAAACATCACAGTCAGTGAAACAAAGCCAAGGCAGTAAAAATAGACTTTGGCAGACAGATTTGGCATTAAAAATAAAATTTGGCATTGAAAACAAACTCCGAACTGAGAAAGGAAACATTGGCATTAAAACACTTGTATTTAAAAAAAAAGTTTGGCACTGAAAAAAGTTCAGATGAAAAATAAAAGACGGCCATTACACAAATTAATAAAAATCTTCTTATCTTATTTTGATATTTTTTGCATAATGTGTTTTTCAATGTCAATCATCAGATTTTTCCTTCATGTCTGTCTTTTTTTACACTGTCATTTTTTTTTTTCCAGTGTCACTGGTTTTCAGTTTCAACTTTCTGTTTTTCATTTTTAACTTTCTGTCACTGTTTCGGTGTGACCGGCATGATGACGCAGGATTTGGGCTGCTGCTGCTGCGAGATGACTGGCTGTTCTCACCCGGTCAGCAGCTTCTCACATCTCCGAAAAATTATTTGGATAAACTGACCACATAATGGGAATTTACATGGTTATTTACTCACCTAAAAAAAATAATTAAATCTTAGAGTGAAAATTACAACAGTCTGGTTCAAAATCTCCACCATGATGCCGTCCTCGGATATCCAATCTTCGTCGGACCGCAAGGCATACTGGGTAATGTAGGCCCAGAAGTTGAAACTGAAAACCAGTGACACTGAAAAAAAGCTGACAGTGTAAAAAAAAACAACTGTAACTGTAACTAAAAACATACGATGCAAAAAATATTGAGATTAAGATTGTAAGATTTGAATGTCTGCGTTTTATTTTTCAGTGCCAATACAACTTTAAGAGTGAAAAGACTGAGAAACCTCAAATGAGATTTAGTTGTGAACCAGTGATGACATTTTGCTGTAGACGACACTAAACATAAACAAGGCTCTGTGGCTATGTTCACATTACAGGCCTTAATACTTCATTCTGATTTTTTTTTGTCAAATCCGACCGTTTTGTGTTGATGGTTACCATCAATTTTTACATAAATGTCCAGGATTATTTGTTGTGTTGGCAGATAATACAGGTGATGAACATGAGAATGAGAAGGATCTGCTGCTAGCTGCCCTCATCACTGTTGTTGCTTTCCTCCATGTTTACTTTTACCAGGATGTGAGGCTCCGACACTGAATGATGACAACAGGCAATATGCACATGTGCAGAGAAGTGAAGCATTAAAAAAAACCCACATGAATTCCAATCTGACAGCGGTCGCGTAGGCAGAGATCATATATGAACCACATATGCTTAGACCAGATCTGTAGATCTGATATTTGGGCCACTTCAGCATGTAATATGAATGTAGCCACCACATGCTGTCTCTTTTCTGTACAACAGAAGCCACTATGACTTTTGCAAAAGTGTCAGAACTGCCCCCAAATCGTTATTGACTTCATGTTTCAGATAAAGCAGAGACACTTGTCTAATCTGCAGAGAGACAGAAACACACACACACACACACACACACACACACACACACACACACACACACACACACACACACACACACACGAAGCACACGAAGCACAGCTTGATGAGGCTTAGTCTGAGCTATTTCACAGCAGGTTGTCTCTCATCAGCAAAATCTTTGTGTTCTCGTTGCTCAGCATGCCTGACTGTACATACAGTATGTGGGTGCAGGTCTGTGTGTGTGTGCGCGTGTGTGTGTGTGTGTTTGAGCTGATGTCAGCTGCAGCCCAACCAAAGTCAGTCAATAAGCCCCCATCACATGCCAGCCTCCCAACATTTCTCCATCACTAACCTTTGCGCACACACACACACACAATTCACATTACACATAGTCTGTGGAACGCATGGTCCATTTAATCACACATGACAAACAAACAATATACAAACAAAGACACACATGTATAGCACCACCACAAACCGACACATGTACGCTCCCTGGGGGATGTTACACAGAGTGAGCTCTCTGCTTCCTGCAGGGCGTCGCAGGCACGGCATGGGAGCGCAGACGGATAACACTGCTGAGATGACCTCATGGCTGCCCCCATGGAGCCAGACGTTAATCCTAAAAAAACAGACCGTCACGCTACCACCTACAGCCAGCACCACATCCAGCTTTAAACAAACTTCCGCTGATCCTGTCTGAGAGTTCGCCTCCTACAGTGAATATAAGTAAAATGTCAATGTGAACAAATGCAGTGAGACTAAAAAAAAATGCTGAATTTTGCAGAAAAATATTTCTCAGTTGGTTCTTTAGTCCAATCGAGATATCAACAACTACTATCCAGATTGTCATGAAATTTGATATCGGTATTCATGTTCCCCTAATGACTTTGCTGACCCCCCTGAGAGTTTTCCCTCCAGCCACCATCTGGCCAAAATTTCCACTTGTGCTCTAAAAACAATGAAAATCTAACAGGCAGATTACAATGACATTTTATAGACAATAAACACTTTTCATTGAGGACACTGCATGAGTAGTTTTCCTCTTGCTCTACAATCAGGCCAAAATGTCAACTTTGCATAAAAGATATGAACCCTTACAAGATGTAAACACCTCATGTAGATGACAACATGGCTTTTTCTGTGTTTATGTGGGCTTTGTTTAACATCGCAGCTTCTATGGGGCCACTAGCAGGGCTTTAAATTATTATTCATACCAAGACATTTACCATCTTCCCTTAACACTTAAAAAGCTCATCTGAAAGCACAGATTAAAACTTAACCTCTTTGTATTTCTATAGAAGTTAAAATAAGTTGGTATATACATATACATTTGTATAAAAAGGACAATGTGTCTTATTCTGTGTAATGTCATTTCATAAACGAAATCTTCTGTGGAGTCACACACCACACAGCAATATTTATGACTGTACATTTCACTGTTCTGGATGAATGGGGAAAAAATGTTTTTTGAATGATAAAATTGGCTACTGTTTCATCTCTTGTGCTCATGTGTGACAGCAGTCTTTGCTCCATTGTGTTCATGTGGGACAGCAGTCTTTGCTCCATTGTATAGCATGAACATCTTCCTGACAAGGCAGCAAGCAGACCAGTAATTTAGTCTGACAGGCGCTTGTCAGAGAAGATAGGAAAAGTCTGACCGAAGATTAACTAAAATGAAACATTCAGTCTAAACCAACTCAAACTCAGAAAGCAAATTAAAATGCATATTTTGAAGAAGAGGCAGGGAGGAAAAGAGGATTTTTCAAATCCAAAACCCTCTCACACCCAGCAGCAGAGGGTTAAGAACGCCTGCTGGGTGTCTAAACATCAGAACCGAAACTTGCTTCTTACTTGATTACGTGCAGTTGGTATTGAGAGCCTTAGGAGGCTGCAAACATTCAAGTTTCCACTCAATTGTGATGCTTATTTTATAACTCAACAAACTTCTCATCTTGCCGCAATGCTACAGTTTTAGACACACTGGTTCAACTTCAGCAGACGTTTTGTTCAGATGCAATTTCTCTGATTATGTGAAAGACATCTCAAATGTAGACCACAGTTTGCGCTGCTATTGTTGCCATGGGCTAAGAGACATATATGTCCACAATATTCATGTTTAAAACCAAGTGCAATTCTCAATTTTGAAAAATCTCACAAAAGGATAAGGCTTTGTTTCTGCATCAGACATTTGTCCTACACAATGATCTCATCTAATTTACCATATGATATGAATTTTTCATATGCGACCATAACAGTAGCTATTATTTAATAGCTTAAATAATTACTGTAACTCTTCAATAGGCAGCAAAATATATAATCACTGCGATCTCAATGCAGTTAGCCATAATACTGCTACAGGTGGCTAGTTCCTGAGTTTACTTTCATTCAGACTCAGAAACAAACTTTTAAAGCGATTCATGTAAATTCTATTTACTCCTGACAGTAGAATAAACCACTATAAACCAGTCATGCAAAAAAAACCCTGCGATATACCGTGAAACCGCCTGGATCTTAAAAAATACCGTGATACAAATTTATACCGCCCAGTACTACTGTATACTGTATTGTATTGCTGTACTTTTCTAACGAATTTATGGGAATTTATGGGAAAACTGGAAGCAAGCTGTATACAGCGCTGGGGTTGAAATCGCAGCAGGGAACCATTACAAGGCTCTACATAGAGCCACAGGCGCTCACAACTTTTAAAAGCCTCAGCATGCTATCTGTTGAATGCCAGTGGGAGATTGAACAAATTCATTAGTTTACATGATGGTTTTGGCTTTTATCACACATAAAAAATTTGGTGTCATTTTATCAAGTTTGATTGGGCATTTTGTCTATGTTCTGATTCTTCTTTTTTGGAAGCAAGACACCACAATCAACTGATCACCTGATAACAAAAAATAAAGAATTATGCATTAGTTTAAGCGTTATGGCTACAGCTGCAACGATTAGTAGGTTAATCAATAAGTTGATTGCGAGAAAATGAATCAATCAATCTTTTAAAATAATTTTTGAAGAAAAAATTCAAGATTATCTGTTTCCAGCTTTCTAAATGTAAATATTTTCTGGTGTCTTTTATCTTCTGTGACAGTAAACTGAATGTCTTTAGGTTGTGGACTGTTGGTCTGTACAAAATAAGACATTTGGGGATGTCAGATTTGGGCAATGGGTAACCGTGATTGACATTTTATAGACCAAATGACTAATTGATTAATCAAGAAAATAATCAACATATATTAGGTAATCAATAATGAAAATACTTGTTACTTGCAGCCCTAATTATTACTGTGATTATGGACATCAAAAACACTGTATCCCAACCTTATTCCATTTTCTTATAAAATTGCAGCAAACCAAGTGACAGTATTTCTCACTTTGCAGAGAACAACTTCTACTACTATCATAGTTCTAACTTCAACACTTCACCATTTAATGACCCATTTTTGTAACTTGTGTATGGCTCATCTGCAGACTGTTTCAGCAACTTCATAATCTTATCACTAAATGCAAAGACACAACTGAAAACATCAGATAGTTATCATGCTCCTTTCTCTCAGCTCCATTCACACCTTCTTTTTGTTAAAAACAACCTTAAAATCAGAGTTGTTTCTACTTCCCGACAATAGAGTCCAGCTCCATCTGCCTCCTCTTGTCCACCCTCATCAACACCTCCCAGTCCTGCACTCTATTTTGTAAAATAACACCCCTTCAAAGGCGAGGGAGGCTCTTAAATTTCGTCCGCAAGGCGCATGCCCACGGGGGGAGAAGACAGAAGAACAGGCTGATCAGGAGCACAAAGAAGCAGGGAAATATGCAGACAAGCTCCCCTTACAAATGAAAGGGAGTTTTAAGTCCAAAATCCTGAGATCTGAAAAGTGGAGGATAACACAGTCTTAAGAGAGGTGAGGGTGCCCCACCAGAATGGCAAACCTGACACAACTCAGCTGATATTAGTATGAGGCCTGTTGTGCCCTGAGCAGCAGCAACATCAGTGTTGTTTTCTGATACAGATTTAATAAGTAGTCATGTTACTGTTAAGCCTGTGAGTCACATTATGCTGCCAGAAGCAGTAATATAATCAAGGGCCAAACACAGGGCTGTCTAAATTGGAGAGTCGACAAATACCTGAATGAATGCTTTATCCTTGATTTACCCCTTTCATTACACCGTGCTGTGTCTTTGCCTAAGGGACGTTTCTCATTAGGTGAGTGTTTAACCTGTCACCAAAAAAGGCTTACCAAGCTAAATGACTGGCTGCTATGGTCAGCCTTAGTTTGCCTTTGAAATCGTGTACGAACTAAATGACAAGGGAGTTGCTGAGAAATAAAAACAAGCCTGAACTTCAGGAAAACAATTCAAGGTCAAGTCCAAAAGCAGAAGTTGTAAAAACTAAAACATCAACAGCTAACAAACATGGAGCTCCAGCAACTTGCTGACTGAGTGATACTCAGGACCATAAAATATACTGGTAGTAACCTCTCATTTACTAAACACATGCAACAGTATGGTGGTGCGGGCAGACACGGCTATTTCTTCTCAAACATTTTGGTGTTTTATAACGAGCAAGCTGCTAATGAACCTGTAAAAGTATTAATATTTTGTTTCTTGCACCTATTTATTATTTTGCACGAGTCCTTACGTCTGTTCAGTGTTGCACTGTGGCTCCTGAGGAACAACATTTTGCTTCAATTTATATAAAAATGAAGATTTGTGAAAATGATAATAAAACTAAACTGAGCTGAACTAAAGGAAGCGTTTGCTCTGAAATTAATGTAACTGGCAGATCAGTCAACCAGAGGCAATTAGACAATCAATGCTACAGTTAACAGCAACCTGCAAAACACGCCTGTAAACCACTAATTGAAGGAACAAGCTTCGGCAAACTCACCACAATGAGTCTTGAGTATCATAGTGATGACGATGATGAAAGTAAAAGTAAAGACAATATGCATAAAGATTAATACTAGACCCTTTCCAGGATATTTAACACACCGTATTTGGGAGTCATTTGTTTTATGGTTATGAATCCTAATTGATTTTTGCTTCACAACACTGTAAAATATAGCCATTTCAAACCCAAATTGGCTCTTTGCCAGGTAGAGAGGTATACTATGAATCCTAATAGGAAGTATCATACCAAAGACATTCAAACAAGTCTTACAAGTTGGACTTGGTGACGACTTTTACTAAGTGTCTTCTACTTTGAAAATGACTACAATGTTATGGAACATTCAATTATCCCGACATAAAAATGTCACTCTTAATTGACACCTTAATAGAAATGCAATGACCACCACAAGTAAGTTATAATTCGAGTGGATAGTCATGTAGAAAAAAAACTGAGCAGCTATAATAGACTGATGACAAATTATTACAAAATATGAATTGTACAGAAAATGAGGACCATCTTTCATCTTTTCATAATACCAAACTAAATATTTTTTCTCAGTAGTTATGTCAGACTTCACCTCGACGACCCAAGATTCAAAGGAACCACCTTGTTGATTTGAACCTGAGCAAGACATTCAATCCTTATTCGATACAGAGCTGGTGTTTACAATGGTCAGCAGTGCTGTTTTCTCAGGATGTTAATCCTTTACTCTGATCTTCATGGAGGTATGAGACAAAAGAAATTACCTCAAGTTACAGAAGTGAGGATGTAGTAAATAATGTTCCCACAATAACCGAGTTACATGCACAATAATATCATAATCATATGATTAGTCACGTAATCAAGGCAGGAATGTGAGTTAGGTAAGACCATGGAAACACCAAATGTTTATTATCAAGTTAATGGGATTATACTAATAGAAAAAGTAACAATAATCGCCCTAAGATATACTGTAGTATTATTTGTATGATTGGCATTTTTAATGTAAACATCCTACTTCAGTTGTACCTCTATTAAATGTCATGCAATGAAAGTAGTATTGTGACAAAACGTAATTTATGAAAACGTACTGTTTTTTTACAGATTAAATCTGCTTTCGACATATTCTGGTTTCTTTTTTTATTTGGATGTGACAGGAACCAGAACCTGATCAAATCTAAACAATTCCCAATCCTTGACACATGATCTACCATGTCTGATGTCCTGTTGGTACGACGCTTAAGTCTCCCTTCCGTTGTGCTGCCATGTGCAAATCCTCTCTATGAAACAAATTAACGCCCATCGCTTCAAGATCTTGGCAAAGTTTTACTCCAAAAATATTTGCACAAAGATAGCCACATCACACTAGTATTATAACAAAAACATCAGTGTGAGGAGAAACTGCGTCATTAATCTGGAGGTACATCTTCAGTCGTTAACTGCATTAGACTACACTACAATATTAATAGTACAGTCCGTAAGAAAACTCATGTATCCTTCTTAATCTAAGAATCAGCCAACTCCAATGATGGTTGACCATAATCAAATTGTTATGTGTGTGAAAATTTAGCCAGTGATCAGAGATTTTTTTTAATGGCAGGCAGCTGGCACCACAGGGTCTGCTGCTCTCAAACAGGTCTTTGATGATTAACCCAAATGCCAGCAGTCTATATGGGGTGTGGCACTAAATGACTTTCATTTCAGCCCACTCTAACCTCTTGTAATCCCCCCACACACACAACCACACACACTCACATGTTACTCACAAGAGTTCCTTCACTTGTGACTAACTTTCTTTCTTCACTTGCAGCGCCACCCATAACCATCTCCATCACATCAACATTAAACTAGAACCAACAGACACTCAGGGCAGTAAATGTTTTAAAGGCCGGATGTTGTCGGATAATGGCAGATATCAAAGCTTTATTTGGCCAATAGTGGTGGGCAATATAGATATGAAGGGAACCTTAATCAAACAAAGAAAGCCATGTTTCCATTCTGTGTTACTCACATTTGCAAGTTGATTTTTGCGTCGTTTAAATCCATGTTTGTTAAATTATAATCTTCTTCACTGCCTCAGTTAGCGGGTTACTAACATTTCTTTGCACTTAACTGCTCACAACTATCATTCAGCAGCACGCATAGGCCTATGTCTTTTTGTCGCCTACATGTATGTGCATTCTTGTGTGCCTGAGCAATACAAACAAAACAGGGGCCCACTTGTAAAACATTGCTCCAGAACATGACTAGTGGCCAAAAACTCCATGGGGTACCTTACATGGTAACTCTGAAACAGTGACATAATTATTCACTGTAGTTTCCTTGAGCAGAGAGTACTGTTCACAATGCTTCTGCGCAGGGCTGGGCAATATTTTGAATTCATTTGATTAATTAGCATTTATGTTTTTGCATGATGTATAAGGTCTAAATCATGAAAATTGAGTTATTACAACATTTACAAAAAAGTAACTTTTAGTCAAAAATTAGATAGAAACATAGATGATAGCTGATATATTTGCCGTCTTGAGCCATGACAGTCCCGTAAACTGTGACATCAATAGTTGCACTACATGCGCACCTGCTGCAGTTTACGGGACTAGCGGCTAACAAGGTGGCTAGCTGTCTCTGGCTATCAAGTAGTGAATTCAACAGTCACATCTGGAAGAGGGCCAGCCTGAAAATGACTGTACACTGATCTGCGCTCTGGGTTTGTTTGTTGGGGAGGCGATTAAAAGGTGTGCGGGTTTTACTGCCAGGTAGCTGACACTAGCTAGCCAGGCATGTGAATTATTGATTGGACCTTTCGGCTCTGTCTGTACTGAATTGAATAGTAAAAAATAGATTAAAATCATGAATCAACCCCAAGCTTAAAAAAAAATGTAGATGACATTTTTTTTGCCAGATCGCCCGGCCCAAATTCTATGGCTTATGAAAAGACATATCTCATCTAATCAGACTTAAGTTTCTCAGTCCGTTACCCTGAACATCCACTGGACACAGCTACAACATGCTCCATCAGCTCCATGGCTGCCAGAGCCAATCACAGCGAATCTATCCCCTGTGCCAATGACCACCAGAAGCATGGGCAGTCTTGCAGTTTTTTTTCATACATACAGCCAGACTATTTTTGTCTTACTCTTATTAAAAAGGAGGTAAGTATTAAGTATTGCAATGTTAAGAAATCCTTTCAAAGCCTCGTGGATCAACACCTGTATCGCCACCACAAACAAATCACGTGTTCCTTGGTAAATCTGTGTTATCTAATGACCCTTGAGATACTAAAACACACTTACACAATAGACACACACACACTGGGGAGTCAATACCAAAGATTTTATGACAGAACTGCTTTTTCATGTTCCTGTGAGCAGAATGTAACTAAAGCTCTTGAGAGTTGGATCTTAAAAAATATTCTGAAATGACACAGTTGTGGTTTTTGTCTGGAAAGGCTTCGGATGAATCTGCTTCAGAAAGACTTATTTTCATGTAGGTTGCAGAATAGATGATTGACAGGTACGGCATCTCGTTCACCGAGACATCAACATGAATCCCTATGACTCAAGTGTCCAATAGGGTGCTTTTACTGTCTTTTGGCTGCACACAGTAAACAGTGTTCCCCGACAGACAATAAGCAGTGACTGTGTGCGACAGCTCGGACTAATCTCAAAACTAACCAGGAAATCCAGTTTCTGTCATTTTCCTACAGAAGCTCTCCTGTCTGCTTCTGTCTTACATACATGCAGTCATAACTCTGAGGTGTTTATTCAGACATTTGATCTTCATCTTCCTGAGGGCATTCTTATCAGAGTATTTGTTTTTATTCAGATAAGGATGTGCTTGTCATAAGCCAATTTTATTTTCAATAACAGAATGAAGTGATTCTTTTATTTAAAATTGTCACCAAAAGGCAATCAAAACTATTATCAAAAACCAAGAATGGTTAAACATGAAAGCCTAATTTTTGTGCACTTTACATCAAAGGAGGAATAAATAAGAAAGTCTACAGCCATGGTTTGTTTTCAGTCAAACCTTTAAATATCCATAAATCTTGTTTTCTTCCCACTAGCAGCATATTTATGGTAATTACACATGACAGTGCCTGTCATGAGAAGCCTTGCAATTATTCACTTTTAACAGAAAATAGTTTTCTACAGAAATGGGTAACAGAGACTGAAGCCCTGAGACAACCCCAAAGAAATCCTGACTTCTACAGGTGGTTTTAGGGAATATCTTGGCATGTTGAATCCTGGTCAATAAGTGTATTTGTTTTCCAGCTACCTTAAATGGCTAGCATAGTTAGCATTCCTTGGATGAAATAACCTCTTGTAAATATTTGATAGGTTGACCTGATTAGAGAATAATTACAGAGTACACAATAAAATAAAGCAAGCAACCCTTAAAGGACGGGTTCATATTTTTTTCTAATCTGTCTTAAAACAATAGTTAGGTGCTTAAATGAACAATGAAATAGTTTTTCCTTGCTGTAATCATTCCTCCTATTCATACTGGCCATCAGAAGATCCCTTCAAAATGCACTTACAATGTGAGTGATGAAGGCTAAAATCAGATAAACATTGTCTGGGGAAACAAAAAGAGGAAATTTTATGCTAAAAAGCTGTAAATGTGTCAGATATCCACTTGATATGACTAACTCAGACTGCTGAAGCCTCATGTAAGCTCTAGATAAACTTTTAAATGCATTTTTGCACAAAATGACTGTGTGGACACTCTGTGGATTTTGGCTGCCATCACTTACATTGAAAGCACATTTTTAATAGCCAGTGTGAACAGGAGGAATGATTACAGCGAGGAAAACCTCTATCAGCGTTCATTTGGACACCTGACTGTTGTTTTAAAAACAGATTTGAAAAATTGTGAACCTCTCACTTAAAAGGAAAAGTGAAGTAAAGTCTGGAAAGACAGTTCATGTCTTCTTTGTCTAAGAAATTAAAAGTAAACCTCTAAATCCGTACGTGGGAGGAGACGAAAAAGATTCATTTACATTGCACAAGGAGTGGAAGGAGATACTGTTTCTTCAACTGATTTGTTTTCTCTGGACGGGATTCAGTCACTGTTTGTTCAAATACTAAGAGCAAGTTTCCTTTGAATTCCCCCTCGCCTCTCCCACTCGGAAAATGCAGATGTGTTTTTCTCAATTATTAGTCACCCCACCAGGAAAGAGTGAGTTACTATACCTCCTAGGTATTGTGTACCAGTGAGGGAAGCAAGCATCTAAAACATTTTACAACATTTTATAAAAAGATCCATAAAGCATGTCATCAATCACTGCTGTTTGACTAATGTGATTTATGTTTATGATCTTCAAAGGTTTCAAAGGGTGATGATCCAATATGTAATGAATGATAACTATGCCTTTACCTACACCAGAATGCAAATTTAGAGAAGAGGTACAGTGTGTCTTTTCAAATTACATTAAAACAGCGCTTAGAGCTATACAGCGATACGTATCCACCCCTTGGTCTGTATCTAGGTGGTTTGGTATCTTCCTGCACAGAGGAACAAAATGGAAATGTTATGAAATCATCACTCAGGCCTGCGTAAATGTCATGTCTGTTTCCTCAATACGGCTCACCTCCTTTTTTAAAAAACAAAACAAAACAGGCTTTTTTGTTGACTGAATTTAAATGGAGGTTTCTGCTTCTGACTGAGGGAGTGAAAACTAACACTGCGAATAATAACATTTCATTGCGGAACGGCTCTTTTCTTTCTCCTTATAAAAAGAGGGCCAGATAGTTTACCACACACAGATCCTCTGGCTTTGTGTGGCTTTGTGCCTTTCTCATGGTAATTGCTGGGGGCTGAAAACAGAGTGCAGTGCCAAACACCCACTCCATGTTGAACTGTGCAGAATTGTAATGGCTGTCCATTAGCAAAGGTCATAGGCCACAGGTGGTTTGTGAGGAATTCATTCCACATTACGACCCATGATTTAAGTTTAGCTGAACATCACAGACCTAATGGATGCTCTATACTGTACGACGTATGTTAATCATACAATACTCTTTGCTTTATCACATGCGGACTTAACCTGAGAACAAGATCACTGTAACATTCTTGTAGGGATTTATAGTGTGTCCATGACGCCATGGAGCCCTGGTGGCTAACTGCAACAAATTCTGTAAGAACATGTGGTTTTAATGTAATATTTTGAAGTCTTCTATATGTTGTAGCAATATCAGTGTTTTTCCTTCGAGTAAGGATAGACGACAGTTTATTAGGTATATGTAGCTAAACAGAACAACCCTGCAGTGTATGTACAGTTTTTTTTAAACTGTTTGAGAGGGTGTTAATTCAACTTTATGGTTATTTTGGAGGCTGAGGTTTGTGGTAGAGACACATAGGTTAGTGAGCTGCTCCACCCAAAACAATTCAAAATGCAACCCCAGCTTCAAAAGGTCATGAGGGTATTTCCATGGTCTTGACAAGACACAAAAGAGTCCCGAGTCAACAAGCACCACAGAGTTTTTAGAGACCCTGAGTGTCCCTGGTGATAACAACCAAGAGCACCGAAGCACCTCAGGGCTACGTTTTGAGTCCCCTGCTGTACTCCCTGTACACATATGACTGTGTAGCCACTTTCAACTCCAGGCTGGAGCTGCTTTCATGAGACAGACAAATGAATCAGAGTTCAGGGGATGATAAATGACATTAACTGTAGGGATAGGAATCAAGAACCAGTTCCATTTGAGACCTGTTTCTAAATTGTCCGATCTATCAGAATTGTATGCCTCTGAGCTTATCAATTCCCCTTATCAATACCCAGGCATGTAATGTTGATGGAACGAAAAAGGCAGAGCCCAACTGCGAGGGCAGTCTCCTGACTGTCTGCAGCGCACACACACTAAAGTTATCTTCGGCTATCTTGTAATTCATCTTAAAAAAAGGCAGCGGTTTCAAACATGTTTTGATTTAATGAATAATTACCTTTGCAAGACGAACATGAAGTATATTGTGAACTTTCTACATCATCACTCAGAGACTAACGTTAGCGGACCAGCGAACTCCAGCAGTAACAAACCAGATGAGACCAGCTGACCAACACACACTGTGGCATTAAACAACTTAAACCAAATCTAAGGTGAGAAAAAGAAGAGAGAATAGAAAACAAGAGGAAAATAACTCGGTCAAAAACCCTGCACCAGTTCAACATCTTTGACAATGATGCTGACAATTTCCCTGGAGCTAACAGTGCATCAGAGAAGCTGCTCTCCACTGCTGGAGATATGATGTTAATGTTAATAAAACAGTGGAGCACCCCCCCCCCCCCCCCCCCCTTTTGTTATTCCTACACAGGCAATTAACTGCAGTTCACCTGTTTTTGATGACCATTTATCTTATCTACCAGTTATGTTTCATAAATTCATCAAGATTCAAGGCCATTGATAAACAGTGGAGGTGATAAAACAGACTGACACTAAAAACCTGTGTAGGCCTTCTTTTTTCCACACAGATAATTGAGCGGGACTCAATAAAGGAATCTATTAAGAACTGGACTGATAAGCAGGATCGCTAATGACATTGGTATCAAAACAATATTATCAATTTCTCTAATTAACTGACACGTGCAGCATCAAATAATAATCTGTTGGACAAAATACAACGAAGTAAGTAGCTAGTAATACTCTTCAGTGGAGCTTAAGTTGTTGAAATTGACATTAGCAGTGATTTAACCGTCCAGTTTACCTAGTGCTCCTTTTCATTACAGTAATGTTAATTAAAATAGTTTGGATAGCTTGACTGCTGATGCATTCAACTTATGGTTCTGCTTCATGCTCCCTCAGACTTTTTCAAAGGAAAGCTTTTTACATTTCCAGTGTGCGTGAAGGATTTTTGTAATTGGCC
Source organism: Thunnus thynnus (assembly GCF_963924715.1). Lineage (NCBI taxonomy): Eukaryota > Metazoa > Chordata > Actinopteri > Scombriformes > Scombridae > Thunnus > Thunnus thynnus. The sequence continues at coordinate 11,296,831 of NC_089517.1, forward strand.
CCCATAAAAGCTAGAAACGGCCCTGGTAAAATCCCTGCGTCAGGCCACATCCAGCAGCCGCGCAGAGCTGCAGGTGCTCAAACTTGCTGGCGGTGTATTTTCCAACCAGACCGCAGCAGCCGTGGGAACATGACCGTGGTTAATGTGGTTGTTGAGGACAGGAGATCAGGGTTACAAACAAACAATAACCTCCGGAACTAGGACACAATGTCTAGCGTTAGCAGTGTTCATCAACCCCACAGCTAACGGCTAATTCAATTGTAACAGGTTAGGATACTGGCAGCAAAACTAAGTCAAAAAACAAGAGAATTCAACTTACTGTGATGGTAACTTCGTGCTTTTTCAGTCGATACTTGAGGCTCTTCATTTTGTAACGTTGGTTTCTGGTGTTAAAAGGCCTCTTTTGGTGAATAAGTTCACCACTAATAAGGAAACTTCCCCAAAAAAGTAAGACGAAGCAAGTTTTATCCCCTTTTCTCTCACAGGGCGAGTTTCACCTGACGCCTAACCGCAAACTCTGATCGCACTTTGACGAACAACCCCTTCAGCCAATCAGAGTGAACCATGCGCGTTCTAGTTGACTTTTTATCCAATCGGCTACGACGGAGGGCGGGACTTCCTTGTTGAGTGTTGTTGGGAGAAGTTGGAGACATCCTGGGACAAGGCAGGAAAATCTGGCGTGACGTCAGGCTTACCTGAAGACTGAAACACCTGGGAAAGTAGGCTTAATTCAAACCTAAAAAGACCCATAATCTGATACTTACGGTAAATAGCTCACTATTAACTGTCTGCTAATAAACATTGTAGGTACACCTGCAATAACAATGATAGGCCAACTACATGCACTGTCTATTACCTCCTTACCTGTTTATTATGTGTTACCAACATCTTGCTTACTGTACTGTAGTTAGTTGTAGTTATGTGAAACTTAATTTATTTTATTTATTTATTGTTTATTTGTATAGGGACAAGGATATAGTATAAACTATTGCCACATACACAGCATTTATAGCCACTCATGACTACATGACTGATTCCCCTTTAAAAACTGTTTCAAAAGCCATCTGTCCAACTGAGGATTTAGCATACTGGGACTTAGTTTAAGTATTTTATAGAACATTACACCCAATATCACTTCTTCTAGCCTAGATTTAAGGAGGAAATATGCCCACTTTTTACTCTTCTGTTTAGGTCTGCCTGCTGGCTGCTGTTATCATATTTTACACAGGAAACAAAACATCATTTCTTTTTATAAACTGACCAAGATACTGAAGTAGTCAGATCTGGTGCTACTTTGACTATAGTAAAATATGGCTGCAGCATTGAAATGCAGTTCATCATAAAAAAATATAGGTATCATCTTACATATAAAATTACATTGCAAAAAAAGCCCCATTCCTAAACAAACAACTTTTTTTTTTTTCAATCATACAACCAGAGGATGTCAGTAGAGATGAAAACATTGTATAAACCATTATTTATTGAGCAACAAAACACAAAATGGAGACTAATAACCCTACTTGTTTCTATAGCTAATGGTAGTGTACTGTGCACTTCAAGATCTTTAATTTTCAAATTCTGTTTCACACACAGTAAGGTGTTATTCTATAGTTATTTTTAAGAGACAAAATGTTTGTAACTTTGGTCTATACCATACGTCAACATACAATCTTTCCTAATACATGAGGCACAATTTGTGTTGAACGTCACAAATATTACACTGTAATCTTACTGTAATTGTAGATTTTGAAAAATAGAAAATATTTATCATACAAAATAAACATTTCAACTCACTAGTCCAGGAATGAACATGCAAAATGTCATGTTTAGAAGTCTATTCCAAAGCTGGATTATCTCACATTTATGTCTGACATTAGGATGTTCCCATCCCATCTCACCTATGAGTATGTTTACATGCGCATTCGTATCCTAGTTTGATCATATTCGGGATATGGATTTTATATGGAACATGAAAAACCTGGTTATTCATATCCCTGTATACATGATCCACACAGTATCCAGGTTTCTGATCATCTGTGTCCTGTTGTGTTTTGATTCCTCACCATCTCAGCCACAATGTTCTCTACCAACAAAGAATATTCAGAAACATGGATAAGGTGTTTACATCCAACAGTATCTTGGTTTCTAACGGAGTACTCCAGATATCATATCCAGGTTTCTAAAAACCGAGATAAGGCCTTATCCAGGTTTCTGAAACCAGGAAAATGTGTTAACATGCGCAAAACATAACCAGGATACTCCAAAAACTCAATTATAACCAGGAAAGTAGTGTGCATGTAAACGCGCTGATGGCTGAAGCTGGTGTACACTTATGAACTTGTAGAAACAAATAACTGTCATGAATTGTGTTAAAAATACAAAAAGCATCATCTGAAACAGTGCACACCACAAGACTCCCATTCAGACCTTTTAATTGTGTATTTTTACAATGACGTATTGCTACATTTACTTCAGAAAAGTAGATGAATTATTTTTGCATCATTTGTAATAGACGGCTAGAATGTGATCTGCGTGCTACCTACCGATAAATCAGCTGCCCTTCCTATCTGCAACACTCATATCTGTCTTCATCTAAATATAATCTGATGAAAACTATTTACTTAACTATACAAACAGTCATCTGTTACCCACAATTGCTTCATTTATCTTCATTTGCTGCTGCTGTAAATAAATAACTGAAATAACTTACTTAGCTATTAACTTCCAGTCCTAGAGCAAACGCCTGACTATCTTCAGTAAACATCATGAATAAGAATAGTCTCTTCCTTTGTGAGAAAATTGCTTGAAGTGGAAAACAAAAATAGTGAGGCCACTTCTGTACTGTTTGCTGTTCACAGTATTATGTACATTTTTTACAAAGACATTTAGGTCAGTGTTGATTGTTTTTAACACAGTGATGGCTGTGGATAGTCCTTGAATTTCCTGCCATTTTATATAAATAAATAATAGTAAAGAATAAGATAGGACAGGGATATGATGTTGTACATTTTAATATAACAGCATTTGCAATGGAAAATCTTCAGTAGCCCACCAGAGTGCAGAAATTGTTGCTTCATCCATCAATGCTCTCAAAAAAGAGACTATTTTAGAAATCAGATTTGATTTCACATTGATTAAATATCCATATTTAGTTCTGGCTAATTTATTATATTTGGTATCCTTATTTGGTCACAGGCCCATCTCAAAATACTTAACAGAGACAAACATGAGACCAAAGCAAATGTCAATAGTCCAGAGTTGAGAATGGCTGATTAACTAAGTATTGATTTGCTGTTTACATAGAGACACTGAGTTAAGATATATAAATACTGAAATACTGTAGAAAGATCACCCCGATGTTGTGAAACCCACACTGCACCTCACATTGTTTTCATTTTATTGGTATTTGTTTTATGATTTGCGTCATCCGGACCTCACCCTATAATATAAATGTGGCCATTGAACTGCCTCACATAAGACCTACAACGTCATAAATTTAAATATAAATCAAAAGGGAAGTAGATTAAAACAACAGGTGGAAATGTGGTTTTATGAGGGAATCAACCAAGAGGGGGAAGAAAATGCTGCCCCCTTGTGGTCACTAATCTTCCCCCGTATGTACAATGATATGGAAATAAATAACCCTCATGGCCAGGGATACATCATAGATTGAATATAAGTTTATTTTAAACTTATGGTAAAGCAACTGCTGGTGAATAGTCACTATAAAAATGTGAGTCTCTCAATAAAAAGCAGAGGACGGATATTGTTTTGTGTTGCTACCCTCAGGCACCCCATTGTATTGTGTTATATGGCATTCTTTAGGCCTGCTCAGAGGAAATATTTAACTAAATGCTGCCAGCCATTAAATGTGTCTCTTTGGCTATGAATCCGTGGCAACAGCGTTACCATGGAGATGCAGCTGTAGTCTCTGGACTGGAGGCCCAAAGAAGCAGACATGGCGATACGTGTCAGACTATAAATCAGAGACTCTGCAGGGGTTCAAACAGTCACTGAATGTCAAGGAGTGGTTTTCTTATAATACCCACAGTGTGTCTGTGTACAGTTTCATATGTTTGAGACCTGAATATTCAAAATGGATCCAACTTTATGTTTGTTTGGCTGTTTTATAGCCTCATAATTCCAACAAAATGATCTATTAGCTGGCTGTAACAGGTGCTTTTAGAGCTAATAACAAGAAAAATGTGTAGTTGTTGGGATTTAGTGTGCTGAATCTCACTGAAAATAGCTTTTCATAAATATCTATCCCATACATATTCATCTATATAATGGTGGGATTAATCTGCAAGGGAGCTTGGGGCAAAAATTAGCCACTGAGCCTCAAACCATTCCTCTCACTCTTTGTGCAATGTGAACAAATTTCTATGTGGAATTAGTACCTGTATATTTACTTTGCAGTACGACGCATTATAAAAATATGCAACACATACAGTAAAACAAAACTGATCGTCTATAAAACCATTTTGACAGTGACTAACAAGGGGCCCTAAAGATAAGGTAATACAGTAATAAAGCAGGACTAGAGTAGACACCACCACTTTGTCTCTCCTGTGGTGCAATTTCTTTGCAGATCCAATTCCAAAGAAAAAAAAGTCAATTCCTGCACACACTTATCATCTCTGCATTCATTTATTTAAAAAGTGTCAACGTTTCGGTCACAATGACCTTTCTCAAGACATATCAGTCATAAAGTGACCTAGTGCTTAATACAATCCATAATCGCATGAGAGTCCACAGCTGTGTAGGGTGTGTCATTGATTACACACGCACACCCAACAGGTCACTCATTCAGAATTCCCTTGACTGTCAAAAGCATAGAATATCTATAATCCTACATAAAACTCTTAATATTACTTAACAAGAAAAACACTTTTTTCAGATAAATGATACATACACACAAAACCCAGCCCAAGTTTAAGATTTTCACTTAATCACTTTAGATTGAATCATGTACAAATGCACCAGAACACATTTTCAAGAAGAAAGTCCCACCCAAAAAGAAATAAATGAATGCATAAAAAGAAACTGTGTAAGATTATAGATATTCTATGGTTTTAGTTGAGGGAATTCTAAAAGAGTTGATACACCCTACACAGCTGTGGACTGTCTGGAATTATATATTGTGTTGTATCCAACCTACTGCCAAATAGTTTTTTTTTTCTTTAATTTGATTTTTATTTTTGTCTTTATATTATAGATATTTATGCTTTTGATAGTCGAGGGAATTCTGAATGAGTGTGTAATCAAGGACACACCCTACACAGCTGTGGATGATTATGCATTTATGGATTGTATTTAAGCACTACGTCACTTCATGACTGACATGTCTTGAGAGAGGTCCTTGTGATTGAAACATTGACATTTTTTTAAATAAATCAATGCAGAGGTGATAAGTGTGTGCGGGAATTGACTTTTTTTCTTTAGAATGAAGCAGGACTCACCTTAAAACCTCCGTTATGTCGGTTGATATTGGATTTAATCTATATTACATATCTTTAACTATAATTCAAAAATATATGAATAAATGTCTATTTGCATCTCAGGATTCTTGTTAGTCACAGGTCTTTATACCGAGCTGGATAAAACAGATATTAAGCATATTTCTCCCTCTATACAAACCTTCTGCTTGAATGACTTATAATTACAACACGCTGGTATTTTTATGTAAATCTAAACCATCTATGTATATGCTAGTATGCTAGAAATTGGATTACATAATGGCTGTAATTATAAGTATTACCATCTATATATATGCTAGTATGATAGAAATTGGATTATATAATGGCTGTAATTATAAGTATTACCATCTATGTATATGCTGGTATGCTAGAAATTGGATTACATAATTGCTGTAATTATAAGTATTGAACTGTCGTTTTAAAGTGTTTCTAGCTTTTTATTGTGTTTCAGGATTTCAGATTTTGTTTTTTAAATAATTTATTCACATTGAACTTGGGATATGTATTTTGTAATGTGTCACATGTTGTTAAATCTGTGACTCATTGTCATATGAGTAGTTTTGATGGTATTCGCACCATTATCATTGAGAATTGTCTTTCGCTCGATTTCTGCTCCTTCACGTGGCACTTGCACATTTTTTATTCATGTGCATGAAAGATGAAATGTTTTTGCTCACTGTCTTGTCATATGAATATGAAACATTCATCTACAATGTAAATCTTCAGTATCTGAGGTGCTCAGGTACAGTAGGGAGTTGTGCCTTCATGCCACCGTGAGGTTTTCTTCCATTTTCCAGCTTATTTCATCAGTGAGTGACACTTTGCAAAAGGCATCTTGAAAGAACAGCAGGCACACTGAATAATTTACAAAAAAAACAAAAAAAAAACAGCAAACGACGTAGATTGTGTAGAAACATTTTTTCTTACAAATTGATACAAATACACCAGATACAGATACAAAAACATTAACTGCTGAGTGCTCACCATGTGTTTTTCAGCATTAAATTGCACCTCATTGGCAGAAGACACACTAATGAATACAAACATGCAACAGTAACAAATATCTATCAGATGGAATGCACACAAAACACCAAAGGGCTGCTTGTGGAAACAGAGAAACACATTTTTCTTGTGTCTTTTTCAGAGGAGTGAGAGAAAAAGGAAAAAGGGAGAGAAAGGAGGAGAAAGATTTAGCTAAAAAATGGTTACCGCACTTTTTTTTTTTTTTAATAATTATTTCTTAACTGTGACAAGCTCCTGAGACCTTTTGTAGAGGAAGCATATCAGTTCAAGTGAAAAATCTCATCCATGTCTGCACTCAGAAGGGTAGTAATGGTTATTTTACAGGTGGTCTGGGAGAGGGAAGGACGTGCCTCAATAAGAGCGCTGTGTGTGTCGAGACTTCTCACACAGCCTTGCGGTGGTACTCTGGGGGGGCGACCTCGTAGTCAGTGGCACTGAAAAGGGTGGATGAATTCTTTACCAGGTACCTGAGGAAAATGTTGGATTGATTGTCATTGTGGATTGGGAGGAATGGTTGTTGCAACTTTCACAACATGATCGGACAATTTGTCTCTCAACAGTACTCGTGTCCAGCTTGCCATACAATTACCAACAAATGTACAAAATGTAAAAAGTAATTTTCAGATCAAGATAAGATAGTGAAAGCTTTCTGGCTCCGGAGGTGATTTGCACTCATAAGAATGGAAAGTTATCACACAGCCTAAGGTTTGTCTGGATAAACATTAAATGTGACAAGATAAGGGAATGCTTAGCAGGAAATTCAGGATTTGTTTGCTAAAGGCACAAAGCGATCCACCAGGCAGTGGACCGTTAGAAAACAGATAAATTCTGCTTTAAACATATAATTACATGTTTTTATTTTATTTTATATGGAATAACAAACTTGTAGAAAGTTGATACCACACAAACTGACTTTGCTAATATTCAATGATGCAAGTTGTGGCTGGAAGGTCTTACAGCCACCGAAAAATTTTTAGTCCCACGATGGCTGCCGCCTAACAATCTTACAACCAGAAAACAGCTGACATACTGTATTTTCACGACAATTGTATTACTTGAGCTCTACTATCTACTCCTGCATCAACAGATAAAACTTTTGCTCAGTTTCTCAATATGAGAAAACTTTTGACAGTTCATGTCCAGAAGGTGGATTTAATAGTAGCTTAGATACATTTCCAGCATTTGTTTCATACTAACATAAATTAGATGGGGTTGTTATCAGCATGCCGACACTTAAGGATATTGTCCGCTCTTTGTCTTTGGCCCTGTTCACACCTGGCATTACAATGTGTCTTGGGTGATCTGATCAGAAGTGGACAGCAGATTCAGAAAATCTCAGACTGTTTGCTTGTTTTGTCTGACTCAACAGAACAATGTATAGAAAAGGAAAGCTGCAGTAACAGATGATGTTTTTCAATGTATTTAAATAGCAGCGTGTGTAGAGACATTCTGATCATTAATGTTAAATATGTCTGGTATAATAAGCCGCAGCCTTCCCTCACATTTATTAACATGGATCTCTACAAAGGTTTGTTATTCCTGCTTTTGTACAGCTGATGTGTCTCTTGTTCATTAACTGTACGGCTGATAATGGTCACAAAGAAAGCCATGCTGGCATACAAGACAGGGTAATTATTGAAGAAAAGGGGACCGTGGCAATCCAGGTGCTTTTTTCTCTCTTGCCATTATATCATTTCTAAGGGCTGCAACTAATGATTATTCTCATTATAGATTGTTTTGTCTATATAACTTATAACTGATATAACTTCTCTGAGACCACGGTGACGTCTTCAAATGTCTTGTTTTGTCCGACCAACAGACCAAAATCCAAAAGATATTTAGTTTACTGTCATGTATGACACTGTCTTCATATCCTCACATCTGAGAAGCTGCAACAAGCTAATAATCGGCATTTTTCTTAAAAAATGACCAAAATGATTATTTGATTATTGAAAATAATTGATTTCTCTGTCAATCAACTTATTTATTAATCAACTAATTGTTGCAGCTCTAAGCATTTCATTTTTCATTGTTTCTAATACTGTATAAACCATGTCATGTATTATCATATACATATTGTATAATGAACTATTCCTAAATGTCATGTTATGTCAGCATTCAACTACTTGAGAAACATGCAGTGCTGTTTGAATAGGCACAGAGACTGTCTTTGTTTTTATTTTACATAATTTATCAAAAAGAATCAAACATCACACATAAATCATATGTGAAAGTACCCAAATGTTTGATCTATCTGTCACAAAATGTTGTTGAGCGTACAGTCACTCTCGGCAACAATATTTTCCAAAGCAGAAAATCGATTTCATGGCTTATGTTTTGGGGATTTGCAACAAGCCTGGCTGCACTAATATGAATGTGGATGTAACATGACATTTGAGAATCAGCCAAACATGACGTGAAGTCTCTGGTGGTGTGATGGGAGTCAAACCTTACTTGAGGAAATCTTGGAGGTAACTGAGCAGCAAAGCCAGACTCTTCTCATCCAGTGGAGTGTAGGCCAGCATGGCTCCAATACGAACTGTCAGGAGGGGGGGGGGGACAACATATGTGAGGAATAATGCAGAAGGACAACAGAAGATATCTAAGATCATTTTTTTAGATGCCATACACACATTTTTTACATAAAGAAAAGTTCATGAGATCAGTTATTTGGGGAAATACATTTAGTAAATAACATAGCATACTTCTATGTAGATTGATTAATCATTTGGGTGGGTGTGGCTCAGGAGGTAGAGTGGGTCGTCCACTCATCAGAGGGTCACTGGTTCAATCCCTGGCTCCTCCAGTCCACATGTTTGTGTCCTTGGACAAGATACTGAACCCCAAATTGCTCCCAATAGCTGTGCCATCAGTGTGTGAGTGTGTGAGTGTGTGTGTGTCAATGGGTGAGTAAGCATTAGAAAAATTGTACAAGCACTACATCGCTCCTGATGAGCAGTTTGGCACCTTGCGTGGCACTGGCAGCCTCTGCCATCAGTGTATGAATGTGTGTGTGAACTGGTGAAGGTTGGCATGTGTTGTAAAGCGCTTTGAGTGGTTGGTAGACTAGAAAAGTGCTACATAAATGCAGTCCATTTAACATTCATTTAAGCCATTTTTAAAGCAAAAAGGCAAAACATTCCCCCAGTGCAGCTTGTCATTTGTGAGGTTTTATGTGATGGTAAATATATTTGAATTTTGGACTGTTGGTTGAATGAAACAAGCAATAAAAATGATGACATCACCATGGGCTTTAGGAAAATGTGTCAGACGATTTTGGTTGACCGAACGATTGATCGAGAAAATGATAGTCTAATTAATTGATAATGAAAATAGTCGCAGCCCTTCTTCTGTGTGAATCTGCTGTCTTAATAATTAAAGTTAGAATTTAGACATTAGAATTTGAAACAACCGAGGCAGCCTGATAATACTGTTTATAAATCTTTGGTTTTAAGGAAAAAGCTTTTGCTTTACAAAAGAATTAACGACTACTGACATAAGATGAAAATATTACAATTAAAGCTTTTGGTGAGTACTTAGGCTGGGTAATAACCAGATAAGAATGTCTGTTTTTGGCTAATACACGATATTAATTAATTAAACAAAAGGTACTCTGTCACATCGATGCACAAATCATGTAAATATTACAATAAAGGAGTCCTGGTCATTGATTTGCAACACTGCCTACACACATCTATTACAAGCAGAGATATCAAAGGGATGCCTATCACTGTAAAAAATAGTACAGCAACTACAACTTTGTATTTTTACAGTATATATTGTAATAGTGTCATTTGACATGTCCAACCCCAAAATTTGTCACTTCCTGCACATAAGATATAAAGAAGAGTCATTATAATACAGTGTGATTGTTAAGTTTGAAATGTTAAACCTAATGAGGTATAAAAGGAAAATGTTAAACATTTAATGCGAGGATAACGTCTTCCTTTTGAGTGTTTCCTAACTGTTCAAGTTTCTTAATTGTTTATAACAGATCAATTATTAAATCCATGGTGTCACAATCAAACCTGTTTTCATTATGCATCAAGCTGCACATGATAAAAAATTATTGCTATGATGAAAACATAACAAGTTCACAGGACAGTTTTCCATAATTTTGGATTGACTGTTATGTTATGTTATGCTTGACTGTTGATTTGTGAAGTAAGAGGTGTTCATTAAGATCAGTAATTAAATGAGATTAGTCATCTTAAACACCCTGCTGAGACGTCTCAGTAGACTCTTAAGTGCGATATGTTAAATCTCACTTCAGTAAAACCAAAACGATTGCAATTATCAATTAAAAGAGGATGTTAATATCAGTAAAAAGGGGTCAAAGTAAATGACACACTGCTAGCTGACCTGGTTATTACTGAAGGTTTATATTTATCTTATTTCTACATGGAGAAGAGAAAATAGCTGTGCACATAAAATGCTTCTTATTGCTAATATGGTGTTGTTATATATTAAATAATAGTGCTAAAAGCATCATTTTTTAAAAATGTAAGTGTGTAATCTCTGATACCAACCAACAACAACAATACTATCAACAATATTGGTAAGATAACTGAACTTAGGATTCATTTGCTGTTTAGACTGTATGAAAAATGTGAACTTGATATATTCAAGTTGCTGAGCTTCAGTCTGCTACATACTTTTCAACTTAGAAATGCCAAACAACAACCTTGAAAGTGAGCTGACTATTTCAATGGAGGTTTGGAAACTTGCCTAAACGTAGCCTCTATAGTGTTCAAGCTTCTGTAAAGAACATTTCACATTTTCAATGCCTGAGTCTTTCAAACAGACACAGACAACAACAACAAAACTGCAGCATGTAATTCACTCCCACAAATTATGGTACAAACAGGAACTTTACAAAACAATCGATTCAGTAACGCAATTCAAGGTGATGTTTTAGTGGTTGCCTGACTCTGTGGCTGTCTATTGTATATACAGTATCAGTGAAAGGTTTGGATGCACTTTCTCATTCAGGTGAATGGTAAGTGCGTCCAAACTTTTTGTCTATATCTGTGTGTGGGTGTGCATGTGTGTTTCATTGTGTGTCCAGGGTCCCTACCAAATAGGCGCAGCAAGTGCGGTGCTCCGTACACCTGGGACATCGGCATATCTGGGTGTTCAGCCAAGATCTCAGCGTACTGCGGCCTCTCAAACTTGTAAAGCAGCTGAGTACCCAGCATGACGTTGAAGTACTCCCGAATCCCCGCCACCACTTCGTTTACTGCATATTCCCTGAGCGGACGGAGGGAGAAAAGTCATGTATTTCTCTAGAGAGAGCTTCCATGAAGATTGCAGAGACAGAAACTTTAAAGAAAAGAAATTAATAAATTATACAGATTTGAAACAAAAGATTGGTGATCCATCCAAGCTAACATCATGCCTAGGTTTATCTGTATCAAAGTTATGTTTTCACTGTGCTGTGATGCAATTTAAACATTTGAAAGTCTGCCTGTCTGGTGTGTTTAACTGCTGAGTAAGACATTTAGAAATCTTACTTAGCAGAGACTTGAGACTCTGCAGATGTACAGGAATAAATTCACAAACTATGTTGTTAAATCAGACCCAGAAGGAATACAATAAAAACTCAAGGATGTTGCCAAAATAATAATAATGTGAATTTCATTACTTTTATTATTAATTCCTTAAAAACTTAATAAAAATGAGTCCTGCTAACTTTAAAGAAAGACATTATTTATCTGATTTTTCAGAGAGCACATGAATGCACCAGTCTCACAAACATATTCAACTGGGTGTGATTTTCATTGCACGCTGTTCCATCTCAAGCAAGAATCAAGTCTCAGCAAATTGATTTTCATAATCTTCTGAAATGAATAGAATCTCTTAGTATTACAGGAAGAGAGGAAAAACACATCTACACAAAAGTGGCAGGAAAAGCATAAATGATTTTCTGTAAATGGGCTAAAAACATGGAAAAAAAGATAATCTAAATACTTTGATAATGTGCATCACTGTCATGCTGGGTAAATTACACAAGATTGTACACAAACTGCTTATAATGCTTTCCATCAAGGGAAGCTCAGGACACTAATGGAGAAGGATGCATGAACATAATAGCAAACATTATGAGATGGTCACACAATGTGATGCTGAACTAATTTTCACAGTGTACCCACGTTTCTCTGCTTTTACATAGTTTGAAAGAAGTTAGAGGGTGTTTATTCTTACTTGTTGTCCGAGTTTCCTTTTGATTTCTTATAGTTTGCATAGTCCTCCAAGACGGTCTCTACATTCTTCTTAGCAGGCAGATGAAATAACTGTAAGCAACAGAAAATTCTCCTCGTTATCCGACACTTTCATTTAGTCACCAAATCAGTCACAAACAAGTGTAATCAACTTTTTTTCTTTTTATCCCAGCTACTCGCCAAGATCAACAGATCCACACACAGTTGATGGGAAAGAAAGAAAAAATAATGTTAATCACAAAGCTAAAACAATGAAAGGCTGTAAGCTTAGAAAAGCATGTGTGGAATTGTTAATAAATAGCTATAAATACCTAAACAACAACCTAGAAAGATACACAAAGTGTAATGAGGCCGTACAAGCATAAAAAGCATTTAACAAAACACCCCTAAGAGAAACTGATAAGTCGGACAGCAGACAACAACGTCCTGAGAGCAGCAATGACAATTCACCAGCTAAATGTACTCCGGTAGGTTCAATATGCTCATGATTTAATGGTCACAAAAAAGAACTCAGATCTTTGTGTTTAACTCCAATAATCTCTGAACAGATCTGGTTTCTGTCTCTCTCTGTCAGACTGTAAAATCAGCAAATGAAAGAAAAGGTCAAGAGTCTCTCAGTAAAAGATTAATAATCATCTACAAGTATATAATTTTCTAATTAATTGTGATATTTACTGTCAATGCTAAATTGTATACAGCATATGTTTAAGTACTGTTCTGACATTTGCTGCCTTTGATGTATGACTTGCTACTTGCACCTATTGCAGGGGATTTTTCATGGCAGCACGTGTTTCTGATGCAGTCAGTTATGTTATTTTTTTGTGTTCAATGTCATCTCGACCTTTCACAGAGTTATATTATCACAATTGGTATAATTTTAAAGTAAACTGCGCCATTGGCAGACTATCAGGAGCAGAACAGATCCTATTTCTTTTTCTTAAATGAGACAAAATATGAGACAAAGAGATCTGAGTAGATTAATTTCCTGTCAAAAATGATGAGAGTTAATATTGGTTCACTCCCGGGTTCATTTCAGATTAATTAAGTCTAAAGATAATTGTTACATTAGTTACAGGTATTTCCATCCTTCAATTTATCACTGGTAACTGGTAAAGCAAGATGTACATATGAATTTTTAAAATAGAGTAAAGCTAACTTTATATCCTCCACATCTCACCAGAGCTGAAGTAAACAGACAGCAAACACATGAACTTGTTATAGTCTGTCTGTGTGTTTGTGTGTGTGAGATTGTGTGTATTCACCTGTTTCTGTCGGGTGATGAGGTCCCAGTCGTCCACCAGCCAGGGTTTCAGCTCTTCAGGGATCTTCACCTTCACCTCCACACGGTTGGTGAACATCTCCTCCTGCGGACACACACACACACACACACACACACACACACACAAATATATATTATAATTTCTTGTTATTTTGTTCAGAAAAAAAAAAAATTTTTGTTAATTATTCCAGTTATTGTATGACAAGAAAGGCTCAAATTAAAATCAGAGGAAAGCACAAAGAATAGTACAGAGTTCAGTATAATTCACTTTATGTACAATTTTAAAAATTCCAGCTGCAGTTGCAATAATTTAAATGCAAATTTTTTTTATCATATTTACATTTTCTTGATATAACTGAATTATATCTTGAACTATGAAATAATACAGTTGCAATGCATATTGGTGAATGCAATCTAAATTTGTCTAAATAAAGCGTGTTTCTTTCTAAACAGTAATCTTCCAGTATTCCACACTGCTGAACACCGGCAGCAGGACTTACAGAAGAGAACAATACTGCTGCAAGCCTTCACCTTCAAACGTTCAGGTTTTTAATGACGTACGTACTATTACCTTTTGTTGACACTGTGGTTTGTGTGCAGGTCATAATTATTTCTATTTTTGTGTCTATTGTAGAGCATGCTGTGGGAACACTAGAAAGAATGCTGTGGTCAAAGGGTCCCAGCAATCACTTACTGTGACAGCAGTTACATTCATGAATGAATAAACCTCCTCCTCAAACAACTTGAAATGAGAAAGAACAGGGACATTTTTCAAAACCTTAAGGGCATGTTTACCCTTGAATCTCATTGTTGTTCCCTCTCTGCCCACACCTCAGGGAGGTACATCAGTCTGGACTGTATGTGCTGTGGTTTCAGTTCATAACTGTCTAGAAGCTCAGTGGCCAAAATGTCTCCTTAAAACAAGGTGATCAAAGTTGTACGTCTTTTTCCAAATTGAGCACATGATAAATGCCTTGCTATGATTGTTTAAGCTATATGATCAGGTAAACATGTTTTCATGTGGGTCCACAGAGTTACTGATAACTGATGATACATACACTCTCCACAGTGGGATCAACCCGCGCCCTCTTCTTCCGTGGTCCCTGGGGCGTTTCTCCACTGCTAGTACCTTCACCCGGCCCTGGGTCTAAACAAGACATCCATTACAGCTTTACACATTAAGTAGATATAAGATTAGTGGTTTTATTATGAAAAGCACCTTCTTGTACTGAACAGATCCATGAGACGTTCCCCATATGGAACAGTGCTTTTAGGCCTAATGAATGAGCAGGTAAACAAAAAATTGTTATGTAGCCTGTATTTTTAGCTGCAAAATTATTAGAACAGATTAAGATGATATAATATATTCAGAGTGGCTCATAACTACTCTACACAGTGGAGAACATGATAGATAAAAGGCTAAATATGAAAAGTAGTTAATCTCAATATAATATACTTGATTGAATTTTGATTGTGTTGCTGAAATATCGTCACGTGAGTACAAAAAGGGTTGTATATAGTGTTACATGTCCATCTGCTGTGTATAAAATATGTTGGAAAGAAGTTCTTAGATATTTTGGAAATAGTTAAAATCACAAACATACATTTAGTTTTAATATTTTAGATGTTATGGTGCCATTTTGATTGTGGAAACACCTCAAACTGCATTTTAAGGCAATTTTGGGTTTAATGATTTTGGACAAATACATAGAATTTACTTGACTTAAAGCTGTTAATGACTATCATGTCATGTAGGAAACATTTCACTTACTCTTCTGTTTTGCCTTTTTCACTTTCCTAGAATCCAAAGACAAAAGCAGCATTATAAGTGACAGTATGATATAACAGCTGTGTTACATTGCTTCACTCAACATACAGTCAACTTACTGGATCAGATAAAATATGTCAGATTATTAGAGGTGAGAAATCAAGGTAGATACTTACAGATCAACATTTTTCTGCTGCACAGCAGCAATCTTTTTGCTTGGTGCTAAACCCCTCATCTTTCCCTCAACATAATGGTCCCTGTGGAAGAAAAAAGGAAAAAACAATAAATGAATAACTATTGAAAAGTGTTTTACTGATATTTGACTATATAATTGTAGGTCAAATGTTAATTGACATTTATTTTGAGTAAATGTTACAGCTTTTTGGGGCAAAAACTGGCTTACAAAACATGTAATATCAGTTTTTTTTCCCACACAGTAACAGATGTCTCACAAAAGTGCTCTGTGCCCTCTGTGCACAATAGAGGAAACTTACTGATTGGCCTTTTGAAGCTCTTTTTGTTTCGCAAGGTTGCTGTCCACATATTTGAGAACTCTGCTTTCAGGAACCCATTCATCCCAGCTGTGAAAGAAAAATATCAAAAACCTTGAAACTTCCATCACAATGACAATATAAGAGTCCTCACTGATGTCACTCAGACCACAAAGAAAATGAGTACAAGAAGAGAACTGAGGTGAGTACAGACATAAATGGTATAAAAAACCATGCAGCTCACTTTTTGTTCCATCCGCTGTAATGAATGAAGTATTTAATCTGCTTATCCTTTATGTTGATCTTTACACACTGCAAAACAAGAGAACACACAAGCCTGTGTTGACGGCAATGTGCATTATTTACTAATAATAGACTAATTAACACAGAAATAGTGTTGAAACAAACCTTTGCCTCATAGAGCAATGGCCCATGAAAGCACAGGACTCTTTCACCTGGAAGGAGAGAGAAGCAGTGTGAGAACTGAGAGGAAAAACACCCCCCAAAACACAAAATTACCACCATACTGGATCCCAGTTTCGACATGATAACTGGTTTAACTGCCCTGAAGGTCTTTAGCGTCATTTTGAACTGATAGATTTAGGGCTGATATGGTTTCAGCGCCTCTTTTGTGTGCCAGTGAGCTCATACATAGCTAGCTCAGCCGTTAGCCTAACGTCAACGTATCCTGTGTACATTTAGCTTCATTTAAGGGGGGTTTCTGTAATACAAGTCAATTTTGTGTATGTTTTAACTGAATTGCCCACATAAAGTGGCTTTAATAAATGCTGTGGAGCCCTGTCTCCCTCCCTGGAGACCACTATTGTCCAGCTACAGCAGCAACAACAACAAACCCGCCCCCCTCGAGACGCTCACAGGGATTCATCCGTCTTATTTTTCTGTACCGACCTTCTTGAAATTTAGGTTTAGGGTCCTGTTTTGGCGCCATTCACAGACTCAACTGATCGGATCTCTGAATGATCAAATTCTTGCATTGCCAAAGTCCATTTCTTCCAGGCGCAAACACCTCCGACATTGGAGCCAAAGAGAAGAAGCCGAGAATGGCCTGTATGCTGCGGGGTCACATGACCGCTGTAACGGCTGCTGGAGCCTTTGGGGGCGTTCAGGTGCTCCTCTAGAAACTCGGAAAAAAGAAAAATAACCATCGTACAAATTGTGACCATTTACAGGCAAAGCTTAAGAAATGTAAATGCCCTCCTGCGCTAGATTCGTGCTGTGCCAAAATATTTACATCCTAAAAAGGAGTTTCAATTATGTCATCAGATTTCTTTTTTAACAAATATACAAAAATGCAGGCCTAAGCTAAATGAGATTTTGTTTGCTTTAACATTTTGAAATCTATCAGCTGGTAATAGTTCACAGTTAAAGGATAGGTTCACAGTTTTTCAAGTCTGTCTTAAAACAACAGTCAGGTACCCAGATGGAGACTGAAACATGTTTTTCTTGCTGTAATAATTTCTTCCGTTCATACTGACTGCTAGAGGATCCCCTCCAAGTGCGCTTACACTGTAAGTGATGGGGGACAAAATCCACTGTACTTGTTTTGTTGAAAAATTTACTTAAAAGTTTATCTAATGCTACTATGATGCTACGAGTTCAAGTGAATATCTTCCAAGGTTATTTTGTTTTTTATGTAAAATTTCCTCTTTGTGTTTCTTCACATAGTGCTTTGTTGAGCTGTGGTGGAAGTATAGTCACAAAAAGAGGGTCTTTGGTACTGAAAAGACTAATGTTGACAGATATTCACTTGATTTGATAAATTTGGATGGTTGAAGCTTCTTATTAGATAAAGATAAACTTAAATACTTAAATACATTTTTGCATGGATCAGTTACATTGGAAGCACATTAGGAATGGATCTCTAAATGGCCATTATGAACAGCAGGAATGAAAACCTCAAAAACTGTGGACATCTCTTTTAACAGACAAGTGTAAACAATAACATTAATAATGGCTCCATTCCATTAATTGACCCAGTAAGCCATGTCAGTGAGTGACTGTGCACTTAAATGGATTGTAGCCATCGTGGCAAACAAGTGTCTGCTTACAACAGACACAGAGCAACATTATCATCACACTGGAGTTTGTGTTTTAGCCTGATAATAAGACTTAACTGCCATTTTGTTTTCACTTCAGAAGGAGGTCTGGAACCATGATGGTCATATTTCTGCCTACTAGGCAAATTCACATCATGTATTAACTTTTCTTTTCAGAATCTGAATCAGAATCAACTTTATTGGCCAAGTATGTTTACACATACAAAGAATTTGACTTTACAGCAGTGGACAGTACATTAACCAAGTACTGTACTTAAGTACAATTTTGAGGTACTTGTACTTTGAGTGTTTCCATTTTATTCTACTTTATACTTCCACTCCACAACATTTCAGAGGGAAATATTTTACTTTCTATTCCACTACATTTATCTGACAACTTTAGTTACTTTGACTATTTGAAACATTCAATAATATAACAAGCTTTTCGAATACAACACATTGTTAAATATGAAACCAGTGGTTTCCAAACTTTTTGGCTTTTGACGTTTTACAAAAAGCAGTGTGTAGACATTTCAGATGTCTATGAGTTGTTAACAGTGATTTTCCCTCTAAACTTCTCACATGGTCTCATTTCAATAAATGTTAAAATGATCCAATATTTCACCAAAAATCAAAGATTAGAGAAAAAGTCCAAACACCGAAAACAAATTTGTATATCAGAACTTTGTTTTTTCTTCTTTCCTCTCCCATTAATCATCTCATGACCCCTCAGACTTATCTGGTGACCCTTTGGAGGGGGCCGACCTCTAGGTTGGGAACCACTGGACTAAACTAATTAACTGTATATAAAGTAGTTCAAACTAGCTCCACCTGAAGCAGCTACAACAATAACATGCTGCTTACATGGACAACAACATACAATGTCTATATACAGGTAAACCATTTTTAAAAAATGTAAACAGGAAACAAAAATCGTGCAAAAGTGTGGAAGAGTGCAATGAGAGCTGTAAAAAGTGAGCCAGTTATTTAAGTTCTGTTAGGTCTCCACCAACTCCAGACAGAAATATATGTCTCTCTAGCTGCTGGACGTTTGACTCTCTTCATCAACTAGTCACTAACTTTGTCTGCTACTTTGCAGGAGAGCGTACACTGGTTTTATCAGCACTTATTGACTGAAAACAGTTGCCTGCTTCTGTAAGAGACAGGGCTGGTGAGAGCAGTGAGATTGAAATATAAGTAACAGTACATATGCCATAAAACCAAAACAATTACATAAAAGAGGCTAAAAAGTTTAGTGATAATTCTATGTGGGTTCATCACCTCTAAAAAGAGGCCGTTAATATTACATGTAGTCATTTGATATAGTACTACCATAAAATATTGATTAATGGGGCTTTAAAATTGAATATGGCTTCATCATTTCTTAATGAATGCACCCTTTAATATAAATTCAGAGTCACTTAAATCAATTTTATGCCTCAGTTTTGTTTTTTTTTACACATTGCATACTGTATTTTGGCTGCTTAAATATATCTTTAGTTAGAAGGCTAAATCCATCATTGATGTAAAGAGCACGGTGATGAGTAAACAGGTCAAATTCAGGAGTTTCATCCTTTAAAGTTGGCTTCAGTGAAACAGTGAAAGGGATCTTGTTTCCTATTATAGCTGAGTTGTTCATTGCCTTTTCCAGAAAGTTTCCAAGATCTGCAACAGCCGTGTAGCTTCAGTAAATGTAAATAGTTTGTTGAGCAACACACTCAAAAAAGATGACATTTTTGTGGAGTCACCACAAAAAGGGTTTCTCAGCCTTTTCTGGTCTGTGACCATGTTTTAGGTCACAAATTTCTCATGAACTCAGAACTTAGAGTTTTCATATTGTCATGTGAATTTGAGCACGACAAATCCAAATGTTCCAATCAAATGATTATATCATTATAGTTGACACCTCACCTTAAGTCCAAACCACTGGTTTACTCATCTCTTCTTTAAGGAAAAGCAGTCAATAATGGCTCAGAAGATTGAGGGGTTTAATCTACTGTGATGATATATGAACAAAATACTGAAAATGTCATTGAGTCCCAACCAGCTTCAACGTCCCCTTACCTCCCCAGAGTGCAGTTTCATAGTAAATTCCCCTTTAAGATCAATAAACATTTTTTTCAGCCTTTCAAAATATGTATCTGTTGCTGGGTAGGAAAAGTAAGTTAAAATGGAAAAGCACAGTTATAAATGAGGGAAAGCATGAGAACAGGCAGGGAACCATTATACAATGTCAAAAATATATTCAAGGCATTTCTTAAATGGGTGCCACTTTCAAATCCTACTTTTCAAAGTGAGTAACACATGACCTACTAACAAGCATAAAAACCTGCAAAAGTGTGTGGTATGGTGCATTATTGTGTATATCATATAAGTTTATATGGAGTAAATAAATAAATAGAAAAAAAAAGAATACTGTTTATCAGTTATAGTAATGTCAGGGAGAGTAGCAGGAGATGGATCCAAATGCAAGTCACAGGCAGTATGAACTGAAGAATAACTATTTTAGTTTGAGTGCAGGCAAAGAAAAACTGAGCATAGAACAAGGATCGAACAACACTAAACTGAAAACCAGGACTTGGAATACTAACTGAACTAATGACAACAGGTAGCAAGACACAAGGGCAGGCTGGTAGTTGATTGGCTGGGGAAGACACAGGGAGCAGGGCAGGGCTGTGAGGGGAACAGCAGGCTGAGGAGGAGTACATTAACACAGGAGGCAACCCAGAAAACACAATAAGTAGGCTCAAGAAAGTCTAAAATGTCAGCAGGCCAAATGCAACCACAAAAATAATCTGTTCAATAAAGAAACATTTTCATTCTTAACCAGGTGAAGACAAAAGTATTACAGTTTACAGTTCTGTTAGCTCTTCCAATGGAGCAGATGTATACGAACTAGGCAGTTAAATGTCTGGACAAAAGGTTTAATACAATGAGCAACAGTATCTCAAGTGGTCTTTTCATATAATCTGCAGCCCATGCCCAGCTCTTATCTGTCCATCTCCCACTCAGTCCAACAAACAAGAGTCTGAGGGTATCTGGTGGATTGGTGGATAATGGCAACCATGGAACATAGAGCCAGATTGGGACAGAACCATGACAGTATTGGATGGTATGGATTTCAGACTTCCCACCAAGCCAATCAGGAACACAAGCAGGGTCGGTGGAGGGCGTCCAGAGGAGGGATTTAGGGACAAGTGTCCTAAGGGTATAACAAGGGTGGAGCATGAGACCTCAGGCAGGTGGCCTGGGGCTGGACAGATGGGTGAAGTCACTTGGGGGGGGGGGGACTGGAAGGCAGGACAGATGGCTGATGTCACTCCGGAGGGCGACCAGATGTATGGAGTTGCTCTGGAGGCCAGCAACAAAGGCTGGGCTGCTCTAGAGGTTGGCAACGAAGCTCTGGGAGGAGGCCGGTGGAAACAGCCAACTGCTGAAGGTCTGGGAGGAGATCAGAAGAGACGGCCAGTGTGGCTGGCAGCTGGTAGTCCGGCAGGTGAGGTAAACAAGAGGCTGCTAATGCACAATCATGGGAGACAGCTACAGCTCAGTAATAGGACATTGCTGCAGCTCAGGGATGGGGGGCTGCTGCGGCTCAGCAGAAATGGGGAGCTGCTGCAGCCAAACAGGAACAGAAGATTGCTGCAGCTCAGCAGGGACAGGGGATGCAGGAAACAGGACCGCAGGGAATACTGCAGGGGATCCTGGTAAGGGGCATAGCAGATCAGGTGCAAGACATACAGGAAGGGTAACAGCCAGAACCAAAACAGGATCAGCGGTGTAAGTGTTCACAATCTCTTAAAGATTAGGCAGAAGTTCAAGCATGGAGTATCAGAGAAAAAGCTGCATTCTTCTGCTTAATGTTGTAAGTCTCATGGCAGTAGGCAGAGAATCGCTCCACAGCATACAAAACTTTCACCTCAGCATTCTACCTTCCTCTACCTTCAGCATGTCTGCTGGGACCACGTCTAGCCAGTTCATATTGACAGTGTCCATGGGAACTGGGGCTAGACTTGGAGCGGCATGATCAGACAGGAGGCTAGCAGACTCAGGTGCAGGCTGAAGTGCAGAGGAGGCTGGAGTGACAAGCTCGGGGGAAGCAGGATAGCTTGCTGTTGGGGGCTAACAGGCTTGGAGGCTGGATGGCAATCATGCTGGTGGCTAACATGTTGGTGACTAACATGCTGCCAGTTAGCTGTCTGGGAAACAGGGAGATATGCACCAGTCCTCTACCCACTCAGGTAGCAAATTCTTTAACCAAGGCCTTGAATAAACTTCCTGGCATGCCAACAATAAAAATGCCTCTCTGTCCTCACTACTGGAGGTGCACTTGAAGTAATTGCAAAGGCAAAGCAGGAAATGTACCCATATGCAGGTCCCAGGCAGTGTGAACTGAAGAATAACTTATTTAATTGTAGCTTAAGTGCTGGCAAAGAAAAACTGAACAAAACTGAACAATGCAGACTGAACAAAGCAGATCAGAACAAGGATCCAACAACATTAAACTGAAAACCAGGACTTAAATACAAACTCAACTAATGAAACTACAAGGAACATGTGGCAAGACACAAGGGCGGGCTGGGAGTTGATTGGCTGGAGGAAGACACAAATTTAGGTTTTATGTCCATAGTTATTATGTATTCCCCTGCAAAAATAATTAAAGAAATTCTTGTATATCTGTCCAAAACCTACTTGACCAGGGGAAATCATAAAACATCTACAGGACACACAGCGACTAACGGAGACTCATTTGCTGCGACAGGAATACAAAGTATCATCAGTCAGTTATGAGACAAAAGCAAACACTATTTCTACTAAACAGAGCAAACTAAAACAGCACACACAAGACAGTAATTTCAGCAAAACATTGACAAATATAGCAAACATAAACACAACACAGCTTATAGAAGATAGAGGAAAAGTTGCTCTATACCTGTATGACAATGCCAACAGCTCTTTATATTAAAAGCTATTACAGTGTTCATTGTGAATTTGATGACATTTCTGAGTCCCTGAGTTTCACCTGGAATAATATCAAGGACGAACCCGAGGCGGTCTAAGCAAACCTCTGTTTGTCTTTGTGATGAAAATGATGAAAGTTACAGTTACTTTATCTGTGAAATAACTACATAATATAATGTAAAAGGTTGTCAGCAACATGACTCTGTCTATATTTGCTGTTTTGGGGGGATTTCTGTTCCTTTTGTCATGGTTCATTTTTCTGCACATCTACAATAAGTGTCTCCTTAGCAGTTGTGTACATTTACTCCTTCGGAAGTTTAGTAGGCTACTTTTTACTCCCCTTCATTTATCTGACAACAACTGCTACTACAACCTTTCTGACTAAGATTTTACATTAAAAACATATGATAAGCTTATAAAACACCACATTTTAAAGGAAGAGATTATTATTTTGGTTTTTTTGTGCTTTGTTTTGTTTTGTTCTGTTTTTGCTGCAGGTTAGATGAGAAGATTTATAACACTTTTTTGTTCATATGGTAAATATGAAGCTACTGGTAACAGCTTGGTAGCTTAGTATAGTATAGTGAATATGTTGTTTTTACACTTTAGTTTTGTACAGATTAAACAAACAAGATATATTGTGTTAATTAGTGAGCTTTAGAGGTGTTGGTAGACACATTTAATTACCTTTGCACAGAACCAGGCAAGGTGTTTCCACCTCTTTCCAGTCTTAAGCTCATATTTACTACAGATATGAGACGAGTATTGAGAGTTGAATAAGAAGATTCTCTTGACACTTTTGACAAGAAAGGACATAAGCATTTTTCCCAAAATGTTGAACCATTTCTTTGAGGATTTGGTACTCTGTTGGACTTGTGACCACTTTTCAAAAAGCAGCGCTTACTGGGGCTCAAGGTCACATTTCAGATATCAGTGAGTCAACTGCAGACACGCTTAAGAGTGTTTTCCCCTTCTCAGATGGTCAGTATACGTTTGAGGTTATGTTATCCATTATATAATTTTAAAAAAACAACAAAGATTAGAGAAATTTAAAATGAATTGAATACAAATTTGTGTAAAAAAAAACAAAACCTTGTTATTTCTTGACTTATATGTTGGAAACTTCTGGACTAAACTATCTACAATTAGCTCCACCTCAACCAGCTTCAGCATGCCACCTACACACTGATGCTTCAGTAACCATCTAATAATGTAATTATATGTCAGTCACATGATGCCATTTTTTCTGCAGAACCAGTACTTTTACTTTTGATACTTAAAGTACATTTTGCTGATAACACCTCTGTACATTTACTTCAGTATGATTTTAAATGCAGGACTTTTACCTGTAATGGATTATTTTTTTTACATTGTATAATCATGCATGTCAAGAGCTTTTCAATTATTGTTAATTATCTGCCAGTAAGCTCAAAACACTCTCAAAATAATAAGTACAATACAAGGAGGAAGAAAAAGGTGTCATAATCACTGTCATAAGTTAATATAGGTGGAGGAGAAGGTGTTTTAACACTCCTTGTGTGACTTGGAAGCTGTTTCTCGCTATTTTCTTTGGTCACATTCCTTTTCATCTTTTCTTTTTTCCTGCTGCAGGTTTAATAACAATAATAGTGCAATTCAAGAGTTTGATATAATGGAAGGAAGCAGTCACAATGCGCCATGAAAGAGCAGTTCTATTATGTCTATAACTGGTGGGAATGACTGGAGTTGATTAGAGTGCTGGTTTTACAATAATGGTTTCAGTCCAAAACCTCAGTGAGGTTTTTCTCACTCTACAGTACCAGTCAAAAGTTTGGACACATTCTCCCATTCATTTGAGTGAGAAAGTAATTTTCAGGTAATTTTCTCAGATACAGGGACAACAGAAAGTCAATTTCACTGACCTGAGAGGAGGCCTAATTAGTGCTTTTAACGACTGTGTTTTCTCCAAAATGTCAACATTGTGCTAAGTCCAGTACATTAGTACATCTTCATGATTAAAGACCAGAAGCACTGAGGTGGCACTCACCAAAATGTCAAAATATTTATTTTCTTCAAGGCTTGATAAAAAATTGCATGATGGGAATAAGACTACATACATACAGTTTAGGTGCAGGCCAGTATTTCACAGAATTCTACTGATGACTTCTGAAGGGTACACAACATTACTGTGGTGCTTCTCCCGGCTTTTGATCCCAAATTTAGGAAAGTATGTAACAACCTTTTTGTTTTACCAAATAAGTTGTGATGTCACAAATCATGCTTGTATGTACATTTCTTAAACTGAGATTTAAGGTTAGCACAGAGAAACTTTCCCTTTCTCGTGTCAAACTCAAAACACATTTCTGAGTGGAGGGCACCTTTATAATTATCTATAGGAAAGAGTTGTTGGCTGTTTTAAATAAACTGTCTGGAATAATGACTTAAGAAATCCAATGGCTTTCTCAAAAGGATACAATAGAGTAATTTTTTTAGGGAACAGAAGATCTAAAGGCTGTTTAATTAACACATTTAAACTTCTGACTATTTAAAATGTGATGATGTAGCAAATTGCTAGGTTATTTTTTAAAATTTTGATTGGATTAGATTTATTAATACATCAATAAACCTTCAGAAAAAAAACAAGATTTGACGCTCTTTTAAATGCTTGTGTTAATAAACATTTTTTCTCGCATTGATTCACCTTTTTACATTCAGTTCAGTTCAATCCAAACCTGCAGCCAGTGCCCATCCTGTCAGGCAAAACTAGAGCTAGAGCTTAATATTAATGTGTTCACATGACACCGAGGTGTGTGTGCACGCGCGCTCCAGCTCACAAACCCATTCAATTTATTGTCTTGTAGATCAAACCTTATCATCACACTCTGACTCGTGCACAATCAGTTATTATTTTTGTTCATTTTTCACTTTTCACAATTTTATTATGTTATCACACATAGTGGATACAGTTTTCTTCTGCGTATTTACAACAATCATTATATTTTCATACACTTTGTTGTCATACTTTTGATTTTGGCGATTTTAGCTTGAAAAACATGACCTGTAACTGAATTCCCGAGTGATGAAGTGTTGTTTGCTTCCATGACTGTCTTCTAAAAACAAGTATTAGACACTGATTATATTATTCACTAAGACATTCACAGATAGATGTAAAAAGCGCTCTGAGCTACTTTTCGCCTGTTCAATAATGCGCACACACTAATGTCCAAGTAAATGTCATGCGCAATTACGCACGCAGTCATTTAGATTGTGGACTAGAGAAACATCACTACTAATAGTTATTTAGCAAGCAGTGCCACAAAGGTCATAAAGTAAGCGGGTCCTGTGCTTACAGCTCTAAATCAGCGGACGTGGTTTCTCTATAGACATTAAACACATTACGCAAGCCTTTACAGACAAAAAGCGCGGATGAAAGTCGCATTTATCATGAGCAGAATCTGGTAAATTGTCTTAAAATAATGTCGCTTGTCGTCATTGTGCTTTCTGTCAGCTCTCCTCGTGCCTGCGTGCCTTTGTTGCCGTGCGCCCTCGGTGCGCTTTGGTGACTGTTTGTTGACGCATTTCGCGCTCTTTCGACTCATTCACAACCATCCCCAAACACTAACCCCTGTGTATCAAACCCCTCAGTTTGTCCCTGAACTCCTTCCTCATGAGGCAGTAAATAAGGGGGTTCAGGCAGCTGTTGGTGTGCGCCAGACATACGGTTAGTGGGAACACATACGTGTGGACTAGGTAGTACGCTCTGTCCCAGTTGGCAACATTCAGTTTGACCAGCACACTCCACAGAGTGATGGCATGGTTTGGCATCCAGCAAAGAAAGAAGGACAGCACGACGATGGTGATAGATTTTGTAACTTGCGATCTCCGTTTGGGATTGCTTGTTTTCATACTCCGATTGCGGATGAAACGCAGCAGCATAATGTAGCTGATGGACACGATGGACATTGGCAATACGAAGCCAACAAGTATTTTCTGTATGTGATAAACTGCTAACCAGTACTGTCCACCAGGAAACCTCAGCAAACAGAGTTTTTCTCCGGTTACGTTGCTGACAGTTGAGAAGATCGACGTTGGCGCAGTCGCCAGAGTCGCCAGTGTCCAAATGATTGCGCAGATCCATTTGGTGGAACAAGACTTGTGCGCGGTTCTGTTGTTCAGAGCAGTTGCGACTGACCAGTAGCGGGTCACACTCATGGCAGTGAGAAAAAAGACGCTGGCGTACATGTTCATCACGGTGACCGAGAGGATGATTTTGCACATGGCGTCTCCAAACGGCCAGCTGAAGTCCAGCACGGTGTCCACAGCCCAGAAGGGCAAAGTGAGCACGAACTGGAGGTCCGTCACTGCCAAGTTAAGCACGAAAAAGTTTATTCTGGACTTCTTCCTCTCTTGTTTGACCCAGATGAAGAAGATGACCAGAAGGTTCCCCATCAGACCCGCAGCACAGACAATAGAATAAACAAGACAAATGAAGAATCTCAAGACCGGGCTCCCGTCCGCGGTCACGTCGATGTCCTCCAGGTTGCTGAAGCGGTCCAGCTCGCTCACGGACCCGTTCAACCAGAAGCTCTCATTGTCTTCATTCATGTTATAAGCTTACACTCTTAACAATAATAGGCTAGATAGATAATCAGGATGCCAGTGAGGTAGAAAGACGCATTTCTGTCCAAATAAGACTCAAGCTTGGAGTGCCACATTAATGATAAGAACAAGATGCCATCCCAACTCCTCTGTCTGTATCCTCCCCACCCTCCTGTGCTATCATCCCTCCCTCCTCCTCTCCTCTCCTCTCCTCTCCTCTCCTCTGCCCCTCCAAGACGCACCATCATCCAACATCACTGTTCTCAGCTCTGAGAGTATGAGAGGAATGCTTCACCCTCTCGGGGGGTGTGTTGAGGTGTTTAATGGCGAACACAATAGCTTTGATGCGTCCATCAGTCTTGTGTGTAACGGGGGCTCCACGGCGCGTCATGCCACGATAAAGCTTCCCTGTCAGCTTCCCAACATCTAATTAATAATGTCAAATGTTTATATTGAGTATAGACAGTGTCAACTTGGGAAGGCACCGGGTAGAGTTGACAAAGCGTGCGTAATTGGTTTTGTAGCATCACAGCAGGAGAAAAAAAAAAACGACTCTTTGCTGCCACCAAGTGTTCAAATTTAAGTATAACAGGCTCTGCAACTGTAACATCCCGCTATAAACACCAAAAAATCTCTTAAAAGAAGGGAAAACACACACACACACACACACACACACACAGAAGTAACAGAATGCATTTTATTACATCTAAACTTTTCTACATAAACAGGTAACATTCAATAAGTAAACAATTTTTTCCAATGCAGGTAATAAATATTTTTTTTCACTTGGTATATTTGTACAAACTGACAAGGGTCCACTGTACACCGTCTTCTCCTTGCCCTCCTTGAAAAGCCTTTTATGATTTTCTCGGATTGGAGCCGTGAAACAGAACCTGTGAATGTTTTAAGGCAGTGAGTGCAGATGTCGACTCGAGTCTGACTTTGCGATTATTATTTCAGTTGTTTGAGACTCTTTATTGGCCACAGTCCTTTTTTTTTTTTTAATAGTACAGCTTTCATTTTCTAAAAAATATATAAATTAATTTATTCTCTCAGCTCTGAATTGACACACAAAAAGCATACAAACGGACATCAAACACCCACGTTTGGATCTGAATTTTCAGTTTTCCATACAGACATAATATACACATTGTTGACTTTTCCCTTTTATTTCAGGTGAGACATCATGACAACCAGAGAGTTGAGTTGCTTGTCGAAGTTGTCTGTGAGAACACTGCTAATAGTAACTACTGCTAATAGTGGCCTTATTCCATTCATTTGACTCTGTGCAGACGCTGGCTTTGGCTCAGTGTCCTCTCACAGAGCTTGAATCGTGCAACACACAAGCTGCTGCAAAAATCCTGTAAATATAGTACGTGTGTGTTCACGCCTGTGTGTGTGACCGAAGGAGAGAGTTTGAGATGGCGACTGCCCTGTGCTTATCCATCCCTGCATGCAATCTGACATTTTGTTAGAGAATGAGAGTGAAAGAAAGAAAACACAGCTCAATAATAACTGCTTCCCCTTTACAAAACTAACAATTGTGAAGCACAGTATGCTGCTGTGGACACTTGACATTATGAAACAGGTTGGTGGGGAGGATCTGACTTTTTTTTTCGGTCATCCCATGTAGACACCAGTATGTAGAGCACTTCAACAGAAACACATTCAACACGGTCTGCTCTCACTTCATCTGTGATCGACACAAACACACACACACACACGTGTGTAATCTGATGCACTGTCTCGTGACACTCGTGAGGAAAGAATAAGTTTAAATAAATTAAATCGTGATCAAAATGTATTAATTAACTGTGACCACCTAGTCAAGTATCCAAATACATGTGATTAATATTCAAACTAACATGATGTGGAAACTAAAGGATTCATCAGTACAGCAAGTCAACACTTTATAATGAGGGTGCAAAACACATGTTTCACTAATGCGTGACTGAGGTTGATTTAATGCAGGATGTATCAGGAATTCCTGTTGTTCACTATTAAGAGATGTGCAAGTCTGGAGCTGCGATGATTAGTCGATCGACAGAAAATTAATCGCAAACTGTTTTGATGATCGATAAATCATTTTGAGTCATTTTTTAAAGAAATTCTCTGGTTCCAGCTTCTCAAATGTGAATATTTTCTGGTCTCTTTAGCAAACTGAATATCTTTGGTTTGTGGACTGTTGGTCGGGACAAAACAAGACATTTTAGGTTGCTGGGCTTTAAGAAACAGTGATCGACATTTTTCACCATTGTCTGACATTTTATGGACCGAACTAGTTGATTAATTGAGAAAATAATCGACTAATTATTCAATAATGAAAATATTGTTAGTTTCCCTATTCCTTATTAAAGTCACCATGAGTTTAAGTAATTACTTTAAGCTTAATGGATCAATTAAAGAAGAATTAACTCATGTGTTCTTCATACATTCACTTCTCTGAAAACAGAACAGCACCTGTTCTCAGAAATATCCAAGAAATACTGCAGTGTTTCACTCTGATATTGTGATGTACTTTGAGACATATTTTGTGTCATTTGTTTTATGTTGTTTGTCTGTACTCGTTGTTGCTGCCTACCTTGGCCAATCAATGAGGTTTTCCTGGTTAAATGGAAGTTAATAAAATGCTGCATCAACCAACAGTCATAGTTTAAGTCTCATTTATAAGCTTGAGGGTGGAGAGTTTTTAAAGGCTTTTCTCAGTTTCTTACGATGATTGATTTGTTTCTATATGAACACACTATTTTCTGCCAAAGTTAGAACAGTTTTTGTAATTTCACATTTAAGATTTCTGTGTTATTTCTTATCTTTATCTTCTCACTGGTTTGAAGTGGGAGCGAGATGGGTATAACATGACAACAAGGGTCCCTGACTGGAATTGAACCGGACACGTTGCAGTTGTATTGTACACGTAGTAACCATTTAGCTATCGGGTTGCCCCATTTTTATCATTTTAATTACTTGTTCTTGTTGAAAGAAGTGAAGTGTAGCACAGAAGAGAACTAAAAACCAAAAACATCTAGTAGGTGCCATCTAGTAGGTTAAGAAAAGAGTTTAAATTGTTATAAAGTAAGAAAAAAAACTGGGTATAAATGTTGTGTCAGGAATATGATCGACTCAACATTACTTGAGATTTGTCAGAGTTGAGTTCCTGTTGATGCTGCAACATGTAAAAGGTATTGTTGTTCTTTCAGAGGGGCTGATTAAACGTGGGGTTAGAAACGCTCTTTTCTATGGTGGCATATAAAAACATGTCTGACTGTTCCTGATGCCGTCTGTATGTGCTTGTGTGTAACTGGTTGTTTTTTGTCTGTGTGTCTTATTTCTGTTCTATTTCTTTTGCTCGGGTCTCTCTTGCAAAGGAAATCTTTATCTGAATGAGATTATCTGATTAAATAAAGGTTATAATATAATTAAAAATAAATGTAGTAAGGCACTGTGAGTTCATTATTAATTGATGATCCATTAAGAGTTTACAAATCACTCTAAATCACAGTGACTAAATAATTTCTTAACAGTGAGCACGACACAACCACTGCATTAATTAATGCATGAAATCATCAGTTATACATTACGTAAGCATGTGTTTTGTACCCTTATTATAAAGTCAGCTCCCAAGAAAATATTTACATATTTTCATGATCAATTAACTGGACAGTACCTTGTGAGAAAACGCGCTGCTGGCAAAGAAAATAAAAATGCATATTAAATAAAATCATAACAGCTCCCGAGTGACAGTGACTCACACGTTCACCCACAGAGGTCAAACTATTTGTAAAAATATAATATATAATAGAAATAAGAATACAAAATAAATAAAATACTGGACAACACAGGAAATAAACAAGACTTGTTCCGGCAAATGATTGAGTCACTTTGAGAGCCGGTGGTTGGTTCCCATGAGAAGAACAGGGAATAAAGTTAAAGATGCAAAGAGAGGGGGAAAGGTGGAGGTCGTTTTGGGTTGTCTACAGTCTCCCAGTTACTTGAAGGATAGGACAGGGGATGTCAGGGGATGGAGGTTGCTGTCAGAAGTGATTATCTCATCATGGTGGGGCTAATTAGGCTTTCAAGTGAGCTGCCTGTCTAGGACATCTGAAGTGGAACATCGAGGAGAGACTGATAAGAGGGGAACTCTGGGAAAGTTTCAAGGACACACAGACCGGAGGAAGGCTGGGCTTGACTGCGCAGGAGAAGTGTCACCGCTAAATGTGACTTGACTACAGTCGATCTGTACGACACGTTAATAACCGAAACGGAAGCAAAGACTAAACGTGTGTCTGCTATCCAAAGTCAGAAAATGTTCAATACATTCATGAGCAAACCCTGCGTTTTCAGTTGAACGGTGACAACATCGAGGTGTCCCGAAATCTTCACCTCGCTTTCAACATTATACACCGACAAGCTTGCAGAGTTTTTTAAGTTCCAGACAGGTCATGTATTTTTAAACCAGCTGGCTTTGTGCCCAGTCTAAGTTGGCAGGTTAAGATCTCCCTCTCTCTCTCTCTCTCTCTCTCTCTCTCTCTCTCTGTGGCACTAAGCAGCCCGCTTACACTAACTATTCAACGCTTTTCCACAAGCCGTGTCCCAAAGATAACTCCCAAGACAAGTCCAGACAGTCAAAGATATCAGTCACAGGTCAAGTCTTCACAAAAAGCTTAGACAGAGAAACAGTTGATGTTTAAGAAAAGGGGACAACGTTTGTGGGTGACCATTTAAGACATTCTTTTGACTCTGAAAATACTTCTCTATTATCCCAAACACGCCGGGAAGCATGCACACAAACAGGCACTAGTTTAAACTTGGTCACTATCCCCAGCAGAGCTGTGGCACATCTCACGGACGCCTGTCTCTTTAAGACAGGCTGCCACACAACAGCTTGACCTTCACGGATATTTGTTGATTCCTTTTGAACAGTCAAGCAAAAAAAAAAAAAAAAAAAAAGAAAAGAAAAGAAAGAAACTGAGAAGACAAGAGCCACTTCTAAGAATAAATACCAGCTGAAACCAAAGAAGAAGAAGAAATAGACACTTCACTGAAAACCCTGTGGCACACAGATTCAACTGCACTCTGATCATCATTGTGATAATTTTCATAGGTACCATATATGTTATTTTTGGCATTGTGCAAAAACAAAAAAAAAAAGACATTATTCCAGCTCTAAACTCTTAATTGGCAAGTATAAATAGCTTGAACCTCCAAAAAAACTCCCCATTTTTCTAAATGCTGTTTACCAACAGAGTCTTTAAAAGGAGTTTGAAATCAAGGAGTGAAAATTAAAAACCAGAAATGGCTAATTTCCAACTACACACTCCCCATAGCAGTAACCTGAAGGTGTACGGGAATGCATATATATATTTATATATATATGTATTGTTTAAATATTATACATAACTTAAAAGCATAATAAAATTATTAGTACATGAATAAACTGTAAATCTGAAAAGTTCTCGACATTGGATAGAGAAATAATACACCATGTATTTAAAAATGAGCTCGAGCAAGAAGAAAGAGAGAAATTAAAAGTTCATATTGGAGAACGGATGCGAAGGAAAATTTAAACAGGATATAGCTAAAAGAGAAGAATAAGATAACCAAGTTGTACATGGCATAACAGGCATATGTATAAGCTTCTGTGGAAAAAAACACCCAACCTCAGTCCTCCACTTAAAAACAGCGATTGAAGCAGCTCACTAGACTGAAAATGTCCCGGTTTAACATACAAAAGTAAAAGAGGAAAATATATTTTGTTCTCTGTACACGGTGTCACTCCTCATTGTCGTAAAAAAGAGCCTTCGTCCTTTGTGTTTTTGCTCAGGTAGCGTCTTTGCTGTTTGTGCCAGGTTGGTACCAGTGTGAGTCATTGATAAAGCCCCATTACGCTCAACAGCTTTCTGATCTGAAGTCAGTACACCAACAC
The DNA here is from genome assembly GCF_963924715.1 of Thunnus thynnus. Taxonomy (NCBI): domain Eukaryota; kingdom Metazoa; phylum Chordata; class Actinopteri; order Scombriformes; family Scombridae; genus Thunnus; species Thunnus thynnus. Next base: position 11,330,613 of record NC_089517.1, read on the forward strand.
AACCTCCACAGCTGACCCCTTTAAGTGATGACTCAGTGCTGTTCTCGGGTCAGTCTATTGAAGGGAACCCCGGGGCCTGTTACCTGCTCACAATGTTAGTGCTCTTCTAGTCATTACAACTCCATAAAACGTTCTGAGTTTGATGACTTGGGGCCAGTCTAGTTTCTGGATCAAACCATTACCCTGCAGTCAAAAAGTTTGTGATTGGGTTCATTACTGGATCGTAGCTGAACCCAACGAGAGTCAGTCCAACGATATAACGTCAGGTATCCCGCCGTAAATAGCTGCCACCGCCGCTTCAGTGCTGCTCCGGCTGGCCACCACCCCGGGGTGTGTGTGTGAGGAGTGTGAGCCCGAGTGCGAGGACGAGGAGTGAGTGTCACGGAGGCTGCTGGATGAAACCAGGCTGCTGCTGCTGCCCGAGTTGCTGGCTCCGTTGGTCGGCGCGGTCAGCGAAGTCGCCGAAGATGCTCCTGACTGGTCGAGGAACAGCTGGGAGGACGCCGAAGAGGAGGAGGTGCTGTAGGGCAGGAAGCGGTTGAGAAGCAGCTCGTGGTCGTCTGAGGCTGAGGCGGCCGCCGCTGCTGCCATCACCATGTTGTAATGCTGAGAGAAGCACAGGAGAAGAGGAAGTGTTAGTCACACGTGAGCTCACATTTAGAAGCTGATAAAGTTACCGGGGATTGTATTCACAAAACTTCCCAACGCTAAAAGTAGCTCCTGACTGCCTGAGCTAAGAGAAACTCCATGTTTATGGTCTGAGAGAGTGATTCATGAAACATAGCATTCAAATCACTCAGCTGCTGCAGGTAGTGAGCCTCGTCATGTCAGATATCGAGATGGTGGGCGACTTAATAAGAATCCACTCAGCTCACCAATAAATTGAAACAATCAAATAACTGAACAATAACATCTATCTATCTAATTTCTTCCTTTGCTTCTGTGTATAAATGAATATTTTCCTTCACAAACCTGTCACATGTCGCCCAGTCACTGCAAACAATAAGTTCTTAGCGCCTCTTTTCGTAGCTCAGGAGTTCCCTTAGTTCTTCAATAAAAGTTGCTCTCAGCAGATTTGTGAACAGGTCTCAAGAGGAAACTTTTAGCTACAAACTTTTTTGCGCCATTTGGTATCTAAGATAAGATCTTCATGAATTTGGCAGCAGCAGTCAGGCTGTTTTAACTCCTGGCAGCATCAAAGATGACACTGCAGAACAATTTAAACATCTCACCTTGAGATAAGCTATTTAAAAGATTACATATTTTGGGGCTTAACCTTTAACTTTTTTCATATTGGCAAGAAATTGCTAAAGAAATAAGGAAAAGTTTTGGAATAGAAGTTGATTGCTCTTTGTCACTTTATACCTGAGCAAAATCCCAGACAAACTCATAGCTCAGGATGAATATCTTTATAAAACACTTTTGGCTGTAAGCAAGTGAGCCATCACACGGACCTTTACCTTAAGACTACTATACTATATGATGAATATGTAAAATACTGGAAAGAATGTAATACACACCCTATATGTACCTATAAGATATATATATAAGATATCAACCCATCCTTTTTGTCTGATAATACTATTAAAAATAAAGTTGCAGAAAATAAGAGATATCCACCTCCGATATCTGCCTCCACCCCTCAGTGTGGCTCACTGCATTGAAAAATGACATTTAAAAAATTCAACAGCAACGTCTTTCCAGCAGCAATGTCCCAGTTAATCAACAGAAAACACTGCCTACAGTCTTCATAGGGACCATTTCTCTGGCTGAAAGAAGTTCCACAAAAAAAAAAAAAAAAAAAAAAAAGAACGGTGAGGTCTGTGGATTATGTTATTTATCAACAGGGGTATTGGTTCTGAAAAATAAAGCTGCCTTTGAATTTTTTTAATGCAATTCTGCAATGCTAAACCTTAATTGTACTGGTGTGGCAGCAGAATCAGAGACTGATATTTCAGACCTCACACTGTGAGAAAGTGAGTAAATATATGTTTTTTTAATTTCTGAGGACAAACCTTTAAATTATATAAATGTTAAATGACAGAACAGAGCTGAATGACAGAGGAGGATATCAGAAATCAGGAGATGTCTTTTGTTCGACTGCCTCAGCGGATTCAACCCGCCAGTAACCGGGGGGCAACAACCACCATTTGTCAAACGTCTCGCTCTCATGTCTCCTTAAATAGCCCAGAGAGACAGAAACAGCCAGGGAGGATGACATTTAGTACTCACAAGTAGAAATCGAAACAGGTACACTATGTACCAGCAGGTTGTGTGACATTTTATGGGTAATTGCACCAATTACCATGTTTCAAATATGTTTTTTAAATTTGTAAGTGGTTGACTCTGCATGAGGGAAGTGTTATGTTTACTGCAGAGATGGTATTTTGTATGTAGGAACACTAAGGCTCAGGGCATTTGCTTTGTTTTTTGGTAACCACAGGAGGGATTCTGTTGAAGCACAGAGTTGGAGCACCTAAATTATTATAAAACGAACCATCATTACGCTCTCCTTTCCAGTTTCACCAGTGGCACCTCAGCAGACAATGACTGTAACATGTTCAAAGCGTCCGACTGACACGCCAACTGTCATGAAGAAGTGATTCACAGCTGGTAAAATCAGCATCTTCAAGCTTTTCTCCACACAACTTGACAGACTGTTGTACGTACCTGATGATTGTCGCCTTGAAGAAAAGAGAAGAAGTTCAACTCTGGAAATCAAGGACAAGCAGAGTAAATGGTGAATATCGACGAAAATCAGTATGAGAGATGAAAAAATATTGATCACCATTCCCCAAATCTCGAGCTGATTTTGTCCCAGTTAACAGTGAACAACCCAAAGTTATTCCAATATTTACTATTGGTGAAGACTAAAGAAACCAGAAATTATTCATTTGTATTGTATTATATTAATTTGGGAGGCTGGAACCAAAGAATTTTAGCATTTTTTTCTCTTGAAAAATGACTGAAAACAATAGTTGTCCATTAATTTTCTGTCTATCAACTAATTGATCAAATGACTAAGCACCACAACTCTAGTTAGTTGTCATTCTAAGAGTAGTTTTGAACTCTTTTCCTATCAAATTCCCTCCTGAAGTTCAATAATAATTTAGGAAAAGACTTTTTCCTTAATGTATGGCAATATTACGTTTGGTTTATTTGCTTGTTCTTTGTGAAGCTATGTGTCAGGATTTTTATGGCTCCACAATTACACCGAATACCACTTAAAGCTACAGTATATGTGCTTTTTCTTATATTTTTTAGTTGAAAAATGCTCCAGAGCATATCTTAATGTGGGACAGTTGTTGTCAAAGGCTTGTGTGACCCCTGACTCATATTGGATATTCCTTTATCAAGTTTTTAAGTGAGTATTGCCCTTCTACATGACCAATCAATGTGTGAATACACTTCTGGTCTACTATTCCTCCTCTTGCTAACAAGCATCCTGCAATTGAAGAGCTCCGTTACTTCCAGTCCCCGGGGAGAAATCAGTACATGGCACCATCATGAGGATGCAGGTATTGCATATTGTGGCTTTAATTTACACTAAAATGTGGGGATTCAGCCACACAGTCACAAGATGTACAGATGGACCCACTAGATGAAGGATGAATGGAAAAACAAGTACAGTCGGGTTTAAAAAGATGTTTTACAGTATGTGTTTGAATGTCTCGCTACCTCCAATTTGTTGTTCCAAGTGATGAACTCGCTGCCATGAATATTCCCAAATCACCTTGTGTCTGTGTGTGTTTGTCATTACCTGACAGGTCATTGGGGGTGTGGTAGTAGGGTCTATAGTCCTGGATAAGTGGGGGGACAGGAGGGATGTAGCTGGTGTCCACAGCTGGCATGCTGGGAGTACGGCTCACAGGAGAGGCCTGGTGGTGCAGGTTCAGCACTCTGAGGGCAGAAAACAGAGGAAGAGGTTTATCAAGTAGCCTCTTCATTTATAATTAAGCTTTTATTTCGTGTCATATTTAAGAGGTAAGTCACAGAGCGAGCCGTCTCCTCCACTGAGCTTGAAACACAAACCTTTGAACAATAACAGTGACAGAATTCGTTAACCTCTTCCACTCCCACCACCCCACCATAGACCCATTTTTTCTGGGGGAACAGGGGATGTTTAGGGGGAGATAGCAGATCAACAGTATATCCAACATAGAAGTGGTACGCATCATCTGAAAGATGGGAGCCTGAAGATTAATTTGAGATGCAGTTCAGCACCATGTGTCAAGTTTTTCTAGTAATAAATCTGTAATGAACATTGTGTTTTTGTTAGACGCCTATTCAAATTTGAAATGTTTAGAGTGTATAAAGGGTTAGAACATTATGATGGAAGTATATGATGGCCATTCCCATGCTCAATTATGTCTCATAAGTTGAGAAAATGTAACCATTTTTGACCACTCAAGAATTGATAAAAATGGTCAAAAATCCCTCCAAAATACCACATTAAAACACCAAGACCATCAGGAACACCATAGAGAAATTCATGCTGTGATTTGGCAGCAAAAGCTTTTGACATTTGGAGATTTCTGTAAGAATTGCATTTTTCGGTGATTGGATGGCACTTCTGTTCTGGAAATTGGAAATCAGAAACCCCCTTATTGTCAATATACTTAGAAAAGCCAGACACCCTCTGAATGCTCTAGGTCTCTAGTTTGTAGTTGTAAAGTTTCATGAGGTTGTGATTATCCTAGAGGTCACAATAGGTCATTTTATACAGTGAGGTCAAGTTTAAAAAAAAATGGTCTCACTATGCCGAAATCCACAAGAATCTCAGCTTTCCAGTCATACCAAATTTATGCAATTCCTAGACTGTTTAGGGACCCCAGTATGCAGAAATATTCAAATACACAATTTTTAGAATATAGACAAATAACACATTTATACTGCATGCAAAAAACTGCAAGGTTTTTGCTCCAAACTAAATGGGATTCGCATAAAGTGGGCATGTCTGTAAAGGGGAGACTCATGGGTGCCCATAGATCCCATTTTCAGATATCTTGAGGTGAGAGGTGAGGCTTTAAAACTGAGCCCTCTATAGCCTCTGAAAGACAGTAATGTCACCCGCGGACACCAGCATCCTCAAGGAGTGGAAGAGGTTAAAGTCAAATGAAGCAGCAGCAGTTTCTTCACAGATGAACAAAATTAATTTGACAGAAAATGCAGCCATTAAAGTTTCAGAAGGCCTGGATTCAAATCTTTAATAAGATATACTTGTTAGCTCAGAGATAATGAATCTTTCCTGATCCTAAGAGGTTTGTAAGTGACTTCTAATTTGATATTTTATATACATGTGGAAGTACGACTGGCAGAACTTTAATCCTCTGTTTATGATGCTCAGGTGCAGAAAGGCAAACAGATTTAGTCTTTTTCTTTTGGAAAAGTCACCCATTTCTAGATCTGTACATCAATTTTAACTTTCAGAAAGGAGTTAAGACACAAACGTTTCTCAGTCCGCTCTCTCGGCCGTCTACATTGAGTGCAGTTCATGAAAAATGATGAAAGATACTTGTGTATTCAAGTGTAACACTCATGAATCATTTAACATCTAGACACTTAACCACCATCCATGCCAGCAACTAAAATGAGCCTCATTTCCACATTTAATGAAATACAAACTGTGAGTGGAGAAGAAATCACAATCACAGGTGTGTGTCTGACCCTTTGTTGATGACGGGTGGCGAGGTCGGGGACATTGAGGGACACGCTCTTTTGGCTGGAGGAGGCAGCGGCGGCGGAGGCGGCGAGTCCTGTTCTTCGTCTTCTGAGGAGCTGTCCAGTGTCAAGTCGATCACCTCCACTTTGTTGCTGCCATCGCTGCCGCTGTGGCTGGACGACGAGGAGCTCCGCTGATCCGAGCCTGCGGACGTCCGACATGAACCTGGAGAAGCAGCAGCGACAGGCTGGTTTATGTGGTTTTACGTTTTTTTTTGTTTTTTTTTTAAACTGCACCATATAAAACAAAGACACACAAATGCAAATAATGTGTAAACACACACATTTGTCCCGCTCTCATATGAAATAAAGTGTGTTTGTTACTATGGAGAAGGCAGTTTACTCAGTGGTATTATGATTGATGCTTCACCAAATTAAAACTGACAAAGCATAAACAAAGCAGAGAGGGGATGTAAATGCACATTCTCTCTTCTTACCATGTCTCTTTCATCCTTGTTTAATTACTTCCAGCCTCCTCTCACACTGCCTTTTTTGTAAAAGAAACCTCTCTGTTCCTCACCCCCCCGTCCTCCCCCCCGGTCCCCATTCACTCCTCATGCCCCGTCTCACCGTCCAGTCCGTTGTTATAAGAAGCAGAAGAGACCTCCTGCACTTCTTTCTTAGACCTCATGGGGGCCCAGCTGCCATCCTCCTTGAACTGGATCTCATCACAGTCCATGCAGCTGTTCAGGATCTCCACAAAAAGCCTGGGTGGATAACATATACAAAGGAAACAAACAACTTTTAACAAAAGGTTGAGCACAGTGGAAAAGACAATAACAAGAAGAATAAGTTCTAAGAGACAATCAAGCTACTCTGCTAACATTGTGGTCTAAAGGTCTTAAAAACCTCAAGGAGTTAGAGGAGTACTGCACTGAATCTTTTGAGTATAAAGTACTTCACTGCCTGTTGTCTTAAAAGTCAAAAGTCGAATCTCACATCGGTCTAAACACAGCTCACGTTCCCTATTAGTGAAACAATCAAACACTGTTTTCTGTTTCTGAACGATAGGAAAAGCTGATACAGAAGGATCAAAAAGCAAAATTGCTATGAATGCTTGGGCGCCACAAACCAGTTATTCCTTAGGTGAGTTTTCTGAACGGTCCTGCTTAAAATCCCCAAAGTCAGAGGGTGTGAGTGTTTGATGCATTTTTAAATGACCCAGAGGTACTGCTGTGAATCCAAGCTGACTACAGCTTTTGTACTCCATGAAGCAGCCAACTACAGCTACAATTTCAGAGACACCTCACAAGCCTACAGGCGGTGAATACTTGATAAAGGGCTGGAAAAAAACGTAAAAAACTATAAAATGTCAGAATATAGTGAAAATGCCCAGTGCCTAATTTCCCAGAGTCAAAGGTTACATCTTTAAAAGTCTTATGTTGTCAAGACATCAAGTTTACTATAATGTATGACAATGAAAAGCATTCAATCATCACATGAGACACTAAATCCAGCAAACTTACTTGAAATTTGCTTAAAAAAATTACAAAATGTTTATTCAATTATCAAAATGGTTCTCTATTAATTTTCTGTGAATTGACAAATCCATTAATTGACTAACAGTTATAGCGCTGATTTGATACTCAAACTGGCTATTTGGAGAAGTACTCCTTCAAAAAAATCGGTTACACATGAGATTCAAAGTGTTTGTGTAAAACTGTTGAATTTGAGATAAATGACATCAGTGATGCTCTGAATATTAATTACAAGGAACTGGTTGCTCAGGTTTTAATGTCTCCTGTCAAAACAACATTTTTACGGTTGGATGGATGGGGACAGTAAATGTGCCAGTAGCGGTCGTTAAAAGTTAAACGTTTTGGTAGTAGTCGTTAAAAGTGAAAGACAGGCGCCTGACAGAACCTCTAAAGCTCTTTAATTAACACGTTATATAACTTGTTTGTTTTGTTTAATCTGTACAGAAATCTCAGTGTAAAAACCCACATGTTGTGTTTCTACATGAGGTTTCAGCCGGGCTCAGTGACTCTCTGGTGTCTTGGTGTTACCATGAGGTTGCCTAGAAACCTGCAATGTTTCCCAAAATGTCCAACTATTCCTTTAAAGATTTTCCTTTTTAGTTAAGACAAGGGTCACTTTTAATTAAGGAGTGCATTAGCTGAATTTGGAGAAAAAAAAATCCCAACTCAATATCCAGCTTTTTTCTGGTGCTTTCAACTGCTGAGCAAACTCCATTCATTGAGGAAGACTCAGAGATGCTGTTGAAAGCTCTGTGAATAGGTAGTAAGTGGACCATGAGTTGAGATTCCCTTTTCTCAAACCGTTTCCAGCGCCGAGAACCATCTTTCACATTTACTTATTTCACTGATTTGGTCTTTTCTGGTTGGAAGGCGTAGCAGCTCAGCAACATTTAGGTTAAATCTTCTGTTCAGTTTGAACGTTCTTTGTATTCACTCCTGACAAACATCTCATCTGCATGATGGGATGACGGGGGGTTGGGTGACTTACCCGTCGATGATGAGGTGTTCGTAGGGGGCCTTCTTGTCACAGACAGGACACACCCAGGTGGGTTTCTTCTCGTTCATTTGGATGTAAAGTGTGGCGTCAAAGCACTGCAGATGGGAGCATGTCAGCGCCCGGCATGGGATCATCAGCCGCATCTTCCCCAGCTGCACAGTGTACACACACACACACACACACACATACACATAGTCAGGGCATAAAGAGGACACACACAGCAGGGACGGAGGGTATACGGGATGCATAAATGTCATAAACATGCCAAAACCCAGATGGAAAAGGTGTGCGATAGGGGTGCACGAAGACAGTTTGACAGGTGGATCATGCAAACAACCAGAAGTTAAGGGCATGAAAGCATGTTGGGACATAAACACAACGGATATGTCTTTGCATGACTGAATCACTAAACTTTGCTTTAACATTGATAAAGAGGAGGGAACATGTTTACCGGGCAGAGCAGCGACACTCGAAGGCTGGTCGTGGCTATTTCACTGTCTGGGTCTGCTGTTAGCTTCTCTTTGACTGTAGGTGAGAGGTAAAACACACACACACACACACACACACACACACACACACACACACACACACACACACACACTTGAGTGACTGAGAACTAAACAGCAGGACCTCTTCTTACAATTACGCTCAATCTCTTATTTCAGACTGAAACTCCTTTACTACTTTTAAATCAAGGTCACAAATGCAGAAGAATTCTGTAAATGTATTCAAGAGCAAATCGTGCAGCGTTGAGCTGACTGAGCCCTTCTGCATCCTTTTCTATCACTTTCCATACAGTAAGATATACATGTAAACAAATATATACAATTTTATGATTGAAAATGGTGCCTTATCTGAAATGGGGAACAATGTGGCCATCTGACTATGGATGTGAGTGAAGCAGCTGATGTAAAGCTTCCTCACTTAACAGAGCCTTGAGCCTTATAAGACAGTATTCTTTATTATTTTATCAGACAGACAACATATCACCAGCATATACTTAAAATCATGTATCTTATACTCATATTGCACAACACTGTCCATATAAAACCATATATTGGCCAGTTAATATCACAGTTGGATTTATATGGCCATAAACTCACTGAGAAGTTATTCTTGTGGTAAAAATGAGTAGGGATGCACCAATCTGACTTTCCCCAAATTTAAAATCTGTATAGATGACTGTGTGAAACTCACTGGGGTCATTCTCATTTAAAATAACATTGTTGTCTATTGTTGTATGTCTTGTGTATGTTTAGATAACATTAAGCAAGTTGTGGTGCTAAGACTTATGGAAGCCCATTTCCGCCAATGTGATGAAAAAAAAAAAGATCCTGCAAGTCATTATAATGAGAAACTTCCTTGAAATTATGACTTAGTATCTCAAAAGAATGATCTAGTGGCATAATGCCTGTAGATGGCGTTGTTCAGTCATTTTCAAGCTAATTCATGAACTGAAAAATGTAACAAATAGGTGGAAGATGAAATAAGAATGAATCATAGTCTTTATAAGTAAGTCATTATTTCAAGAAAGTTTCTCATTATGATGACTTACAGGATCTTTTTTCTTTCATCACATTGGTAGAAATGGGCTTCCATAAAGACTGACTTTACAATTACAGGTTATATTGGAAACACTGAATTTTGCACTGAAATTGTCACAGAAACTGTATTTAATGAGGATGTGTACCCCCCCTCCACTTAATAAGGATAACATCGGGCCTCATAACGATTTGACAGTCCAGACAGGTGCATCCCTACAAAAGAGGTTCAGAGTCCTTACTGAGTGCTCTGGAGTGGTCTGGGTTTCTGATGCCTTTGGCCCGTAGTCTCTGTAACAGCACTGTGGACGACTGCTGCTTCACCAGGTACACCGCCATGGAGTAACTCTGTGGATACACACGTACGCAACAACATAATTATGTGTAAGGTAATACGTCATAAACCCCACATGGAGACAGTTTTTGCTTGTCAGGTGACCAGTGACAGAAAGGTCCTTCAAAAGTTTTGCTCAAGGACACTTATGCAGGCTAGATGCTCGACAGCAGAGTCTCTCTAACCTAAAATCCACCTGCTGCCCTGAGACTGTGTGTAAGGAGGAACAGACGGCAGGAACAACCTGTGAGTTGCACACTGACAGTTGAGCCCGGTGTGTATTTCCTTTGAAAGATGGTTCCTCTACTGCCATCTATTGTGTCTGCAGAACAACATCAAACTCCGACCTTCTCCATATACTGTAATACCCTCTTCCCACCAACTGGAACCTGGTGCTGGTGCAGGTTTGCAGCTGGTTCAACTGGCAAAACCTTCTAAGAACTGGATTTCTTTTCCACGAGCTAGAAAGTCAAGTCATTATGTAACTGTACATGCCTCTGGTTTCCTAGCAACGCTAATGCCAACTTTATTTTATTGAATAATATTTTTAAATTAATTTCTGAATATTTTAAACTAAAATTCTGGCCTAATCTTACGCATTGCACCTTTAAAAAATAAATATATTTAACAATTTGTCAATTATCATCAAACATTGAGGAATTAAGACGCCCTTTATTGGAAGTTGTAACAGTGTTCAGTTCTTACCCTTCCAATCTCAGCGGTCCACGACACCACAATGGTATTGGGGACTGTGGTGGACAATCTGACCAGTGAGGTAATGTTGATGGGCCGGCTGGGCCGCTTGGGCTCTACGCCGTTTTTGGTTGGAGGAAGATAACCCTAGAGAAGATATTAGAAGAGGAAAGAAAATAATCAGCATTTTTGTTGTGAATATTCAGAAGTTCCTCATCAAGATATGTTGGAAAATATGTTCAATGCTAATAGGATGGACAAGGCAGAATACAGCTACATAAATAATATTAGCTGGTTGTTTAATTCAGCGTTTCTCACCGGCAGGTTACATGGCTTCCCGTTGACTTTCACACACAGATTGGGTGGGAAATGGTCTTCCTGAGGACAGCTTGTCTCTGACAGGCAAAACCGCAACTGAACTTGAACTGAGAAGTCGCATTTGGTCCCCGAGATGTCCCTTTGAGCACAGAAACAGATTTATAACCACACATCTGCAGAAACCGTGCACATGTATGAATAATTTACATCTAATTCAGAATCCTGCGTTGACAGAGTGGCTTCGCAGGTGTTCAGTTTCTTCTTACATTGAGCTGCTGATCTGCTGGACTTGCTGTGGCGTTAATGCAAAGGCGAAACACGTCTCCTGAAACCGCTGGCTGTTGTCTGAAGCTGCAGACATAGAGATAAAGGAGAGACAAATTTAATAACAGGGGAACCTACACATCAGAACAAGAGGGAATAATTAAACTATGATTATGTCAGCTATTTCTGAAATATATATATATATATATTGAGCTAACCCCTGCAAGCAAGAACACAGCAAGAAGTGTGAGGAAGTATGCGTACATCAGTGTATCAGTGGGTTGTCACTGACATTAAAAGCAGTATTCAGTAAACCTTGTATACATGAAGAGACTGGAAGTCGAAACCAGACCACCTCAGGCAGAGGTGAACACAGGAAGGTGTGTAGCAGTGTGTGTGTGTGTGTGAGAGTGTGTGTGTGTGTGTGTGTGTGTGTGTGTGTGTGAGTGCGCTCTATTTTTAGGCCGACCCACAGGTGCTGGAAATAACTGGTGCTACTAGCACAGCCTCCATTAAAGAGGCAGCAGGTTCTGAAAGGCTTGCAAAATTCGTATTTGTTAGAGCAGGGTTAGCATGACCCAAGAAGCAAGAGTGGTTCAAACCTAACTCTGTTTTATATTTGTATTTAAGGGACTAGTTCAACATTTTGGGAAAATAGCAAATTCACTAAGATTTAGATGAGAAAATAGATGCCACTCTTACATGTGTGTTAAAGATGAATATGCAAATAGTTTTAATTTCCAGAGTTGAACTGCTAGACACACAAGATGTCTCCTACTTCACTGTAAAGTCCGTTCTCAGTATTTGTGCACTGGAGGCTTCAAGTTTCCACATCACACTTACTGTATGCAAGCTGCATACTGGACCATGATTGGCTCCAAACTAGTTGTGATGTCACGAAATCCTGCTGGTATGTAGACGTATTAAACTCTAAGATTTTGAGGTGAGCAGAGAAACTTTGCCACTTTCAGCAGATGAATGTGAAACAAACAAACAAACAAACTCTGCAAATACATCATTCTGCACAGCGGTGAAGCCAGAGCCAGGAAGCCACTGTGTGAGCCAATAGTGAACCTTCACGCTCAACAGTTTCAGTTTTTTTAGACCCTACAATGTACAATTTATTACAGCTCTCTTCTTTTACCTTGTAGCCTACTTTTCAAAGCAAGCATTATGTAGGAGTGATTCTGTTCTGTTATGTGCAAATATAATGAAAATAAAGTTGAATTGAATTCAAATCTGCCATTCAGTGTGGTTCTAAAAATTGAGAAAAGAAACTTTAAAAGACCTTCTTTAAAAGGTCGCTTAAGTGCTATAATGCTACAAATGAGCTAAACAGCAGAGAAAAGCAGAACATGTTCAGTCTGGAATCTGCTAAAGACCTAAAGACAATCCAGAAAGAAATATGGAATCACATGTATTGTACATAAATGCAAACTATTAAGAGATTTAGCTGAGCCTGACATCAGCGTGTCTGAAATTAAACATAAAATATTGTTTTTCCAACCGAATCTTAGAGGCAGGACAGACGACTAAACTCTGTCTCTATGGGAAACTGTTTTGTTTCAAAGTGAAACCAACTAAAATCTTCACTGCTGAGCAAATGCTTTTAGCATTCACCACAAGAACGCTTCTTACACCGGTGAATAAGCATGACAGACCAGCATAAACATTGCTGATGTGAGACGTAATTGCTGGAGCTCGGTAGGAAACTTTAGGCCTGAAGGCTGTGTAAGTGACGGGGGAAGATGAATTACAAAATTACCTATCACAAATCCTTTCATGATTGTTGCCTTAATTACTTAAAGTTAGGTTGAGCTGTCAATGAGTGACTGCTTAAAACACACATGCAGAGAATCCGTGTGCATGCACGTTAACACACACGCATGCATTGTACACGCAGCAGGGAGAAGCACACGGAGGTAATTTCTTTCCATGTGGGACGTTTAGAGGGACGAGGTCTCGAGTCCCCGTGGATGATTACTGGACCAATCATGTTTCTCCTCTCATCAGCCTTTCAAACAGCCATTAATTTTTCCAGTAATGAACCCTTTTACCACCCACATGGTATATAATTTGTATGGCGTATATTTACGGTACGTTCCTGCATCTTTTTTTTTGGGGCGGCTGTCTGTGCACTGCAGAACAAAATCATTCGCACCGAGTGTGCTTTCGAACAACAGTCTTCCTCCTCTCCGGGCACACGAGCTATAAATAGAAAGTGCTCTCTCACTCACTCACTCTCTCTCACTCCAAACCTCCCCCCCTCCCCTTCCAACCTCCCATCTCTCCATCACTCCATAACTCACTCACTCTCTCTGGCAGTGGATTTGTTTCTGGTGTTTCAGTGTGTGTGGTTAGAAGAGATATGAGAGGGGTTGAAATGAGCCTTGATTGATGTCTTCCTCTCTCTCTCTCTTTTACACACAAACACCCACTGTGGGTTCTTTAAATCTAGTCTTTTAAGATGCATACACACTGCCTGACATAAATTTAAGGATGTTTTTATTGGTCTGACACACTGAAGTAATACCATTAAGACTAGATATCAGGCCTCGGTACTTTATCCAACAGATTTGTGTCCATTACAGAATTTCGTAGTATAAATAAACTGTCGAGTACAAAAGCTGTAATAATTTCTCATATTCCTACTTCACATACAGGATTATCTCAAGTTTTGATTTTATCCCACGTAGTTACTGCAGAATCCAGCAAAGTTGACGACTCGAGTCATTATGAATAATTATGTTGACTACATCATATGCAGAATGTAATTTCAACACATGAAGTCTCTACTTCACTGAGAGAGGACAGAAAATTAATGACGCTATGAGCAGAACTGTAATTACTGTTATTAAGCACATTTCTGCCACTGCATGTAATCATATTTCTGCTTAATGGCGCTTATTAGAATTTAACCGTTAATAAATCATTGGGACATTAATTTTGAGACGCGAGTGTAATTACAATAAACAAACAAGACTACACAGCAGAGATGACTGGCAGCTTCTGTCACTGAGATCTTAAACCGGGCTTCATGCAGGACGACAGCATGTTTCGACTGAGCACGACAGCAGGTGATTTTAATAAACCGGGGAAAGTTTTTCCCAAGCTGTCATGGAGAGAACAAACTTCCTATGAAAACAATGAATACACTTCTTACAGTTTGAGATGGACTGCGTGATTGATGCTTAACTTCGGGTCCAACTCTGTTCAAATCATGATTCAGACTTCAGAAATGATGTTATACATGTCATGGTGGTTTGAGACGCTGGCTGTATTGGTCACTAAACTGCCTTTGACGTTGTAAATTAAAATGAAATACGGTAAAATGAAAGTCCTGGAACGACAGATGGGAGAATGAGTAACAGATGGAAAAATGACTTGCAATGGGTGGGTTGATGTTAACAGCGAGGAAAAAATAAACCAAACAGGACCCACAATATACATTAGACGAGGTGGGATTGAGACGTGGTTGCACACTATTTCACTTAACTTAACGGGCACATAGCACGCACATTTCAAGGTCTATATTTATATTTTGGTAAAGATATATACTACTGGCATATCTTTGCATGGTTTACAGTTCAATATTTAAGTTCCTCAGTTCAGCCTCTGTCTGAAACAGGCCGTTTTTATCTCTAGTAGCAAGATTTACCTTCTTTTTCTTGTTCTATACTCAAAATGGAAACTTTTTAAATACATCCGTTCGTGTTCAAGTCCGAATCCGATCGGAAATATGAGAGTGGACAACATGAACGACCCATGGAACAACCTCAGCAACAAAGGTGACCTAACGGCCGGCCGTTTGTGGTCATGCAAGAACGATCTGATCATCCAGAGGAAGAAGTAGGGGTAACTTTGCAAACAAAGCTTTCAGAGCAGGCTGAAGTCCTGCCTTTTGACTTGCAGGGAGCATTTTTTTTTACATATGTTCACCTCCAGTTCTCAGACTTTTATCATATTTAACATCTGACATCAAAACAGTATAAAAACAACAGCAAACCAGAAAAAGCATGACATCTCCCCTTTAAAGCAGCACTAATCGATATTTTATACTAACAATGGAACAAATGACTATGTTTAATGTCAAAGGAGTCACTTGTAGCGACAAACCCGCAGAGAATTATTGACTGACTGCACTTCCTCTTAGCTCAGCTAATTGTTTTGGTTTTACGGCTCACAACTCGACTGTTTTGGTTCAGTCTCACTGCTCTAATCAAACTCTTTTTCAGAGGCAACACAAAGCTCTGATAAACTGACTGAACACTAGTCGCCAAGCACCAAACAGCAGACAGGCCATGTTAAGAGACTAGCTGGTGAACATAGTGAAGCATTTAGCAGCTCAAGGGACGGATGTTTCCTTCAAGAGTGGATGGAAACAGATAGAGGGAGTGAACATTAGCCTAATCACTTTAACAAGGACATAATATGTCAAATCAGTGATTTTCAGCTTGTTATTGAGTTCTGCCTCCAAACTGGATGCCCAAAAAAAGATTAATGCAGCTTTAAGGAATGGTTAAGAAAGATACTATCACTGTTTTGTTTTTAATTATGCTAATCTTGAGGGTCAAATACATATGATGATAATGATGTGGACGACAACCAAAACAGAAAACATTTATGTTTGAACTAGATTCATGTTCCAGCTTTGTCACATCTGGTCTCAAGCCACTTGTTACATTACAATGAACATTTTCTACATGTTGTCCTACAGCTACACTGAAAGCCAGCTGTACCTCATTTATTACAGCATTTCTGAGGGAAACTACGGGGAAAACTATCAACAGGCTTTGCTCGTGGCTACCAGTGCCTAGTCTGAATATTCTAACAACTCTGATTTTGAAGTTAAAGCCTAGAAAACCTCGGTTCTGGGTTTAGTTCTGGTTTGAAGGAGAGACGTATGAGCTAAGCTACAGAGAATGTGCTCTGCTCTATAGCCCGTCTTCAGCACAACAAAACCCAGCTGGAGTTTATTAACTTGTTAGTGGCTTTTGCTACTTTTTCTCTGTTTGGTACACCACAGGCGCACAGGCGCGCACACACACACACACACAGACACACACACACACACACACACCATATAGCAACACTCACAGGCAGAACAAAGACAAAAAACAAAGAAAGCGTCACTCATATTCAAAAATTCTCGAAAGATCTACAATAAAAGGTCAGACTGGATGCTACAGTCATACATACACATGCACGCACACACACACACATACAGACAATTTAAAACTTTTATGTGTTACTTCCTCTCCCACTAACAACAGTGATTACCCTTTATTATCTGCATAAGGTTGTTGCACAGTTATATTTTGACGGGGCTAATTAAGGCATTCCAGTGTGCTTACAGGCTGGCATTAAATGTGCTCAGTCTGGCAGCTGGACCTGCTATTCCTATCAATGCATATAGCGAGCATTTCACAAGGTCTTTACAGCCGGGGCCCTATGCAATAAGGGCCACACCCAAGTCGGCACGTCTCGAAACATACGAGGAGCGATGTCAAACGTCTGACGATGGGAATGACGTCAGAGAAAGTTAAGTGAGAGTCAAAGAGCCACAAATGTTTAGAGTTACAATCAGGATTTGGATCTTTTTAATCAGGCTTCTCATGAGCATTGATGATACACCAACTCAAGACATTAGACCAAAAAAAAAAAAAAAAATTGACGCTGGTTTGATCGTCTCTGAGAGAGGGAAACCATTTTGTGCAGTGTGTTTATAGTTCGGTGCAGCCAAGGCTCCTTTGTTGATGTTCATTTGTTGTGAGAAGGCAGAGTTGTTTACAGTGAGATAAAGATTCTGCTCAGGATCATGCAGGGGTCAGGGTATGAGCTGGTAAATCTCAGGTTGTGTTTTGATGTGCTTTATTGGTTTCTGCACTGTAGATGTTTAGGAACGTTACCATTAGGCTCGGGTGGTATCCTGACATTTCACCGGGGTAAACGGTATATTTGTATTAAAAAAAAAACAACGTAAAAGCTGCATCTGATAAGCTGTGTCTAATAAGCGATTAGCCTACTTAGACAAGTCTTAGTGGGTTTAAATACTTATGGCACATAGAGTAATGACTAGATAGATTCTTCCATAGATTCTTGCTGGAGGACCTGATGACACTTGTTGCTACGGCGGATACGACACATCAGCGGGCTAAACGGAGATGATGTGCTGGTGGTGGTGGCAGACTGGCAGATCATGTGGCTAATAAACTGCTTTTGTAGTTGGAAGAAGTTATCTCAAGATAAAATTATGTGACATTCGGGACTAAACCCAAAATACTCCCAAACAGTATATAGTCCTGTAACGTTATCCTCGCCATTCACAGTCGCCATCTTTCTAAGCACAGCTGCCTGTTCCACCAGTAGAGACTGATCTCTGGTGACGCATGCTCTGCACTACAATACATCACCTCAATACAGCATCTCCATATCAGTGTAATAGAAAGAGGAGCGTTTTTGACAGTAAATCATACCTTCGAGATTTCTAAATGCCCTCCATTACCGTCATACCTTGATACCGCCCAAACCTAATTATCATCAGTTGATAGCATTTGTGATATATTATCTTTATAGATTCTCTAAGGACGAATGTGTATTTGCCTGCCAACGAAGGGTAAAACAAGATGTACAGAACAACTGACTTGTTCTGATTAAGTGTGCTTGCTCAAGGACCCTCCTACAGCCTGTCTCAAATAAAGGCCTGGTTCTCTCTTCACTTGAGGTAAATAAAAGGCCCGAACCATCAAATGAGATATTATGTTACACAGTTTCCCTACACAGTTTACAGGCTTGAGCAAACCCTTCTGTACACATGACAATAATTCAGGGGAGGAAAAGAGGACAAGCAAAAAAAACATTTTTGTCAAAGTCAACATTCGTTTCTAGTAAATTCATTTCCACAAGTAAACGTGTGTCCAGGTTGTGCTTTGTGAACCGTGTGTGCTGTGCATTGTTGGGTTGATGTTGGTGGGATTGCCTGAACATTAGGGCTGTCAAAATTGGCCAAAAATGACGTTTGATTATTCCTCCTAAAAAAACACATTGGTTCGAACCATTCAAATATCTACGTTTGCGCATTATGTTCATAAGAGGGCAAACCGATATGAGAGACATAACTATTTGTATAGGTATATTTATTTCAACATAAACATGTCTTTTAAAAGATTTACATACCTACACATTATAAAATAAACAAATAAAATAATGTCCCATACCATAAAACTTCATTTAAAGACTGTAGACCCCCCCCTCTCTCTCCCTGTTTCTGCTGTTTGTGTCGGGGTGAGATCAAACGAATGATTTGATAGCTTAATTTTTATACAGGTTAGGTAACATTCATACTGGTTACCAAAATTCTAAGTGTTTCCAAACGGGGCTTTTTAGATTGCTCAGAGTGCAAATCACTCTCTCTGCGGCTGAGTTGGGTTGTGAACTCTCTGCCATCATTACCACACGGTTGTTGTTGAATTATTTCCTCGTTTCAGCTTGACCTACATTTCATTTTCAATCAGTGAATGTGACCTTGTGTGACTCCTGTCCGTCATGCTGTGCATTCAGTGCAGCGGCTCAGGCCCACGCATGAACTTGTGAAGCCACAGTAGTGCTGCTTTTTTATATATAATCAAGTTTAGAATATTCATTGACAGCCCTACCTAACATACAGTGCTTCTGTAATGATTTCCTGAGCTAAAGGAATGACAGATGCCAAGAGGTTTTGTGGACTGTGGTATTGAAAATGGGGCTGCATATAGCTGATACACTGAACACACACCTATGCATATGTGTGCTAGAGCAGAGATTTATTGTATAATAAAAAAATGGATTATATAACATATCCCT
Organism: Thunnus thynnus; assembly: GCF_963924715.1. NCBI lineage: Eukaryota > Metazoa > Chordata > Actinopteri > Scombriformes > Scombridae > Thunnus > Thunnus thynnus. The sequence continues at coordinate 11,349,801 of NC_089517.1, forward strand.
CCAACATCTAACTATAAAGGAAGGAATCTCTGTCTGTCTGTATGTCCTTCGCTTTTCTCAACAACTGTTCATCCAATCGACTTCACGCTTGGCAGGTGTACTACTGAAGACTCAAGGAAGTGCAGTGTCGAGTGTGAAGTTGTTTGGACATGCGACATGGCTGTTTGATATTAACACCGACACATCACAACGGGATGGGGCTTCTGGGCTCTGACTGGCTGAACAGGACAAAGGTCCCGCTCAGTTAAGCTGCCCGAGAGAAACGAATGAGCACACACAGGAGAAAAAAAACAGAGGCGGAGGCAGTAAAACTAACCAATAGAAGCAATAGAAGCAAGTTGGGCACCTCAGTTTAGTCTCACTGGTGAAGTTTCTATCTGGATTTAAACCATCTAATTTATTTATTCCTTATTGAATAAGCAATTATCCCATTCCCAACACGCCCGTCTTGAATGGGCACTGCACTAGTTTTACATAAATGTAAACAAATGTAAACAATGCATTTGTTTCACATACAAATGACCACATAATGCAAACCGATGCCCACCAAAACACCAGCAGGGCCTAACCTGTATGTTAAAAAAGCAGCTTACAGTTGGAAGAACAGTGGAACTAATCTGTCTAGTTGTGCTTTATGTAATGTTACTGCTGGTTACAAATAAAGATTATGAAGGACTACTTATACATACAGTACGTGCAACAAGGATGAATTTCATTTTTTTTATTCATAATCAATTCATTCAATCATTTTGTAGCTGCTCAAGTAGCACTTGAGCAACCGAATGTCCAACTATAATCAACATGATATATGTAACATAATTAGTTATGCAAATAACACCATTAATTTAGCTGATGAATATAATCATTAGAAGTATTTTAATGCAACTTACTGTATATTACATTTAGAAAAGATGTAGGTGGCATCAAAGTGAACTTAAAAGTTATGAAACTGAATGAGAAACTTCATAATATAATCAAATTATTCACTGTGGAGGGAACCTGGAAGCAGTAGACTATGTAGTAATGAACATGTTTTTATATTTTTTGCTGGGCCATAAAAAAAAGAAACTGCGGGCAGGTATGACTGTGACCTGTAGGGCCTAATAGTTAATGATGAAACCCTGCTGGACTGACTCATCTTTGGAGGTGGCAATGTTCAAAACGCTTGATTATTACGCCTGGGACACACTGGATGCGTGAACCTCAGCAATTTGTGTGCGCCGCTGAACTGCTGTGTCTCTTACACTTGCAGTGTCCACACAGGAAGCCTCGCGTGAGACAAGCGTCTCACAAGGGCTGTGTGGCTGCTCTAACCTGTTAACATGGGCGCCGAAATGAAAAGCAAGAGGTTCCATGACACATATGTGCTGCTCACGCATCCAGTGTATCTCAGGTGTTAGACTGACAATTTTTACCATACGAATTTCCTCTACTGTATGAATAACACAGTAAGATGGCTGCCTCTGTGTTGCACTATCCTGTATTACTATGTACTCCCTTTCATATCACATTCACCAGGGAAGAACTGTTCAATACTTGACGGTTCACTCCACAAACTTTCTCACCAGTCTTCACACACCCAGAAACTTTTTCAGAGATTTTGGTTGGAGGAGCAGCAGCAGCTCTCTGTGGAGTTTGGAGGAGACGCAGGTGAGGGAAGCACACTGAAGCGCTGGTTAAGCTGGGGGGGGGCTGTGAACACCACTTCCGTCATTACATCTGGCGAATATCCGCTCTCTGCATAACAAAATGGATGAACTGCTGCTCATGAACAGAACGAACAGGGATTTTTCATGATCTGCTGTCCTCGGTTTCACTGAAACCTGGCTTGGTGAGTCCATTGACAGCATCCTACATCTGCTGGGCTTTGAACTCCACCGAGTGAACTGCGCAACAGAGTTAACAGGGAAAATGAGGGGAGGCAGAATATGTCTCTACATGAACAAAGGTTGGTGTACAGATGTCACAGTGTCGAGGGAAATTTGCACTCCTCACCTAGAGATTATTTTCATCAACTGCAAACCGTTTTATTCACTGTTGGAGTTTTCCTCCTTATTCTGGTTGGTGTTTACATCCAACATCAGACCTGCGTTAGTGAGGCCTTACAGCACCTGGCTGTCCAGATAACCAGCACGGAGTGAAAACATCCTGACTCCCTTCTCATTGTCCTTGGGGATTTTAACAGAGCAAACCTCAGCCACAAACAGCCAAAATACAGACAGCATATTAAGTGTCCCAACAGGGATAAAAACACACTGGACCACTGCTACACAATATTGAAGGACAGATATCGCTCAGTTCCTCATGTAGCTTTGGGACTCTCTGATCACTGTCTGGTTCATCTTCTCCCAACCTAGAGGCAGAAATCTTAAGGCTGTGGTTTAAAACCCTCCCCCCACACTCCAGAGAACCTTCAACTGGCCGACGACCTGGATGTGTTTTACTGCAGGTTTGATCAGTCCACTTTCACACCCCTAACCTGCTCCGACTCACACATCACACAACCACCTGCACCCCCTGCTATCACCTCCCCCTTGACTCCCCACCGGCACTGACGGTCTGTGTCAGCTCTTTCAGAGATAGATCAGGAAGACACTAGGTCCAGACGGCGTGTCATCCTTGTGTCTGAAAGTCTGCACTGACCGGCTGGCCCCCCATCTTCACACGGATCTTCAACTGATCACTGGAGCTGTGTGAACTCCCCTCCATCAATCGACTGAATGACTACAGGTGGTCATGAAGTCCTTCAGCGTTCAACACCATCATCCCGGAGGTCCTCCTCACCAAACTCACACAGCTCACTGTGCCCGCCTCCACCTGTCAGTGGCTCACAAACTTCCTGACAGACAGGAAAAAGGAGATGAGGCTGGGAAAAATCACATCCAGCACCCAAACAGTCAGCACTAGCGCCCCTCAGGGATGTGTGCTCTCCCCGCTGCTCTTCTCCCTCTACATCAATGACTGAACCTCAGGAGACTCGTCTGTTCAACTCCTGAAATTTGCAGATGACAGTCAGTCATCAGCCTCATCCGAGACAGAAGTCTGCGTACAGACGGGAGGTCGAAGAGCCGGCCCTGTGGTGCGGTCACAACGACCGGGAGCTGAACACACTCAAATTTGTGGAGATGACAGTGGACTTCAGGAGGAGCCCCTTATCACTGCCCCCCTCACCATACTCTTTCTGGGATCTTCAATCTCCCAGGACCTTAAGTGGGAGTCCAACATCAACACAGTCATCAAAAAAGCCCAGCAGAGGATGAACTTCCCGCACTAGCTCAGGAAATACAACCTGCCTCAGGAGCTGCTGATCAAGTTCTACACTGCGGTCATCGAGTCTGTTCTCTGAACGTCCACTACTACTCTAGCCTCGTCTCAGACTCGACTACAACACTGATCCTGCTGTACCTACAAATTCTATATATTTATTTTAGTCTAAAATACAAAATGTGTAATACATTTTACTCACTACTGTATATCTGAACAGGCTGTATATACTGTACATAACCACCTAATATACAGTAGGTATGTATATAAAGTAACTTCTTCTCTAATGTTTTTCTTACCATTTAGTATTTATCTCATCACTCCTTGCTTTATTTTATATCCTGTTTATACTTTACAGAAACATTTTCACCTGTATACAGTCATTCCTTGTGTATATTTCTGAAAATTGTTATTTTGTGTAATACATTGAAAGCCACTAAACCAGAGTCAAATTCCTTGTATGTGTAAACATACTTGGCCGATAAAGGTGATTCGGATTCTGAATGTAACGGCCCATTATGCCCAAAATGCTCATCAAACGGGAAATGGGCTTGCATTCTTTTCCTGAAGATATGGTGATTAAATCATGTATAATGCATGCACATCACAATGATACCCATAATGAGTACAGAGACATAGCTCTTTATGGAGGATGGATAAAGATGGAGATGAGACTGGAGTTCAACCAGTGAGGTCGCCATGGTAATTAACGGAATAGCTGGTGTAGCTGAGACTGTTGACCGGTTTAGACTGGCGGGGCTAAGCTGTGGGTCGACTAACCTTTATCCAACAGACTGATGAGACTCAACAGAAGAGCACAAGACTGCACCGGAGGAAGGATAATGACAGGAGGGGAGAGGGAGAGGGAGAGGGGGAGAGAGAGAGAGAGAGAGAGAGAGAGAGAGAGAGAGAGAGAGAGAGATAGAGAGAGAGAGAGAGAGAGAGAGAGAGAGAGAGAGAGAGAGACAGAGAGGGTGGATGATGGTGTGATGGTGATAATAACTACTTTTACATGCACACAAGAAACCAGGTTACTGTGAGAAATCAGGTTAATGTAGGAAATGGGTGAACACGTTTACATGCACTGCAGTACACCAGTTACCGTAAAACCTGAATTTACATGCAGCTGCTCAGTAACCACATTTATCCCCAACCCCAACTCTATCATCTATTTGTGAACCAGAGCTCTCATATTTAAGTTTATTAGTGATGTGGTGATGCTGCAGCTTGAAGAGGTAGTAGCATTTAGACTCATGTTGCGGTGAGAGGAATGACTCTGTACTGTGAGAGCAGTTTTTTTGCACTGTGCATATGTGCAATATTGTAGAGCTGCAACTTGCAATTATCTTAATCATTGATTAATCTGCTGATTATTTTCTCAATTTATCAGTTTAATCTTTTGTTCTATAAAACATCTGAAAACTGTGAAAAATGTACCTAAAATCAAAGGTTTCAGACCAACAGTCCGAAACCCAAAGATAATTCAGTTTACTATCACGAAAGTCCAGTGTTAATTTTGTTAACAAAAACTATGACTAAAAATGTTCGTCAACAACCTTTTTTCCAATGACGAGATGGCACTGACGTCATTAAACACTAACTGTGACTATATTAACCTGCAATATTGTTGACGAAAAAAGACAAGACTAAAATATAGTTTAAAAAATAAAATCTTTACCAAAAACTCTCTTTTTTTGTTGACAAGAAAGGAGACAAAATATTATAGATGATGTATATAGATGTTTCTTTTTTTAAATTACAATCCTAATATCCTGTTCATTGGATGACATGTGCAGCAGTTTTGTGTCCTGTGCTGCACATGCAGTGAGGAGTACATCAACTATTTTACAGAAAGCAAGTACAGATTAATAATGGCAACAACAGGGCATGGGAGAGAAAAACGAGCTGATATTTGGGCCCATTTCCGTTACAATGAGGCTGAGGGAAAAAAAACTAATGCAATGCTTTATCAGAAGGGAAGAAATGTGGCCATAAAAGAGCTGGTAGGAATACCACAAACTTTAACAAACACATTAAGTCTCACCACAAAGAAATTTAGGTAGGCTAAAGTCTTGGTGGTGAATAAAATGACAAAAAATTATTGGTTTTGGCAAGACTAGATTGACTGAAATGTTCAATATAAACTGATGGTTAAAAATACCAAAATGTCAAGAGTTTTCATTGACTAAAACAACAGAAAAATAGTTGCAGTTTTCTTTATGAGTCTAAAATGCCCAGACTTTTAGTCAACTAAAACTAACAAGAACATTTGACACAGGACTAAGACTAAATAAAAAATAGCTGACTGTTGATTGACTCATTATTTATTATCAACCAATTGTTGCAGCTGTACAATACTGTATGAAATGATTGATTTCTTAAATTAAACTACGTTATACACCTTCTTTTGTTGACTTGTAGTATACTTCTATACATTACTTATTATGCATGAGCTGTAAGAATTGTAAACCAAACTACTCTAGAACCAACAAACACATGGTTTACCAAAATATGGGCTCTAATATTTAGGGACTTGGTAGATCTTTAAAAAGTAGTAATCATGTATCAAGTTAAAAAAATATTATGTAGAAGAAGTTAAGATCAGAATGTTGCCATTAGTATGTTAACAATAGTGTGACATTTTGTTAGATGTCAATTTTGACGTCAAATGGATTGTGAATTGTAAAAAGGGTTGGTACAACCAGCTGTAGCTTCAGCCTGCACCTTTTTCAGTGTCTAGATCTTTATGCCATGTTGAGTAATTTCCTTTTTTCAAATGTCATGTGTATAATTTTTTATGAATGTGTGGAAACTGACTTAGTTCAACTTATCTGTTCCAGTTTTGGACACAATGATGCACTATACAAGTTATAATTTTCACTGTCTTGAGTGTTTTTCATGCACATGAACTCTTATAAAAACTCTGCAAGAGTCTTGGTTAAGCCAACAAATGGCCAACAAATGAGCTTTCCCAAGCAAAAAAAAAAAAAAAAAAAAATCAAGCAATGATAAACTAGGAGAGCAAACCAAGCAAGTGGGGGAAGGGAGTCGGAGAAAATGAGAGAGCGAGGGAGAGAAAAATGGGAGGCGAGGCAACAAGAGAAGCAACAACAATAGGAGAGAGAGAAAGAGAGGGCTTGAGTGGTAATCAGAAGATCAGAGAGAAGTAAACAAGCAGGAAAGAGGAAGAGTATGTGAAAGAGCGTGATCAGAGAGCGAGGAGACCACAGCAAGAGCAGCAAGAGACAGAAAAAATCTCCCAGTCTGCCCATGAGGGGGAATTACAATTAACCAAGTGGTTTCATTCCTGTCGTCTATTATTTTTTGGATAAAGAGGGTCATCACCACAAAGCTGCAGCTGAGTGGTGTTTTTTTTTTAAAGCAAATTCAAATCTTGAGCTTGTGAAATGATGTGCACCATCTTTCTCTGGGTTCTTCCTCCCCTCAGTCATCCTTTCACTCTCTGCTTCTCTGAGAACAATACGATGAACATGCATTATTTATAGGAAAGTACATTTCGGTTTCTGTTTTGAAAGAACCGCATGTGCAGACGTGCAAATGTATCAGTGTGTGTGTGAGGATGATGTGAACGTACGATTCAGATTCAAATGAAGGGAGGGTGTGTTCTGCGGGCACAGGTGTATGCCTGTGTGATTTCATCACTTTGCATGCAAATTTTCACTGAGGATAGCCATGGAGACAGTGAAGATGGAAGACGGAGGGAGAGAAAGGGATGGAACATGTGCAGCAAATGGATAGAGTGAGAAAGGGAAAGGAAGAGGAGAAAGATGGTGTGATGACAGAGCTGCAGGCGCTGTGTTTGTACATGCATCTGCAGGCAAATTAATCACGAGATGGTCTCTTACTCCATTAAAATGCTAATGTAGGAAAATCTAGACATTTCCATATATTTGCAATATATCCCAGAGCCCAAGGAGTGTTATTATGCTAAATGCAGGCTGGATACTGGATGCACACCTAATATAACGACAAATCTGACCAAGATAAAGCCAGGATTAAAGGTCTCTTAAGTAGTGAATGAAAGGGCAGACTGAATACAGGACACGTTGCTTAACTGTTGGGCCTTAATGAGAGACAAGAGGATATTGTGGATATTTAGACTTCTTAACTTCATCTTACAGTTATTGTAGTTTAGTGTTCTGGCTTATGTATCAGTAGCTTGTAAAAAATCAATGTAGTCATCAGCTTTTGTGTACAACATGCAATTAAGGCTTAAAGGCTAACATATTTACATGTATTCATTTGGCATCCAATCCAAGCTGCAGTGGATCAAGCAGAAGCCCTTAAGAATAGTGACACAACACTCAGTTCCATGTTCCACCTGGCACAAGTGCCAGATGGCTGCAGGTGCATGAAGAAACACATAAAGTAAACATCAAATTACTTTTTTTTGGAGAAGGATAGAAAGAGATGGAGTGATAGATTGAGAGAGAAAGAGCATATTAGGTGAGTGAGTACTATCAGAAGTCTTCAAGTGACTTCTGAAGGTAGGAAGTGATTCTGCTGACCAAATCGAGTTTGGAAACTTGTCCCACCACCAAGGGAACATATAGAAGAAGAGTTTGGATTGAGATTTCCAGCTTTGCAGTGACGGTAGGACTAGTCATTAGGTAGGTCAGGTAGGTGGGTGCTGTGCTAGTGGGAACTCTGTACTGGAGCATTAGTGACTTGAACTTAATGTGAGCATCAAAAGGGGGCAGGGTGGAAAGTAATGAAAAGTGGAGTGACATGAGCTGTTTTTGAAAACAAGATGTACCAACACATTGCGGACCATTTGCTGAGGTTTTACTGTGCATGCTGTAAGAAGTGGTGAGAGATGACCACGGCCTGTACATGGAGTTGAGCAGCATACTCAGTCAGATAAAACCTGATCTTTCTGATGAAGATCGAGTGACAGATGAAACATGCTCGGTGAAAGTTAAGTCATGATGCCCAGATTTCTAGCAGACTTTGTTGGAGAGAGCGAGGAGGGACTGAACTGGATACTAATGTTGTTGAAGGAGTACAGTCTTAGAGAGATGTTGAAGATGGCGTTCCATCATCTATTTTGAGACATAGGCTAACTGAAGCAAGTGGAGATCCAAGCTGAGACAGTAGGGTCTTGTAGCAGGAAGGACAGATATAGCTGGGTATCATCAGCATAGCAGTGGTAAGAAAAACCATGTGAGCGAATAATCGAGGAGAAGTGGTGAATATTGGAAAGAAAAGGGGACCAAGCATAGCTCCTTGTGGTACCCCAGGGGAAAGAAAGTGACACTTGGAATATTCCCTATGCCATGCCACATTGAACAATCACCATGTGACTCAAACCACAGATGTGCTATACTAGAGACACCTAGTTCAGATAGGGTGAACCAGGTCAAGCAAGTGATGACTGGGCTTCAGTAATCACTGACCTCAGGGTTTCTATCACTGACAGAGGGAGGATATCTGAGCCTTGGGTGAAAATTGCACATTCTAAAACGTTGGATAGAAAGGGAAGCAGTGAGACTGGCCTGTAGTTTTCAACTTGAGATGGGTTGAGGGTGGAGTTAAAAACATCTTCCTCACTGAGAGAGGAGAAAGTGACACACCCTTAACTGGAGTAGACACACTGCAGTCCGATAGTTCTGTAAATTGGCCACTGATAGCTGTCACTTTGTCAGAAAAAAGAATTGCACGTCATCATCTGACAGAGAGATGGTGGGAGGGTAGAGGAGGCTTTTGAAAGTGGAAAATGATTTACAAGTGTCTGTTGCAGATTAAGGATCTTTTCTTGTTTTGGCCTCATTATAGCAGCTGTGTTGCCACATGGGAATGAAGTAACTTTGTGCAGATGTATGCAGCATTGTCATTATATGTTGTTGACAGTCTACATGCAGTGTTTCATTTATATTCAGTTAGCAGCAGTGACTCCATGCTGATGTTAAATTGGCCTCTTGGCTATTAATATATACATACAATGAAAATATAATGACAATTCATCATGTGGCAACATTGCTTGCAGCACCCAACACAAATTGTAATTCCAGCACAGCAGTCCATACATAAGATATAAATATCCAAATAAGAGCCATTATTCACCTATAATGCACACGGAAATGTATCCAGGAGCAGATGTGGCTCTCAAAATTACATTCAGCCTTTACATCCTCAAAAAATGAAAACTACACATACATGATTCATCTTTACATATTGGCTTAATGAGTATGACTGATAAACGAAGGCTCTCTTGCTTGTTCAAGGAAATAAACATCTGAGCAAGTACTACCAATATTCGGTAAGGCCTTTGAAGTAGCACAAGATAATCGGAGAAGGTAAATTCTTCATATTTTTTGAAAGAATGGTGGATAAAACACCCAATTAATATTTTCTATTGCAGCTCTCGGGAACTAAATCTGGCCTTTGCTTACTCTGAACACTTGAGAGAAATATGAAAATGATATTTCTGCAGCAACGTCTCTGTGCCCTGTCAACACATTAGCAGGCAGCAACAACAACACATCACTGACGGGGAGCCTCTCCACAGCAGAGGAAGCACAAAATGTCAATGTTTTCTGTGACTGCTGCCATGATTATTATGGGAATAATCTATTGATATAAATATCCACAACCCTGTAGATTATATTTCCCTTAATTAGATAGTTTGATAGCAAATATATAGGCAGGAAACATATTGAAAGAGAAAGGGAGGGATTGCAATGAAGTTTCCTGGCCGGAATCGAACCGAAGTTGCAGTTATATGGTATGTGTCCAACGCTTTGTTCTTCCACAGCACCCCATAAATAAAAATGGTGCTGAAAACTGAAACCAGCTTTGACTCAATGAATTATTACTCACCAGGAAATTCTTGCTCGTTTATTATACTCTGCAGTGTGATGATATATGGTGCAAGCAAAGCAAGATTAAATACATCCATCTACCATCATTCCCCTTAAATCCAACACCACCTCTCCTACAAAAATCACTCACACATCCTCTCACCTAGACTGGTTGGCTTGATTAGCTCGTCCAGCATGTCGTAGAAGGGCAGCCTCTGGAGCTTAACATCTGGGTGGACTGGGTGCAGTGTGGTCGAGGTGGACAGGTGGTGCGTCAACCCGGTTAACTCGTGTTTCCCGGGACCGAGCAGTGAGAGGGGTAGTAAGGCAGCGGGCGAAGGGGCTCCACCATGACCGGCGTGACCCTCATACGCCAGCTGTGTCAGGCCAGCAGGCAGTGCGGCACCCCCTCCTCCAACCACCCCAGCTGTGGCCGGGTGGTGTGGTCCGGGCAGGGCCAGCTCTGAGTGAGATACCATTTTTGCGGGGAAGCGTCGTCGGTAGAGCTCTTTGATCTTCATGTGGACGGCGGGGCTGCAGCCGGCCTTCAGCAGATGCAACGCCTTGGTCAGCAGCTCATGCTTGCGTCCGTGCTTGTTGCGCCCAGCGTAGCCCAGCAGCACCTGCAGCTCCGACACCCGCAGGCTCATCACCATTTGCTGTGACAGATGGAGAGGATGACAAAAAAAAAAGGAGAAATGAACTCTTCAGGTGTGGCGATAACATTTGTTTCAAATCTGATGCAATACAGAGCACTTAGCTTTTTTTTTTTTAGCACTTAGTAAGTACCAATCAGAGTGGCAATGAATCAATGAAGCAAATAATTTGCAGCATACTTTCATTCATGGTACAAATTTTTATTTCTCCCAAAGCAGCAGCAGCATTTTTGCCTTTATTCGACAGAGGAGAGACAGGAAACACATGTAGAGAGAGGGATATGACATGCAGTAATGGTCCGCAGCCAGAATCGAACCTCAAACGTTGCGGTTACGTGGTATGTGTCTTGACTAGTAGGCTACCAGGGTACCAGAGTCTTATGGTTGATGGTTTAAATGGTCCTGAAACTGATCACTGGTTTGGTTCATCGGTGGCAGTAATGCAAGCTTTTTTCTTCTCAGTTTACAAATTCACTGCTCACTTTAGCTCACCTACAGTCACTAGTTCTGAGAGGTTACTAATCAAATGAGACTGTGCATAGAAACAGAGAAGAGTTCAGTAATCCAGGAGGATATTGGTATCAAGCCTCTGCGAGGAGCCAGTCGAGGTGTATTAGGCACCTAGTAAGGATGATTTGTGCCCGTGTCCGTTTGGAGATGTTCCAGGAGTGATCGATTGAGAGGGAAGAGCCAGAACACACAAGTGTGATTACATTACTCATAGCTGGCCTAGAAATGCTTGGAGATTCCCCCAAGACAGGCTGGAGGAATTTACTGGTGGTAGAGGACATTTGTGCTGCTCTGCTTCGGCCCTTCTGTCATTACAAACCTGACCAGGTAGAAAAAGAACACATGGATAGAATTTTAGAGGCATAATTGGATGATTTGCATCATTATTCTGTCAGTCTGTAGACGGCTTGATGCAAATGCGTTGCCTCTAGATAATGCCAAAGGCTGAGTCTCTCCCTACATTCAGACACCTTAGATCAGCACAGCTGGCAGGTTGCCTCACAAAGGTAATAGAAATAAATCACTATACTGTAGAGTTTTTCTTCTGCCAGAAAAGCATTTAATTGCACTACAGCCCATGTCATTTAAATCTTAGTATTGGAACAGCTTCATTTACCGAAAGGTGTATGAGATCACTGGCAAACACTACAGATACCATTGACTGGGAGGCAGTAGTCAAAGCACTGGATGCAGTAAGTTTTTGATTGTGTTGAAGAAAGTAAAAAAAACTTAATTCAACAAAGGGGTTTCCCTGGCTCAACATGAGGCGGAGTTGTAGCTCCTGGGGGGATGTTGGAGATGGAAGAGTTGCAGCAAGAGCCTGAGAAAAAGTGTTGCCTGCAATGACTTCAGGTGCAGCTTCGGGTTTGCAGAAACAACAGTAAGGGCCAGCTGCCTGTCATGAAACCAGATCACTTGTCAAAATGTAAACCTAGCAAAGATAAGCTAAGTTTTACACTACATCTAAAGTCATTAACCGATTTTTCTTTTCTGAAAACACTTTCCCTCCATTTTTCACCAGAACTGAATCAACATTTGTGGTAATGCCAAAGAAAAACAACTTCCTAAATTTAGAGTAGGTGTAGGCTAATTTTCTGAGAATCAAACCACTAACAGTTACGATAAGCTCCCAGCAGTCACTTCGTAAGAAAACCAACACTTCCTTCAGTGTTTCAGGTTTTTTTTTTCTCCCCCCTCATTGCTCTTTGATTAAACAAAGATACAGAACAGCGCAAACAAAAACAGAGCAGAAGGATTAACTCACAAGCTCTTTTATCTTAAGGTGTAGGTGAACGGTAAACAGAGTTCAAATGCAACCTGAGCTCATTAACCGGCTTCCATCGTGACCATCCGTTAAACACATGTTCGGTGTTATAGCGAATAATAGTGATGAGAAAGACATTAAAGAAATCTTAACTGCATTACACACGCTGGAATCAGCTGTTTTCATGGTCACTGACACTCACACGACTACTAGGTAGACTTATAAGAACGTCTTTGACAAACCTCCTACCTTCATCTCCGTTAATGACAGAGCAGGGATAAAACAGCACAGACACACACACACACACACACACACTCTCTCTAAATGATAAAGCACCCAGGGCTGTTAGTGTCTGGTTTCTGTTAGTCTAATCAATTATAAACACACAGTTATTATTGTTATGTACGGACTCTGTGTACCGTAGTGTCTACACAAATGATTAAACCTTTAAGGCTTTAACATTCTTCTTGGGTTACCCTAGGTTTCTGCATTTAGTTGACATTTAAAATGACACATAAGACAGCTGTAGGCTATTTTTTGTGGCCTAACCGATTTTTTTTTAGACCTGAAAAACAAAAAAAAAAAACCCCAAAGATGCACCAACAACACTTTTTTTCATCGCTGGATCAGATTTCATGTAAATAACTTTCCTTATATTGAACACTGATCCCACCCAGTCTATTTTTTTCTCTTTTAATAACTGGTTGACTGAATGTTATCAACACACTTTCGCTGCATATTGAATTATATCACTCAGGAAAAATACTCCTTACCTCACACATCAGCTTTTGTTTCACTTCCTCTGAGCACTCTTTCATGGTCATTTTCACAAGAATACGGCAAAGTCGCTGTTACTTGGAATGCAGGGGAGGACAGAAGTGAAGCTCATCTACAGTTGTCCTACTTTACTGTAGATCAGAGTATCAACTAAATGTAACACCCCAAATGTCTACAGTACCAAGACTACTTTCATTTTTAGTAGTGGCAGCCCAGGTGGAAATGAAACCTCTCACTTTGGTCCGACCACAGAGCTATACTGTGTCATTAAAAGTGATATATTAATAGATTGAAAAGGAACCGAAACCCCTAAAGTGTTGCAGTTTACTGTAAACCCCTTTGCACAGCTGGCTTGCAAATGCATCAAACCTCGATGTGCTTCAGACAGCAGTACAACACTTTGACAATCTTAAAGGTTTTGAAAGCATTTACTATTAAAATGTTGGTCAAATCTAACCTGCGTTTTATGGTTTTATGTTCGATTAGATGTGAGGATTAGATGATTTTCTGAGATTATATTGTGTATTTAATTTCATTTAACCAAATAGTGAAATAGTGAGACCTCTGTATAGTTGTTTTTTGATAATAGGAGAGACAGCATGATCAGATTTTTTAAAAATCTATTTTTTCTCTTTATCTTGTGAGAATTGAAGCAACTTTCTAACATTTAACCAGGTAAACATCTTAAACGAGAGCCTGGTTGAGGTTAAGGATGGTGTGCTGTGTCGATCAAAGATGAAGAGGTCATCTAGATAAAACGTGACTATCTAGGTAATCTTTCACATAGAGATGAAACGATTAGTGGATTAGTCAAATATTTTTGTAATTGATTAATAGCTGAAGTTAATTTTTACATAGCTCGAGCATGCCTTAGTTCCAGCTTCTAAATGTTGAGTATTTTGCTGTTTAATATGACAATTAACTGAATATTGTTGCGATTTGGACGGTTTATCAGACGAAACAAGCGATCAACACAGATTTCAGAAGAGTATTCTCATTTTGTAGATCAAACAATCAATCTGGAAAATGATGAGCAGATGAATCAATAATGAAAATTAGCTCTTCAAATAAGCATTATTTCCATTATAGAATAATCTGCTGATTATTTTCTTAATTAATCACTCTATGAAATGTCAGCAAATACTGAAAAATAAGCTAACCATCACAATTTCCTAAAGCTCAAGTTGACGTCTCCAAATTACTTGTTTTGTTAAAAAAAACTACCAAATATAATTAGTTTCTTAACATGAAAGAATATTCTATATAAAGAAACTAAATATATATACACAGAATATATATTTTAAACAAAACAAGTAATTTGAAGATGTCATCTTGAGCTTTAGGAGACTGTGTTGGTCTGAAAAGCAGCAAATCTACTGAAGTGTTGGCATTTTGGCTTGTAAAATGACTTAAATAATTATCAATATACATTTTTTTTTCAGTCAACTAAGCATCAGCTAGATGAAGCCCTACTTCATAAAACCTGAGCTCTAGCCAATCTCCAGACTACTCCAAACGAGAGAGAAAGTCGGCCCGGTCAGCCTCTGTTTACAGCCCAAACACTGCATCTTGTGTACATTTGCCACTTGCCTCTAATGCATAGCTACACACATAGTAAACAAAATCCTGACACAATTACCAGGCAGGACATAGCCACGTCCTTGTCCTTTGTCACCGCAGACATACGGTACATGCACGTTCATGGAGGATAAGGCAGACACCCCATATGTGAATGCGAGTCTGATGCCTCGCTCTGAACCGCGCCGCGGTTATAACGACACATCAGTCAAACACAGACGGCAAGACGAGGCGGCTCAATCACAGGTGCAGCACGCAGGCGGCAGCTGTCTGTGGATTTTAAACATTTAGAGATTTTTTTTTTTTGTATGTTATTCTGTTTAGTTTCTCTACAAACACACACACACACACACACACACACACACACACACACAGTGTATTTCTTCAGCCAAGGAACTTTCGTGCTGGTGACATAAATGACCAGTTACATGAAATATGCATGTGGTGGAGAAGAGGGGGGATGTGAGGATGTGAAAAAAATGATGACACTGGCTGCCCACCATTTTTTTTCCTCTCTCTCTTTCTTTCTCTTTCTCTCTCTCTCTCTCACACACACGCACACGCACACACTTTAACACAAACACACATGCAAAGCCCCCCACCCACTCTCTCTATAAAGCAAACATGCACATAAGAGAGACAAAATACGCACAAGCACAAACACAGGCTCACATAAACCTGACACACAAAAACAAGTGACACACACACTCTTCCACCACACTGCGGATGTGTAACATTCCTCTGGCTTCGAAAAAAGAGAGAGAGAGAGAAAGAGAGAGAGAGAGACAGAGAGACAGAGAGGGAAAACAAATAGAGGAGAGAAAACACTGGAGCGGGCGGCGGAGGAGGAGGAGGAGGAGGAGGAGGAGGAGGTGAGACAGATGAGCAGCACACAGCTCTCACTATCTCCTCTTTCTCCTTTCTTTCTTCTGTCTTCCTCTCTCCATCCGTCAATCATTCACCTTCCCGAGACCGGTGGCCTTAAACTCTTCCGTCTTCTAAGTCCACTACTGCTGAACGGCATTCAGATCCCGGTTTTGTTTACAGAATGATTTATTTGACCAGACATGTCATTTTTTTTTCCATCCCAAATGAAGTCTCTGCCACCAGATTTTTTTAAAGAAAAAAGAAGATAAAAAGAAGGAGAAGACGCTGTTCTTTCCTGTTTCTGGCGACGACAGATCATGAGTTAAAGGTGTGGAGTTTCTGACCTCTAGTAGCACCGGGGAACAGCTCTTTACGACTGCGTCCCCGTTTTGTTTGCATGAGCACATGCAGGCGATGTGATGCACAGTCCTGCCAATGGTTTCACACTATTCCAGTAATCTACAGGTGGCTGCAATGCGCCAAGAAAAGCAGCAATGCGCCAGCAAAAGCAGGGTAGAAGAAGACTGTAAGCTAGTAAACATGGATGTAGACAATGCAGGATTTTAAATATTTCAAAAAGTCAGCCTTGCAAATGTTTTAGGAGGAAGGAAATGCATTCAATGCTTAAGTTAAGCGTGTTTCTGTCCGCCTGTTATTATTATTTGTATTTTCAATTTGCACATAAAAACCTTTTAGAAAAAATTCTGAAACATTGCAAAAATGTTTTAATGCTCGGCTGATGACAACAACAAAAAATCTGATCTGTGTGGAGTGATGAGGAAACTGAAATACTTCTCAAATTAATACATGAAACAAACAAAAATGTCTTATTTCCATCACGTTTTCAACAGTTTTTCACTGTTTGAGCTTCGACTGGCACCCTTTGAATTACGCCATTTTGTTGCTTCTTCTTCTTCTTCTGTTTCAATGTGCCCTGACTAGAAACTTAGCGCCACCAGCTGTTCGATGAGCCAACTTCTAAAATCGGCATAACAGCAGTGGATAGAAACACGTGCTAAAATGATTTTTCTTTTGCTAATTTTCTGGAAATTCGATTAAAATTTGTGCTACCTTTGGATGGAAACCTAGTTAATGTGAACATAACTTCCACAGAGCCCCTTTAAACCACATTCAGACAAACAACAACTCTGTGATAAACACAGCCACCTCATTAATGTTGAATGGCTAAAAAAAACCACACAATTGCTTAAAAAGAAAAAGTTGAAAATTGCTCAACTTTTGCTGCGACGTAAATGCAACATCATGCAGTCAGGTGTTTTATTAACAAAGCAAATATGTGCAAATAAGCCTTTTTAAAATGTTGACACGGTATTTATAGAGTGTTACTTCATGACTGGCGAGAGACGAAAGATAAAATACTCGCCGCTGTGACTTGTTATAATTCTGTCTCATTGTATTAGAAACCGCTGTGCTGTGTTTTGGTGTCTGATAAGCCTTCAGACTCATCTGTTACTCAAACTGGACTTCCTGGATGGTATTTCAAGACCGGAACAACAAGCCTCCACCAACACAGCCCCTTCCATTGTTTTAACACAGGGCTGTTTTTCGGTCTGAATGCCCACTCAAAGATCAATTTGGGGGGGATGGGAGAGGGGGGGCAACTTCTTTGTTCTTTTTTGGTAAAATCAAAGTAAACAAGTGGAGACGAGATGAGGGAGCAGGAAGGATTCATGTGAAATGTGGTCTGAAGAAAAAACACTGATAAATCCAGCGGTATGAAACAGCAGCTACTGATAGCGATGTGAATTTCATCTGTATACTGAAGCTGCTACAACTATATTTGCATAAGGAAAGTTTCCAACAAGCCAGACTTCAGATAAATGAAGTTCAAGCGAGGAATGTCTGTCCAAACTGAAATTCTTGGCTAAATTATAACCTTATCTTTCAGTAAGTTATTAAATTTCAATTAACTTTGATAAATTCCTAATTTAATCCAATAATTTGCACCATGTGTCACCTAAAAAACTAAGGAATAGCTATAAAGAAGGCATTACTCCCTTATTATTTTGAGTCAAATGTACAGTTGTGCTACAACAGCAAACCCTTCAGTAATTATGAAGCAATCGATCAACTAACCAGGTGCCAGAATTCAAGTCTTTTTAGTGGTGACGCTGATCAAAGCTACTGAAGAACAACCATGAGATGCTGTGAAGTGGTGGCGAAGAGGCATTGTGGTCTTATAGTGTCACAACATTAACAGCTAATGTGGCAGATGGTGCTTATTGATCTGAAGACAATACAGTGAAAATCTTTCAACTTAATTACTTAAAAGTCTACAGTTTTCCTCGATTCTGAAACGAGAGCGAGCATCACGCCGTCACAGCTCCGAGACCGGTTTAAACAAAGCAGGTTTCGGTGGGGAATGTGCTCTATTGTATTGTTTTACTGAAACAACGTGACACGTAGGTGCAAAGGGAAGCAGCAACAAAGGAAGGAGGGTGAAAGAGGGAGAGAGGATACAACATGAAGAGAATAGCTAGTGGTAACAGGGGAGGTCTTACACACACACACACACACACACACACACACACACACACAAACACACACACAGCATGCAGACCAGTGTGGATTCTTTGCTTTAAATTGCCGGCCGGTGACATTTTGCCTCCTGTATATTTAAATGTGACAGTTTTTGTGCCAAAGAAAAGAGGAGGATTCACTGCATCCACCAGAAAGATATTCCCGTCCGAGTGGAAAGGTCCCTGGAAAAGATTTTGACCAAAATGTGACACAAAAACCCAGAATGATGAAATTCCTTCGTGCAAGTAAACCACAACACGAAATTCTTTTTTAAAAACAAAAACCTGATCAAAAAGGGGCAGAAAAGAGTTTTGATTCACAGTTCACTGCAGAATTACAGTAAGTTGCAGTAAGAAACTAGAAATATGCTCCCGTGAAGGAACTGACTATAAGGTATAAAGTGTATTTTCCTCGTATGTGTTCACAAGCTCGTCCAATAAAGTTGATTCTGATAGAAGACAGACTTGTAGCCATGACAGTAGACGATGTTTCAGATCTGGATGTTGCTGCAAAGAAGCTACAAATACTAAAATGTGGATGATTCACACACATCTTCAACTCGGGCAGAACAGAAGATCTAAACAATCACCACAGTTTCAATGTGGACGCCCAAGATTAGTGTCATCGATTCAGTGTCCAACTAAATGTGAAATATGGTCACAATCTCTCCTTCTGTTGCTGAGTTACGGCGTTGAATAACGGCCAGGAAAGTGTTTTTGTAAAATAGTATGACTTCACAGTGAAGTTGACCTTTGACCTTTTGGATGTAAAATGTCATCACTTCATCATTTTATCCTATTAGACATTTGTGTGAAACTTTGTCATAATTAGCATCTTCTTCTTCTGCCAAAAATGTGGTTTGTGAGGTCACAGTGTCCTTGGCGGACAACCCGAAAACATAACAGCTCCGGCCACGGCGGTCGCCAGGGCGAAGGCATAAAAAACCTCAAACCCAAACTGGACAACATCCTATGAATGTATCTAATGTCCTATGACATCTCAGCTTAACCCTTATACATTCACATGATTGGATATTAAACTATTGAACTTTTATTGTACAATAATAACCACGTATACACACACCGAATGATCACTACAGTCTACGTCATTCAGCATATCTTATACTGTAGAATATGATTATATAATAACAACTCTGTTTACCACAACTACTCTAGTTAAAAGTCCTAAAATTAAAATAGTGAAAGATAAAAAGAGAGATAATTATAGAGTAACTCATCACCAGGCCCTTATTCACCTTCAGTATTTTTCAAAGCAGAAACTTTTCCACTAACCTTTAGAGGAACTCTAAAATTTTATCGGATTTTCGACCACAAGAACCGAGTTCCAGTTTTTGTTCTTGGATCCTGGTTTTTCCCCCCAAAAAAAAGTCCCTCCCAAGGTAGTGCTTTCTTACGTTTTAGTGCTGAATGTTGCTGACTGGTCAAACATGAGCCTCAACAAAGTTTTGACTATTTCTATTATGAACATTACAACTTTGGATGTGAATTTAATCGACTTTTAAACAAAGTTCGCTGAATGTTTCTGACATCTTTGACTTGAAAGATTAAAAAAATAATAATAATTATAATAATTTTACTTACGTAAAATTGATGTTCCTATTGTAGAATATATAGAAAATATCAACATATTTGGGCTGGTGTATGATAAGTGAGAAGTGCATGTTTAGTAGGTTCTAGGGCTGTATTTTCTTGATTGATTGATTCATTATTTGCTCTATGACAGCCCACTTCAATGCTCTGAATTTGCTTGTTTTGTCTGACCAACAGTGCAGATCCTAAAAGATATTCAATTGACTGTCAAAGAGAAAGAATGAATCTTCATCTTTAAGAAGTCGAAACCAGAGAATGTTTAACATTTTTGCTTGAAAAATGACTGAAATGATTAATTGATTATCAAAATAGAGATTAATATAACAGTGATTGTGATTAATTTTCTGTCTTTGCAGCTGTAATGTTCAGCTGAAGAGTTATACAGACCGTTGCAGAGCCGACTGTGCAGCCGTGAAGGTATGACGGCTCCAAATGTTGTATTTTCACCAAAAGTCAACATGACTAAACCCTCCTTAAAAAGTTATGGTGTTGTTTCTGACTCATGCTGTTTCTGTCTTATGCTTGATGAGACGTGTTGCTTCCTCGTTCCAAAACATCTGTAACTGTCCAAACTGTCCCAAGAAACCAGAGTTGGGCCACTGGGCAAAAAGAATCTGGTCTCTAATAAACCCTGATAGTAAAGATGTCCAACAGATTTCCATCTCTGTTGAATGTTTATAGAACACTACATCTGAAACAAATATTAGCCATGTAGGCTTACTTTTGGACAGTCCAATAAAAACCAACATAACGGTGTCTGATATGATCTGTTTTGGAAAATTGGACATCCATGTTTCCAATATCACGTCCGCATTAAGCTGGCTAAATCTGAAGATACATATTTCTCTCCCCAAAACAGAGTTCTTTGAAA
This sequence comes from Thunnus thynnus, assembly GCF_963924715.1. Classification (NCBI taxonomy): domain Eukaryota; kingdom Metazoa; phylum Chordata; class Actinopteri; order Scombriformes; family Scombridae; genus Thunnus; species Thunnus thynnus. Next base: position 11,370,560 of record NC_089517.1, read on the forward strand.
ATGCTCTCCAGATTGGAGTAATCTCTAAATTCTGGCCTTTGCTTCAGCGTGTGAATGCAGAAACAGACCTTTTCAGAAACAATGATGTATTATTTGATCGTAGGTAACGTTTTTGAGCTGCTTTCATGTCGCTATTTATATACTGGGTGCAGATGTAAAAAATGTAAATTAGAAGAATTAAATTGTGAGTTTGGCTCCATTGAAACACAATATATATATATATAATACATAGGTTTAACCGGGCCGAGTCCTCACCAGATGTTGACTGTGATGCGCACTTTTGTTGAAGAAGAGATTACACCATTTTCAAAATTAGTCATCTCGGTGTGGACATAGTCTTAGTGTTCAATTTGAGCTGAGCGATCTTAACTGGAGTCTCATCTCTCGCGGTATGTTTGGTAGATTCTTGTCAGACTGGCGGGTGGTGTGTAGGGTAATAATTCGCTGGTGAGAATGACGGGTGGACGGGGATGAGGGGGGAAGGGGGATGGGGAGAAAGAGAAAGAGAAAGAGAGAGAGAGAGAGAGAGAGAGAGAGAGCAGCTGAGCCTCCAAACCAAATGAAATTCTCCACAGCTCCAGTGAAAACACAGCAGGGAGGGGGAGGAGGGGGAGGAGGAGGAGGGGGAGGAGGGGGAGGATGAGGGAGGAGGGGGAGGAGGAGGAGGGGGAGGATGAGGGATGATGAGGGAGGATGAGGGAGGATGAGGGAGGAGGGCGGTGAGGCTGGAAGTGGCAGCTTAGATGGACACATTATCTGAGAAAAAAAAAAAAAAGATTCACTGGAACGTTCTCACACTCTCCGTCTTTCTCTCTGACAAAACACACACACACACACACACACACACACACACACACACACAGGTCAACCTGCTAATATGACAGTGCTCGCTTGTATTTAAGTAGATGAAGTACAGCAGCTGATCATGTCACAGCCGCTCTTTTTGATAAACAAAGGCACATCCATGCATGATAAAGTATTTGTTTTTTAACAGAGAAACACTAACAGTAGATAAGAGTGTTAAAGTGGGAAAACCCACCGGTTGCACAAGTATTCCCGGTTTCTTTTAGCAATTTCGTCAATGCTCGTCATCACAGAAACATGGGAGTCCCCTGGATAATTTAACAATGATACAAGTTTATGTTATGTCTCTCAGTGTTAAATATTTCAACCTCCCTTCTGAGAAATCGAAACCCACGAGCCTCGGCCACCTTTTCTATGAAGTAGCAGTTAGTTAGAGGCGAATCAGAGCCGGAGAACGTTTGAAATGCCTAATTGTTGCAGCAGGGAACAAAACACCTCGCCATACTTTCATCTGAGCCCATGTATTCGCCCATACTGGCTTATCATATACAGAATATACTGGTATTTAGAGCTGCAACGATTAGTCGACTGACAGGAAACTGATCTGTAATTCTGATAATCAAATAATCTTTCAAGCAAAAAACTTTTTTATGATGTTTTTTTTATACTCCTCTTTGATAATAAACAGATTATCTTTGGGTTTTGGACTGTTGGACCAAAAAAAAAACATTTCCTACAGTAACAAGGGGCTCTGGGATCTCGGGATGGATATTTATCACAATTTATAATATTTAACAAAACCACACAAAGAATCGGTGGATTAATCAGTAATGAAAATAATCATTAGTTGCAGCCCTGCTGGTATTGGTGTTGGCTGAAGAGAAGAAACTGCAATGCAGAAATGCCAAAGTTATGTTTGTGGTGTTGTAGCAACCAGTTTATCCATCACAGAGCACTGACAAGGTTATTTTTCAACTGTTAAACGTCTCACTCACTACATTTCATAGTTACAAATCTTTAAAAACCTTATCTAAAACGTTATGTCATGTGTATACATAAAAAAAAAGCAGTAATCACTTGATATATCGTTATTTAAACTTCTGTTGAAACATTTTCTTTTTTAGCATTTTTGCCTTAAAAACTTGGACAGTTCAGATTGAAACAGGAAGCAAAGGGAGACAAAGAGAGTATGACGAGGCTGGAATTGAAAAGGGGATGTTGTGGTTATTTGGTATGTGCAACAACCGCTAGTCTGCCAGGATTCCCCTGGATTTCTTTCACTATCTAATATTAATGTTTCAAAAATCCAGTATCGGTCAGGCTGTGTGCAAAACTGATCCAGAATCCAAAACTAACACTAATTTAAGCATCTGAATGTAATCTTTAAAGTGTAGTGACTGGATGTTTCTTCCTGGAGTCGTAGCTGACTTTTCTTTATGTACACAGGCTCGCAGCGTTTCGTTTTTTTTTGTTTTTTTTTTAAATCAAAGAGCTAGTTATGTTCTGATGCAGCTGCTCATCTTTTGATGGTTCAATCAGGAGAATTTCATGCCCATCCAGGCCTTGGAAGCGCTCCAAAAGTCAGTCACTTAACATCGTCTATGCAAAAAAAAAAAAAAAAATTAACAGGAAGAGTGAAATAATCCTCCCACTTCTCAACTCTGTCACAGTAATATTTAAAAAAACAAAACCACAGAGCACCAAACTGAAGCTGGACTGGTTCTCATGGCTCTGTGCTGTCAGGGAGAGAGAGAGAGACAGCGACACTACTGCATCTGTCAGAGGCTTACATGTTATTAAAACGCCCGTATACACACACACACACACACACACACGGCTTAGCGAAACACGCAAACCAACTCTTGCATGCTCTTTCTCTCTCTCTCTCACACACACACACATACTGAATGACCCTCACCTCCGCCGTAAACACACACCTGTTAACGCTGCCGTGCTGCAGTGCAGATCAGTCGACTGCAGTGGAGCCGTAATGAAGGGAAACGGGCGGCGCGGAGACCTGTTTGATGATGAGGAGAGGCAGGTTGGAACTGGCCGGTGGCCGAACCACCTTGAATGGGCCGTTTCATCTGTCAGGAGAAAACACTGGCCCTCAAAACTGCAGACTGGCCGGCGATGAGCTCCGGTTTCTTTACACAATGAGAAAGTTGGAGAAAGACCAGCACAGGTTACCGGCTCCGTGCCCTCCCTCCACTCTCTTATGATATTTTTTTTTTTTCCAGCGTTAATCTCTTATTTCTCTTATTATTTATTACTTCTGTTATTTAAGAAGCTGTAATCATTCAGTGTTTTTTGATCTTTTTTAGGATGTGAGATTTATTTTTTACGTTTATTATTTTATTTTAGCTTGAATCAATTGGCAAATACATTGATTTGTCAAACAACAGAATATGAATCAGCAACTGTTTTGATAATTAATTAATGGTTAAAGACCTTTTAAGCTTAAAAAATAACTATTTTGAGCAAAAATGCCAAAAATTCTACAATATGAAGAGTTGCTGTTACTTTCTATTTAATTTCTGTGTTTAATATATATTAATATAATGCACCGTTACTGTATATTTGCTGTTAGTGTTTTGTTTTTGACAGGTTTGGTCCCAACTCTCCATTAACCAAATTTAAGTGGTCTTTATCAAATATATTTTATGTGTTTACATTAAAGACAAACATCATATCTTTATATATATATTCATATATTTATATTGTCACCAATATAAAGTATATTGTCCCGCTCAGGCTTTATTTCTGACTGAATATATTGTGTATGACTGTGATTTTTCTCCAGCAGACATTTTGACTTGTCATAGTAGGAAAAGCACAGGTGTTACTAATATCAGTAACAATAGCTCTGTTTTATTCAAGTGTCCCAGTAAGATGTGATAGTGAGCCAGCGTGTGCACTACCAGGACTAAAGCAGCTAAATGGGATTCAGCCATTATTCATTTCATTATTTGAATACTGTGACATTTTTAGAATTTGGTGAAAAGGTCTTTTATTTTTATACTTAACAAGGGAGAGCCCACAAACAACTGCAAACCGGACATTCACAAATGCACACACACACACACACACACACACACAAGTACACGAAATATTTCATGCAAGGTGCTTCAGTTCAACAGAGCACACACACACACACGATGCATGCGTGCTACAGATCTGGCACACAAAGAGTTAGCATGCGAGGGGGAACATGTTCACACACACACACACACAGACAGACACACACACACACACATAGAGACACACACACACACACACACACACACACACACACACACAAAGCATCAGAATCCACACACGACACGAGATCATTAACCTCGCACTCATCACGTGCTGTCCAAACGGCTGGTGTGCACAACCTCAAATGCAGCGTTCTGTCACATTACCGTCATATGACCATGTGACACACACACACACACAGACAAACACACACACACACACACACACACACACACACAATGACACTTTATGCATGTGTATGTGAATACAGAAGCTCAAAAGCCACAACTACCTCAACACCTTCCTTTCCAGAGAATCAAAAGATAAACATATTTTTGACAATGATTGTTAACTCCACTTACACTGAGAGAGGAAAATCTTCAGTTCTAAGCTTCAAAAGGTACAAATTCGGCCTCCATAAGAAGACAACTTTAGGCTAGGTTTTTTTTTTTCATTGCCTGAGGTGACACAGTACACCATAAATATTTTCCTCCCTTCATGACGACACTCAGAAGTAATGCTGTGAAACAAGAGTCTCCAGACCGCACCTTGATTCTGACTCTGACTTGATCCCACTGATTTTTACACCCAAATTAGTCAGAAATCCAGATGAAGGTGCTGTAAAACCAACAGTTTTCTATCATTTTGTTGCCTTTATTTACTGATTCAGGGTGCTGATGGGTTTTTTGGGGCTCAAATAACAAAAAGGTCCTCGTATAACTGTGTAATTGAAAACATCTGAGGACTAAGAGCTGCCAGCTAATATTACCGTCAGACAATTGACGTCTGGTGATACTGACGGCGGCTAAGGTTCCTGCAGTCGTCACGGCTTGTTTGACCATTAAAGAGGTTTTTGATGCACACGATTACAGAATGTATGTACGTGCTGCAGACTCAAAGGTAAAGCAAAATGTCAATACTAGTGCTGATACACAAACCCAGTTAAGGTAGCAACATCAAAATCATTTTTTGAACTTCATTTGAGGAATGTAGACGTGTTTTTTCTACAAGAGCTGCAACAGTAAGTCGATTAATCGATTAGCCGAACGGGAGAAAATTAACCCGACTGCTATTTTGATAGTTGATTAATCGTTTCAGTCACTTTTCATGCAAAAAAGCCAAACATTCTTTGTTTTCAGCTCCTTAAATGTGAGGATTTTCTGCTTTTCTTTGTCATATCGGACAGTAATACTACCAGCTGGTCAGAAAAAACAAGCAATTTAAAGACACCACCTGGGACAAAATGGTTATATAATAACAATAATAATTGTTAGTTGCAGCCCTATTTTCTACTAAACCGTTTTTTCATTTAACAAAGAAACCAAATGTTTGTGTCTCAACACAAGCAGTGATACAAGAACTTAGAGCCTAAATTAAATTGTCTAATATAAGCTCATTTAAAATTTAAATCAGATAAAAACTTTGCTAGCATTCAACAGCGCTGGAGCAGCAAACAGAAACCAGTTACTTTGCATCACAGCGTACTATGTCTCCATCACTCCTCTCTGTTTCCATTTCAGTTAGTTAGAAAAGAGTTTTTTGTAAAAGTTAACAGCCTGTCATGCTGTTATCCAGAATTACTCCATGTACAATGACACATAACAGAAAGCAGTGAAATGCAAGTTGACTGGTGAAGGCTTCTCAAGTGATTATTCAAGTTTTCAACATTTCAGGGGGGGTTGGGGGGGGGGCAGCTCCACACACTGCCCAGTTATGTTCGGTCAGATGCTTCTTTTTTGGGAATAAAGTGAGGCTGTACTTGTACACAGACCATGGCAGTACATTATATCTCTCCCCCCTTTACCCTGTAGCAGCCATGGACGCGTATGAACTTGCTCCTCTCCTCAGTATGAATTTAGTTAAATGAGATTTAAACGTCAATATCATTAAATTAAATTTCCATTCCCAACAGAGACGCCCTGTTCGCCGAGGGTCGGCAGCGTCTGACCCGAGGTCAACCCAGATTGGAAACAGAGTCACAAACCAAGGTCAGCTGACAAGTACTGACCCAATCAGATTAGCTTAAGATTTAACCCGTGTGACAGTGAGGGCCAGAGTGGAGTCGAAAAAACTCTCAGTAGTGACCCCTAAAGGTCGTGTCGGTCCTTTTACCGAAACACACCAAAGTAATGTCTTCGAGCAGCCGACGGTGTTTCCCTGTGAGCTCCACATGTTTGCTAGTAGAGCTAAAAAAAAAATCACTTTATTTGGTTTTTAAAGGGTGAACAGTAATGCAGTTCTTTTGACTCCCGAGAGACTGGGAGATGGTGAGGCTAATAATGTTGTGCCAAGCAGTTTTCTGCAAAGGATCTGCAGGATGTGTGTGTTTGTGTGTGTGTGTGTGTGGGTGTACGGAGGTTGTGTAGGCGGATGAGGGAGGGGGGGAGGAGGAGGAGGAGGGTAGCTTGCACACTACCTGGCCATTATATAAAGCTCCCACTCTCGGCTAGAGGGCTCTGTACTGAGTGCCAGCTCCCTCCCCATCCTCCTCCCCTCTCTGTCCTCCCATCCCCCCACCCCTTAGCCTTCCAGCTCCTCTGACTCAGGCTTAACTCTGAAATACCTCCGCCTGTTGTTTTCTCTCCCTCCTGCCTCTGTGGTATCAAAATCACAGCGCGCGTTGTAGATCAAACAAAAGACAGAGTTTGGGACTAAAATATGGATCTGGCCCATTCTTCCCCGAGCGTGATCGGTTCATGAAACCCAGCTGGAGCGAGTTCAGAATGATTTTCGCTTTTTTAGTGCGTTACATGTTGTGCCACCACACCTGGGGCTAAAGAGGTCTAGTCCCAGCTTGCCACAGGCTGATAGTGAATCTGAGACCCGTCCCTTTCGCCGCAGAAAGGCACAAAGTTGTGATGACAACCACCAGGGGTTTGTAATCCGGTGCCAAAACAGTGCAGGTAAAAGCTGCTGGTAGCAACCAAACAGCACAGGTTTGCTGCCGTGTATGTGGATAAAGACAGGTTGTAGGAACAACTTGGACAAAGAGCTGCGATGGTAACGTGGTGCTAACAATCGAGCGGGGGACAAAACAGGAAAACACCTGTTAGCTTATCGCTGACCCCCCCCCACCGTGTTGAAGAAAGAAGGAAGGAACGGAAGCCAAAAGGCAGCGAGAACAAAGACATTAGACACCAAAAACCTACCGGTCTCATCTGGCAAGAAAACGAAGAAGGGTAGGAAGACACCGATGAGTTACAATCGCCCTTTTGATCCTGTGATCCTCGAAATTTTATCGAAATCGCAGTATGGCCTACTGCAATATGTGTCAAAATACCATTTTATTAGGATAATAACTGCTGTGCTGCAGAGATGTCCTGACCTACACATCATATTCCACAGACTTAGAAAAACGTCTTTTTTTGATACAGATAACCTAAAAAAAAATCACTTCTTAATATGTTTTTCAATGAAAATGAGAATCACGATGTAAAAATTAGCATTCCCTCTAATATCGCAATTACAATATCAGTCAAATTAATTGCAATTAGATTTTTTTTTTTTTAAATCGTTCAACCCTAGTCAGCAGACGCCGAGATGAAGGAGAATCGTAGAGACGGTAGCCCGAGACTGCAGACTGTGAAGCAAACATATGGTAGAGAGCAGAGAGCTCAGATACCTTTTTTTTTTTTTATCTTAAGAGCGGCCTCTCTGATGTTGAGCTACATCTTAGGACAGTCTGGGGATTGCAATTACATTACCGTGGTCCAGGTCCCAAGCTTCATTCAGAGGGAGAGAACAGCCTGGACCGGCACACCAGGCCGTCCTCTCAGGTCTTCAAATCCAATTCCAACCTCGCCGCAGCTGCACGATTGGAAGAAATGTGCCTCGAGTTGTTTTTTTGGTGAAATTACAACTATGATATACAGTATAGAGCAGACAGCTATTTATTGCTGTTTTCTGCTTCTGGTTTAAGATGTTCCCTTATCCTTATGTCATGGTTTTAAGTCATTTTGAAAATAGGATTATCAGAATACCATTTTCACTTATTTGTTTGTATTGTATGCTTGAATTAGCAGCTTTATTATAGTGCATATTTATGTTGCTATCAGCTTAACGGGAGTAATTATGTTTGAAATGAATATGAGCTTAATATTCAATTAAATCTACTTATTGATACCTGATTGTCGCGTGTCAGGACGACCCGATACTTCAGTCACACACTGAGTTTTTAAAAGCGCTTATATCAAACTATACAGGAAGATGACAGGCTGCTGGTGCTGCAGAGTCTGCAGTAGGTTTGCCAGCTCTAATGAAAAAGAAAACTGCAAAAGTCATTTCTGGATACTGAATACTTTTCCTCTGAAGCAATATTATTTGACAGTAAAAATCTTTCACCATGGTGGTTAAATTAGGATAATGCTTGGAATTGCAAAAGAAATGGACATCTGTTAACAGTCACACGCACACAGTAGCTATACGCAGTCCGTTTGATAACATGCATGTGCATATTTCTCTTTTTATTGGGTTTTTTTTTACCTGGCGTTCAGTTGGGTATCAAGCATTCAAGAATTTCACTAATATTGATATCATGGTGCCGTTCCTGTGTCTCACTGGCTGCCCGGCTCGATGTGGTCATTTCCTTTCCTTACGAAAGTCCGAAGAAACTTTTTGAATCAGGCCTCGTAGATCTAATGTGAGTGAAGATTTCAGCTGCTGGATCGCTTATTTCTCGCCTCAAATTCAGGTTATATTGTCTATATTTCATTTTAATTTTCAAAATTGAATTAACATTTGAATATTGCCCATTGTACAGCGGGGGGACAACTTTGAAAATTAAATGTCAAACAGCTTTTTTCCATTTTCATTTTAATACGGCCACAGAACGCCCGTACCAGTGAAAATGAAAATGCAAAGTGGATTATTGCATTTTCATTTTTACTCAAATAACAATCATTATACTATTGTGGAATTACATTTTCATTTTCAAGTTTACATAATCGTTTTAATAAAAGTCCCCAGTGGCTTCCCATAATTAAAAAAAAAATCTATTTTTTCAGGCATTTTATTGCAGGAAAAAAAACAGCCTTTCTTATCATTGCTGATTGAATAACTTCATGTTGTTTTCTTACTGTTGGTCAGACAACATGATCTCTCTGGCCTCTGACTCATTTTGATGAACATTTGTCATGATTGTATATTGTTGCACTATGACGTGTTACTGCTGTGAGAAAGTTGCCAAACTAAATCTCATTAAATGACAATAAAGATCTCTTATCAGATTTTTTTTTATCTCATTTTAAAGACTAAACTGATAATCCTGAACAGTGAAAATACTGATAAATAAACCAATTATGATTTTAACTCTTAGTGGAAGCTTCCAGAGACACAGTGCTGATGATCACTACTCACTAACTTGTATATTAGAGTCACCAAACACTCCACAGGTAAGAAGTGACCCACTGGATCATCATAATAAGTTCATTTAACTTTAACCAGGAATCAAAGCAACTCTTTAAAATGTAGATATCACAGCAGGCTGCTTGCTAAAGGATGAAAGCTGTTTGTTGAATCAGTGTCTTATGCTGCGGTCCCTCAGGTTACAGGGTCACCGGAGAGGCTACAGCATGCGCTCACTTCTAATATTAGTCATTAACCCTTTAAGCTGACTGCACAGGACTCTACAGAAACATCTCTAATAGACGGCATCAGTCGCCCAGAGATATAAAAACAAGAAATCCTTCATCACCTCAGACAAAAAGCTCTACGGGACCACGAGTGGTACGACATGACGGGGACAAGAAGACACCAAGACAGACAAACACCTGGCAGAGTTAAAGTGTCTTTTCATTTGATGACATTTAGTTTTCATTTTTCTTAAAATATCAGAAAAAAAAATCAGTATGTGGTTATTTTCTGTTTCTCAAGACCACATTTCCCTTTAATGCTCAGTGTTTCATGTTGTAATAATATATATTAAATATAACCAGTTAGGTATGTCAGTCCATTAATTATGTTTCCATGTCGACGTATTTAGATCACGTTGCATCCAGGCAACTGTAAAAATAAAGTCTGCATGTGAAATCAGAAGTTTCAAAAGAAAACTCCTCATTAACTTGTGCAGAAAGTGTCCAGAATTCTGTTAAAATCATTGTTTCCTGTTTGGGGAACCTGTCATGTTGGTGTTATCAGGTGTTGTTGGCAACATGATGTTGCACCAAAGCAGCGCCACATAAAACTGAAGCCTGAGATTTATGGGGGGGGAAAAAAAAAAACACGCAACTAATCTTGATGCATGCGTAACACAGAATCTGATGCCACAACTGCTGCGAATCAGAAGTGAATTATGAGGCACAAATTACAAAACGTGACAGTAGAACTAAGCTCTGCACACAAGTTGCCGTGTGCCTCGTGTGGAAAGATTTATTGACTTTAAGACGAAGGTCTGACATACACACCAGACTATGAAAGCCTGCAGAGGAATAAAGAGTTATTCTATGATGACAGGCTTTTCACGGGACATTTTTTATTCATTTATCCCTCCGTATTCACACAAGAATCCCTCTGATATTCCAATATTTAAAAACCTAATGCTACTGCCAGGAGGGTGGTCAGTGAAAAGCCTGTCTTTCTCTTCCAGTTGGAAACGCACAACCGAGCTCCAAACTGCTACCTACCCATGTCCGTCTCAAATGTGACATGTTTCCACGGCAACAGGACTGTGTGTAACAAAAAAAAAATCACCAAAGGAGCTCCATCTCTGGGGCGAAGCGGCGCAGAAGTCGATGGCTGCAGACAAATGTGTGCTCTCTCTCGCGGGGGGGGGGCAAAATATCGGATGACTGTAAAGCTTCGATGCCGGACTTGAACTTATAGAACAAACTGTGTGTGTGTGTGTGTTGTGCAGCCTGAAACCGCAGCGTTATCTTCACCTTGCAGCCCTAACTGATAAACTTCACCAAATACTCAGAACAAGGAAAAGGGCAATAACCCAGCTTCAACAGTTTGTTTACAGGTCTCTGCAGAAATTACGTACTAAGCTCCGAAGCTCTCTAAACACCTCTGACATCTGTGTAAAAGACGAGACATGCAACATCTGGGAGCTGGAGAACATCCGCTGTGCAGTGTGATCGATCAATCGCCAATATGATTTTATTTTTTTTCCTTACTTTCGTCTACAGTAGTTGTCTTTTATGTCTAAGGTGATGCTATAAAAAGCCACACTATCTCATTTTTAAAGACCAGTGTGTGCTTAAAACACACACACCGAAACCTACATGTGTATTTAAGCATTAAATCCACCAACAGAAGAGAAGAGTTATCATTCAGTTTGATGATTTCTATGTGGACGTCTAATTCTCTTTCAACTGAAAATCAACCGCTACGATAATGACAATGGAAATAAGAGAAATAGGCAGGTGCTGAAAGGATGTAGGGGAGCAGAGAAGAGGGCCTGTATCATTAGGGATTAACCTAGCCACAGGCTCTACAAATAGACTGTCTCCACCTATAAGCCGCCAGCGCACAGACAGTTATTTGTATTGCCAGGTTGCTGCTGCCGCAGCTCCAGAGAAGAGAGAAGACAGTTCAAAGAAGCTGTGGCGGATCGGGACTCCTGTGAAACAAAATGCAATGCAACAGGACACATTTGGGGGGGGGGACTGGAAACATCAGAGGCTTCCATGAGCACAGGTTTTGTCTGATGAGGCTGCATCATAGATTCAGCAGCACACTATATAGTAACATAAACGCTTAAGAAACCATGAACAAAGCAGGCAGCAGTGCAAACCGATATATTACTGTCACAGATCAATTCTGCAGAATTACAGGTGTTACAACAGAGCAGGTGAAGCCTTAACGATCAAGTTACTAGAGCTGCTACAATTAGTCGATTGATCAGTTTGTTGATCAGCAGCTTTCTCTCGTCTTACATTAAAATCAGCTGATTGTCTTCGGGATTTGAACTGTTGGACGCACAAAGCAAGATGTTTCGTGACATCAACTCCAGTTTTAGTAAATCTGTGATGGGGCCTCACAGCCTTTTTCATTGTTTTCTGATGTTTTATAGAACAAACCGGTAATTGAGAAAGTAATTGATCGATAAGGAAAAGAATCATTAGTTGCAGCTCAACAAAAATATGATCAGCAACGACTTTCAATCTTTTTTTTTTCAAGCAAAAATGTACGTTTGCAGCTTGAGACCAAGAATAACGAGACACAATATCACAGCTGGTTCTGTCCTCTCTGCCCTTATGGCTGCTGACAAAAGCGCCACATGATGCACGTGGACAGAAATGTGTTCATTAAAATGACAAATTTTCATCTCAGGTGGGGAAACAGCAATAAAATGCTGTGATGTACCATCGTTACTGCTGATTTCATTATTTAAATCTCTTCATTCATTTAACAGAGGAAGGCGGAGAGGCGGAGCTCATAACATTACAACATAAATACATCTTGATTTTATCAACGGCCATCGCTTATTGTTCCTTCAGTATTCAGGTCGTAACGACGTGTCATCGCAGTACATGAATGTGATGATATGCAGCATGTAGCTGAAGACATAGATTGTTAAATGCAGAAACACAATCAACACAGTCAGAGGTTTCTACTGCTGCCTGATAAAGTTTATAGTCTTAAAAAATATCCTTATCCTACTCTGGAATCTAAGAATAGTTTGTGTGAAGGCTTAATTTGGGGTTTGTGGGCGAATGAATTAAACTCCGAACATGTTCAGACATTTGCTCTTCGTCTGGCGAAAGTCTCATCCTGCATTTTTTTATTATTTACTTTTGTAGATAAAGATCTGCTTTCAAAAAGTTCTTTAAAAGACAATTAAAGAAAGGTTCAAGTTTTTTCAAGCCTATCTTCAAACCATCCTGCTGAACTTCAGAGTGCATTTTTACACAGAATGAACACAGTTGTTTGTTGTCTCCCATCACTTACACTGAAATCACATAAGGGAGCTCCCTCAGCTCTGCTCAGCCAGTGTGAAAGTGACCAATAACTCTTTCAGTGTACACGAGGACATGTGACTATTGTTTGGAGAACCTCTCCTTTAAGCTTTTGCATTTTACACAAAAACCTTTCAGACAAACTATTATAAAAAGTGAATTTTTTCAAACTTGAATATTTCATTTTTGCACATTTTGCACAGAAAGAAGAAAAGCTTAATAAATAAGTCAAAGGCTGTAACCAACGACTACTCTCATAAATCATTTAATTTGATTTGTTTTCCCCCAAATTAATCTATGAATTGTTTTTCAGTCTTTTGATCAGATGTCATGTCTGAAAGCTATATCATCAAATTGTTTTTTATTATCACATAAGACTGCAGGTTATATATAACCAGGGAATTTCTGACACTTTTGCAAAAAAAATACAGTATTTAATTAATTGATTATTACATTAATTGCAGATTATCTTTCTGCCTAATCAATCATATGAGCACTAAATAAATCAGACTTCACTTTGTTAATAAATATTGTGACTCGTCCTGGACTTTCACTGCACTGTTTCGTCAGCAAGATGTGCTGCAGCATTAATATTTCAAACACTGTCGAGTGCACTCATAGTCAGGTTATATATTAAGTAAATTGTTTTTGATCAAAGTTTTTAACAACCGGCAAATATCAACACTTGAGAGATTCACTGCTGAGCAAAATGACACAACATCTAGACTATAGCAAATATTTATTAAAAATTAAAAGAAAAAGAAAAAAACTGGAAACTTTCGAGCCAAATATGCTTCAAACTGTAACATCTGGTGTAAACAAACTAATGTCAGCAACAGTGGTGATCGTCAGCACTGACGACTGATTGATCAAGAAAGTAATTTAATCAAGAAGCTTAACAAAGAAACCACTGGACAAAACATACTAGACTGTCTCAGTCTGTCTTCACAGACTTGTTATGTTTTTTTTGAGTGTTTGTCTTTAAAAAGGTAAAAGTAAAACCTGCCGACTGCTCAGGATGGAAGATTTATTTACCGGCTCTCGTCTCACTTTGCTTTTGACTGAATATTTTTGTGTTAAATTAGTGTTTCAATCGTTAATGTTTAGCAGTTTCACTTATGTAATAGTTAACTCGCTCAGAAGTTGTTTTTCTTTAAAGCACAACTCCTCCTCTTCACATAACTCAACAGGAGTTATGTGAAGCTCATGCTGAAGATATTTCCACCTAAAAACTAAAGAAAAAGGTAATTTTAGAGATGTTGCAGTTGACTCATGAATTCCTGTGATAATAAAAAAAGTCTTTGCTGGTATTTTAGACAGACAGAAAACAAAAGTACATTTCCAGAACTATTTCAAAAAAAAAAAAAAAAAAATGTTCATACCAACACAACTCTCAGACAGCTCGAGAGCTTTATAGTATTCATGGACTCACAAAACTACCAGAAACCTCTTTGATTGTTTCTGTTTTGTCCACAGAATTCAGATTTCAGACTAAGATTTCACTGCTCTCGGGGCAGTTTGTCAGTTTATTTATAGTTTAAAAATCGGTTTATGATGCTGCGGATTTATTACTGATATAAACAATCGACACAATCGTTCCTTAAGCTGAGTATGTGAAGTAAGATCAGCGGGCATGAAGTTAACACATAAACACATAAAGAAAGCAGACGAGCAAAATGACCTCCATGTTTGGACGGACGAGAAATCTGCCGTTTTTTTTTATTTTTAAGTAATAACAGTAGTCTTAAAGAAATGTCACTGCTGTCAATCAAAACAAGGTTATAACTGATTAATCTAATGTTTTATTCAAAATCATTATTAAGTTAATCTTTTAACCTGTAAAAACATAACCACTGATGCCCTTCACACTTTAACCAGAGCCTGAAGTTATGTTAATTTTGTTCGACCAAAAAGTCCAAAAAACCCTCAAGCAGAGCTGAAACAGTTTATCAATGAGTAGATCAACAACTATTCTGACACATAATTGATCATTTGAGTAATTTTTCAAGAAAAAAATATTGATAGTTCCTGAGTTCCAGCTTGTCACTTGTAGGGATTTACTGCTTTTCTTTGTCTAATGTGATAGTAAAGTACAAATCTTTAGGTTTCTGACTGGTGTTAGTTTGGATAAAACAAGCTCATTTGACATTTTATAGACCGAGCAACTGATTGATTACTCCGACAGATTCTAGCAGTTTAACATACAAGCTATTTGCAGCCCTACTGTGAGGATTTGATTTACAGTAAAAGCAAACAAATGTGCAGCTTTGAGAAGATGTGACTAGATTTACACAAAGCTGCATTTTCTTGTCTTATCCTTTAACCAGAAAGCCCGTGATATACAAGCACATGTAGCGTATATATACTGTAGTATGACCACATCTGGCTCTTCAAAAGAGGCAGAGGGTTTAGCTGTAAATCTGTTCATTACAGTCTGTATAGCTGAACAGCAGCTGGCACAAAGACGCATCTATACAGATCCACAGACCCCAGGCAGGCAGTGGAAACACGCTGGGGAAATGTCTAAAAATAGCTCAAGACTCTGATCAATAACTGCTAGATGGGTACCAACCCTGCTTTACAAAGTTAAATTAAAAAGGACTGGTTCACAATTTTTCCAAGTCTGTCTTAAAACAACAGTCAGGAGCCCAAAAGAACATTGAAATAGGTTTTCCTCGCTGAAATTATTCCTCTTGTTCATACTGAGCAGTAGAAGGTCCCTTCATAATGCACTTACAATGTAAGTGATGGGGGACAAAATCTACAAGTCTCCTTCTGTGCAAAAATATATTTAAAAGTTTATCTGAAGCTAATATGAAGCTTCATCCGTCCAAATGAGTCAAATCAAGTGCATCTCTTTCAATGTTACAGTCTTTTTAGTGCCACAGTTCCTCTTTTTGTTACTATACTTCCACCGCAGCTCAACAGTGAAACACAAAGAGGGAATTTGTTGCTAAAAAGACTGTAAATATGGCAGATATCTACTTGTTATGACTAACTCAGACTGATGAAGCTTCATATAAGCTTCAGATAAACACAGTGGACACGCTGTGGACTTTGGCCCCCATCACTTACATTGAAAGCACATTTGAAGGGGATCTTTTAATAGCCAGTATGAACAGCAGAATGATTACAGCAAGGAAAACCTCTTTCAGTGTTTATATGGACACCCAACTGTTGTTTTAAGACCGTCTTTTAACCATCATCCTGCCAACATATTTAATATACAAGGACTACCAACTGGGGTCCCTGGGGACCCCAAAACTAAACTACTGGAAGAAACAACCACCGTAGCAAAATATTAACTTATTTCTTCTCAAAACATTATTAGTTGTGTAATTAATCATCTGAAAAAAACAGGTTATTATTATTTCAGGAAAGTTACAATTAATTTGCATGAATATATACTTTTCTTCAATATACATTGCAGCTTTTATCCCGAGTACAATCTCTGCACAAAGCCTTTAAAATGACTGAGAGCGCGCCCCTCCCCACTTTAAATTAGGACCCACAGCAAACATGAACTCAGTAAATAGTTCCATCTATTAAAACTGCATAAGCCGAATTGGGTGGTCCCCCAGGACCCCAATACACTGGTATTTTTTTTTTTTTTTTTAAAAAGCACTAAATAAAACAAACGGAAAACAATCATATGAAGTCAGCAGGAACAAATTGATTAACAAAGTCATGAAAAATTAGAATGACAAATGAATAAAGCACCTGTGAGATATGAGAAAAAGTAGACCTGCGGGGTCTGCGGGACCCCGGCCGGTAGGATTAAGGTCAAAAACGGTGTGTCAGTGCTGTAGGGTAAACAAAAAACTGAATGTGGATGCAAGGTGCATCAATGGTGGTGTTTAGAGGACGCTTTGCTGATATCGATCTGTATAACGGTTAATCAGCTACCGTTACAAGCAGCGGCGTGTTTTATTATAACAGAGCTCGTTATCAACAGGTAAAGTGAGAACCAGGTGTGACCTGAACAGGCCGAGCAGACGCCACAACACCCGCAGACAGACTCGGAACCAATAACAACTTTACAATCATTAACATGTGGAGTATTTTCTTGCACATGTGGCGTGTTTTCAAGCGAGAGCAGACACGCGTGATGCCGCTGTCATCCACTGACAGTCCTGCAGCCTGTCGGCGCGATGACCCGCTGAAATAAAACCTCCAGCAGCCCGGACAGAGACGCGTTCATCACGGCAGGGGGTCCGCCGCTTCCTTCGTGTTCAAATATGAAGCAGAGGATGGTTATGAAGTGAATACCGCCCCGCCGGGAGCTGGTGTGCTGGAGAAAACGGTCCGTTCAGCCAAAGCAGCGCGTCTCAATATCAACATAAACATGCCCGCGCAAGCTTTGGCAATAAAGTTGCTGCTGTGTTTGAGCGACAAACAGCAACATCTGACAACATCTCAGCCCCGCGAGGCTTAAATCACCGGAGCACGGTGCGACTTGACAATCAAAACGCGCACAAACCGAGTAAATTTATAATGATTTCAGGCTGCGCCTTACCTTCAGTTCCGCACTCTCCGCCATCTTGTATTTCTTAGCGCAGGCGTGGTGTGGAGTTGTCACATGACTGGGACGCGCAGAGCGCCGCGTGAACGCGCACACAGCCACAGGGGTGCGTTCAGGAGCACAAAACGAAGTCATGAAAAACAGCTGCAGAACGTATGAGGATTTTTCCCCCTTTTTTATTGAGCCCAAAGGTGGAAGAAGTATTCAGATCATTTACTTCAAGATCCATTCAGTCCTCCTGAGTGTATCAGTGCTTTAACACCTGCATCTTTGACCTCAAACCACCTCAAGAAATATAAGATAATCCTAATAAAGCAAAACACTGTCCACTTTAGTCTTCAAACCCCTATTTATAAAAGCTTTGCTAATACCTAATAGTGTTTGCTCTATTCATTTAGAAGTTTAAAAAGGTGTCTCACCAGAGAAAGGAAGTAATTTTTATTTAAAGATATATATATAAAAAATATTTGCTTGGAACAATAATGTGTGTCTAATATGGTTTTTCCAGAAAAATAGTATAATTACCATGTTAAAATCCTTAAAATTGTATCTACTTCCTCTCCCTTTTTGAAAGGCCAGAATCTATAAATATGTAAATATATTTCATTTCAGGTGTTTAACTGCTGCTCTCCTTCTCCACTGTAAAGTCCCTTCTCAGTGTATGTGCACTGGAGGCTTCAAGTTTCCACATCACACTTGTATAAGGTGAATTTTGGACCAGATTTGGCTTCCAATGGCTTTTCAATGAGCACAGAGAAACTTTCCACTTTCAGCAGGTGAATGTGAAAACAGCCTTCTGGTGTCAAACTGCACGTACATCATTCTGCACAGTGAAGCTCAAACATTCAACTGTAGGAAAAAGAAGAAAAACATATTTAAGTATTGAGTATTAAATAAAAATAAGTAAAAGTCCTGCATGAAGAATCCTACTTAAGTAAAAGTACATTAGTATTATGAGCTTGATGTAGTTAAAGTATTGCAGTAAAAGTAGTGGTTTGGTCCCTCTGACTGATATATTATTATATACTGAAGCATCCGTGTGGAAGCAGCATGTTACTGTTGTAGCTGCTGGAGGTGGAGCTAGTTTGAACTACTTTATATACAGTTAGCTAGTTTAGTCCAGTGGTTCCCAACCTAGGGGTCAGGCCACTCCAAAGGGTCACCAGATAAATCTGAGGGGTCGTGAGATGATTAATGGGAGAGGAAAGAAGAAAAAACAAAGTTCTGATACACAAATCTGTTTTCAGTTTTTGGACTTTTTCTCTAATCTTTGATTTTTGGTGAAATATTGGATCATTTGAACATTTATTGAAATGAAACCATGTGAGAAGTTTAGAGAGCTGTTAACAACTCATAGACATCTGAATTGTGACCCTGACTACACACTGCTTTATGTAAGAGGTCAAAAGACAAAAAGCTTGGAAACCACTGGTTTCATCTTTAACAATGTGTTGTATTTTAAAAGCTTGTTATATTATCCATTGTGTCAAATAGTTATCTGAAAAATAACTAAAGTGGTCAGATAAATGTAGTGGAGTGGAAGTATAAAGTAGCATCAAATAGAAATACTCAACTTAAGTACAAATACTTCAAAACTGTACTTAAGTACACTACTTGAGTAAATGTATTTACTATTACTTTTATGTTCTACTACTTCTTATTACTTTCACCACTATCTAAGGTTACAATACAATCAAAAAGACAAGTTCAATGCCACAAGGTGAGCAGCAGAACAGAAAAGATACATATGAATATCCAACAAAGGATGATAAAAAAAAAGAGAAAGAAAACTGAGGTTATCACACTGATGTGAAAAAAGGTCCTATAATGTACAATCATACTCTGTATTTTGTTACCATAAAATTAAAACTTAGAATAAGCTGCACAAGAAGGTGAACTTTTGAAAAATCAACAGTAGAGCTGCAACAATTAGTCAATTAATTGATTAGTCAATCTACAGAAAATGAATTGTCAACTATTTTGATTATTGTTTTGTCGTTTTGAGTCGTTTTTTCAGAAAAAATACCAAAAAATTATTGGCTATTTTCTGGTTTCTTTAGTCCTCTATGATTGTAAGCTGAATATGTTTGGGTTGTGGGTTGTTGGTCCAGTGGGAGATACCCAATGGGAGGAATGATGAGAATTTATTTGCTTGTTTTTTATGAACGAATATAATTTGTGTTGTTTTTTTTGTTTTTTTTATTAACCCACATCATGAGACTCTGTTCCTGAAATGGTTGTGGCTCCCCCTGTTGGGATGTACTTGTTGTGCTGGTTTGGGTCGCCTATAATTAACCTGACTTGTTTCTATTAATTGTGAAATTGCCAGAATACACACTGAAGAAGGGCATCTTGCCCGAAACATCCACATGGCAATATTAAAAACTCAAACTGGAGTGTCGTCCTTGTCTCTCTTTTTTATGATGAACTACATTGAGGATCCAGCACCAAGTCTGCAAGGTCTAATCGTGAGCTGAGCGAGTTTTATCTTATTTTCTATATTCCAAAAAAGGGAAACAGTGATTGAATTATAACAACCATTTTCACAATTTTCTGACCTTTTATAGACCAAACAACTAATTGATTAAACTAATAATAATCAACAGATTAATCAATATTGAAAATAATCATTAGTTGCAAGTTGTTATATAGGAATTCTGCATTCATGTCTTAGAATAGAATAGAATAGAATAGAATAGAATAGAATAGAATAGAATAGAATAGAATAGAATAACAAAAATCTAAACTTGATCTTAACGTAAGGTCGTCTCACTGGCTTATTTATAGACCTTTCAATCAGATCTCATGGTCTTCATGATGGGTGGAGTTTGTGCTGCTTCCACCGATGAAGACCACAAGATGCAGTTGGAAGAAAGTGAGTGGACCTCGATTTAAGTTTTTTGTATTTAAGTATTACTTTTCCAAGGTGATGGATGAACCTCAACTAGAAAAGAATAGAATAGAATAAAAAAGACATTTTTTCTGATAAATGAGCTTCACATTTGGGTGCTTCTTTGTTATCAATGTTATTTCCAGACACCAAAATCATAACCATTGCATCTTGTATATCTTCAAGTCTTTAAACTTCCTGAAAAATAGTCTAGGTAAAAATTGTTGACCATATCTATATGGACTCATGTTGATACATTGTTCTCTCTACACAACTTTGTGTCTTAAAACACTCCCCCATCCTATTTTCCTTTGACCTATTTTTCCGTTTGCATTCATTACAAAAGTCGCTGCTATATTTGCTTGTGAAAGTACAAGAAATTCAACATTATTACTCACAAATGTAGGTCATCTCTGATTATGACAATGTGACCCAAATTCTCTACTGTCATGTCTGTCTCAAATATCAACAAACGTATTTTCATCCACCTTGGAAACGGTGCTATCAGTGACACACATTGGCTCATATACCGGTGCTGATTGAATGCCAGCAGGGCCCCCTTTAAGTTAGATCTGAGCCAGATCAGTCTGCTGTGTGGGTGAACTCATTCCCCGTTGCTTCATGACCGACAGTATCCTTCCATCCACACTGACATCTAACTAATCTAACATCATGACTCTGTGCAAGAATAAAATAAGTCTGACACATTGTGATGATACTGAACCCATTCAGTACCTGTAGTAATTCAACAGCAATGTATCGTTTAAGAAACAACGTCCTGGTTATTCTGGAAAACCCAAAGACCTCCCTGTGGACAACTTTTAGAGAAATAGTCCATGTGAAAACATTTGAGATTGTGTTGTGTGGGTTATCAAGGGGCAACAGGGACATTGTTTCAGGAAGGATATGTTACATTTTGGTGTGAGGAGCATTCACCTTACTGCAGAGGTATGTGAGAAAATATATTTTTCTGTAATTTGGGTGAACCGACCCTTTATCTTTTGTATTAAGGATACAAACAGCCCCGTTTCCAGTGTACAGTTACATTGTATGACCCTCCCAGCTCTTAATAACTGGTTCCCATTTTAAACTATGGAGATGTAATAAATAAGTATTAAGTAATTCATCTACCTGTGTGTGACAACAAGTTAGATGTTGTGTGATTTATCTCTTAATAGATAAACCGAAACCATATTTTGCTAATTAGCTCTGTTCAGTGAAAATGTACAAATATACTAAATCCACAGTCAGACAAATATTAAATAGCGTCTATATACTGTTACTGTTATATCCCTCCCACCCCCCTCCCATGGGGGGTGGTGGTGGTGTGTCTTCCTCAAGCTCGGGTCCTCTACCAGAGGCCTGGGAGTTTGAGGGTTCTGCGCAGTATCTTAGCTGTTCCTAGGACTGTGCTCTTCTGGACAGAGACTTCAAATGTTGTACCCGGAATCTGCTGGAGTCACTCTCCCAGTTTGTGGGTCACAGCCACCAGTGCTCCAATTACCACTGGCACCACTGTTGCTTTTACTACCCACATCTTTTCTAGCTCCTCTTTCAGCCCTTGGTATTTTTCGATCTTGTCGTGTGTGTGTGTATATATATATATATATATATATATATATATATATACACATATATATATATATGTGTGTGTATATGTATATGTGTATATATATATATATATATATATATACACTGGTTAAATCCATCCTATTCAGTACACTGTCTGTTAAGAGCTGCAACGATTAGTCGAGCGATTAACTAAAAGTTCATGAGTAACTATTTTAATAATTGATTAATCGCTTAGGTCCAACATACCAGCTCTACAGATGGTAATATCAGTTAAATCTATAAATTATTAATAGAAAAGGTGAGTTTAGGTGAGTTGAAGCTCTGTCATATCCTGTTCAAGACTGGGGAGTAAATCCTTTCATATCTAAACTCGTTTCATACTTGATGACTTCAGATTTCACAGTCGATCACACCTTACTAATCCAACCTCACCCATCTTTTTCTTTTTACATTATTTTCATAAATAAGAAAAGAAAAGAGTTTGTACAGTTGTCTTCTGTGGCTCTGGAGGATGTGCTCCAAAGCCTGAAAACCTGAAGCCTGGGAGGGTGGAATGGCAAGATGCTTGTGAGTTGCATTATGGGAAGTGTAGGACTAGGATTCAGCATTTTTGGAGCTTGACCCACATAAGGAACTAGAAGTCAGAGTGTCTTGTCCTCTGCTGCTATGATTTTGATCATTCTTTTATAAATTTGTCTCTTTCAAGTCCCCAAACTTTATGGAAGTGCAAAACTGATACAATAATATCTCTGGAGTACAAATTTAACTAAAAAATATAAATTTCCCGGAATACTTGCTGTATACGCCTCATATTAAAGCACAGGTTCACAATTTTTCAAGTCTGCCTTAAAACAACAGTCAGGAGCCAAAATGAACATTGAAATAGGTTTTTCTTGCCGTCATCATTCCTCCTGTTCATACTGACCATTAGAAGATCCCTTCATTATGCACTTACAGTGCAAGTGATGGGGGAAAAAATCCACAAGCCTCCTTCTGTGCAAAAATGTGCAAAATACGAAACTTCAGCCGCCCAAATGAATCAAATCAAGTAGACATCTTTCAATGTTACAGTCTTTTTAGTGCCAAAGTCCTTCTTTTTGTTACAGATAAACACTGTCAGAGGAAACACAAAGAGGGAATATGATGCTAAAAAGACTATAAATGTGGCAGATATCCACTTGATATGACTAACTCAGCCTCATATAAGTGTTGGATAAACTTTTAAATGCATTAAATGCATCCACTGTGTGGACACACTGTGGATTTTGGCCTCCATCACTTACATTGAAAGCACATATGAAGGGGATCTTTTAATAGCCAGTATGAACAGGAGGAATGATTACGGCGAAGAAAACCTCTTTCAGTGTTCATAAGGACACCTGAATGTTAGTTTAAGGACAAACTTGAAAAATTGTGAACCTTTCTCTATGAAGAACACTTTATGGTTTTAAAAATAAGTACTATTCATGTTTTCTGATTATAAGCCTTTTTGTCCTGTACATTTATACTTTTTCACTAAATTATTTGTTGCTTGTTTGCTTCTAGAAAAAATGTCTATTGTATAGTAAACCTTTAAATCTGCAGAATGCAGAACAAAATCAGGGCCATACTGTAACTACCAATGAGGATGTTGTGGTCATTTCCTGTTTTCCTGGGAATTTGCAAGTACGGACTGAGGAAATTGACACTCTACAATTAAAAAACAACACTCAAAAATTTAAATTTAACTACTTTTTGGTGAGCAAAAAAATAAAATAAAATAAAATAAAGGATTCAGTATTTATCCCCAGCTCCAAAATTTTACCGTCACAGAAGTGTGGAGAGTTCTTTGAAGCAGCATTTAGACCTCCGTTCTCGGAAATAAAACAAACATAAAGTATAATTGAACTGAATAATTCAAATAAGAAAACCCCAAATCATTAAAGACTTTCTTTTTGGTGTCAGAGGATGAGACGGTAGTGGCTACGGCCCTGAATGAAAGACATTTGTCACTAAGGGATTTAAATCAAGCAGTTTTTTAAAGTAATTTAATGACACTGTCGCCTTTATTCAAGTATTCTTAAGTACAGTAAGAAGATAGGTCCAAATCATACCAAAAGACTGATAAAAGTTAAAGGATTGTGCACTGGTGAGCCAGAGGGTGGCGCCCTATCATTTCAAATGAAGAGGAGTCCAAAATAACATTAAGTGAATTCTCAGTTAATGCAGATCACACAGCATCTCTGCTCCTCTGTGTTTTGTCTGGAGTGGACGCCTGTAAAATCTATTTGTTCTCCAGCAATGACATCTCTGCCTATAATGGTTTAATACTTCCACACTGAACACAAATCCATTAGGCTTTATGCCCAAACCTATTATCAGAAAATGCTCGTTCCCTCCAGGTCCATACAAAGAATCTATTGACAAACTAGTTGTGCTGCTTGTTTCATTCAGAGAGAGAATCGCTGAGGTTTTATTATATCATTATGTATCGCTGCCATCTGTTGTATTGTTGATGGGACAGGTGTCCACTGACCACACGTGTCTATACAAGCAAATAATTAATCAGTCGCACTGCAAATACTGTGCGACAATATGTCCAACAGGTGGATAAAACATCATTCTGCTTTTAAAATGTTTGATATTCCAGAGTGTGGTTTCAATGTTAGCTGTGTAAATGCATTCAATGTAGACAATGTGGCTTTTAAAACTAACAGTTGAAACAGATGAGAACATGAATACAATCCTCTGTGTAGTTTTATATCACAATATTGATATATGTCTACTATATTATATATTGTATACATACCATTTATGTCATGATATAATAAATCTTCTTGAGAATTGACTGAGAGTTAATTCATGGATAAAATAATCAGAGAGAAATGTATGTTTGTGGCTAATTCAGCAAATTAAATGCCAAATGACAAATCCAGATACTTCACTAGAATGATGCAAAAACCCATGTGAGACTTTGACATGTGAACCATTTCTCCAATGGTTTACTACAACCAGAGATAAATATATGTTGTCTCATGGTTTATATGTTTTTATTGTCCAAACCTGAACAATAAAAGACATACATAA
Source organism: Thunnus thynnus (assembly GCF_963924715.1). Lineage (NCBI taxonomy): Eukaryota > Metazoa > Chordata > Actinopteri > Scombriformes > Scombridae > Thunnus > Thunnus thynnus. The sequence goes on from NC_089517.1 coordinate 11,395,551, forward strand.
TGTGTAGACGTACATAAAAGCTGCTTATATTGAGTTGTTGTGTGCATGTTATGATATGAGGTCATAAGAAACAACCTGAATGACTAGAAATTATATATAATATATGAATTAATTAATGTTTTAGTGTAATAGAAGTTAAAATGGTCCATCACAGACTTCAGGAAGTTCATGTTCCAAAGAAATGACAAACTATGTACTGTGAAAGATGAAAGTAAAACATGATTTACGCAGAAACACAATAAAAAAAGCCATACAAAACATTTGTCTTAATTACCAGGCTGTCCAGACACTGGAGTTTTTATAATTTCAGGAGCTTTTCTATTTCTACTGAATAACCTCTCAGATTATGATATAAAGAACATTTGGAAAGTCATTCCCAGAGTGGACAATCCACTGTTACAGTTCTCATGTGAAATAGTGAAAATGTTACAGAAAGGTTTGGCTCTCCACCATTAAGCCCATTATGGAACAACTCTTTGTACACTGCGGGTGCATGGCAGCAGCACAACATAAGTCAGGTGGGGCAAGCGATCAGAAATGGAAATATGGTCCCTTTCAATGAGTTGAAAACACATTTTGGGCTGAAAGATTCAGAGTTTTTATATTATCTCCAAATAAAATCTATAATGAAGTCATAACTTTCTAAGGGATTAGACACAGGAAACAAGAAAGAGCTAGGTAGCAGGAGAAGTACAGTCTCAGTAATGTATAGGTTACTGTGCTCTGCCAAACTAAATTATAATGGGAATGTGACATGGGTTTACCCTTGACTACAACACGATGGGACGCAACCCTTAAAAATAGTACTAAAATATCAAATTGTGTCAGATACAAAATTTTGCACATAAAGATGATACACAGGGCTTACATTACACCCCACACATTGAAGAAAATCAGTCATACATTATCTAAATTGTGTTGGCATGGTTGTGAAGTAGAGGGTACACTGATGCGCTGTCCTCGTGTCAAGCAGTTTTGGTTGGATGTTACTGAAAACCTGTTGTGCTTTCTTAATATAGATATCAAACCTTGTCAGTCAGTGATAACATTGGCCCCCCTGTCAGCCAAGCGGATCATTTTAATGAATTGGAAACAACGAACTGGTTCAGTATGGAGAGCCGGTGTAATGACTTCACGGACTTGCTATCAATAGACCAGCCTGCTCTAACTCTCCAAGACGATGCTAGTCCTGATGGACTCGATGGTCCCTGGAACTTTATTAGATTTTATCTTGAGAAGGCTTAAATAGATTCTGTATTATTAATATCTGTTGTTATATTCTGTACCCCCGCTCACCCCTCCCTTTCATTTTTTTGGTCTTTTTGTCTTTTTTTGTATTAATGTGATCACTGTCTTTTTTCCTATTAAAAATAATAATAAAAAAATATATATAAAGGGCAATTTAAAACAAAATGTATTTCATTTTCTGTGTCATTTAACTCACATCAATACCAACATAATCAACCATTACCAGATGTAATGGGAAGATACCAACACCTCAGCTGGACACACAGAGATTTTTTCCTCCTCCACAGGTTAAATTTCACGTAATTTTCAGTGCTAAAGTCTGTTTTGATCCAACCATATGTTCTAAGGTTGGATGTATTTAAATGTCAAGAACTATAAGAACAAAATCTTTAATGAAACCAATATTTACCTTTTCTTTCAAAACGTATGCTTCCTCACACCTTATTTTTACAAAAAGTGTCCACATGTCTGAATGTCCTACATGAGGATTTGTCTTACGGTCTACTATTTCACCATTACTGTACCTCTGTTCACTTTTACTCATTTATTTTGTCAATACATTTTTCCCCCTTGCATATGAAATAAACTGTTGTGTTCACACAGTAAAAAAAATGAATATATATCAATGTAAAGTTGTGGTAATGTGTAATTTGTGTGTATTCATTTGTTGTTAAATGTATATCTTTATCACCACTTTTCTCATATACATGCACCAGAGAGCATTGTGGGAACATAGGGCACATTTTCAAATGATCCCCTTAAGTCCTACTTTTAAATTTTAAAGTTGCATAATGATGAAAATTATCATGAAATAATTTATCAAACCAGTAGTCAGCAGCTCTCAGGCTCTAAAGATTCACTTTGTTTCAGAAAAGTCTGAAATCACCTTGTTAAGGAGACATTTCAGTAACACTTTCTACGACGCCCATGATGCATTATAAAGATAATGTGTTATAATCTGCTTTTAGCACTGTATAGTTATAGTTATAAGCACTCATAGAGATATATTCATAATGCTTTATAACAATAATAATAACACATTATAAAGCATTTTATAATGACTTACAAGGTCAAGTATCATATATTCTTCATAATTGCTGGTCACTCACTAACATTTTTTGCAAGGATCATAGTGTATTATAATTCTCATAGTTGCAATATATCATAATCATTCTTATAATGCATTATAATCACTGTTATAATTCATTATAATGTGATTATAACTTACTCTAACTGGTCATTGGATGCTTTAAGTGTAGTAAAGGGATTCTTGAGGTATAGGCAGATATAATACAAGCTGGTTATAAGTCACTATAAGTGCTCATTGTTTGCTTTAAGTAAAGTGAAGAAAATGTTAAATCTATGCAAGAACAACACAAAACATTGTCAAATTAATTTATATGTTTAACAGGTCATAACAGACAATGAGTTGAATTGAATGTGATACAGGTTTTGATGATGGACAACTGAATTACGGACATTTACATTTCACTAATGTAAGATTTCCCCAAATAACTCACTCTGAAGACTCAATTAACTTAAATAACAGATAAAAACCGAAACAATGTCCACTTTATCTGTAGCTGTATATTTAACCTTTATGTAAACATTTGATCAACAAAAGTGACTCCTTGGTAAGTGATAAGTGATTATAATGCATTATAAAATGATTATAATGTGATTTATAATACACCATGATCCTTGCAAAACATGTCAGTGAGTGACCAGCAATTATGAAGTATTTGACCTTATAAATTATTATAAAATGCTTTATAATGTGTTATAATTATTGTTATAAAGCATTATTAATATTTATGAGAGCTCATAACTATAATCATACAGTGCTGTAAGCAGATTATAACACATTATAAGCATGTTTATGATGCATTATAGACATGGTCATCATAGAAAGTGTTCCTGACATTTCTCTCTACTTGTCACCACATATCAGCATTAATCAGTTCTTTCCTGATGCTTAACAGCTAAATAAAAATACAGCAGTTGATCATTCATTCCCACACTGGCTCACTTCTGTTCAGCTCTGCGGACCTTGTTAGTATTCAAAGAGAGCAGGCTTTTGCCAAGGAGGGCAATTACGTTCACAGAAAATTAACATTCATTGTGTGTCAGTGACATTATGCGAGTATCTGTCTCAGTATGAAGCATCCAGGGACCGAGAGCCGTGTAATCAATATCTATTAGTCCTCCCATCAGAAGAATTAGATTTCACTATTGGATCAGCCTGCTCCCCTGACTCCACGTCAAACATTATAAGTTGACTGAACATGTCATGCGCTGATGTGGCTGCCTAATGAAAGAGATCATGTTGAACTCAAATACAATAAGAGGAAATATGATCCATCTCCTGAGGAGGTTTTTCTGAGCGGAGACCAGTAGGTGTCAGGCTCGCACCAGGAACAGAGAGGAGAAAGTGGTTTTCACATTTTTATTAATATTGACATGGGTACATACATAAATTGAAAAATGATGGGTAGATTGTGTCATAAACCAGGATTAGCTACTTTTTGGATCAGCTCTCTGTGTGTGTGTGTTTTTCTTTTTAATTACAAACCAAATTTAACTTTAAATAACAGAAAATGAAATGTGTGAATGGCAGTTTACACATATTTTATACCAAAAAAAAAAGAGCTTCAGATGACAGGAAAAAGTTTTGGTTTTTGTTTGTCGGTGACATGATTTACAGAAGCATGTGATGATAGACAGAAAACCCAGAGACAGAGAAGATTATGGGATCAGATTTGTGTTAAAAGTTGAACACAAAGAGCTTCAGTCTAAACTGTACATGAAATCTATAAATGGCTCATTTTTTTTTTAAATTACCTCAAAGTTTTTATGACACATGACTTGGTGAAAGAAAGTCTTTTTTTTCCTTTTGTTTTTTTTTTGTTTTTTGAATGATTTCAAGGGCTGTTGAAGTAAGTGCTCATAATAATGTGCTCTATTTTAAAACATAATGATCCCTCTAAGAATTTGGTATCGGGAGGAATGGTCAAATTCAGAAATGTTGCCCATTTAAAGTGCTTAACAACATATACAGTGTTACAAAGAATCTAAACAATAAATTAAACTAAAGACAGATAAATAACAAATATATGTAAAAACTCAAGATATTCAAACAAGCAACAAAAGCTGAATAATGAGATACATTTGAACTTAATGTCACAATTATACAAGCCATTGCACATCGTCACGTGATATATATATATATGTATATATATATATATATATGTATGTATATGGTGTTTTTTTTTCCTTTTCAGGATAGCTAAAGAGCAGACGGCTTTGATTCAGAGAGACTCCTCTGGTTGAGCTTTGCAGCTTCAGATCAACATCCTTTGATTCACAATGTCACGTTTTAAGTAAATCCTGATCTCTTTAACACAAGAGTTCAGTTTGTTGGGGGGGAGACGTCGCTGCCAAACATCTCCTCCGAGTCTCCACGTATTCACTCAAGTGCTGAAATCAATATCTATACAGTAGGGTGGTAATCCTTGGGTTACAGGTGTGAAGTGAACACACGGGAGCTCTTGTGTGTGTTTGTGTGTGTGTGTGTGTGTTTGAGTGTTTGTGTGTGTGTGTGTGTGTTTTTGGCTGTGCTGGGCACTAGGGAGGCAGCAGCGGGGGCTTGAAGGTGCAGGCTCCGGTACACTGGCGAGGGGTCAACATCTTGCAGGAGAAATGATGAAGGGCGTCATGAGCTTCTGGGGAGGAACAGGTCCAACAGTGAGAACATGCAGACCAACACTCGCACCAATTTATTGCTGAATTTAGATGTAAGTTGCTTATTTTCCCCCAAATATTGACTATTGATTGGTATCTTAGTCACTTTGTCTACATATCGATCACACTGATGTTGAATTTTAAAAAGTAGCACTTGCATATTTATGTTTGTAGGCAACAAAATGACATTTATTCCTATTTGGACCAGATAAAATTACCTTTTAGCTTCTGCTGTATTGCATAACGAGCCTTTCTCTCTTGGTCCAACTCGCTGCACAAAGTGTCTATCAAAAATAAAGTGAATAAAAAATAAAAAATAGTCAAAAAAAGGAAAAGAAAATGTAAGCATCTGAAGTGGAGGACTGTACTGTATGCCATTCGCCCCTATGGTATTTAGAGTGACCCCTCTGTGTACTTGAACCCTGTATTTAAACTACTGTAACATTAAACCAATCCTTTAACGGGTGGCATTAGTTGCTGTCTACTGCATGTAACCGATACAGCGCGACATAATGGGCTGTCTATTCAGTTTTCCAGAGCATGATTTAGGAGAAAATAACCTTTGCAAACAAAACAATGTGGTCTCAGTTTCACCTTTTGATATCTAATAATTTACTCAACTGCAGATGAAAAAAAAATATGGCTGGAGTTTACAGGAACAAGGCTGGACACAAATTACCAATATTTCAATATGCAAGTGTCACTTTTCCTTTTTGTTTAGTTTATAGAGAGACTGGTTGGTTCGGATTGATTGATACGGCCTATAAATGTTGTTTTTTGGGCTAAATTTTTTCCCATAAACTTAAAGAGCATTGATCTACATCCGCTTTACAGTCATAATCTATGTAGGCACAAAGTAGAGAGAGAGAGAGAGAGAGAGAGAGAGAGAGAGAGAGAGAGAGACCAACCTCTAACAATCTGCAGCTGCTGGACCATTTCCTCTCTGTAGGACAGCTCACGCTTCATTTGATCCTGAAAATTATCTGAAGAGTACCGAAGGCCACATCAGATGGAAACTCTCTGACATTGTGGAGAATAAACTTAAAGACACATTCCTGGATTTAAAGGACAAATCCACCCCACCCCCCATCCTCCCCCCCAAAAAACAAGCTCTCCTAAAACAGCCGGGCTACAAACGCAGGGTTTTAACATCCAAACATTACAACAACCAGAACAAAATACCTTCTTTTTTTTAATTCTACCTTTTAAATGCTGAAATTCTCTCTCCAACTTTTTCCTCAGCTCCACTTGCTCCACAAGCTGCTTCTGCAACTCCTCTGCAAAGCCAAAAAGCCAAAAAAAAAAAAAGTTCAATTATTTTTAATCTGCTGCAAGCAAATGTCATTATTCACCCTAAAACATGCCTCATCTGATGCCTACAGTTCCTCTGAATAACAAACAGTTAGAAAAAAAAATTAGAAATAACTTGAAATTAATCAAATTTATTCTCCAAAAATAGTAAAAAGGCATGTTTTCCTTCCTTAAAAACCCACTTTCATCTAACTCACATCAGTTAAACTCCACTTACTATGATATATTTTGAATATCTGCACATAAAGATTTATGTCAGCCCAGTAAACCGACTTCAGGTGCGTTTACATCCTTGATAACAACCATTTCACTGCTTTCCTTTCGCGCGCTGCCAGAGTAATTGCCATGCATTGCCTGGAGCTTGAGACGATAATAATGGAGTCCCAGGGTTTTTCCAAGCGTTGTAAAATAATTAGCTGCCGTGCCTCGAGGTTATGGCTCTGTTCGTTAAAATATTAATAGCCTCTAAACGATTTCCTCTTACAATAATAAGTCAAAACTCCCACATCTTGTGATTAAGTGGTTAACAACGATGGAAACACTTTAGGCCCACAAAATGTAAATTCACATTTGAATTCTGGCATGTCATCTTTAGCAGGCCGTAGGCGTGTAGCTGCATTTAAATTGCAGCAGAAATTAACGTTTAATATTAATATTATACACACTTTTTTTTTCATTTTTTAATAATTGAACAACCTGCACAAAGCATCGAGTTAAATTTAGGTTCATATGTTCAGAAATTCAACCTAATTAGCAATTAATAACATGTGTTTTTCGATTAAATTTAATTCAATGTTTACATTTTTAAATAATACATAAATATCCCTCTTAATTAATATTGGTGACCAGGCCCTGTCAGCCGTTTAGCTGCTGTATAAATACATTCTCTTGGCTGGCAGTAAATGCACCTAAATGATGATTAAAACAGACATAATTGCAAATGATAATTAATATCGCCGGCTACATTTTCGCCTCTCTTTTGTCTCCTTTTGAACCCTGAAGATTGCCTCTTACCTTTAGCCATGTTCTCCAGATCTCTTTCATGCACGCTGATGTCGATGCGTAAAGCTCCATCGGCTGCGCAAAAAACATGAAAACACACGATTCATCCCACAAATACAGCAGGTTATACATGTTATATTGTAAAAGGAGTCGGAGGGGACACAGGAAAAGCACCTTACACTAATGGAATTAGCAGATTTTGAATTTTTAGACAATAAAATATAAAACAGAATAAATTAAAAAACCTTGTCTGTCCTTTTGCTCCTGATAGTTGCGTTGGATCTGTTGTTCAGACACGTGATGCAAACCTAAACATAAACAAACAACAACAATAAAAATCAGTAGAAAAGGAGGGGAGAGAAAAAAACACCCCAATTTGCATAAAAACTATACCATAAATGGCACAAATAATTACCGTTTGATCTGCGGGGGCTGCTCGATTGTTTCGACCCAAACGACGAGGGCTCGTTGAGGAGCACGTGGCCGTCCTTTTCATGAGCGTACACCTGTAAGATGAAGCAGACAATCGCGTTTAATAACACACAGCAATTATATATCATTTCCTACAGTTCTTCACCTAATTGAGGCCTTAATTCTTTAAAGACGAGACGCCCTGCAATTTGTAATCGACCCCCTCACCCCCAAAAAGAAGTACGAAACCATGGAGAAGGATTTTTAGGTGTTTAGGGTTTAACAAACAAACAAAACACTGATGTGGAAAAAATATCTTCAAGGGCATTTGACAGGAATAAATCAAATCAAAGATAAATTGGGGTTATTAAAGTCTAATTAGCCTGGTTGAAAACTGAGAAGACGTGATACTTTATGATACATTATACGAATTAAGGTGACTTCTTTTTTGGGGGGGGTGGGAGGGGGGTTGATGCCTTGCTAAACGGCACTTCGGCAGGGCAGTTGAAGGACAGTTTCTCCAAACACTAGGCTGCCATATTAATCCCACATTCTTATTCATATTAAGAAGATAAGTCGATTCAAAATCTGCAGTTTTTTAAAAATCCAGGCCAGTTGATGTTGATTATATTTTTATCGGCCTCCTCTCGTCGTTTTTAAACTCTTTTAATAGGTTTTTCTCTACTACTGCGACAATTCAACTCCCCCCACGGGGATCATTAAAGTTTCATTTAATCCAATCTTACTTCATGAAGAGGAGAGCCATTACGCATCTGTCTGTCCTCATCTGATGACCCAGTGTGCACGGAGTCCTCCGCTGATGCTGATGCTGCTCCGGGGCTAGAGGCTGGCTGCTCCTGGCTCTCCTCAGCACCAGAGGAGACCCGGTCCGGCACGGGGGAGTCATGCTGGTCCCCTCCTGGAGAGATCCGGATCAGCTCCTCGTCCTCCTGTCCCCGGTTGGACTCCACGTCCACGTCCGGATCGTCGTCGTCCACCACACTGTCTCTGTCTGGTGATACCGATCTGTAACTGGAGCTCTCGCTGACAAAATCCGGGGACAGGTAGCCGGGGCGCACTCCGTAGCTGTCCCGGTTGCCGTAGAGTTTGGCGATGGTCTCTGCGTCTTTGACGACGGGTCTGAAGGCCGAGATGTAGCTGATTTTCCTCTGGGGGGTCTCGTCGCCGGACTTGTCCTCGTCGTTCCTGTTGGTGGAGGACTGGGAGCTGGGGCAGCGCTCTCCTCCGTCCTGCTGGTGGTGTTGGTGATGGTTGTTGTCTTTGGGTGTGTTTGCGCCCCGATCGCTTTGGTCCGATAAGTCGAGCTCGCCCTGCCGGACGCCTGGCAGCTCTGGGGGTTTGGGCGGAGAGCCCGGATAGGGCGGCAAGGGGAGGCCGCCAGCTGTAGGCCAAAACACGGGGAAAGCAGGGTAGAGGGTGTCTTTTGCACCAGGCCAAAACACACCAGGGACGTTGGTTTTGTTCGCATCAGGCACACCGTCATTCTTTTTCTGACACAGCCCATAGCCGGGGAAGCCATAGGGGTGGTGGGGGAACAGGGGCGGAGGGATTTTCTGAAGCATGCCAAAGCTCTTGCTGGGCACCGGGATGACCGGGTAGCTCCGTGCGCTGCTCGCCAAACTCAGGTTATTATTCCCCTGATCCTCGTCGCGCCGTAAAGTTTTGTGGGGGATCTCAGGGGAACTGGTTTGGACAAGGCTGGAGGAGGCCTGCGATTTCATAGACGAGGACATTCCCGACCCACTCATAGGAAGTGTCCTCTTTCTACTCCCACCGTTGAACATGGCCTTAACATCCTCCCACGCGTGGTTTATGTCCTCAGATGGTTTTTTTTCCGTCAGTTTCAGGTGGCGCCTCCACGAATTGAAGTTGGCCGCGTCCGGCTGCAAATACTTGGACTCTGGGGTGCGATGAGAGTGGAAAATGAATTTATTTGGGGAGAAATACATGTTGCAAAAGGTGCATTTGATGCACTTTGCTCTGGAGCTGTTGTATCTGGCGGGTATGAAGCTGCCCCTGCTGCCCCAGGCGCAATCATGAGATACGTCAAATGCGAAATTTTCTGGTAGCTTTGGGGGGCTATGCGCTCCCAGAAAGGACTTGCAGAGCCGCTCGGCCTCCCGTTTGGTGATCATGCCGCAGCGCCTGGAGGAGATTGGCATGGCACCGGCGCGCCGCAGGAGTTCCAGCTGGACAGGGGTACACTGCACACAGGTGATGCCCAAAGCGACCCGGCGGTTGTGTATCTCGTTGTAGCTGTAGCTTTTCAGCAGGGTGTTGGAAATCTGCGCCAGGCAGAGTCTCTCCTTACCGTCTATGACCAGACAAACGATGGGCACCCCGTACAAGGAGGTCTCACTCACTTGGTTTGGTTTGAGGGAGCTGGGGCTGGTGAAGCTCTGTGCGTCCTGCTTTAAACTGGGGGAAGAGCTGGCGTCTCGTCCCGCGTCTCGAAGCTGTCCGGGCATCGACTCCATCCCTGGAAGCCTGTCAATCAAAGAGAAAACTGGAGTGAACCGGAGGCCTGTTTGACAGCAGGCAAAAGCACAATGTTGGCAATGCAACATATTCAATCATTTAGCTTGAGAGCAGAAAAAATGCTACTAAAATACATCACGTTTAAGTAACAGAAAATAAAAATATAAATCCAAAATGTCACATAAACATTAAATGGAAGTGTTTGTACCCACATGAATATATGGTTATTAATAATTATTATCAATAATAATTAACAACATGTAATAATAATAATAATAATAATAATAATAATAATAATAATAATAATAATAATAATACGTTGTTGTAGTAGTTATATTATTATTGCTGGTAGCAGCAGCAGTATTTTAAAGTTTATATTAATGCAATATTGTTTTGAAAATTATTATGATTATTATGATTATAATTATTGATATTACGCTACTACTAATAACACAGTAAGTATTTGAAAAAGGTGACTAAATATTAGGCTACTAACGTCAGTCTTTTGCAGAGGGTTTTAAATTAAAAAGTGAAATCAATCAAAAGTCTGATTAATTATTTCTCGTATCGCTCCATTCCTCCTTTTATTCGGCCTCCTCTCTCAGGTTATCCGGGTTCCTGTGTGCGCGGAGGTGGATCCGCTGCTCCTCTTATCTTCAAATCGGCTCAGCACTTATGGGGCAACTACTTAGGAGTCACATAAGATCTTTATACACGGATAAGGACAGAAGGAAAATACAGCCTGAGCTGCGCCAATGCGCTTAGCAGAGAGGAAAAGAACAACTATAAGCTGCTTTCCTGGTAATTACACAGATCCAAGCGTGCGTCTTCGCATTGTTAATAAAAGACTAGCCCTATATATAATTAAAGCTTCTGCGTAGATTAGCCGCTGCCAGTTGCTCGAAATTAGGTTGAAGGAGGCCTATCTCACGTTCACCTGCGCATACTTACTTTTTACATCCCGTCATTGCATCACGCAGGCCTCTTACCCGCAGCTGCTTTAATGATTTTAATAAAACAACCGATATGGATCATAACTATTTTAAAGCGTCTGGTGAATAAACATTTCGCAGGTATATGATAACATTTTGCATGCTAAATAAAAATTAAAAATTAAAAAAAGAAAAGAGCAACTGCAAAATTCTAATAATTTCTGGCTGAATTATGAATAAAAGAAACTACATACCTTTCTCTTCTAAAAAAAAAAAAAGACGACACACTCCAGTAGGGTTCAGGGTGGAAATATAATAAATAATATGAATATAAACAGATGGAGATGCAGGGCCGGTGAGTCCAGAGAAGCTTCGATGCCAAAAGACAAGACGAGTCAGAGTAGAAACTATGAGCCTGAGTCTTTATTTCGGTTTATTTCAGCGCAGGCAGCAGCAGACAGGACACCTCCATCCTGTTGGATCCCGGGGAGGTGAATGGCGTGAAGGCGTGTAGACAGGAAGCACATGGCACCTCTCTCTCTCTCTCTCTCTCTCTCTCTCTCTCTCTCTCTCTCTCTCTCTCTCTCTCTCTCTCTCACTTCACCCCCCACCCCTCCCTCTCTCCCTCTCTCTCTCTCATGTCAGACTGGTGTGTAAAAGCTCTCTCTCTCTCTCTCTCTCTCTTTTAGACGTTTTGATAATTCACAATTTTGCAGCACTGACGCACAGACATGATCGGAAACAGAGAAACATCACGTCCAATTAGGCCCCTGCTGACCTCAAATGGACACCCGTTTTGGCCCTATAGGTCCCCCCCTTGTACGAATAAGTCTGTTTTTTAGTTATAATTAAGAGCAGAGTGACATGGCATAGCTGTGGAAATATTTGGGAGATGGCATCAAAATAGAGCGACATTACAACTGTGATATCAACGACCCCGTCAGACCCCTTAAGGACCCTCTAGGGGGCCCTCGGACCCCACATTGGGAACCACTACTGGCCTAACTGATCGTGTGTGTTTGTGTGTGTGTGTGTGTGTGTATTAAGCATCAGTTATAATAATCACTCACATCCTGTATTTCCGCAGCAGGAGCGGACTGACGAACAGAAGCAGAGCGAGTGGCACTTTGGAGGGCAGCAAGAATGACAAAAGGCCCGGGCTCATTTATCAAGTTACACGGCCATCTGTTAGGCTTCCACACCGGCCACGCAAATCAATTTGAGGCCTCAGCGATAAAAGAAAAGTAAGAAACGAAGGGAGAGGAAAAAAAGAAAAGACAAAATATGGAGAGAAAAAAAAATGACATGAATTTGGAGGCGTTTTAAAATGTTTCACGCTGTTTGCGATGAAAATGGAGTGAATCTGGGATGTGTTCCAGTCAAGCAGATTAGCTGCCGTAGAGACTTTAATTTATTATTAATAACCGGATCGATGGCTCATTGCTTAACCAAGCTAATGCCCCGTCTGTCTGGTGCAGATACAGGTGTCGATACCTGCAGTAGGCGGACAGACAGACAGACAGACAGAGGAATGAGGATGTGGAGGAATGAATGGAGGCTGGCAGCAGCAAAGTCTCTTCTCTGACATTTTGCATAAATACATAATTGGAAAAAAAGATGAAGAACAGTCAGGCCTCCCTGTGCTGGGGGTTCCTACACTCAAGCTCACTTGACTCCATCTTGGTTGTATTTTGGCTGCATTGATGTTACAAGTTACAGAGACCTAAAGTTATTTATCAGCCATGATTCTCATCTTCTCTGGCTTCACCACCCTCTGACTGAGTGCTGTCAGTGGTTCCCAAAGTGGGGTCCAGTGACCCCCAGGGATCCTTGAGGGGTTCCAGGGGGTCCTCAGCAAAAAGGGGAATAATTCATTTTCACTATCATTCCATCTGTAAGTAACACAATGACAGAATCACTGTATGACTATTTTGGTCATGGGTTTCATACACTCTCTGTATTAAAACATCTAGAAGCAAAAACCTTTTCAGATGAAGGGTTCTCGGTTTAATTTGTGTCAGTTTAAGGGTCCTTGACGTGAAAAAGTTTGAGAGCCACTAGTCCAGACCAAAGCCGACATTAGCTTCTTGCAGATATCAGTATCAGTGTATATGTGGGCTGATGGCTTAGATCAAAGTTTAGGTCAGAAATGTTTGAGGTCATTTAGAAACAGTTTTTGGTCAGCCACATGCAGAACAGCATATCTTGGTCAAAGTTCTTTAAAAAAAAGACATATTTAAGGGATCAACAATGATTTGATTATGTAAAAAATGACTATCAGTTGTCATTATCTGACACTTTTAGATAAGATTCAACTTTATTGTCATTGAACAACTACAAGCATTTAACAACTGAATGCAGTTGGCATCTTACCACAAATGCAAATTAGACATGAAGTTCAGTATGACAGTAAAGGAGAAGTGTGCAGATTGAGGTAGAAATGAACCATGTGAGTGTTAGTGTACGAATATAAATATATATACAGGTTATAAATTAACCGTATGAATAGCTAATGTGTAATATATATAAATATACAGTAGTAATCAAAAGTTTGGACACACTCTCATTCAAATAAATGGGAAGGTGTGTCCAAATTTTACTGTACTGTATAAAGGTTTTATTAGATTTTTATCCAGTATCTGTTGAGTGTCGTCCATCCTTCAGCTTTCACACCACAATCTGTCAACATGATCCACATTTTTGCACGTTTTTGTTGACCTTTGTGACAACACTAACCTGCAGTGGTGGACTCAGGTTGTCTGAGGGGCCGGGGCGAAAAAATATAAAGGGCACCTGAAACATTCAATGGGCCCCATCAGCAGAGAACAGTGATGTATGTTTGGTAAAAAGGCTAAATCCTGAATTAAAACGAACATTTTATAGAGTGATTTACTTTTAAACAAACATTTATTTAGCAAACATCTCTGTAATGAAATACAGGGAATATGTAACAATTTAAATGTTTATTTCTCAAACACATCTGTAATAAAAACATGGAACTATTCACATTTTGAGAATTAGCTGTTTTGAGCAGTCTTGTCAGCGAAGCGAGAAGCAAGATTGGTGAAATCAAGAATTCTTTTGGCACTGAGTTTGTAAATGTTAATGACCTCATTATGGTCAACTGGGACGTCCCTCTCAATGGACAACAGCAGAAGATCTGAGAGTCTCTGTTTCTGAACTGGGTCTTGAGCAGCTTCAGTTTGGGGTAACTCAACGCTAATGTCCCTCTCTACAAGTACAAATTAATCCAAGATAAAAGGTTGTAAACACATTTTGAGTGAAGAATACTCTAATGATTTTTTACTATACTACATGGTTAATTTCCAGTTTGTACCAATTATTTAGTATAGAGATAACTACGTAGGCTACATATCTAGTTAGCTAGCTGCTATCCATCTAGCATGTTGTTTAGCATGCTATACAGCTTTGGACAGGCCTTAACATAAAACCAACTTAGGAAATGCAGTCTACATACATTAGAAATTCATCCTTAATAAAATTTAATCAATACACTTGTTTTAATTGCAAAAATCCTTGCTATGCGATCAACTTCATAAATTGTCGTAGTATCAAGGTTACAGCTTAGATTGCACTGACTGAGCAAACTAGTTAGTATTTCTGTACCAAAACCAACTGAATGGAATAATATCAGCTACAACAACTACATGTTTTTAAGGGTGCTTTATTTTCCTAATGATCAGCCCACATCAAGTATGCATTAATTTATACAATAACAGCCAGTTTACTCTTCAGTAAACTTACTTTACTTTAGTATCTCATATTCTTCAAAGGAAGGGCACCTCACCGTGTTTTTCTCCCATACAGTGCACCCTATAGACCCTCTAGGGCACCCATACAGAACCTCCAGCTCACCCCATTACTATTGCCTCATAGGACACTGCATTACATCCTCTTCATTTAAAGGGCACTTTATGTTTTCTTGTATTTGGGGGGTACTTTACAGGGTACTATCACATTTTCTTCCACTGAAAGGGCACCATGAGGATACTTCACTCCAGATTGTCACATATAGAGGTCCTCTATAGGGCACTTCATCCTGATTTATCCATAACTAAGACCGTCATTTCAGAACTTTGGTATGTTTCTCCTTTGTGGGGGCACCTTAGAGGGCACTTTTGCTGTATTTCTTTGTCCTTGTGGGCCCCCTGAGTCCGCCAGTGATATCCTGTACGAAAGGTGCTATACAAATAAAGTTTGATTGATTGATTGATGAGCAGTTTACTGTGTAAAACCGACATTTTTTTGACAGGAGTGGATGGATATTGTTTAAAAAATGGCTGTCAATGTATTAGTAATGAACTCCCACAGAGTCAGCAATAAGTTTATTGAAAAAGCAAAGTTTCATCAGGCATCAAAGTCACAAAATGAAACATCTTCAGACTCAAATACTGATCAGCAAAGGAGTCAAATCACAAACTTGAGACAAATACACGTCCAATAATGCCTGATAAAGGTCTGTTGTTTTTTCAGTGAACACACAGTGTGCAGGAGTTACACTACACTACCTCGTTTTATATGACCACATCCTCCTAAACACCTGCCCACCAGATACATTAGACAGTACTGAAGCCACATCCATTGTCCACTTAAAGGATAAATTTGGTGATATTCTACATTTTTCTTGTCAACAAATTGATCTAAAGCCTGATAAAGCTTATTCCTCTGTGTGGAGCTCCATTGTTTCCAAAAGCTATTTAAAACACACCAACTGTTACACTGGGTGATATTTTCCTTCATTACAAAGAACACAGGAACTGTAGTTTATGTAACTCAATCCCACATACACGTCCTGGTACCATAAAGCACCAAATGTGTATTAATCCGCCACTGAAAATAGTCCCAAATAAATGCATTATTCTATCCTGTTTGAGTGATATTTGCTAAAAATGACAGTGCCCAGCTGTTTGATGAAATCACAGCCCTTTTTAAAAAATGAAACAATATATATGTGACTTGTTTTTTTTTAAAGATTTACATCTTCTATAGGAACTCTTTGATTTGGGGCTGAGAGCGACTGAAAGGGCAGGAAAGTCAGAAAGTAATGAGAGATGGACTGATGTGCTGCTGGTGTTTTCATGTGATTTGTTGAAAATAAGAAGAATATAGAATAACACAAGCATTATCCTTTAAAGAGGAAATAATTGGGTGGTATCATTAAAGGATAGCTTCACAAATTTTCAAGTCTGTCTTAAAACAATAATAAGGTTTGCAAATGAACACTGACACACGTTTTTCTTGCTGTATTCCTCCTGTTCGTACTGGCCTTTCAATGTAAGTGATGGTGGACAAAAACCCACAGTCCTCCTTCTGTGCAAAAATGCATTTAGAAAGTTTATTTGAAGCTAAAGTGAAACTGCAGCTGTCCCAATTAGTCAAATCAATATCTTTCAAAATACTTTCAAAAGTCTTTTTGGTCCTAAAGTCCCTCTTTTATTACCTTCTCCTGCAGCTAAACAGGAAAACACTGTCTGTAGAGACATGAAGAGAGAACTTTTTACTAAAAGAAACAACTGATTTGACTAACTCTGATTGCTGAAGCTTCATATTATCTGCAGATAAACTTTTAAATACATTTTTGCACAAAACGAGGACTCCATCACTTACATTGTAAGCACATTTGGAGGACACTTTCTAATGGTCTGTATGAATAACAGGAATGATTACAACAAAGAAAACCCATTTCAATGTACATTTGGGCACCTGACTGTTGTTTTAAGACAAACTTGAACACATCATTTAAATGTATTTGTGTCGGTTGTAGGGGGGGGTTTAGGCAGGAGTGAGCAAAATTTCACCACAGACCCCCAAAAAGTCTCACACCGGCCCTGCCTTCAAACTGATAGACAGCTGCATATTTTACATTAATCTGTAGAAAGAGGGTTGTGATGTTAATGGCACCATAATTAAATAAAAATATATTTTGAGAAGAGTCAAAGAGGAGAGCCGAGAGAAACTAATGGTTGTTTATTTTGGACAGTTTGTCACCAATAAAGTGACTCAGCTGCAGATAAACTAACCAGGAAACACTTGTTTACACTCTGATGTATGAAGTGTGTATAGAGTGAGTGTATGAAGCATCATCAGCCTGTGTGCAGCCTGAGCTCGCCAGTTTTACCTCCCTGCAATATTGATGCTGAACCTGATCCTAAGCGCATCCTCTCCTCTTTCACCATCAAGAGGCTTCCCCTGCAGCCCCCGCCAATAATTACAATTTTATACTGTAATTATTCCTCTCTTTTTAATTATTTAGACCGCCGACCTGAATGCAGCCATTGTCGCTGCTTATTCCGTGAGAAACGTGAGCTGACGTGGCGGGATCAGCAGCGAGGAGTTTTTAATTAGACATTTCAGCGGTAATTTTAGGCGAGCTCTTTATTATTACTGTTGGATACAAATTACCCGGGCCTCATTGATATGCGCTCAATTGTTGAAACAAACCTTTAGCCTGAAATATTAATGCGCTTCAGGTTTAAGTCATTAGGAGTCCCAAGTCAGCAGGTGAACTGATGGATTATTTAACGCGGCGGTTGTTTGTGAGAATAACTTTTAATACGATATTTATATGATTTCCAATTTACAAAGTGAAGATTTGCTCTTTCTGACGCAGAGACTGAAGACTGACAGGACTTCCATATACATGAAGAAGAGACAGGATTCTTTATTTTTCTTAAAAGATGCTTTTTGGCACTTACATAGCTAAATAAATTGAATTTATAAACCATCATGGGAAGGATTTATGTCCCCAATTATACCTTCCATCTTTGCTGTGGTCTACTTCTTTTATCTTTCCTTTTTTCCTGTTTATTTCCTTTAATTTATCTTTTTTTTTATCCTTTCTTAATCTCATCTGAAAGCATGACAATCCCCCTTAATCTCCAGTTTATCACAGTGAAACTAAACTTTACTCTTTTCACCATCTGACTACTTTTATTGGGATACATGAGCACATTTCATTTGTTTAAACATTTGACCGAATGACTTGTAATGGGTTGTTTTTCTATATCTCAGTGTATTTATTCAGTTTTAATTAACACTGTTTTCCCCTTTTTATTGTTTTTGTGTATCATTCTAGTTTATTTGCCTTATGAACCACCTCTGCATGTGTCTGACAGGTTCAACACAAACAAACTTGCCTATTTCACAAATAATTTAGCTGTATTATAATTAAATGAGTCAACAAACGTGACAGTTTAGAGCCTACATGGTGCTTTAAACCTGCTTTTATCTAATATTAATATTCTTTTATTAATTGATTGCCTTATCTGAAAATTGACATCATATTCAAACCTCTTATCAAACCTGGATACAGCCTATAATGATGGGAAACATGCAGCTGTGGGCTTTTTCATGGTTAACATGTATATAAACTGTAGGCTATGTATCCATGTAAAAATGTGCTTTAAAACACACAGACAAACACTTTTCTCCCTGTAACAGCAGCATGTTTTAAAGTAAACCACTGACAATCACTGATTTTGACTCTGAAGCTGCAGCTGCATCATATTTTCTTGCTTTATTTCACAAACATTTGCATTTTGTCACATAATGTAAAATCAAACCCGGCTCGATCAGGACAAGTTTAATAACAGCAGCAATTGAGGCCAAATGTTTTATAATTAACAGTTGTATCAGCACCCTATAAAACCATGACCCCTATAAATCCCATTTTAGAGACCAATCAATCCTCCTCTTGGACTAAAGGGCCTATTGATCCCTCGCTGCTCGGCTCACTTAAACGGTTTCTCCGTATCCTTTTTTGTTTCCAGTGAAAAGAGCATTTCGATTGCACTTTTTATTGGAGGAAAGATTCAGCCGAGAGGAAAGCGATGGCTCGAAAATTAAACGGTGACATTTTAATTACAGGACATTGATAAAGGGATCTGGGTAATGGCTGTGTACAGGGCGGCCACTCATTGTCCCGCCTGATGTGCTAATCAAGTCGGACTGCTCTGGAAAAAGGTCATCGGCCGACACAAAGCAGAGAGGCAGCTCGGTGGGAATTTGGGAATATGAGGGTCCCGGACTGCGCGAAATGAAGACGCATCTCCAAACAATGCGCGGTCAATATCCCGAGGAGAGACCCGCCAGATGAGATCACGGAGCATCCAAATTTTCATTCCAGACATATTATCACTATAGGTCACATGAAGCACAGCCATAGATCATCTGCTGCGACAATTTACATGGTGCAGAAAACATTTGTGGCGCGGAGCTGTCACAGCCTTGACTAATCATCATCAGCGCTGCTCCCTGCAGGCTGCGGTTTAGTTTAATCAACCGACGTGATTGGCAGGTGTGTTGCAGTCGTGTTATCATGTCAGCGTCGTAACGTAACGACTCGTTATTTACATTATGAGCTGAATCAGAATATTATGGCCTCGACGAGGATTTTGCAAACGCTGGTGTCAACAGTCAACTCCCACCCCCCCTAAAATAAATGCTTCAATTTACTCATTTTTCTTGGCCCCAAAAAAGCTCCTGAGTGACAACATAGATGTTATTACCTTTAATTTAAAAACCCCCCACTAATAATCTGTAATATTCAGTTGTAAAATATAAACTGCATCTCAAACATGGCTGGACTAACCTTGTTGGGGGCCCAGGGGCAAAAATTTGATGTGGGCCCCTATTAAAGGTTCATATTAAAAAAAAAAAATTAAAAATCTGTTTTAAAACATTACACACATGCCCGTATGTACATTGATGGAGTTACTGTTCATACTGACCATTAACAGATTGTTTCCTAATATGTTTTTAATGTAAAAGGTGTGTCAAAAGTTTGGACACACCTTTTACATTCCCTTGAATGACTCAGTGTGTCCAAACTCTCTGGTGCTGTAAGTGATCAGGATTAAAGTCCACAGTTCTCGCTCTGTGTAAAAATGGATTCTTAAGTTTATCCGAAGCTAATATGACGCTTCAGGAGACTGAGCTCAAGTGAGCTTCTTACAAAGTTACAATTGGTTTAGTGCAAAGTCACGTCTTTGTGCCAGACAGTGTTTCCTGAAGTGAGGGGATAGTAGTCAGGAGATCACTAAAGACTGGAGAGACCACGAACGTCCTGCTGGTGGTGCCCGAGGAAAAAGTGCAAGGAGTCAGAGGGATTCATCCTTTCGGGAGCATGAATGTCTGTACACAATGTTATGGCAATCTATCCCATTAATAAATAGATATTTAAGTCTGGACTGACTGGCAGACTGATATAAAGAGTCGCACTGTGATGCAGTGATGAAGTCCACTCCTCAAGTTTTGCTGAGCACCAAATAAGTTGTTTTAAAAGACTGTTTCCTGCTGCAGGCTTCACAGAAACGTCTACATGCTTCACTCCCTTTGTTGGATTTTGCAGCATTTTGCTCCCATTGGATCAATGTTATTCATTCATTGGTGAAACAATGAAGCAACTGAAGAGGTTTCTAGTTAAAGAACTGATCTCGCTCCTTTTTTTGTCAAGTATTTCTTCTTCTGCAAAGGGAATCTTTGATTGTTTGATTGATAGTCTGAAAAGAAACAGGAAAAGAGATGAATGGTAACAGTAATAAAACCAAAAAATGAAAACCTTACCAGCTGCTGTGCAGACTTTAGGGTCGTCAGTTACAGATACAAAAATGTTCAGATCAGAAAGGCGCTTTACAGTACAATATAAACTGCTGAGGGAGCTTTGGGCCGATTGTTTCAGGTCACCTCTCTTACTGATCGGGCAGCAGGTGTCCAAGGTTGTTGTTTTTTTTTTTTAAAACGATATTACAGTAAATATGACAAAGACAAAATGATTTCCTGCCTCGCTGGAGCCTCAGTGAAGAGACGCGATAGATGCTGCACTGTGTACTATAGAGTTGACGATGCACTCATCAACCTCTAATCAACTTTCTCAAAACATGAAACACTTTTCTGGAACATTGGTGGTATAATGTTCATACAGTATAGAGGCAGCTTTCTCCCACACCAGAAATTCTTGTCATGAAAAAAAAAAAGAAAAGAAAAAGAAGCACACAAATACAAGGACGAGCAGCATTCTGGCTTATATTAGGTATTTGTTGTATTACTGCCTTTGGTGTCCCTCAGAAGAATAATTGGTGCTTACATCGCAGTGTAAAAGGGGTCAAATAGCAGGTAAAGCATCTGTGACACAGTGAAGGTAACCTCAATCACAAAATAATTTTTCTTAAGCCTGCTTTCATTTAATGATCAATAAAGCGGGGAGTGAATTTCTGCATAATCATAATATGAAAGACCAGCTCTGAAAGCGCACTGTTTGTCCTACTTTCTAAAGCTCCTGATAATACATACAACATAGCACTGACTGACTACACGCTGCTTAGGTGTGTGTCAGGGTCCTGAAACGCCTTCATGTTATGCACAATTATGCTTAATATTTAAATCACGCCTGCCGGTTAATAGATGTGGTGCCTGCATTCAGACAGAAACATACATAAATAACACTGCACAAGGTCTCTGGTCAAAGAACAAAGTATGACTAACAGTAAGTAATACAATAAAGGTATGAAGGCTGAAAATATGTATGGAAACCCAAAGCTGACATGGATAAAAATGAGATTTGTTAATTTAATTATCTCTGCCAGGTGTCGTGTGTGTATCTGTCCACAGTTAATCTTGTATACTATACTGGACGCATCAGCCTAATATATTTTGTGCACATTTATAACTGTATGTTCAAGGACCTCTCGTGGTTGCGGTGATTCACAATCTTTGAAAAACCTATTTTATAATGTCCTTCCTTATGAGCCTATCATAAAGCTTTCATCTTTTCAGAAGTCGTCGCCATTTTAGGATGTGCGTTACAACGGCGCAAAAGGCGTTTCCGGCAAACAAGGCTTACCTAATCTGTTGCAGGCCACGTTTTGGCCTTTGTCATGGCTCGAAAACTGACATCCACAGAAAAGTCTGGCCTCATCTTGAACCGGAGCATCTGCAGATTAATGCCACACCCGATAAGTTATGATCCACTAAAGTTAGACATGATAAGAGATGAATAAATCCCTCTTTTTTGTTATCTTCACCACCATCTTGACTGTACACACCTGGCGGATATCTGAGTGTACTCTCCTAGTTTTTTTGTGACAGCAAAAGAAAATTTTTGTGAAAACTGACATTAGTTTGTTTTGAGATCAAGACTATTTTTTGCTCAAGATAAAAGAGACTTGAGGGAAACACAGCAGTTAAATAAAAGAGCTCACTGGCCTTCTGTAAATGAATCATAGGTTGTGTTTCACACTGAGGGGATAAATTAATTAGCTTGTAAAAGGTGACGATGCCAAAGCAGAAAATTAATCATGTATTGTGCTACACCTGAATATATGAGTTGTCCTCAGTCAGAATATCTGTTTGAAGAACACATAAAAGCCTTTCTTTTTAAATCTGCCATTAGCAGCATGACAGCATTATTAGTTTAAATTCAATGATTTTTGGGGAATGCGGCTTTCTTTTCAGCCTGGACACTAGTGTCACGTTTTGTTCTTCATTTGTAGATTTGTGAACGGCAACATTTTACTTTTCTTTACACTGCACTATGCCAAACAAATGTTATATATATAAAAAGATGGCGAGTGTCTTCAAAGTCCAACTTTCAAGAGATGTCTACTCAGTGTTGGAAAGAAATCACATAAAACTGACTTTAAATTCATTAACATTCACAGCTTTATGTAAAACAACTCTCCATGTTGTAGGCTGAAACTTCATTATATCTAAATAAATTGGAAATACCAAAGACATAAAACACACATTATACTGCAACAAGATGTGGAAGAAGCCTTATTTCATATTTAAGTTCTGCATTTTATTATTGAGGTTTTGAGTCAAGGATATAAATAAAAAAAGTTCAGACTTCATTTCTAGACATCCTGAACATTATAAGACTTTCATTAATGTACTTAACATTGCCAGGCTCATCTTGGTTGACAAAATTATAACAATAATTAATTCATTACTACAACCTCTTTGTATTAAATTAAGAAGTTCCTCTGGAAATGACCAGATGAGTTTGCAGCATCTCATCCTGCATGTGAAGCTGCTGAGGGGACGAAATGCATTTAGTGAAACAAGTTTACTACGTTTGCTTTTGCTCTTCTAATGAAGGAAAATAGACTGGTAAAAGGTGTGCGCAGGGTCTTTTGGAGGCAATTATGTTCACCTTCAGGAGCTAAAGGTTTGGGAGTGATTCATGTCTCAACATGTACGAGTTATAACAGACGGTTGATTAAAAATGCATCTTTCCTATTCAAGCGAATTAACCTGTAAGGAAAGAAAACTGGACGTCCTTGATGCTTTAAGAGAAAATCTATGTAAACAAAGTCTTCTTATTTGACTATATTGTGTACTCTAACCACCTTTTTACAGGTTAATGAACAAATTAATAACCAGGAATGAAGCTGATGTTAATTAAAGGTTGACCAAGATAATTATGAAATGCAAATTACAAGTGAACTTATGATAGCAAGGTGCTTCCAGGTTTGGGTCTCCTCATGTCAAGACATCTAAATGTCAACCTATTAATGAAGAGACTGTTTGCTTTAAGCCATGAAAAGACTTGGGGTTGTGTCCTAAAGGTGTCCAGAGTCCTGTTACTGTGATTTTAAGCTGACTGTATCTACTTTAACTTCATGGTCACATTATGTGCAATCATGGATTTAATGAGCGGGAAGGAGCTGCTCCTCTTTCACAAGGAAAAACAAACCAGTTTAACAATCCTAAAATGTAAGAATCTGTATGAAATCTTCTCAGGATGCTGAAGAGGAGTAGTTGTAAGATTATCAAAGAATAAGGCAGGTGTTACTGCATGAAAAGATCAAATTCAACTACGTGTGTTTCTCTCAGTATTTTCAGACTTCCCCACCCCGTCTGTGACTCTCAGCCACAGGAGACGCTCGGCACTGTAGCTCAAAAAGGAAGAAATATTGCAGATGTTGGAAACTATTCTCAGGTGCGGATTTATATATATGTTTGAGGGCTGTTGAGTATTTATGGCAGCAGGATGGTGTGTGTGTGTGTGTGTGTGTGTGTGAATGACAGAGTGGCTCATTAGCGTGTTTTTAATAGTTATTGGACAACAATAAAGGTCTATGGTACAGAAGAAACTTTGTCAGGCTTTGGATGCACAGTATAAAATATTTGACAATATTTGTTAGTATGATCGATTTCATGGAATTTGTTGACAATGAGCAAATAATGTCCTCATCTTTAAAGGTGACATCATATGCTTTTTGTGATTTCCTGTTATTTTTATACTGTTATGATGTTGGATGTCCATGTGAAGTGACTGTATGCAAAAATGCTCCCTGCAAGTCAAAAGCCAGGGCTTAAGTCTGCTCTGAATGCGCGGTTTGCAAAGGTACCTCTATGTCCTCCTTACGATGACATCAGATTAGTTGTGCATGCCCACAAATGGCCGCCCGTTCCGTAACCTTTGTTGCCAAGATTGATTCGGCGCTCGAACATGTACGGATGTATTTGAGAATTTCCCCTCTTGTGTGAAGAACGGGAAAAAGAAGTGAAATCCTGCTACTACCGTTTGTTTACGAAGCCTCTGCAACCACCAGAAGTTGGGCAAGACTAACCAGGAGCTAACCAATCAGAAGAGAGTGGGCTCATCAGGAGAGGAGCCTTAAAGAGACGGGAGCTAAAACAGCCTGTTTCAGACAGAGGCTGAACCGAGGGGCTGCATAAAGGGCCAGTATAAGATAAATAATTAGTTTTTGAACTGTAAATCATGAAAAGATATCCCAGTAAAGCGCCAGAATATTAAAAAAAAGACCTGGAAATGTGCATAATACGACCTCTTTAAGATAAGAAGTTACCACCAACATACTCTTGAGCAAGGCTCTTCTTGCCCGTCTGCACAAGTGTCCAACAGGCAGAGTGATTTTGCTCACCAGCTCTAGATCTAGAAACACACTTCAATATACTGAATAATGTTTGTGACAGAATATGTTGCACTCAGAGGTCAAGGCAAAATGTAAAGCAAACAAAAAAAGTCTCAGACTTACCCTAAATTATTATGTTTAAATACTTTTTATTTCATTTGTGCATTATGGTTGGAATATGTGCGAACAAATAATTACAGAAAAGGCCATTATCAGCCAGTAATATCACAGCACACAGCAACAGGTGATCTCTGTTGTAAGCAGGCTGAAAGTAAAAAAACAAAACAAAAAAAAAAAAACAATAAATATTTCCATGAATATTGATGCTGCAGATTCATATTTAAAAATCACAGTCAATGAGTACAGAGCTCAACCATCAAAGAAACAATAAAAATTGCATGAAGAGCCTCACAGCACACCTGTTCAGAAATATGACATGTATTTTTCTTTTTGGTTTTATTTGAGTTGCTAGAATACATTAATGTTTGTATTCACTGATACATCTAAGGCCAACTTACTGTAAGCTCATGTCTTACAGATGTTTTAACAGTATGGTAGAATCTGAATTAAAGTGACACATGAATATAATGAACAATATGTGGAATAATAGAGAGTAGATATTCATCCTAAACAACTGTTGGTACTGGATCATATTAAAATCTTTCTGCTTATCATGTCATCTTATGGTGGCACTTTGCACTAACACCCTTCCCAAAGTGAAGGTAAAAGCGTATTTATGTACATTAAATTCAAAAGGCTGTGCCTCATTTTCAGTTTTCAGAGGCAAATAATGGCACCCGTGAACTTTGTGAATATGGGAGGGATCATGACACATTGCGCCTCTGCTGATTGTGTACACTCATTAAAAAAAACAAAAAAAAAAACAAAAAAAAAACAGTTCACTTCACTTTCATTAACAAACAAACAATTTGGAATGATTCAGCTCACAAACTGTACCATAGCTGCTGTAACAGAGTGAAGGATAATTAAATAAAACAAACTTAGTTGAGGTTCCTGCAGCAATAATAGAGGACTAGATATGGAGAGGGATTCCATTTGAAGGTCAATTTAATGTAGTTTATTATTATATATGTCATATATTGATCATGAATAAAATTTACGACTCGACTTCTGAACACAACAAGCAGAGGACACTGAAAAGTTTCCCTTCCACATCGTACCCTGTTTGGTTCAATTATGCAATAAGAAGTGATAACCACCAGACTGTGGTGCTGCGTCCTAATTCCACCTGACATACTGGACTGATACATTATTACACTGCATGTTTTCATGGTTTTTATAGTATTCAAGAAATTATTATTGCACTTTATAATTGTGCACTAACATGTGCACAGCTGGACAAGAAAAAAACTAAATGTTTGTCCAAAGATTTAATATTTTTGAGTGTGAAACTTTGTTTTTGGTTTGAAAGCTGGAAGAACACAAGATGAGCATGAAAGCTCTGGAGTAAGCTGTCAAGTGGATCTTGAATTGAAAACTGATTTTTTTTTTGTTTTTAAGATGTTTCTGGAGCTGCTGAACCATCGTGTTCACCAACACCACAAAAAAAAACCCCAAAAGCAACTACTTGCATCTTTGAGTATAACAAATTTTGTATATTCAGAGATGATAATAATTAAAATAATAAATTGTGAAAGTACTTAGATTCAGTATGGAGTATGGACTTGGGACACAGCTTGGGTTTTCCTCACACATGCAGTGTTTCCTCCAGGACGAGGGTCAGTTACACACAACAGTAAATGTTTAATGTTTAAGTGGCAGAAATTCTACATACGATGCTAGAAAACCATACTGATGAAAAAAAGGGGTCTCACATTAGGGTTGTTTATGCAAATATATGACACATTTTGATGCAGAGTTCCGAAACTGTGAAAGACACGCTGGCGCAATGTGTAATTGTGCTACAAACAACAACAACAACTGTGTTCTCAGATTTAAATTACAGTCAAAAACCAGTGATTGAATTCTACCATCTGTGTGTTTCCTCATCATTTAAAGAGGACAAAAGCACATCTAACAGGGAACTGAAGAAACTACAAATCACATGTTAAAGAAAAATCGGTGCTCTTTTACTGTTTGCCGTTACATTCTTTTTCCAGCGATGATCACATTGTACACATCGCGTTACTGTAGGCTGCTTTTACTTGGCCTTTGTGGAAGAAACGGCATTTAATTGCACTTGAGTGCTACACATTCCATCAGCTGCACATAAAGACCTTGTCAAAGCATTCGTCGTCACTTAATCCATTACGTTTGCCTCAGTCATGGGATATAATTCACCATTTGGCTCGTCAATGGTCTTTGGTGTTTAGTGCACTGCATTAATGTACTCCCTTTATAGTTTATCAACTGATCTCATTAGGCAATGCAATATAATATTGTTATTTCTGTACAGTTCATGATATAGCTTACTAAAGTAAGGATAAAACAAGTATTTAAAATGGAAAAAAAGTGTTGGTTTATAAGGGGAAGAAGAGTTAGGATCTCTGTTACGTTACTAACCGTCCATACTTTCTCTTACTCTCAATGGTTTGTAAGAAAAAACAAAAAGCTAAAGAGTGTGTGTGGAGATCTGCCTGTAATAGTTGATTCAGTAGGTGTTCACCATCAGGCATGTCTGCGCAAATGGAAAGAAAAGCAACTGAGTAGAAACTGGTTTAAATGAAAAGAAAACCTCTGGTTCCTTCCGGTGAAGGTGAATGTTAGTAACATTATCAATCAAGAAAAGACTGTGGTCAATATTTCATTCCAGTCTAACACTGCAGTGCTGCTTTCGGACTCACTGGTACTTGTTGGGCTTGTTGTTCACTAACACAAACACCCCTTTAGACAAAGAGACAAGAGCTTTGAATCCATTTATTCTCCAACCTCAAGGTTTGGGAATAACTGGGTACTCTAGTCCAGGCATTGGAAAATAGGTACATTTTTGGGGGAAGCCTTGCTATTACAATAACAACCTACGTTTGCTGAGGTAATAAATTATACCACTGGTAAAACAGGCACACACATGGGCAGTTACTCACAGGCAAAAACCTTAACATTCACTAGAGGGCTGTCAACAGTAAAGCACAAGACGGTTGTTTGAGATACCATCCCAGAAACAGAGCACAACTCTGTCAGCGTATTGTAGTCTTAAACTGTGAAGTTATTTATAGTCACTAATCCTTTAATTCGGGACCGTTTACCTCCGTTCATCACATCAGGATGCTCACTGCATTTCTGTTTATTCCCGGAAAAAAGCGTGGGGACGAAGCCGCGGATGGAGACCCACGCTGGGAAGAATTTGCTCTCTGCACTTTTTTGGATGCAGAGATTAATATTCAGTTCAAAGGGTGCGAGCTCTTCATCGTCGCGGCGCAAAAGTGCTGTTAAATGAAGAGTTACTCACATGAAGTCTTAAACATCTAGTGATTTTTGTCCATGTACATAAAGTCCTTTGTACAGTGCATATTGACGTACTTGACCCCGAAGCGTTTGATAAGTGTTCAAGGTTCGTGGTCAAACATCACCGTCCATCTTGGGCGGACGTCAGGAGGACGTCAGATGCGTCCCTGAGCCTGCTGCGCTCGTCTCTCCTCCAAACAGCGACAAACCCACATCGACACGACCTCTGCGTTTCCATCATTAAACTGTATGATGAAGGAATGATCCTAAAAATAAGAGAGAAGAAGAAGTTTTAATGAAGAAAACATTTGACAAGTTTGAATTTTTAGGGGCTGCAACTAATTGTTTTCATAATAGTCATCGATGAATTGTTTGGTCTATAAAATGGTAGAGAATGGTGAAAAATGTCTGTCACAATTTTCTTACGTCTTCCAATTGAAAAAATTCTCACATTTTAGAAACTTGCATGAATGAATAAATGAAAGCTACGTGTATTTTTTGAGGCACTGATGTCTAATGTATTTAGTATTGTGGAGGGTTTTAAGTAAATGTATTATTGGTGTTTTCTAAATGTTATGTTGGGTTCATCTACAAATGTAACCTGCAATATCATGAAGTTTAGCCTTTGGGGCCTTAAGCATTTATTTTATAGTAATCTACTCATTTAATGTAAACATTAGATGCATTATTAGGTACATTTATGACTGTTACTATATAGAGTGTTTTACATCTCTGTCTCCATGTATGATATTGGAGACCGTCATATAATAAATTGATGTTTGGTATCCATGCTTTCCTACTGCACTTGGAGAATGTATTTGGTTGCAGGTTTACAGTCGCTCCTTATTTAAGACAGCCTCTCATTGTCATAAACTATTCGCCTGATGAAGATCTCACACCGAAACGTTGCAAATAAATGTATCACCACAGATTAGACAGTCTGCAGGAGTTTGGTTGCAACTTTAGAAGCTTGAACTAGGAAATGTTATGTAACTGTGAGTCAATGACATAAACGATTAATAGATTATCGTTGACTAATATCAGCTCCAGTAAGTTTTGGATTTAGATTTTGAAGAAATGGCGCAATAAGTGTCTCCAAAGATTTTAGTTGAATCACAAAATTCTGAATTTGCAACATGAAAAATAAACCTCTAAATAAAAATGGATTGAAAATCTTGAGACTTATATACAAAGACCAGGTG
Source organism: Thunnus thynnus (assembly GCF_963924715.1). Taxonomy (NCBI): domain Eukaryota; kingdom Metazoa; phylum Chordata; class Actinopteri; order Scombriformes; family Scombridae; genus Thunnus; species Thunnus thynnus. The sequence continues at coordinate 11,425,203 of NC_089517.1, forward strand.
TTTTTTTCTTTAAAACGGCTGAGCATAGCCTGAAATAATAAAGTTAGACAACAGAATTTGTATTTCCAAAAACAAGTTCAAAATTGTACTTAAATGGCAAATTTTTAAATTTATTTATTCAATCAGATGTTTCTGAGTTAGGCGCTTTAATATCTCTGTTGGCACTAATCTTTTTCCATCCACCTGACTTCAGAATAACTACGACAAACTGAAGCAGCGATAAAAATAGTCAACACAAATAATGAGCTTTCTCATAAAAGTGAGAAATTATATTCTAACAGCTATTAAAAATTGTTTATAACCATAGTGCAATATTTTTTATTATCACTTTTATTATTAACAGATTGAAGCTGCAAACATTTCAGCAGCTTTATGTGAAGTGTGCTGTTCAGTTTTACTTGTATAATTATTCTAAATCATTAGTCAAGAAATAATAATAAAATACAAATAAATTAAACAGGAACGTCGTTAAACACTCTTAAATATTAAAGTCAAACAGATTTGGCTTTAAGTGCAAAATGTTTCTGTGATGGCTTGTCAGGCCGTTTTAAAGAAATGTGTTTGGAGTTTATTGATCTACGTGAGTCATAACAGGTTGTAAAATGAGCTTTGTCATAAAATGTATCAGCAAAAACACAACAAAAAACTTCTGGTCAACCACCTAAAAAGATGTAATAACAAATGCTTTTGTATCTGATGTTAATTTGTCTTCTTGAGGTAGATATATCACAATATCTGTTTGATTTTCATCAGTGGTGCCGGTAATCGAGCTCAGACACGATGCTCTCTGCTGATTGGTGGCTCATCACGTTTATTAAATGCTGGTAGAGTTCACTTGTTACTGCTGCAGGACTGAAACAGAGATGTCACATGTGATATCTCAATGACAACAGTCCCAATCACCCGCCTCATCTGGGAGACTTTCCAGACCTGAGCAAGAGGTCACAGAGGTCACAGAAGGGGTCAAAGGCGAGAGGGGAAGAGGTTGTAAATGAGACAAGTCAACTGAAGCTGACCATGAATTTTATTTGTGGCGTCTAGCTGGCAAATTAGTTAAACAACATTGTGTCCGGCCAGTTGAAATTAACTTGTCAACACTGATTTTAACAATATCTGCTCTTAACAGCAACCAGAGACCGTCACCATTGTACATGGCTAATAGGAGGCTGTCTCGAACTAAAGGCCGGAGTACGCTTGAAGCGAACTATATCGTACAATGTGTCGTCAACCTCATCTACAGGTAAAAGCCCTTACAGCTGTTCGAAATGGTTGCAGGGTAAAAAATGTGAGGCGTGAGACATGATAAAATCATTCAAATTTGGATCACAACGCACACCTCATGGTGTTGCACTTGGTTATACATACAGAAACTAACAAAAGTAGCTGTGTGAAAAACGAGAGCATGAAAGTGCAAACTATGCACACTTTTTCCACCTCTGCACACCTGGCCAGTGTGGGAAAGACTGTTCTATTGTCGGTTTTGGAGAGTTATAGAAACAGTTGAAAGGTGTGAGAGGAAGGCCTTTCAGACACGGTTCGACTATCTGACAGGAAATATATGAAGCATACTGACGCCTTAAGATGCTGACTCACAAAAGAGGGATTTGAGTTTTACTGAGATGCTGCATGTAAATTCAGAATACAACGATGTCTGAAAAACAAATGAAGACTTACAGAGGAGTTTGAACAAGTGAATTAATAAGAACATTTTGTTTCACATGCTCATAAAACCACAAAAACATTCCCAAACATCTTTTACAATCATTCGAATGAGCTTTTCAGCACTGCAAGTAATATTGTCAATATGCAAAGCTTGCAGAATACTATTAACGCCCCTCTGTAACAGTGACATAATGTAAATAGTTTGTCTCAGATGTTTGACGTGTAAAAGTAATTTCAAGGTGAGTATTGTTGTTCTCAGCTGTTTCTTCTGTGGTGGCGCAGTGTTCAACCCCCCCCAGCAACACCCAAACTGGTGCAGACAATGTAAGATTAGAAACAAAGTGGGACAGGCTCCTGCTTGTATCGTCCTCGTCCTTTTGCAGAAACTAAATCACATGACAGGTAAATACAACATAATAAGTTAAAAGGACAACTTTGTAAGTTTGTAGCACCACAGTTGAAATCTACCAAAATCAAATTGACTTATGTGTGACGTCAATTCTTTCTTTGACTACTACAATCACCACGTGTTTAGTCTGGTGTCGTTTTATATTTTCCACACATTCCACTGTGCTCCGATCCTGCACAAACTGTGGAGAGTTGTGAAGGACTGGGGGGAGCCCCATCAATCCTGTTGTCCTTCTAATGGGCAGCTGGGGTTAACACAGTCTGAGGTTAATTACTCTCATATCAGTGTGTGCGAGTGTGTGTGTGTGTGTGTCAGTATGAGACGGGTGGAGTGGACGCTCCTGGGTGCCCCGATGTGCTGAATACTCATCTCATCAATCATTCTTCCTTGCCTCAGTAGAGAGGGAGTGATACAGAAATAAAGGAGGAAGTCCTGGGTGATGTTTTTAAAATCCAGCGCTCCACCTCTGCTCTAGAAATTAACCCTGACAGGCCGTCGACGTCTGCTGGAATTTGACCTGGATGAAGGTGCGTCGCTTTGGCTTGGCATACCACACTCACACCACACAATCACACATCCCAAGACGCCGTAGAAACAACATTAACTAACACTTTCTATATTTTTCACCTGAAGCTGTCATTCAGATTCAGCTGATCTTTCTTTTCTCTCTCTATTTATCCTTCAACTCAGTAATTATTGCCACCTGGTTGAAAGTAGTTTTGTGAATAATGTAAAACAATGACTGAGATAAAAAAGGTGAGAAAAGAGAGAAGTACAGAAAGCCTACGGGAGAGATACCAGTTAAACCAGAAAGTGAAACAAGACAAAGTTATAGTAAACTTATCTTTTGATGAGGTTGTTTGTCAACTGCCGTTTCCAAGATGAAGAATGAACTTTCACTCTCAACTTTTAAGCCATGAACAAAAAACAAGCACACACAAAAATGGAAATTTGAACATTTGTAATTCTATGACAAATGGTCAAACTCCATCTGCCTTCAATTGTGTGATTTGATTGAAAGCTATGGAACAGTTACTAAAAGTACAAACAATTTTTTTCCCTTGGTCCCAATTTCATTGTGCTTACATACTGAATTAAAAACAGCCACTCACATTTCACCATACACTACTGACATTTTCCAGAGCTGCACAATCACCAATACATTGCAGATATCAAGCATGTTTGATATCGACTGGACTTGATCCAGCTGCACTTCATGGCTCTGTGATCTTTCTTACTGGTTTCTTTGTCACAGACTGGATACGTCTATGAGCTGTGAGCAGTGGAAGTTTTGGTCCTGAAGAGGAAAAAACTATTAACTATTTCACAAGAATAAAGTTAAAATTTGGAATTTTGTATAGCAGAAAAATTTGTTTATCTGCGCGTGACCCCTCTGGGTTATCCTGTGACCCCTGGGGGGGCTCCTGACCTTTCGGTTTGATGGACACACAAACACACACAAAGTCGTGTTTCATCTCTTTAGAGGACATTACATTGACTTTTTTCCTGGAGACTAACCCTAAAACTAACCTTAGCCCTAAACCAAGTCTTACCCTAAAAATTTAATCACTGACATTATGGGGACTTGCTTTTTTGTCCACAAAAGGGAGGCGATCGAGTCCTCGCAGCTCGACTGTGTAAACAGATCTACGTCCCCACAACATGAGTAATTAAAGTGCGCACACACGCATAATCGAATAATTAAATTACCTGCAACTTAAATTAAATATGGAGACTGTAAGGTAAGAGTTATAAATACAAAGTGAATAACTACTCCTTAGTTAGGTCATTGAAGGTGTTCTGACTTCCTGCTGTAGCGGTGTGTGGACAGAGGTGAGATGGGGGAAGGACTCATTTAAAAGTTACATTAATCACCGTCTGGCCACATCAAAATGGGATAATCACCTGCAACTGTGCTGCTGAAACAGAAATGGCTTAAACCCAGGGGAAATTCTACCTAACTCTTTAATTGTTTGAAGCCTTTGAAGGGTCTGTTTAATCTAAGATTAATTTATGCAGTTTTAAATAACTCTATGTATGATTAATACGCTCAGAAGAAATTAAAACGAGTTTGAGGCAATTATAACAAGAGACTGGTCATCACCTCATTAGAATAGTGTTGGAAGAAACATGGTGTGTGTGTGTGTGTGTGTGTCAGTGTGAGCGTGTGTGTGTAAGAGAGAAGGGTGAGGAGGTAGATAGAATAACTAGGTCTTTACAGATTTACATGCTAATCACTAGCTCCCTCTGGAAACTGCTTGGCACTGGCAGGTGTGTGTATGAATGGTGAAAAGTGTGTGAGCACTTTGGCCAATCTCAGTTCACAGAGAATGCAATGAAACTTCTCTTAGGGAGCGTTATAATGCTGTTTCCCCTCTAAACTTAATGATCCAAGCATCTAACGCTACTTTCAAAACTATCTGCTGCCTTCAAAAATGTCTGCATAGTAAGGGAGAGCTTTTTCCAGATATTCACCAATAAATGAGCCAAAACACTAAATGTTAGCCACCGAAATGGAAAAAGGTATAAAGAAGGACGGTAAAATGTGCAAGAGCATCACTGATTTCATGGGCTAGTTTAGTCCCCAACCAAGTATATAAAAGTGAGCGCAACAATGCTCGTCCACCACAACAGCAGCCCTGGTTTACTGTCTAGCTGGAGAGTTTCTGGCTTTGCTGTGCTTGGAGATCATACCATGTTTCTGAACTAACAAATCCTACTGGCTGGTCACAATCATGGAGAAGTGGACAGTGGGCAGGAGAGGGTAAACATCCACAAGTGTTTTGATCTTGTTGAAGCTCACTGCCAACAGCTGAAACAAAGTGGTTGGCAATTAGCAGAAAGACGTGAGAGTCTACAACCCCCCCCCCCCCCCCCCCCTCAAGACCAACAACAGTTAGCTGTGACCAGGACTATAGTTTTTCTGTATATTTGGAGAAAACAAGGTCAGACTGGGACAAAAAAAACCTAAACTTTTTACACAGACCGGCCCAGGCTAATAATGCAACCGGCCCACCAGTCGGACTGGCTCCTGATGGCCAGTTCGACTCTGGGAGAAAAAAATGTTAAAAAGTCATATGAAATGAATAAATATCTTAAAGAGCTACTTACTGATATTCTTAGTTCTAAAAATCCATTGGAGAAACCAATACATTCCTGTCTAATCATCAATTCACGGATAAACTGACCAATTAACCTTCCTAAACAATGGGACTAGCTTGCTTTAGCCACAATATTCATTGCTGTCTATTTTCATGTCATACCTGAAAAAAAAGGATGATTCACAAAGAAAGAGACTTTCTTTATGCATATGCCAATATGGATTTTTATGTGAAGGAAAAAAAAGGTACAAGGTCTAAACATCAATTTGATTGTCATTTCAACTTCAGCTATTATTCAAAATGACGTGACAGTGGTGCAGCGGTGCCATACTGTAGTGTACCACTATGTGTGAATGGGGTTCATGTCAATGAAGACCCAAGGGTGAAATGTGAAAACACGTGGAAGCGGAGGTGCTGACAGGAAAGTTTAAGGACATCAGTGATTTTGACAAGAAGAACCCTGAGGAAGTGCGATGATATGTAAGCATGCATGTGAAAATCCTTTTTGCACATATAGCAATGTAAACGTAAAGGCGGCTAATCCTCAGAAATTAAAGCTTACAAAGTTAAGTTTGACATACATAATAACTAAACTTTGTACAAGACATCACACACATGAATCATTACCAAAAACTACCCATACTGTATGGATGATTAAATGTGTAATATAGTCAATATCACTCTCTTATGCCTGACAGTATTGCTGTAAAATACTGCAATAGCATTGAAAATACAATATCATACAACACCTCTTTTTAAATAGATAAAAACCAAGTCAATAAAGACAAACACAGTATTTGTTCCAGGGTTTAGGAGGTTCATAAACTTGTAAATAAGCTAAGTAAGTGGCTTGATCAGCTACTTTTATTTATCCAAAATGAATACAATAAATTAGACAATCTGCCAGTCCACTGCCTTATATCATGCATGTGTGTCTCAACATTAGTGAGTCACTAAGTCAGTCAGTCAGTGACATTAAAGGACGGGTTCACAATTATTCAAGTCTGTCTTAAAACAACAGTCGTGTGCCCAAATGATGATGATATGCATGCAGATATCACTGTTTTAGGATAGGTTCACAATGAAACACATAATTTTGAAACAATAGTCAGGTGCCTGTATGAACATTGAAACAGGTTTTTCTTGCTGTAATCATTCCTCCTGTTCATACTGACCAGTAGAAGATCCCTTCATAATGCACTTACAATGTAAGTGATGGGGGCCAAAATACGCAGTCCTCCTTCTGTGCAAAAATGTACTTAAAAGTTTATTTGAAGCTAATATGAAGCTTCAGCCGTCCAAATTAGTCAACTCAAGTAGATATCTTTCAACATAACGGTGATTTTAGTGCCAAAGTCCCTGTTTTTGTTACTATTAAATCCTTTAAGTCCTTTTTAATTGGCTTATTCAGTAGTTTGTCCCAAAAACACTGACCACAGAAAGACAGACAAGCACATACATTTCTGTAGTTTCAAAAAACTGCATTTAAAATCAAATAGTTTACTGGCTCATCTGAGACATTCAGGCTCTTATGGCTGTGGACAAATGCATATCGTCTTATATCATTAAATTGGAATGAATGGAATATTCAATTAAGAAGCAACCCAAGAAACTGTGGGTGGCATTGGATCGAATTACTGCACGTTGACATGTTTTCATGGGAGATGTAGCATGGATAACTAGTAACCAGTCAGAGTTTATTTGCTGGTAATAAGAACCACAGTTTACAACAGTGTTTGATACTATTGTCGTAGTAGTGAAAACTTGATGCTACCAAGCTTCCGCCTGTATCTATGTGTGTGTGTGTGTGTGTGTGTGTGTGTGTGTGTGTGTGTGTGTGTGTGTGTATCTGTATTTGTGTGTGTGTTAGTCTGTAACTAGATTCGGGGACAGTCAGAGGCAGGAGGGGTTCCTTTGTGAAGAACCGAGGGGCTCATCTGGTGTGTCTGGGGTTGAAAAGGGGCTAGGAAATTTGTCTCAGTGTGTATGTCTGCCTATGAATAGTAAAGCAGAATAGGGGGGCTGCATTGACAAGGGTGCTAAAAGGCTGCGTGAAGGCTGCCGGCTAGGGAATGAGGGACGATGAGGGAGAGAGGGGGGAGGGAGAAATGAAATGTCCATCAAATCACAATCAAAGAATATAAGGGTGTGGGATGATCAGTCTTGTTTTTCTTCCCCTCATAGACACAAATGAACTAAAGCAAAAATAAGCAAACTGATTCACAAAATAATGCTGCACCATTTATATTTTGTGATGCGTATCAAATAATATAAAGCTAAATGTAATGTGCCCTTTTTGTCCTAAAGCCTAATAAATGAGCCAATAGGTGCAGCACACATACTAGGTGGAGGTGGACTTGTATTGACGGAGCAGGAAGAGGAGAAAGCAGCCTGTTTAGAACCAAAACCAAGAAACATCAGCTGCGGGTATTTAGTGATGACCCGTTTTGTCTAACGTCCTGGGAGCAGGCCAATGGAAAGTCTCCTCAACTGACCAACGTCATTAGCTTATGATGACCAGATAGGGTGTCCACAATGAAAAATGCATTAGTAGTATAAGTAGAGAAAAAGACACTCACTTTCCTCTCTGATGGCTCATCATGTGATTCTTTACATAAGAGGGGACTCTTAGTGGCTAACTTAATGACAAATAGATTATGAGTCATGGTGTAAAACATCTGGGCTCAGATAACCTCAACACTTCCATCTCCATCTCCATTTCCAGTGTTGGTTTCATGGTTTCAATGTACAGTACGAGCTACTAATTTACAGTGGAAACAGCTCATTAAATTGACATACTGTATATCACTAACTTCACAGTGGGAACACAGTAATAGGTAATTTCTTAAGCTAAAAACTAAACATCATAAAAACCAGTAACTTGATAGCTCACTTAAATGAGACAGTAATGACTAAATATGTGTCAATCAATCAAATCAATTCAACTATGGGATTTAGTAAACAGGAAAACTACTTTTCATTTCTTCTATCGTCTGTGCAGCTGACTTTGGCGAAAAGGACACAGAGAATTTTTAGTTTGTTTAATTTAATTTTGCCTCAGTTTAACACTTAATAGACAATGGTACAAAACTGTTTGAAAACCAGTTTGATTCTGGGAGTATTAGAGGATGTTTTTGTGAGATGTTCAGAGCAACAATGAAGCAATCATTTTAGAATTCATGAATTAACACCTCGCCAAAATTATCAAATTTGAAATGTTTTATCAAGTCCCCAAGTAAGTGATTATTCCTAAGGTCTCTAATGTTAACGTTGGCTTCAATAAACATGTTTAGACCATCATACAGCAACCACCTGACAGGCCACTGGGGCTGTTTTAACATGGTGACATGATAGTGCTATTACACTGACACTGAAAAGCCCCTGCCATAGTGCACCACTGTGAAGCCTTAGTTGGGTAAAATTACAATAAATTCAATTGGATAAAATCTTAATAATACTAATAATAATAATAAACAAAGCATCTAATACAAGTAGTTGTAACACAATGTGAAAAGCTTCAGGAACAAAGCCCATCAAGAGCAGGCACGCAAACAAACAGCAGCCCTTTAAAGAACGTCTAATAGGATAAAATCCCAGTGACAATAATGACATCAATAAAAGCTATACCAGTGATTAGAGAAGCTACATGCTGAAACCTGATGAGCAAACTAGAGCTGCTAGATGAGATTGTATGGTCATAAAATAACATTATTTGCTCAGCGTCTACACCTATTGTGTGATTTCCCGCATTTACCTTCCAGGAGAAATGAGTTGCAAAGATAAAAACTGAGAGCAAATGGTGGCACTTTCTGTACAGCAGAGAGAGAGGGGAGAAAGGGGGAGATGTGGCTGGGTGCATTAACATACAGATAGAATAGGTAAAGAGTTTTAATGTACTCAGGAGGCTGGGGGAATGGAGAAGTAGAGTGAGAGGTGGGGAGGAAAGAGGGAATAAGGAGGAGGAGGAGAGAAAGACAATCAGCAGGCTGGTACCACAAAGGCAGGGATCCATGACCTTATATCTCAGTTCATCATAGGCAGAGGAGAAAATGAAAGGCCTACAGGAGGACTAAAATATAGGTAAAGGAAAGACAAAAGGGATGGAGGGATAGCGAGAGTCAAAAAAAAGACAAAGAGAGATGTGTGAAAATGTTAAAGAAGAGCACCGGGATGACAATGAATATAAAGGAAGTGGGGCAAAGTAGGAATGTGAAAGAGGGAGAGAAAAAAAACACTGACAGGAGCAGTGCTGTGAACTACGATGATCCGTAGCATTTAAAAAAACCAGAGAAGGAAAAAACAAGTGTATAATTGAAAGGGAAGCAACATATAGTGATGTAGGAATAGTAAAGTCATTGTAACACTGATGCTTCGCAACAAAGAAGGAAATGAAAACACAGCCTGAAACCCAAACAAACTTCTAAAGAGAGGATCTTTTTTTGTTAAATTAAGCAACAGAGATGCTTTCTTGTTGTTAAAGATGGTTTGTGTGCTTGATGCTGCAACACATGCATCACAGAGACGTTCATTTCTCCAACTGTTTCAACCTGCTATGTACTGTTAAAGAGTCTAGAAAACAACACTGCTCACATGTTAAGTATCGTTTTTGTACTGAATCTTGGGCCTTTAATTCATTCTTGAGGTTAAAGTCCCAATCAAATCCACCTTCAGCTGGCACAACAAATTGTCATTCTTTCTTTTTTTTTATTTGTACCATAAAAACACAACAGTCAAGTCCAGTCAAGTCAATTTTATTCATAGCCCAATATCACAGATCACAAATTTGCCTCAAGGAACTTTTAAGAGAAAACAAAATAAGGACTCTACTCATTACCTTTATATAAAATCCCTTTTAGGGTGCTACTATTCATGAGCAAAGATCCATTGAATACTAATAAATAGAGTAGCAACAGTTAGCTTGCACACACAAACGTTTTGTGTTCTGTCTACTTCGATGTGTGTTTAACCGACCTCTTTGCGAGTTACTCAACTTTTAAGACTTTATTTTAACTGAAAGTTTAACTATTGTCTGTTTTAGGGGGTATCAGAAAGTTCTACATGTTTTCACTTATTCTGCTTTGCCTCAGCTTGTAGGCTACTCACAATGAAATTTGCAGACAGACACAATTGGTATTGAACCTTATCAGAACAATCTTCTTGATAGCTGACATTAAGCCATGGAGATATTCTGAATTGTTAAATTGCTGTTAGAGAACATTATATACTGTACAATTATGTATATTGTAGTGTAGTGAAGCACTGGATAATTGGGTTTACAGAGTGTACTGGATCATTGTGTTCATATATCTGGGGGAATAAATTGCCTATTCATTGGTGAAGGTCTGATAAATATTGGTAACTGATATTCAGTGTAACCCTTGTCCTTGCATTTTTATGTTGGAATGAAGATCTGGCTGTGAAAACATGTCATGGAGGACACAAGAAACTGCACTGTGAAAAAGCTCATAATTAATTGTCAACTATTCATATTCTTCCTCACAGAATGAATACAAAAGCAGTCCACAAGAAGTGTGGATTCAGAAATCAGCCAAACTAAGAGGAAATAGGTAGATTCTTGTATCAAACTAAATACAATATCCACTCCTGGAATGATTATATAGATAGACTTTGACAACATATCGTTTGGAGTAGAAGGTGTCACTCAACAAACAATAGAAGTTTAAGGTGAAGATGGCATAAAAACAAGTTGAACTTCCCCAAAATAAGGAGTGCATGTTCTCAAGAGAACCATTTATGTCTTGAGGCATTAATTCCCAATGAGTGTCTAGCCAACATTTCCCTTTAGTCCTCCTTATTGGTGGGAGACTGACAACATGCAATCTGTTAGCAGCTCTGCATTTACACCCTCCAACCCTCCGTCCCCACAACACAAACCTTCACCCCTCGTCTCTCTGTGGACCTAACTGTCGCTGTCCTTGGTCCTAACACAGACACCAGAGTGTGTTGCAACTCTTAAAAGGCAGTTTGTGCAAACTGCTGTAGCCTTGTGTGCTAATGTCAGAGCAGAGAGGCATATGGTGATGTTCATAAACCAGTCAGACACGCTGACAGGGAGAGATGGAACTTAATGTCTATAAAGGAGTACAAGGTAGACACTACTAGGGAGTCTGCTACCTTATTTATAAAACTCAATTGTATTGTAATAGAATCACAGTGTCTTACAACACACAAGTCTAACTCATTAACTTAGCGGCCGTTATTAATAAGACAGAATAAAATCACAGTTACCTTATTCATGTTGAGCCCAAGTGACAGCCAGTGAAAATTAACATTAAGAAACTATTTAACAGACACCTCAAAGCACACACAATGGTACAAACTACTTTATATTAAGCCAGGTAGAAATTATACCATGATTATTAGACGTTTAGATGATTTTTTTAGGTTTAATCTTTACATTAATAATAGTGCACATGTTTTACTGGCACCTCAGTAAAACCTGTAACAATGGTATTTTTTGCAATTCAGACACTATTAACCCTAACTGTATGCGTAAAGATACTTGGGCCTCTTTTCCCGCCAATGATCGATCTTAGAGGTTAAGAGCGCTTTCTAAGAGTGTTTCTATGAACGCTCTTAAATTTCTACGCTCATTACCCAAAGCAGTACTTTAGCATGTGTGCAAGCACAAGCTGTTAAGAGCTTGTCAGCTGTCCGTGGTGCTGAAGATGATGCTGAACACATTTTAAATAACTCGGCGTATTTAACTGTCCGTAAGCCGTGCTATATATCAAAAATATGTAAAATCACAAAGCATAAGGGTAAATGACATAAAGAAATGTTTTATATAAATGTGATCTTTGATTGATTTACCGGCTGCTCGAAGCAGATGTCACTTCAAAGCTCATATTTAACCTAGAACAAAGTAGTGGTGGTTCCTGAGTTTCATCAATATGTACATCATCTATTGTGATTGTCATCATTTCTGTATTAGGCCAACAGCAATATAAGCACAAGGCAAACAACATATGCACCTAAAGTAAAAAAGAAAAGAGAAGATATGGAAGCTGAAAATATGCCATCAGGAAAGTTGCATTTCAGTTGGAGGAGATAAATATATTAGACAAGAAGATTGAGAGAAGGACACTGACAACAGAAACTGGTAGCTCAATTGTTGAATTGATATGTGTGTGTTAGTTTAGATTTATTTTCTTATTTCGTAATTTAAACATACAGCTATTTGATCCCTGTATGTTTAGCAAATGTGCAAAAGCTTGAAGATGAGATTCTCTCAATAAAATACAATGTAAACGTTAACATGAGAATCCCTAAATGCACTCTTCTTCTTTACTTTTGTTCTTTCATGTACAAAGAAATAATCAGGATTAAGTTATACAATTTAAAATTTTAAACTGATTTATCTACATACAGTTTTTAGAATCTCTGAATGTTACTTCATTTGTGCATGGTATGAGCAATTATATAAACTTTTGACCTGAAAATGTTTATAAAACACAGTCTGGGATTGGCTCCACCAGCCGTTGATCCTGAAGAGTACATATTGCACAGGAAATGGATGGATGGATTGTCAGACTATGTGAGTTAAATATTTCCCATCCAATTATTTGAGTGAGGACATACAGTACCAGTCAAAGGTTTAAACACACCTTCCCATTCCCTTGAATTAGACAGTGTCCAGACTTTCGACTGGTACTGTACATACACCATGTCAAAAGCTATTCAACATAGCCTGAAAGAGTAGTAATAATGCAGAAAAAAAAATCATGGAAAAATGACAAAAAGGGAAAAGTAATTTATATTAAATTGTAAAACTGACCTAGTGCTTTACATTTTTTAATGAAATAAAAAAAAACTGAGACTGAACTGTCTCTTTCTGTGTCTCCAATTTGCAGGTGAGGCATGATGTTAAAATGAATGATGAAGTCTACATGTTGTTTGGCATACTTTCTTACCAGTACATGCACAAAGACAGGCAGGCAGACACACACACACACACACTTAAAATAATTTCCTTTTGTCCGTTGCTCAAATTTTCATTAGGCTATAAAATTTAATTTTTGTAAACTAGAATTATTTGACTCTTTTGCAGCTGCTAGACCTGATTCATTCAGGTTGGGTCCAATGCGGTGAATTGAACAAATTATTGAAAAAAATTATTGAAGTAGGTCTCAATCCTACCTCAAGGTTTCACACTGACCTCTCTCTGACATCTTTCATTACTATCAAAAAGTTCATTACTGTTGTTTCTACAGAGCAATGCCAACTTTAAGGGTCCTTGACCCAAAACACCTCAATCATTGCGAAAAATACAATTATATTCCAAAGGCTACAGAGATTATAAAATTATGTTTAATAGAATTTTTGTTATTGGAATACATGAATATGATCACCCTCTGTGCAGAGTTATTCAAAAGTTATATTTTGTGGGGTTAAATCTGCGTAATTCAAGGCTTTGTTTAACTTACCATGAGGTTATTAGGGGCAGGTCTCTCTTTGGGTTGCCGTCTCATACTGAAAGAAAGAGATACAAGCAGTCTATATCCAGGCACTATTCAAGCTGTTTGTAAGATGTTTTTGTTTCATTTCTATGGCATAATTTTCATTCATAAATGAACATTACTTTTTAATATTACTTTATAAATGCATGAGATTTTACTACATGTACTGCGTTGTCCTTATGTGTACTGTGTTGTCCTTTTATGTGCACTTGATGTTCTGCATGCACCAGCGAAAGACAAATTTCCGTTATTGTCTGCATTAACGGACAATAAAGTTTTCTTGAATCTTGTATTCAAGATGATGCTTGAAACAAAACCTTTCATATCACAGAAACTGAAAGAGAAGGGTTGATACACAGTAAACACTATAGTTTAACAACACAGTGCATTAATTTAAAACAGAATAATTTGATCAATATTTCTAATATTTCTTAATTATAAGACCACTGAACTGCAGCACTTACCACATCAGTGTGTGTATTTCTGTGAGTGTCCTTCATTTTATGTATACGTACACTATCTGACAAAACGACCTACATAGTGGACTTTGAGGGATGAGTGCAGCAACTGGTTTATGTATCACAATGAATGGGCCATAACCCTCTAAGAATAGCCAGGGAGAGGCCAGTGCCAGCTCTGCACCAAGGCAGGGCTCAGCACCCGTAAATCAGTGTGTCCTGAGACAGGTGCCCTGCTTGAGTAAATAAGGAAGGCATGGGGGGTAAACAACAGCTGGCATAGCCTGCTAGTGAGTACACACACACACACACACACACTTTTGCATGTGGTTTGGGTGTGTATATGTACATGTTTGTGCAACTGTAAAGGTTACAGTGGGCTAATGAATCAGGGGCAAACACAGGGTAAACATTGTCTTTGTCCTGTTGCATTAGATAAATAAGTGATTGACATTTTATTCAATATCAGCAGCACTGAACCTCATAGCTAAAACCATTACAACCACAAAGCATTAACTCAAAAGTAAATGCACTTAAATGTAATTGTATACTATAATACCTTTTATTCATCTACAATAATTTGGTTCATCTACGTCAAATGCAGCTTGTGTGGGTTTTTTTTTCAGTCTTGTTCTGTGGGGCTCAGATGGTTCACTGTGCCAACATAATAAACTAGTACAAAGTAGAATCACAAACAAATGCACTACACAGTTGACATAATTGAAGACAGACAAAATTCCATTTAAAATATGAGGGATAAATCCAAAGTGCATTAACATTGACAGCAACTGCCTTACCACTGAGTGATGAAGTGAACAAACTTCTCACTGAACTGGCTGACAGGAAGAACTGGAGGATCCTGAGAAAAGGAAACAAAATCATTAAGACAAAAAGAAACATTTTATTCTTGGGTGATGATAACTTGGTGCAGGAACTTAGCAATCTTGAAACTTAACTGTACATGCTTCAAATGTCAAAATTTTAAGTCTTTTTCTTATTTTTCTCTTGGAAACCTACCAAGAGGACAGGTCAAATCTAGGTATTGAGAGGACTACAAACAGATGAAGGAAGGGTTATAATGAAACTAGTTAAGCTTAAAACTAGGTTTAGAGTTTTGGTGCAACAGAATTGTCAAATAAAACATGATGTAATATAGGTTTAGAGTTTAATCAAGGCTAATTGATTATTTTTTATCCACAAGGGGCGGAATAACATAAAACAAGTTGACCAATACAAAGCCACCACCAAGTCGTTATGGTAAATGTGTTAGCCACCGACTGCCAGCAGAAAACAGAGCAACAGCAACGTGATAATAAGATGTATAAATAATATAGAAATAAGAGTGGCAAAGTGGGAGAAGTTGCTGGTTCTGACAAAAGGTTAATGCAAAATGCTTCTACAAGGTTTAGTGCTTTAGAAAAGACAAGGTCACAAAGATGTAGTGGTTGAAGAAGACCACTACAAGTGCACAAGTGCAACATATATTTATATCTCATGGAATAATTACTCAACATTCAACAATATGTTCAAAGAGTAAATTACGATGAAGAGTCTGGATTCAGTGAGGTTCAGAGTTAAGTACCTGTCCTGTATGAACACTTTAGTTTCTGACCTCAAGGATACATGCTGCACTCTTCATCCTTTGTATTGACAAGTTAATGTACAAAATCTGCTGGGTGACACAACATTTGTCTCCTTGGGTCAACAAATTCAGCGACTTAAAAGATGAAAGTGCAAATATAAGAGAAACTGTAGTATATTAGAGCTGTCATTGTTTAGATTTTCTATCATCACGTTGGTACCCTGCCTGATGCTGAACATGACAAACATGAAAACAGCAATTTGTAACCACCATAAATGTCACAAATATTCTGTAATTGTTATTATTGTAGGTACCAACTTTTGGACATTAAAAATAACTGTCAAAAAAGTTGTTCATGGAAAGGATCCTCTATATGACTGAGCCAAGTTACAAGTCTCACTGAAAAGAGCAAATGAAGGTCTTCTGGCCAAGGTGAAAAACTCTTCAAGCTAAAACTAGACTAAAATGTCGTCTTTGGCTAACAAAAGACTAAAATTGACTTAAAAAGTAAACGGAGGATGAAGTGGACAAAAACTCATATGGACATTTGATTTTAGGGCTAAGACTGCATTTGAAAATAGCTGCCGAAGTTAATCAAGAAGTAAACAATACTACAGTATATGTGTGTGTCAGAGTTGCTACATCTTGTCAATGCAGGTTCTATGACCTGTGTCATGTAGAGCGACTGTGCAACACTGACCCTCCATCACGGCCCCTCACCTCATTACTCCATCCATTTCCTTACTCTTGCTCCTACTCTGGAGCAAGAGTAACCCAGACTACTCTGGGTTCTTTACCTACCTTTGACTGCCGGTATGAAAAGCTCTTAACATTCAAACTGAGATTCAACAACGGCGAGCACTAAATAACAATAACTCACTAAATAATTCTGTATTAAACCAACATTTGTGTTTCTCTCGTGTTTTCTTTGTCCCAGTAAGCTATAGCAGAGAACAAAATGCAAATGTGTACAAAAAGCAAAAGTCAAAAGAAATTTCCTCTTTTTAGTTTTGAAAAAATCTTTCCAGTTTTTAAATCAGTAAAAAAAAAAAAGACATGCTTTGATGACAGGGAATAAAGTATATATTACAAATTTTAAAAAGAATAACTGTACTTAAAATGAATGATATAATTATTAGTGAATGAGTAGTAAAAAGTATTATGTTATAAAGTAGTACATACTTATAAAAGCTTTTTGTTTATAATATACAGTGTTCAAATATCTTCTTATATATCTCTGTTAAAATACGCAACCTAATGAAATGAGACAACTGCCATTAAGACATCATCATCAACATCTCCAGATTACTAAAGTATACAGTATATCTCCTCAAATTTGACATTGATTGCTGCATTTTAATGTACTACATGCCAACAAACTAGCATGTGCATAATATGATACAGGATTTGTTTTTAGTACTGGTAGTACTATCCGAAAACATCAAAAGTAAATCGACCAATAGGTAAAAAGTAGGTGTAAATGCTAAGTTTATATACACTGTAGTGATGTCCAGAGATATGGAAGAAGATCTGAAAAAAAAAAATTCACAAACTACTCAGATATGCAAAAAAATGACGAAACCTGGGTCCAGAACCAGGGGTTTATTCAAATGCAGGGGAATTAAACCTCTTTATATTTGAAACCCTGCTGTGCCATTAAAAACACCTCTGGGCAGTGTTCGCCATTCCTTAATGCTCTGATCGGCAGGCTCCCGCAAAGCATGATGCATGAACCCATTTAAATTAACAAAGAAATAGGTTCCTTCTAATCTCGCTGCACTTCAGAGTGCTGCCGCTGCTTGGATGAGCAATATATCATAGTGCATGCGTGTGCACACACACACACACACACACACACACACACACACACGCACAAACAAATGCCCTTGAGCACTGCACACCACAAGCCTGAGTGTACACTCTGTTTAGAGTGAGAGTACCAAATAATTTTCAACCACTGTACTATAGGATACACATACACACACACACACACACACTCTCACTCACACACACACACACACACATACACACACACACACAGAAAAACAGGATCAATTGGACCCCCAGTTTGTGCAAAGTGTTGACTACACAACTAATTTAAGTGTTGTGTAGGCTAAATCTGATAGAAAATCTCTCTCTGCACTTTCCCCACATATTTGCATGCACATGCACCTTTTGCAGACACAAACAGAAATACACACATTTATGCATGTATTCATGTCTCCAGCTGAGAGGAACACCGCTGCAGCTTTGATGTGGCAGCAGGCAATGGCACAAAAGACAAGCAGGCTGATGAAAGTGGCTAGTCTGTGTGAATTATTCCTCCAGTTGTCAATGTGCTGCACTATGAGACAGAACACACACTACAAGGGTACAAGGGTACGAGTAAATATACATGTCATTGCAATGAAGCAATTATTAGGCAAAATTAGATCAGTAATTACAGGCTTGAAAATAAAGTGGGAGTTCTTTATTAGTGGAGCCACTTGCTATTCAACAAACAGAGGAGAGAGGCACATTAATGAGGGTGGACAGCGGTCAGATGGAGAACAACTACAGAGAACTTCTCATTCAAGAATTAGACTGAAAAAGGTGCACGTTTCTCTTCATTACACTAATACAAACTAACATTTAAAAAGATGCGCAGGATAATTCCTTATACAGTAGTGTAGTTGGACCTAAATGCAATTAAATGGATGATAGTCAAAATAACTGAAATTAAACGTACATCAATGAACATAAGGTACCTAATTTGGCCTCAATATACAGTACCAGTCAAAAGTGTGTGTCCAAACATACTGTACATAGAAGTCCTGAACACTGGATCATTCTTTAAAAAGTAAAGAGTGAAAATGGAGCAATGCAGAGTGTATCAGGTCTTGTAATATGGCCTAATATTTCATGGCCATAATACATCTATGGGGATATTTTAATAGGCATCCAGTAAATATAGTGTTTGTTAGGTCCGCAATGTAGCTTTTCTTAATTTTTAGAGGTATTTATTCAATTGTTTTAAATAATTTTACCAATGAAAGGATCTCTATGTAAACTGCTCTGTGTTTTTCTGGGTTGATGATGTTGCTGTTGAATTTTGCTGGAAGAAATCTTATTTGTGAATCTTTGTCAGACTCCTGTTTCCCTTTGTAGCCACTTCTGTATTTGAGATTTACTCAGGGCAAATTATAATTATTTGTGTATCTGTTTATTTGTCCACCCCCTTATGTTCATCTCTGTCATATATTTAGTCTTTACTATTTGCCTTCCATGGTAATGCCTTTCTGTTTGTTTGTGTGGGACAGAAAAAATAAAAATGAGAGGAGATGGCACGTGAGCGAGAGGCGGACTGCCACACTCCACCCCCTAACACACACATACCTCTAGCTACAATAATATTAATGATCCACTCACAGGAGCACATTTCTCATTCAGCCGTTGAAGCAACTTTCAAATCCCCAGTGAATAAGTCATACACAATATCAATGCATCACAACCAAAGGAAATAAAATGTATTTGGATCACTTCTACAGTGTTTACTAATGGGCAATATCTAAAAATGTCAGTGAGTAAGTTATAATTTATCACACCTGCCATGATGTTGAAGTCAGCTGTGTCGAGCCCAATTAAAAATACCTAAGCATTAAATTAACTACTCTATGGAATTGATGTTAGCACACTCAAATCTTGCAATCGGGTATTCTTAAAGGACCAGTGTGTAGGATTTAGTGGCATCTAGTGGTGAGGTTGCATACTGCAACCAACTAAATACCCTTCCCCTCCACTCACCCTCCCCCTTCAAGTCCCTTACTTTTCTTTTCCCACCTGCATTCCTCCAAGACCCGCCCTACTCTGCCTCTGATTGGCTAGTACTCGTTGCCTTCGTGGGTTAGTTTGGTTAAGTTTAGTGATGAGGAGTTGAGATGGTTAGGGTAAAAATATCAGGGTCAGAGCCAGTCAGAGGCAGAGCAGGGGCAGGTCTTCACAGAAAACTGGTGGGAAAAAAATAAACGCTTTCCAAGCATGTAGGAGAACCTATGGTGGCTGCGAAACTCGCGAAAAAGGCGAAAAGCCCTCTCTAGAGCCAGTGATTGGTTTGTCAGTTCTGGGCTACTGTAGAAACATGGCAGTGCAACATGGTGGACTCCATGGAAGGGGATCCACTCCCTCTGTAGATATAAAGGGCTCATTCTAAGGTAACGAAAACACAGCGATTCTTATTTTCATGGGATTATACATTAATTAAAACACACTTATGAATATCATATTCCATTTCTGCCAAGTCTGTTCAACCAGATGCCACTAAATTCTGCACACTGCACCTTTAAAAAGGAAAAATAAAAAGGCAGCTGCTGGGGGGATATCACATGTAAATGGTGGCGGAGGTAGTGAATGAACCACAATCTTTGTTTCACTTCAGTACCAAAAATAAAATAAAATTCCGGGCTCTATGGTGTCTTTAAATCCTACAAGTTGTTGTAAGTTCTCAACCAGAAACAAACTGGAAACACTTTAAGATACAGCACTTCTCTGGGTATTCTACTGCTCATTGACGTATACACTCTCCCTCACTGTAGTGCAGTCCTCAGCCTTTACACTCTATCAGAGCAACTTCATCTTTCCAAAGACTGCTTATCCTCTTGCCTCTTCCTCTGAAGCACCGCATAAGCTGGGACAGTAAGGCGGCGCTGGCTCGCCATGGATAACAGAGTGTTCTCTCGCCTCAAGGGGAGACGGCAAAGGGCACAGGAAAAATAGTTTGAGTGATGCCTCCGTCTAGCTGACTAATGAACAGTTCAGCTGGGGTCAATCCATTACAACCAAAAGCATTTAATTATTAATTACGGCCAATCTATAGGCAGTTAAGGACAAGTGACACTGTATGTTTAATGTGCGATATGGCTTGTGAGGGTTTGGGGGGCTGGTTTAGGCTAGAGGGGTGTTGTGACATTTTTACTATTAGTGTACGTCAGCAAAGAACTGAGGCAAAAAAGAAAGGAGGGGAAGGTCTCCAGTTATGATTAGTGCTTCTGATGAAAATACAGGCACACATTCATGCACACAGACATAATAAAACAGTGAGAGCATTAGGAAGCAAAGAGAAACCTCTTCAGATTAGCCTCAGATTGAGCAGCAATGCGTGGTAGCCTGTTTTGAAGTATTTCAACTGATGAACTGTGTTTGTGTTTTAAGAGACGGCTGGCACACAAGAGCAATTCAGAATCAGATGTTACCTATTGTAGGTTATGAATAGTGTGATGAATACACCAGATTTTACTTAACCTATTTCCAACATACACTGCTGTAATGTACCATTGCTCTGAAACAATCCAGTTTTTTTTTAATGAGAAGATTCATCCAAGACTGGGTTGTTTACAGTGTTAAAATCTCAGCCAATTACAAGCGTGGAATTGTGAAATGAAGGAAAGATAGATGAAGGGGCAATAACTAAAAAAAAAGCGTGGTAAGAAGCTTTCAGATGTGTCACGTTTGACGATGGTCAAACATAATCATTTTGTAAACAAAGTTAAAGGGCAGCTGCTTTCACAGAGTGGATAGACATGTTACTTAAAATAAATCTTTGTGTGTGTGTTGCTGTTTTGTCTGTTCATTTTTGTTTATATTCTGTTTTTATGTGCCATTTTTTGTTTTGGTATTGGCTGACTGTTGCTTTTGTACATATGTCGGTTTACATGTGTGTGTATTGTGAGGTAAAAAACAAACAAACAATAAAACAGATGTTACCTATTAGATGGGTAAACGCTTGCTGTGGTCTTCAGTGCTCATGTATCATTATCAGTCTCTTTGGTTTTGTGCTTGTGTGAATATGCATTTTATATCGAAACATGCGGTACAGTCAGTAGTTTTGGTTACACATTTTTGTCTGCTTCCTAGTATACAGAACTGTGGCTGTGCTGTGTGTGTGTGTGTGTAACTCATGACAGGTCCAACCTCTACAGTAATGTGCGTGTGCATATGTGTATTGCCTGAGGCAGTTGCATAGGGTGAAGGGTTGAGTGAGTGGGGAGCAAAGCCGCCTGAGTGGTTTGCTTCATTAGGAAACAAAATATAAGCTTTCCGGGCCATTAGGACTGACTTTAGATGCAAAAGCACATAAGACGACGACTCACCTCATCAACGATGCATTGCAGTAACTGGAGAGGCTGGAAGAAGAGAGACACAGTGCGATGAAAAAAAACATGTTAGTGCACATGGAATTTCTTGGCAATAAGGAAAATCAATAGTGTGATAAAAAAAGTATCTACTTAGATTAATCAAACGCAGCGAGCTCAGACAAAGCCATCCTTCAGCTCCTGAATGTTTTTATTATTCCATAATGGCACCTAATGTAATACCAGCAGTTTAAGCATGATCTAATATTTCATTGCAAAAATGCAATTTGAGTGAATTTTCGAGTGAGAGAGCCAGCCAACAGTAACAGAATATAGTGTGAGGGACCTCTATTTTCTTTTCTCCTATTCTAATGCAATAAAACCTACCATTAGAGATCCTTGGTTTTTCTGAATCTGTAAGGCAAGACATAGAAGAAGAGAAGAGGCAATATGTAATTAGCATGTCATAATCAAGACGATGCACTTGGACACATTATGATCACTAGGAGAAAATTATTGCTTTCCTGGTGGCAATTTGCGTTAACACCATTTACATAATGAAAACACACAAATGTTAATGGCTTCGCTCTCATTTGTGGAGAATGGGGGTAAAAGATCCACTAATGCTCATTTTCAGAGTAGCACTTTATTCCTGCCCTCCAGGTTATCTAGATGTGCTGGGTTACAAACAGTATGAGCGAGCCTTGTAATAAGCATGCTCTATGTCTCTCTTTCAAAGGTGCAACACTGACAATAAACTCTTATTTTTGGGAAATGCAAATTTGTTAATTTGATTAGAGTGAAGAGCAGATTTCCAGAGGCGTGCAAAAAAATAATCCCCAAAAAGTAGTGTTTATCATTTAAATCAAGGGAAACAAAATATAGGAGAAAAAAATATATTTTAATTACTACGTGCACAGTCTACTGCAATCACAATCAGAGGGATTAACGGGGTAAAATGTGTAAGGTAAAGTCCAACAGGAACAATTCACTTAGTAGATTTAGACACTGCCTCTGAGATAATACCTTAAAATTTATGACACTGCAGTGATACTGTGGTAATGAAAGCGTTTAGTTCAATTCAAAACCCTTGTGGTTACCTTCATCAGGACAAACTAGACCACATATATTCAGTTTTAATTTCCATAATCACAAATTGGTAACCTAACATCATACAGACTGACTGATAAAAGGTCCAAGATCTAGGCTTAGCTAAATGTTTAATAGTGTTTGGTAAATAAATTGCTCATTTCTTCAGGTCTTCAGGTTCTTTGGATTGTTTTGACAGTGCATTAGAGCACTTATTGATTCACTCAATTAAATACAGGTTTTCACACTCTGTAAATACCAAGAGACTCCTAAACTGCCTCTATATCCAGTTTTGCCTGATTCAGACACATTAAAGGCAACTATGGAAAAGTAATTTGTTCAGAAATAATTACTTGGACCAAATTGCGTGCTGCTCCAGGGGTTGAAATTGGATAGTGGGAGACTAACTTATTCAAGCATAATTGAGCACTTATTCTTCTTGTACTAGGTGGCTTAACCACATATCAAAAAGTGAGGTTTAGCAATCCTTCACTATCTTTCCCCCTTAACATTGTCTCTAAACTCTGGGCTGATTATCTGATAGGCATATCATTATCTGCATGTTTGTCCTGAGGGTAAACATTGTTTAATAGGATATTTATACTTAAACAAGATTTCCCATAGAGGGATTTCTTCAAAATGATCATCCCATACCTGATCTACGGGTAACAAACAATTGTTTGACAGTAGTGTTGTTTTTTCATTGGTGACAGGAATCAGGAAGGACACCACCTCCTTCACAGACTGTTACGAGCCACTCAAGTGGTTCTGTGATGATTTGTGAATCACATCAAGCTTTTTTGGTCATTTGAAAATATCACAGTGGGTTCAGTCGGAAAAAAAGAAGTCACAAATCAATTTTTAGATGTTAAATTATTTCTGTCCCTATTAAGAGCAACTCAATAAATGCTTCTAAAAGATCAGTTGGCTTTTTTTTTTCCTTCTTAAGGATTTCAAAGATATTTCTTCAAGGGTAAGGAATCAGAAAACTCTCACAAGAGGCTCCCAGTTTGATCAAAACCATCAATTTCAACAAAGGTTGACAAGCATGTTTTGGTTGTGGGAAGGGCAGTCCTTCTCTGTCACCATGGAGATATAATAAAAAAAAAAAAAAAAAGAGGGAAATGGTGAGGAGTCATTTTCTCTGTTTTCTTTATTGTTAGGTCAACAACAAATAAGTCGCTCTATTAGCCTGAGATGAGCTACACTGAAATTATAAACGGTTAAAAATCATCTAACGGCTGCAGCTCTTCTCTGATCTCCTTTCATCCTTACCCAGAAGCTTCAGTACTGCTCCCTGCATGGTAAATTCAGACTTACATCACATGTGCTTTGTGACCGAGAAAGCTCTATCAAGTCAAAATATAATTTATCATTCATCACATGCAGTTACATAAAAGGTTTGTGCAGATGTTGTGCTTTGTTCAAAAAGGCTTGAATGCCAATAATTAGTGTGATAATAAATAGTGTAGATTTACATTCTCAAGATTGAGAAGGGAGGGTCAATATTTTCTTCGCATCATATGTAAAGTCATCTAAAGCTAAAAGGGAAGCCTAATATATTGAAATTTTAACCAGTTTCTAAAAGGAGGACTCATGATGGAGATCAAGTAAAGTGAGAAAACAGACTTTGAGATGACTTTTGTCGTTGAAAAATTACAGCAAACATTGTTTACATCACACATACAGTATGTAAGTACCACGGTACCATTTTCTTTCCATTGCATTTGAGAGGAAAAAACAACGTAACAAAGGGAGGGTGTCTAAACAGTTTGATGGATGCCGTGGTGTGTAATGGAAGCTCCTGAAACATACACACTAAAAAAAACTAACATGATATTTCATCCTGAAATCTATTCAAATTTGAGAAAATATGACAAAATGAAGAGAAACGAAAAACAACCATAGAGCAAACAAAAAGACAACAAATCAATCAGAAGTAATAGTGCTGGCGGCTGTATACACATCAGGTCTGGTGTCTTCAAAGACTTTCAGAGCGAGCCGTGCAAAAACTCCATTAACTCCTGACAAAGAATGCAAATGAATCCCGACATGTGGTGAAGTGGAATTAAAGAGACCATCTCTAATCATGACAAACACGAGGTGATGACTCCACTCCGCGTGCATACATACACACCAAGGAATGAATGCAAGATAATGCATCAACTAAAACAAAATCCACAAATGAAAGCAACTGGCGAGCACCCACACTTTCCCAGAATGTAAAGGGCGTAAATGGTGCTAAAATTGGCTTTTAAATCATGAACGCCTCAAAGCCTAAATCAACTTTAACAACTCATCCTGTGTCTTACACTAGTCTGCAGTGGACACAGATACCACTGATTTTCTTCCGGTCTTTCATCTCCTCCAACTTCAGTCCTCAGTCTGTACTAAAATGTTCTATGTGAAGTGTAGCAGGGGGTTTTGCACAGACAGCTGTGCCAGCGTCTGTAAAAATGACAGCTTAGGCCCGAGGACTTTGGCTGGCTGCGCCTGACGAGCTGGATCTGAGCGCTCTCGCCACACCGCTCTGCTACAGCCTGCAGGTGAACTGTCTGCAGTACCATATGGAGCTAGGGGAAAATTAACACTGAGATGAGGAAAACTGCTAGATAGAGGCCTAAACTATATCTATAAACTGAATAATATTAATAATATTTGGTCCACTTCGTAGACAAGGGTGGACTAAACTACCTCTATCTGCAAAAATACACTAACAATTAACATCATGATGATAGCATTAAATTAAGGAATAAATAGCACTCTAATATCAGGCATGCCCTGGGCTGTAGTTATACACACACCCATACATGTACATGGATAACCACAGTGTGACATTTACATCTCTAATAATTTTAAGACTTTTATAAACACATGCTGGCTCCACTGCACAAAGATTTGCATTTGCTTTTCATCAGGGGTTAAGAATCAAGAATCAATGATCCACATCAGGAAATACCAAAGAGCTACATCAGTTTCTCTCAGCACACATTAACAGGATACCATCTTCAAAAAGGTGGTTTTGCACGACTGACAGGTAAATGCAATACCTATAAGACCAAAGATTTTAAATTCTCATAAGACCCACAACTTGCAGCCCCAGCTTTGACTAGCAGTTAGTAAATTGGCTCTCACTTCCTCAGAAAGAACAATTGACATACTAGAAGAAAGCAGTCACTTAAACAATCCCTGGGCAGATAGTGCGGCAGTTACATCACACTTGGCTTCTTTAATCAACCATAATTATCTTTCATCTGACTTTCCTGACGCAGGACACTGTCAGGACATCAATAAGTTTCTTTGTTAGTAAAAAAAAAAAGTGAGAAGTTGCATCTAGGAGTCGACATGAGGAAATGGTACTTAAAACAACAAAGTTTCTGTTGTAAAATTAAGGTTTACAAAGCTTTTTTTTTTTTTTTACATGTGCACAATGTAGTTTAAAGAACAAACTTAATTTGGATAAAATCTGTCCCATTACATTTCATGAGGGCAGCCAGCAGGTAAACTGAGGTAACCAGATTCAGATTGCTCAACTAGGGATTAGTGGGATAAACCCATCTTAAAGGGCTAATTAAGACTTGATGAGATTGGGAAGTCACTTCTGTGGTCGGCAATTACATTTGAGCAGGATTTTAACTTAATGTAATGAGGGAGAAAAAAAAATACACCCACATACTGTAGTAGATACATGTAAAGTTATATTTCACTACTGAACAACGCATCTAGAAAATATAGTTCTCAGAAAATTATTTTTTCAGGTCAGCAAACGACTGGGTCTCATTCAGGGCCTTGAATCAAAATTAGTGTTTTTAATAACTGTCAGAAAGAACAATGAGAATGCCGTAATTTATTAAAATTATGTGACAAAATTCAAGGTTTGGAATAATCAGGAATCCTCACTATATGAATAGTTTATATTTGATAAATCTTTAAAATATAAAAAAACATTATCTTATTTAAAAATTTAAAAAATGGCATATTACAAATATCCATGAGAAAATAAGATATATCAATACTATTTGCAGCAAAAACACTGTAGTTTAACCACCAAGAAGATTGCTACTGTAAACTAAAGGTGGTGTTTGCAACAGGAAATTATCAGAGCAAAAATCTGTTTAAACAAATCATCTCCTTTCAAAGTATTAAAAGAGAAATAGATAAGAAATGAAGAAAACAAGCCTTATACACAAATTATATATATAATTATATATAACTACAACATTGAAAATAACTTACCTGTGGATAGGGGAACATGCCTAGCGCCAACTGTGTAAAAAAGATAATAAGTGTTACAGGATATTCTTCAAACATTTGAAAAGGATGAGTCAGTAAAAACATGTACACACTAACGCAATCTATCAAACATCCCTCCAAAATGCTTATAGTTATTTGTGCACCTTAATAATGGGCAACTTTAGTAACTTTATATTTACGCTGTACCCACAGCTCAGTGTGTGTGTGTATGTGTGTGTGTGTGTATACAGTTACACCACAATATAATACAGTACATTTTGATGACACAAGAAACTACAACCCTTTATCAAAGACCTGAGAGTTCAATAACAGACAAATCAGACAAAGTTAAGAAATATTATAAACTTCACAAAGGTATAATTTCTTGTATGGCAGCTGCAGTTGATTGCATTTGACTACACAGGTGTTCATGATATTTTGTCCACCCACCGTATATACTGTATGTACACATGTCATTAATCTGCACATGCCTCTTCATTGCCAGTGTTTTAATGCCATGAAATAAATGTGTAGACACAGAAAGGAAATGATGCTGAAGTTGCTGAAGTGTGCAGAACTTGAGACTTTCAGTCTTTGAGGTAAGCTTAGTGCCCACCTGCTGATAACACTTCCTCATCAAACAACATCAGCTATTAGTTAATAACCCCCCCACAATTACCACCTGCTGAGAACAAAATAGAGGGATAAAGAGGAGGAGGACAGGATTGTGGGATGGTTGTATGTAATGTGTGTATGTTTGTTATTTTTGGCTGGGGGGGGTGGGAGGGCTGGGGGTGACAGCTCTCCTTGACATTTGGTAATTCACTTGGGGTGGGCATTTTTCATCTTGGTCAAGGGCAGCTTATTGGCAACATTACGTTATTAAAACGTCAAAACGCTCACAGTCTTTCCTTGAACATAAATAGACCAACTAGTAGGCTAAAGATCAATCCAAATTGAGTGGGACTGCAAGCCAATTCATTTAGCTTAATGCAGACCTCTACGGATAAAAAATAAAGAGAACAGTGCCATGGGGTCCACTGCAATAAAACTCCATCTTTATCACACAGAGATCATGTCAATAATTTTGACATGGCTTTTTTCCTGTGAACTCATCCATTATTGTTATAATTGTAATGACATTAAACATTATTGACAAACAAAGCTGAGGCAGAAGCCCAAATCATTTGTTATGCTATGGAGGGAGAGCTGTGGACAGAAACAGATGGAGAATCAATAGTGTCAGTGGGAGGACAAGAGACAAGGGAAGTGTAATACTGAAATTAAAATGTTATTTGAAAACGCAGGGTGTCAGTCAAGCACTCGATCAAGACTCTGGGGAGAGATGAATACTGATGTGTACCCACATGGACACACAAACACATGTGCATCTTATGCAGCTCAGTCAATGAGCAACAGTCTAAAATAATCTGTAAGATTTAAATTATGAGGTGTTAAATAATGTAAATTGACCACTTTTGCGCAAATGTTATGCTTCCTTCATCAGTTTTTCAACTATAGTACATTGTCATATACTGTATATAAGCTGTCATACCTCCATGAAAGAGATTCCCACACTCCAGACATCTGCATGGATACCATACTGTTCCCCTGATATCCTTTCCGGCTGTGGAGCAAAAACATCAAAAACCATAAAGGACAAAGTTACAAGATCTGAGCTAAATTTGATCTTCACTAGAAAAAATTCTGTGACATGAGACTTTTTGGGGTCACTCACCGCCATGTATGCGTTAGTTCCCACATATGTTTTGGCAATAGAATTCACCAACTGCAATTAAAAGTCATTAACAGTGGATTAGTAACTTATCATGCTGCATATTAATATAGATGTAGACTATTCAACTGACAGTAATGAGTAATGTCATAACCTTTAAAAGTCATTACTACACTGTCCTATATTAGGGAATAAAAAAAAAACAGGGGCTGGACCTAACTTACATTACCTAAATCTACTGATATATCAGGCTGATATTTTGGGCTGTTCTCAACCCTCGCAAAAGGGAACAGGAGTGAGACAAGGAGACATTAGTGAGTCTGTCTGTGTGGATACAACGACACATGCCATCAATGACAGGACTGTGATAATGAGTGTCTATTCCCTTACGGCTGTTTTTTTTTCTTTTCTTTTTTTTTTTGGAGCATGCCCTACAGATAGTGAGAGAGGGGGGAGAGAGAGATTGTATGTGTGAAAGAGAGATAAACAGAAAGATAGAGCTAAAAAGACAGAGGACAAGTCAATGCTGTTAGTGTTACACATACAGGGTGTAAAAATTCACCTTGGAACTTCCAAGGAAGTGGAGGTTAATTTACCATAGAAGGAATGGTGTGTGTGTGTGTGTGTGTGTGTGTGTGTGTGTGTGTGTGTGTGTGTGTGTGTTGAAAGAGGGAGACAGATCCTCGGGGTTGATGTTTTGGGGAGCGCTGAAGGTCTGTCCCTGATGATTACATTACAAAACACACACAAACTGCCACACTCGCCTAAGACACATACACACAGAAACACATATGCAGACACACACACACACAAACACAATGACGAGGCTATTGTCTGCCACCCACGCTCTCCCCACATCTTGTGAATACATATCAATGAGGCTTTGCTGATGTGTGTGTGTGTGTGTGGGTCATAATTATAACAAGAGATTTTTTTGGAGGCTGCAGAACAATGGAGGTGGGGGGAGAAGTTAATGTGAGAGGAAGACCCTTGGGATAATGCTGATGTTTTGAGTTGAAAATGAATTCAGAATGATTGACAGGTTGACCATATGCACACACACATGCACACACACACACATACACACACACACACACAGATTGAACAGGACTATGGTGATACAGCTATAGACAATTGTCTTTCTTTTTCTGTCTTCCATCCTTTCTCTCTCTCTCTCTCTCTCTCTCTCTCTCTCTCACTCTCTCTCCAACGCTCACACAAACAAATCAGCATACCTGTGTGCTGACACCAAAGTCACAGAGCTTGACTTGTCCTCGGGTGTTCACCAGCATATTGGAAGGCTTGACATCTGCGGAGACAAACTGCTTGATAGAACTGCAACATCAGCACTCTGCGGCTTGTCTTTATCAACTCTGCTCTTTTCTTTTTTAATAAACACACAACCCGCACACTACCTTACTCACCTCTGTGAAGTATCTTCAGGCTCCACAGATACGTCAGGCCTTTGACTACCTAGAGAAGCAGACGACGGAAAAAAATATATTCTTTTCAAAATCATTCAACAATTCAACCAGCACATTTGACTGATTAATTAATTCACTTTTATGACTACCTCCACTCCACATGCTTTATAGGACAGTACAATTATACCTGTGAATATCAACAACCCTGACCTTAATATAGAATTTACACTAATAGACTTAGTCTGTGATTTCAATGCTCAATCCTAGAGCAGCTACTTTGACAGTTTATGTGACTGTGACATTGCAGTCAGAGTTTAACTTCGTGTCTACATGGACAATTTTCTCAGTCACCTTTTTTGTTCATTCTGTAAGGCCCTTTACATCTATGTGGCATACATATTCTGGGATGTTGGACAAAGTCTTATCAATTCACAACGACAAAAATAAACGTCTGGCTGTCATGGCACAGGTCACTGAGGTGGTCAGCTTGTGCAGTTAGACAAGATTCACCCTGAAATGCTGAAATTTCTGTATATTGCTGGACTGTCACGGTTGACATATGTCTCTAATGCTGCACTGATGTTGCCTTTGGATTGTCCATCAGCAGATCTGCTGCCATGGAATCTTATTGTGAAATGCTCGATGCTGGAAAGGAGACTCTGGTCAGTTGTTTAAACCTGAGATTTAGAAGGAAACATGTTTTTTACAGTCTGACAGAAAATTGAGAGTCATAGGAATTTGGCCCCCCCCGTCTGCATGAATTTTTTTGCTTTAATGCTGAAGATTGTTGCTCAAAGATTTTCAGAGGTGCTGTTAGAGTGAGAGCTGTGTCAGTTAAATGAGTGCGATGTCTGAAAGAGGGATCAGCAACACCAATTTATGAGACCATATTTATTTCTTCCTGAATTCCTCTACTGCCAGAATTCAAAGAATTCAGGCATCTTTGAGTCTTAATAATGGGGCAAAGGATCCTAAAATTGACTGCAGTTTAGGTGTGTCAGCTGCAGCTGCAGACTTTGTATAAGACTGTGATGGCAAAGAGAGAGCTGAGCTCTAAATTAAAGCTTTCAATTTACTGGTCAATCTTCGTTTCAATCCTCAGCTATGGTAACAAGCTTTGGGTAGTGACTTGAAGAATGGTAAATGGTAAATGGACTGCGCCTTTCTACCTTAACAGACAAAAGGCTTTACAATTTTTGCCTCTCATTCACCCATTCACACACACACTCACACACCAATGGCGGGTGAAATGCCATGCCAGGCACTGGCCTGACCATCAGCAGCAACTTGGGGTTCAGTGTGGTTCAATCCCCATAAAAGCCAGGGATCGAACCACCAACCCTGCAGTTAGTGGACGACACACTCTACCTCCTGAGCCACATCTGCCCCAACAGAGAGATTACAGAGAGAAGCAACTGAGAAAATGTTTCTCCACTGGATGGCTAGTCTTTCTCTAGAGGATCGAATGAGGAGCTAAGCAATTAGGGAGGACCTCAGTATTGAGATGTTGCTCCTACATATTGAAAAGTCCACTGAGGATGTTTTGGCAACTGGTAAGAGAGGAAAGGCACATGTTTATCACCTGTGTGCAGCCCTCACAGGGGGCCATCCTCCTGTTAGTTGAACTTATAGCTCTGTCTGTCTGGCTAGATTCTTCCAGTGCACCCAGAGACTTTGTAAAATTAGCTAAAGTGATAACATTAACTATGCAAGACTGCAAAAAAGTATAACAAAATCATCATATTCAAAGTATTATACATTTCCTAAAGAGTAATACTGTTTTGTGGTGACTTTTTCATTCATGGGGTGTGAGAGCTGACTCTAGCCCCTGGGCTATTGTCGTCCATCTCTAACTACTGGCTTATACTAGAAAAGAACTGGTTTCGTTCATGTGTGTTTATACAGCCACTTACAGCCACTCTCGAAGGTGTAGTGAAAAGCCGGTTGTCATAGAGAGGGGGGAGATGGGATATAGTTTAAATAGGCTATAAGGATAATAGCACCTATTTTCAGACAGTCTCACCTGGAGGTGGATACTGATGCGCTCAGTTGTACACAGCCCAATTCAAAGGACAGGAAAGTAAGTAAGTAAAGACGTATTTATATAGTACTTGGGGGAAAGGGGTTTCTGAAGCTATTTGACCATCTGACAAGCAGTTCTTATGGAGTATACTGGCAGCGTAATCCACAGCAACTTCAGAGACAAATTAAGAAAGCAAAAAAGCTCTGGAGTCCTGCTGCCTCAAAAGGTTGTGAAACTGGCATGTGCAGCTTCACTCACACCCTCTTGGGTGCTTTTCCTTCTGTGATAATTAACAACTGTGACAGTGGAAAGAAGGGAAAGCTGTGAATTAGAATTAACACTGACTAAATAGCTGTCATCGTTTGATTACGGACAAAGTTAAAGGGGGGGAGACAGAATAGAGGAAAGGAGACAGAAGAAGGGTAATGAGTGTGGAAAGGAGACATGCATTTATCAACATCAAGGCCGTTTCCATAAAAATGCTGGTTTTAACTGAGAGTAGAAAAGGAGAGAGGGGAGGATATGGGGAAAACAGCACTGACTTTGTCCACCACTTCACCAAATAGAGGCTAATTGAAATATTCACACCTGTGGTTTTCTTTTCTTCTATCCCATCAATAAAATTACTCAATTTTTTCCTTAGACCGGTCCTGTATTCGACAAACGAATAACAGGTCACACTAAAAACTGTGACTACCTGGCACACATGGACGATTAAATCGACCATTACATCATGAGATATGTAGCTGTGGGGTACTTCAGTCGACTCAAATAAATAACACTTAAATAATTGTTTCTAAAAACTCAAAAACACATATTGATTAAAAAATGCTTTTCACTCAGTAATGACAAACTACTAATTGGAAGATTTTGTGTATTTCATTTAAACTTACTGCCACTGCAATCCTACCCAGCACGTGCTCAGGAATCCTTTTGTACACGTCGAGAGAACCACCTGCAAGAGACCAAACGTTCTTTCACTCAGACGGTTACATAGCAAATGACTGTATAAATTATGGACACATTTCTTAAGAGTATTTTTAGCACAATACAGACACAAATTCATGTCGGCCACACATGTTGAGACACTTCATACTTATCCAAACAACTCACAGAAATATATTGCAGTATTGCTTGCAATTTAGTCTGGCTTTAATCAGCTTTTTATTAGGTCAACTAGCGTTTCTTATGATACTTTTTTAGCATAAACTGGCACCTTTGCCAAGAAAGAACTGTTGTTGATCCACTTACACTAGAAATTCATGTTCCTTCATCCTGCCACTGCGCATGTGCAGAAACACAGTTCTGTTACAGAGCTTCAGTAAGTTGTGCACATCCTCTTGACTTTGAACTGCTATAAATTTCTCAAGGAACTTCAGCATAAAGTCAAGAGGTTGTAATATGTAGTACAACAAACTATTGAATCTCTGTAAATGAACACGTGCACAGTGGCGGGGGACTATCTTATCACTATTTTTTTTACTTTGGAGCCATTTCTACACAGAAGAATTCAATATATAAGATTTTGATACATGCACAACACTTCTAAGTATGATGAGTTCATTGTTGGTTTGGCTCTGTGCATGAGATTTCTTGGTGATAAGAAAAATACAGAAAATCACCAGCCAAATCCTTGAACACATCAAAAATGTTCACAGAAACAGTCAAAGATAACCAAAACAGAGAAGAAAAGGATCTTTTCAAAATGTTCCAGATTAGTTTGGACATTCTCAGAATAGCGGACCAGTGCTCTCAATATCTAAGGTGATTTAAACACAGAGGACACATCCCAAGTATGTTTCAAGATATACTTGAAAGTTTAAGTGACTCTACACAATTATATTCAATATATTTACTGCTTGTTACAATTGCACTTTCTGACACTTATTGTATTTGTTTAACATTTCTTTGTAATAACAATAAAACAAGATTTGAGATGACAAATGTATTAATGTTTCCTTATCTTGCCCAATTTTCAGAGCATAGTCATTTATTGTTTCCAAATAATCAAGTACAACTGGAAATTTCTGATCAGGGAAAAGTTCCATAAAGTAAAGAGTGCTCAGAGGTTAGACAGACTTTGCTGACAAGTTAGCAAATGTGTGAAACAGGGGAATCACTGCATTAACACGCACTTGGACAAACACACACACACACTTACAAACATAGAAAGTCCCCCATCTCACACCAATCTACACACACACACACACATACAAACACATCTACAAATGCACTTAAGTCAACGTTTATCACGCCCTTGTAGCTTTTAGCACACAGGCATGCTAAACAGCTCACAGTGATAAGACATTCTTTTGGTCTACAGAAGTGAAAATGGATACACGGTAGAGAGACAGAGGACGGTTCCCCTAAGTCACCTCTACACAGATGTGACAAGCAAAGAAAAAATATAAGATCCACTCACCGTCCATAAATTCTGTGCATATGGATATCCTGTTCTCTACAAAAAAGGCACTGAAGAAAGTGATGATGTAGGGTGAGTCGCACTGCAATCAAGAGAAGAGACAATTTCATAATTAAAGAGCATATCAAAATATTTATGCTGAGTTGATGGTAAATAAGTAGAGGTAAATACTAGCTGAGCATAATAGTTCCATTAAACACAACAATATACTTGGCTCACTGTGGTTTGTTCATGTTCTCTTTCTTTCAAGTCAACAACGCCAGCGTCCTCGGCTGACATTACTGTCTTTCAGAGACTGTCACGGGCTAAATTTTAAAACTACAGTGAAGACATAATGCATCCATTGGTATCAAAAATGTCATGATAGCTTGTGGGGAAGTGGGCTAAATAGTGCTCCAAAGTTATATCTGAATGAAAATGGGTTCTATGGGTACCCACGAGTCTCCCCTTTACAGACATGTCCGCTTTATGTGAATCCCATGCAGCTTTGGGCAAAAACCATGGTGTTTTTTGCATGCAGTATAAATGTGTTATTTTCGTCTATTCTAAAAATGGTTTTAATATTTCTGCACACTGGGATCCCTAAACAGTCTTGGAATTGCATAAATCTGTATAACTGGAAAGCTGAGACTCTTGTGTATTCAATGAGCCCAACTGTATGATGACGTTAGTCCCCACAGTAGCCATTTCATTGTGGTGAGACCATTTTTTGAAACTTGACCTCACTGTATAAAATGACCTATTGTGACCTCTAGGATAATCACAGCCACATGAAACTTCATAACCACAAACTAGAGACCTTGAGCATTCAGAGGATGTATGGCTTTTCTAGGTATATTGACAATAAGGGGGTTTATGAGCAATTTCCAGAACAGAAGTGCTCGCCATCCAATTGCTGTTAAAATGCAATTCTTACAGAAATCTCCAAATGTCAAAGCTTTTGATACTGAATCACAGCATGAATTTTTCTATGGTGTTCCTGATGGTGGTATTTTGGAGGGATTTTTGACCATTTTTATCAATTCTCGATTGGTCAAAAATGGTCAAATCTGTGTAACAAATGGTAACCCAAAAATTGCTGCAACAACTTATGAGACATAAATGAGCATGGGAATGGCCATCATATACTTCCATCATAATGTTCTAACCCCTTATACACTCTAAACTTCCAAAACAATGTTTATTACAGATTTATGACAAGAAAAACTTGTCACACGGTGCTGAACTGCATCTCAAATTAATCTTCAGGTTCCCAGCTTTCAGATGATGTATACCACTTCTATGTGGCATATACTGTTGACCTGCTATCTCCCCCTAAATATCACCTGTCCCTCCCTAAAACAGACAAAAATTGGTCTATGGTAGAAGGGGGGAGTTTCCATGTTCAGATAGTTTGGGTGGGTAAATTCTCTAGGCTTAACAGTAATCCCTCCCTTTGTGCATGGAAAAAAAACTCACATGCCTGTTCCATGTGTGTGCTGTATGTGTCCATGTGTCACTGATCCCTGGCTTATACTGTGAGACCAGAGGCGATAGATTGGCACCGCATTACTTAGACTCATTGTTAATTAACACTGCACATGTGATCGGACACTCAGTGAAGAAAAGAAAAGAAAAAAAAGGTAAACAGGAACAAGAAATGAGTCAAAGCTGACCTTGTAGAGAATTTCTAACTCCGACATGATCTGCTTCTGTAGTTCTACCGTGATGTCTAGGGGAATGACCTGTAATGAGACACAAGAATAAAAGATACAACCAATAACAACAACAACTCAAACAGGTCCTGTCATGGACATCTAACAAAAAGAATAAACCAGACATCAATCATCACCTTTGTAATGATACCCATTTAGATCTCTGTACTAATCATTGACACTACGAGGGAGTCAGTACTATCATAAACATGGTGTAAAGGTTTATTCAGTGGTGTAAATAGCATTTTACAAATGAATTTGAGATTTTATACATCTTTTATTTCATCAAAGCCACAATGCAGCGAGTGAACTAGTGAAATCAAGATCTAGCCTTTGTTTGAAATGTAATCCAGTCTCTTAACACTCCATGGTACATGGTTGCCAGTCCCTGGTCTACACTAAAAATCCAAGTGTGTTTTAGATGTTCATAAACCAGGGTTTTTGAATTCTCTTCTATTGCCTATATTGTCAAATTTACTGTGATCTTTTACCAATTTGTCAGATAATCACTTCAGATTTGTTCAAAAGTCTGTTACTGCGTCTAAAGCAAAGTTACAATTCAAATGTTCTGCTGATATTGCAGTGGTGTCTGTAATATATATATCCATTTTTAAACTTAAAATAAACTGAAATCTTTCATTTGTTAAATGTTGTAACTCTCATTATGCCAACTACATAGTCAAAGGCACCATGGCTGACGGTCATGTCGGAAGAAAGGAAGAAAATGGTATCAACTTCAAGAAAAAGATTTTGGTGTGAGAAGATGTCACAAAGCAGGTCTCACCTTCACAGCTAAAACCCGCTTGCCAAGAAGATGGTATGCTCTAGAAGGACAAAAAAAAAGAAAACATGAAACAATATTATACAAAGATGTCTTTTAAATGGTCACCTGAGCGTGTGTGTTTTGATTTTCAAGTTTATTTTTAGTTTGCTTCCATGTGAGACGCTCTGATCACAACAAAAATGTAAATGGGGAGATACAGTTTAACCACACAGGAACTGGCACATATGAACTGTTAAAAAAGTTCAGGTGATGGGAAATGAAAGGATATAAATGACAAAGCAATACAATAAAAATTCCCCGTCTGTGATTTTCATTGCAACAGCGGAGTCTACATAGGATGAAAAAATGCCTCTGAAGGTCAGAGGTCACCACCCAAAACCAGATCCAGTCAGCCCCATTGCTACTTGTTCCAGACAGAGTTTTGAGTTGCAAGTACAAGAGCAGCCACAGACCGTCCCCGTAATGATTTAATTATCAAACTCCTTAATGCCAAACGTCGGCTTTAGTTACAGCCCTTGAAGGTTAGTTTACGGCACCAGTGACAATAGCTCAGGACCTCTGAACATACAATCCTCAAGGACGAATTCTGTCCAACAGCTGTCAGGTGATGAGGATGAGGTGGGAGCAGCGTACGTCACCCGGTTTGCTTGGAAGCCAACTTAGTACATGTGATACCTGGCTACTCACCTGTCAGCGGGTCTTCCAGAGAGAATGTATATGGCGCAAGGTGTGATTAATGTGTCTTAGATTGGAGTATCACATTGCTCTTCGGCCAGACACCTCTAAACTAGCCCGGGCCTTTAATTAATGACACCTATTAGTGCCATGTCAGGTATTTACCCACGGTTAGAACAAACACTGGTTCCTGACTATAACTATGCTGTGCTGTACACTAGCTGCACTTCTTAAGAGATAAGGGACTCATAACTGATGAAGTCAAAAACAAACCACATATTTTGGGGGATCTTTTAAGAAATAATTGACTTTTGTGGGACATTTGCACTTTTAACTTTCTTGATAGTTCCAAGTAGTCACACACATTCAACTGCTAACTCATTTCATAGTTTGTGGCAAGTTCTCAGTAAATAACTATGTTTCAATATTTACTTTTTCCTATTACTATTTTAATCTTAGACGGTTCACAATTGTAGAAATAGAAATGCTGGCTGCCTGTATCATGTGTCTGACTTTAATTTGTTTCAAGCCGCATGATAAGCCATGTCAGCAGTCAGGTTGATACAACCGAGAGTTGACACAAAAAATAAACAAAAAACAAATATGGAATGGCCAACGATACAGAATCATTTTTTTAGATTTAAGTTTATGAGAATGAAGCATTCTTCTGACTTTTGTAGAGAGTCTCTTTTTGCCCCAAGAGTATTTTTGATCTTAAGTGTCATGTTTCCTGGAAAAGAGCTCTTTGCACTAAGGCTGATGGCCTTGTTTCCATTTTGATGTATCAGTCTTGCTTTAAGCTACAATCAATATCAGTTAAGCATGACTGCTGCCTCTTAATTAAAATGAAGATGTTAATTGAGGCAAGATCACAGGGGTAGACATGTTAAATACTGACTGGGCAGGTTGTGTGTGTAAAGCATCCTGAAAAGAGATTAAACCAAGTCTTCACCATGCTAAACAACTTGTAGCTCTCAATATGAAGTCTAGAAATCCTGAATGACATACTCAACCTGTGGCTGAATGCACCTAACTATTACTTTAACACATGAGGAGAGCAGCTCGGTGTTTGTGGGACACTCTGTGCACAAGTACTGTCAGTGTGTGTACACTTTTTTACAGGCTCACATCTGTTTAATAACGTAAGAGTAAGAATTTCTTTGGCATATTGGTTCATTTAGTTGAGGTCCAAAGACATTTTGAAAAATGTGTAATCTTTTTCACAGAGTGGTTTCTTAAATATGATTCACATAAGCCTGAAGGGAAATGTCTCCATAATCTATATTTAAGGACAACAGGCCCAACATATATGGAATATAATTATGATTGATAGTTTTATCAAAACATTACCCTGTAATAATTAAATGATGAAAACACTGTATGTCTATGCTATGTATATCAAATAGAAAACGCAGAGTTTAAAATAAGTGTTAGAAGGGCATACTTAAGAGATAGAAATATGGTGTGACTACTGTTTGGTTAAAGCTTTATTCCCAGACTGTCCTTGACCACCTCAGGGCCGAGCATCCCTGTATGAGTTACAGTGACAGGCTTGTGACAGCGGCAGAGATGGGGACAAGGTTACATAGCCACCCCCCCGCTACTTCTCCCTGATCTGACCCCAGTAAACGTGCCCCATTGCCTGGATCTTATTTACACTCCAGCTCACTCTGTAATAAAAGCTCCATCATGCAGTATTCATAGGGCCTCTCTCTATGTCTATGAAGTTGAGGCTGTAGGTTAGCGATACTGGCCTCCTGGATCAGGGCTAACGTGGTACTTTTTACACTGCCACGTGGATGACGGTGCTACCTTTCTCTCTCCCTGACACTATCACCTGATACGGCTATAATAGTTATCTTGATTGACACAGAGAGACAGAAACCTAAATACAGAGACAGACATGCACATACAGTATAAAAAACCCTTCATGGGACTTCAGGAGAGTTGAGAGTGGGAAACCACCTCTTGATATTGCTGGAAAACCAGTTGAACATGTTCAAGGGTTTCAATTTCTTGGCATAATGTCTGCAAATCTTTAATGTGAAAGCCAATGTTCATAAAATTGTAAAGATGGCTCTTCAGAGATTATATTTTTTGCGGAAGATCAGGAAACTTGGCGTTTCAAGAAAAGCTATGGTCCAACTTTACACATCTGTTTTAGAAAGTGTGCTTAATTTCTTTGTCATAGTTTGGTTTGGTAGTCTGACTACTGCAGAAACAAATGCATGTTAGGATGAGTGGCTTTGTAGCACTATTTTCACTGTCATGGGCAAAAATATTTAAGTTAATTTTTATTCTTAGAAGGTGTCTTGTGACATTCACTCATTGTCAGACCAGTTACATATGCCATATGTCCCACAGGACAACAAAGTAATATCTTTGACAGTTTGTTGACGTCACCATCAACAGGCAACAAAGGTAAGAGCTGCTGCAATTTTACCTTTTGCAATACTGAAAGGTAATTAGTGTTACTGCTACATTTAATTTTACATTTGCTGTTTTCAAATGTATAGGGATGACAATGTTGGTCTGTATGTCTGTCAATCTGTCCACCACTTTGTTCCAGACTAAATAATTCAACAACTTTTGATGGATTGCAATTGCAGGTCCACAGAGGTGTTGATTGCCATTGTGTACGGAAGATGAATCCTAATTACTTTGGTTATTCCAAGGGCCCCTAATACCTGCAAAACTAATGACATTTTAATCAGCCTCAGCTGTACCTTGTGTTTATTGCTAATTAGCAAATGTTAGCATGCTAACATGGTAAACATTATACCAGCATGTTGGCATTATCTCAAAGCACCACTGTGCCCAGGTATATCCTCACAGAGCTGCTAGCATGGCTGTAGACTCTTAATTCTTGTTTGTGTATTTGGTAGGTTTTCCAATTTTAAAATGGACTTGTTGGATCATTGTGTCACACAAATCTCCAGCGGATAAATACTTATTTAACAATTCAACTAATAATTCACCCAAATATTCAGTCACAAAGACTTAGTCAGCCTAATTTGCTTTCTTCTGTTTATTTTCTTTTGACCTCTGCATATACACATTCTTGATATATATATTTTTTTTTATTAAATAACTAATTAAATGAACTAATACTAACAGCCAACACAAGTGTGTGGGGGTGTGAAAATATGCTCACCAATACATCAAATATATATAAGGTATACAATATCAAATATGTTTGAATTTCTCTCTCAACCCTTTTTTTTTTTTTTTTTTTTTTTTTACATTCTTCACACAACTACTTCTATCACTTTTGTTTATACAACACCTTCAATGTCCTTGAGCGGAGATTGTCCTAAAGTGTACGCTGTTGTCTTCGTTGTTCAATGATCAAATCTTACCCTTCCCTGAACATCATTGTCATCGTCGTTCTTCTTATTCCTCATTCCATATATTTTTTGGACCTTTTCAATTGCTGGATACTTAATGCTAGAAAACCATTCAAATGTCAAACTATTCAGCTCATTCAGCAGATGTGTGCTATTAATTTTCTGTTTTCTAGCATATTCCAGTGATATTACATTAATTTTTAAACATCAAAATTTATAATGGCAGTCTATAGGAGGAACTGTTGAACTGAGTTGGAATCTTTGTCACTTTGAGACTAAACTGCTTGGACATCCCTTATCCTACAAACCAAATCAAATTTTAAAACATTCACTTTGAATTTTCAAAGTTTTATTCTGTGTTGTGATACCTTTCGTACTTTTGCAGCAATTTAAGTCTAAAGGGCTTTTACAGCAGTCTTCAGATGTCACCAGTCTATCATGTGAACAGGCACAGGGGAGAGCAAAGATTTCCCATCGGAGTGACTCGGACGTGCTGCTACCTAGCGTAGCTACTTCTCTTCCCCCCAGCATCTCCCAAGCAGCCAGGAAGTCAGGGTGGCTGGGTGACTGTCCGAAGGAAGCATAGCTCTAAGCAGAAGTCACAGTTCACCACCAACCAGTTCATGTTACTAACAGGTCGTTCATGTTTCTAACAGATTCTCCCCACTCAGCGACACACCCGCTAAGAAACCAACTCTGATTATTGGCAGCTAATGTGTAACATTAGTCTGGGTAGATTTTCAATACTATTCAGTTCCCAGCAATGCAATCTAAATCAGCTTTAGGCAATCACACTTTGTGACATCTTACGAACTAGTATGTTTAAAGTATAATGAAGTCTTCATCTCTATAACCTTGTCAGTGCTAAATACACATTTTCCTCTGTTTGGATGTCACAGTTTACAGATAAAATCAAATGTAAGCAGACAGCTAAAAGCCAATCACAAGTGGTCACTCAGGATGCGTTTGAGAGGCGCTGTGATGAAGGTGTGAACTAAATCCTGTTAACTGGTTTTAGACACAATTTTAAAGTATCTGAACACAAGATACTAGGTAACCACCAATTAGCCAAAGAGGTTTGGTCTTTCAACATGAAGTCTAATCAATGTGGTGACAAAACAAAATCAATGGAGAAAATGGGCTGAGGCTAAAGGAAAAGCCATGGGCGTCTAAGTAGATGTCACCACAGTCACAGCCACACAAATGTGCTTGTTTTAATTGCACTGTTAGATCCATGAGCCACAAAAAATACCCTGTGTGTCCTTGTTATTGTATTTATAAGCCATAGAGTCAGTTAGATTGTTGGACAAGATGGACCTCTAAGAGAGTGTGTAATAAAAAACAAAGGCCGACATTGATGGATGGTCAGGTCAGCGTGAGGCTATGGAGAGCTGAGGTGTTGGTAACATCCAATTGAGTCTAAATGGCTCTGGGTCATAAATGGGCTAAGAGGTTAAAAGGTGGGGAGCCTTTGGTAGTGCTTTTCACACGTGATAAGCCTAATATGGACCAAAGGGTAGAAGCTGAAGAGAACTGAGTATTGGTTTCTAAGCAATCAAGAAACCTGTCCAGGTCCACAGCATGCATGTATGTATACTGCAAGATCACGGCTCATTTGCTGCATCACACAGCAAAATTTGTTTGTTAGGTCTGTGCAATATAGCAAAAATACTAATTATCTATAGCTTTAATTATATGGCATTAAAAATGTTTTTTTTTAATTTGTTTTTAAATCGCAACAATAATATAAAAAAAACCTG
This sequence comes from Thunnus thynnus, assembly GCF_963924715.1. Classification (NCBI taxonomy): domain Eukaryota; kingdom Metazoa; phylum Chordata; class Actinopteri; order Scombriformes; family Scombridae; genus Thunnus; species Thunnus thynnus. Next base: position 11,468,188 of record NC_089517.1, read on the forward strand.
ATCAAAACCAATGTGCATGTGTTTCCATGATATTGAAAATATGCATCTGGCTAATTTTTTATCTTATCAAAATTATCATGAATATATTGTAAATATCTGCCTGCTGAAATGAAAATCAGCTAGTTCAGATTAACGTTAATTACTAAAGAAAATAAAGGACAACATGAGTCAGCGGCACCTGATTGGCATATTCGGGCTACTGCACCATGAATACTTATTTTGTCTGTAAGATGTGTTCAGTATGTGCTACAGACATCAGGAGATACAACGCTATGTGGCGCGTAGCAATGCAGCACCCCAGCAGCAGCGTCAGTCCTATATATTAATCTAACTGTTAGTGTTTCCTATCATCAGTTTAGTGATGTCACCACATTCAAAGATCCCAGCCATTTGGTGAGTACAATTTTATCATAACTAATAGAGGTGATGGCCAGAGCAATGAAAATAAAAGTTGTAATAAAGCATAGTTTTCTTTGGGCAAACACTGGCTGACTTTTTGGTTTCTCCAGCTAATTTCTGATGTGATTTCTGTAATAATGTGATTTCTGTAATAATATTGTGAATGAAAGCTTAGGAGTAGCTGCATAAAGTAATATAAAAAAATCTGCATGTACTGAAAGAATCATAGTCAATCATAGTTGATCATAATCACCTAAAATAAATACTAGCAACAGAATAAAAACATTGACAAAGAAAAATCCCTTCTCTTTCTAAGAAAATAACATATTACAATAGACTCTTTAGGCCTGAAGCCTAAAGAGGTGTATAGTAGCTCAGTAGCTCTGATAACGCTAACTTAAGCACGCTAAGTCATAGAGACTTTTAAATACGTTGGAGACAATTGTTTGTACAGACACAACACCCAAAGGTTGGGGTCAGCAGTGATTGAGATGGACAGCAGATTATAGTGATCCTTCAAACCAAGTGATCCTCCCATTTTCATCTCTTCATGCGCCTGATTGGATAACTGCAGCTTCCTGTCTAAACCCTTTAAGAAAATCCTACCATGATAAAGCTCTTGTGAACACAGACTGGATAATTGATATGATGTAATTATCAATGTTTTTTTTTTGTCTCAGAGTAGGTTAACTTACTCCTTACCTAGAACACAAAAGTTTTAATAAATTGACTGGAACTGTTAGAATGAAAAATCCAGCCAAACTGCGTAAAATAATACATAGAAGTCAGGAGGTAGTCATTCTCCAACTCTAACTACTTGACTAATACTTGTCAATATAACATTAAAAGCAACACAAAGGGAAGAGCAGCATTAAATATTTGGAGCTTTTTCTGATTGTGACAAAATAATTAAAATGAAAGAGATAGGGAAGTAATTAACAGTTATTAATGAAATTTCTAGGAGCTGGTGTTAAGGCCACAAACACAATTAACTCCTATTTAGTTACAAATTCACAATTTCCTGTAGCTCTAATAACCAGCAAAGTTTTATAAAGGCAAGAAGGCCTAGAACTGTGAAGCCTTTTCTGTGTGATATACAAAAGACTTCTAATAGATAAAAATATCCACTTATTTTTCATGGCTACACCTGATTATCAAAGTTGTACTCTCTATGGACATGAGTGAATGGAATACATGCAGAATATTAATAGCTCTATATCTACTGCGCTTTGTATTATATTGTAACATTTTTCACATATTGAGTTTTGACTGAGAGTAGCTACATAAAAAATATCAATACTAAGTAGTATACTCTTGTTGTATTTGTGCTTCTCTGTGTGTGTGTCTCTCTCTCTCCCTCTCCCTCTTTCTCTCTCAACCCAACTGGTCAAGCCAGATGGCCGCCCACCTAGAGCCCGGCTCTGCTCGAGGTTTCTTCCTGTTAAAAGGGGAGTTTTTCCTTGCTGTTGTCGCCAAATGCTTGCTCATGGGGGGAATCTTGAGTCTCTGTAAACTAGAGTACGGTTTAGACCTGCTCTATGTGAAAAGTGCCCTGAGATATGTTGTGATTTGGCACTATGTGAATAAAATTGACTAACTTGACTAAGAACAACAGAATACAGTGAACAGTGGACAGTGATACACATGGTCTTTTGGCCGAGGATGCATTTTTCACTGAGAAGCTTCTAGTTAGGTCCATGGACAGTGTCATCTGCCTAAATTTAGCATTTTTAACAGAGCTATATGTTGCTGTCTATACAGTATGAGGTCTCTCTGCATGAGCCAACCTCTTTCTGATACAACAAGGGGCTTAAACAAACTGGTAAAATGGTGTTGAACCACTGCACCTCAAATTAAAGAGTCAGCTGACATGATTGCGGTATCTAGTAAGGATGTTTTTAACACACATAATAAAGCGGGAAGGGACGCTCTATTCAAGGACATGCAAACAAGCTCCATCTCCAAGCTGGAGAAAAGGATGTTTGGGCTGCTCTGCTTGCCCGGATATTTCTGACCTGAAAAAGCACCAACAAACTAATGAATGTTTTGATTTTAATTAAATCCTACATGAGATTTATCTGGAAACAATGGTTTAGATCTCAATTAAAAAGGACATTAAATAAAACAATCCACAACTCCAAAATAACAAACACCAAGGTAGATTTTTTTTTAATCTGTTTTTTTTCTATTCTCTCCTCCCAACCATAACAATTTCAGCACCAAAGCATATGGATTTTCTGCTGGGCTAAATTGACTGAGAAGTTGTTGGGCTTGCAATATTGGCCTTGCCCAGTGCAGTGTAACCATTTCTAGTGCCAAACTGATCAGCAATCTCTTTCTCCTACAACTATGAGAGATTGGCTCTTAATGAAACTATCTCAAAGCCATAAAACAGTAAAAAGGTGGTTGGAAAGAAAAAAAAGAGAAAATAAAAAGACTTGTCTTGCGGACTTGCCAGATGGGGAAATTTACTGGGTTTGCTGGGGAATATGTGAGGCAGACCACTCTGTCAAGTCAAGGTTAGTCTGAGCAGTGATCAATACTTCAATCTCAATAAAACAGCTCAATAGTAGTGGATTGATGAGAAGGAGGAAACAGAGGGTGGGGAAAAGAAGGATAGAGGCGACGACACAAATGCCAACCTTGTCATAATGTTAGCAGGGCAGTAATACATCTGTCTAGCCGGTGAGGATGGAACTCCTCTTTTGTGGCAGGTAATGTGCTGTACTATAGACCGATTAAGTCAATTGCTGTCATACCTTACAGCCTCAAATCAATATCATATATGTTTGCAACCTTCAAAGCAGAATAAATAAATGAAGACACAAACCAGCTTGATAGATGTCACACGAAACAGTGAGAGATAAATGGACAGATGAAGGAACGAGAGGGAGGGGGGGAGTGTTGAAGAATGGAGAACCCTACACATAACACTACTGTAGAGTGATGTCTGCAATTTAGTCATAAAAACTGAGCAGAAAAAACATGAAAAGTTAAGAAGTATATCACGCTCATCAGTCTAAAACTGGCCACTTATTGAGACGTTGTTCCTTAATACTTGCACTGTATAGCGGCTTCAGCATCACTGAATTCATCATCCCCACCATCTCACTTGCTTCAGCAGATATCTTTTCAGTGTCACTATCTGTTATTGTGCTGTGGCCTTGTAACGTTGGTGCCTCAATGTGAGAACCGGCAAACACTTACTTGTAAACTGTGCCTCCGTTTCCATGGCCAAGCTGCTCTTGATAGTGGATATCTTGGGCATTTATCTGCAGAGCATCAAACGCACGCACACACAAACACACACACACAGACAGGTGTACAGTAATGGTACTTAGATGTTATAACATGAGAAGACATGCAACCATGGAGATGATACTGTATGTGTAACTACACGAGTGAGAGAGTGAAAGAAAGAGAGAGAAAGAGAGCTGCATTTTCACTGGAGGCTACAAACACTCCAAGTTCAGCAACATATGAAGGGAAAACAGAGAGGCAGAAGGAGGAGGAGAGGAGATCAATACAACGTTTGCTATCCAATTTATTAAAAGGACATTGTGCTTGGGTGAGTGAGGGAGTGACTGATGTAGAGTTTATTGACGATTTGTTTGCCGTCGTCTTTCCAGTCCACTTTGATAAGAAAGTGTCAGATGGGGGTAAAATAACAGAACCCGCGCTAACATGGCTGTTCTGGGCAAAAGTTTCTTCTACTCTCCCAGCCGTCCTCTCAGTAGTCCAAAATTAAGTCCCTCTGTAAACTACTGTGAGCAGAATGCTCAAACAATACTGTAGTTATAACAGTTAGACCATGTTAAAATATCTCAAGTAAAGATCTCAGATAATGAGACGGAGAACACAGCTCATTCCTCAAAGGGGGAATTTTTTTTTCAACTGCGTAATGTCTTGTTCAGAATAATGTTAGGTATACTTATCAAAAATGTTTGTTTACATTATGTGTTTCAGTTTTAAAAAATAAATATCAGCTGATACATCATCATTATCATATTTTTTTAAACCTTCAAGTATCAAAATCAGCATCAGCCTTAAAATCTGTCGGGCTCTAATTCTAAGCAATTTCCTTAACCTCATGTATGTGAGGAAAAATCTGTAACTAAACTGGACAGTCACGATACATTATTTTCACAAATAATTACGTAGTGTATGATACTATGTTGCAGCAGTTACTAGCAATTACATGTTTGCATCTCCTCTGTTAATATCATAACTTAGAAAAGATTAACATGCTAAGTCCTGTGTGTGTGTGTATATATATATATATATATATATATATATATATATATATATACACATATACATATACATATATATATATATATACATATACATATACATATATTACATTTAAATATATTTGTTGCATTATTTAAATTCTTTTTTAAAAACTACATTCGCATCAACATATTCATTGCTGAGACACAAAACCTTAATTTTAAGTCATTTTTAATAATATTTTATATAATTCACAATATTAAATAGGTCGTAATGATATGGAAATGTGGAAACTTTCTCATTTAAGAGAATGTGAAGGTATGTACTGTACATCTGCAGAATTTACACTGCCCTAATATTAAACTATATTATTATTAAATAATGAAATATAATACTATCAATTATTTTTTGCCTCATCCCATGCAGCTGAAAAAATTAAGAGCATTTATTTAATATGTGTATGAATGTAGAGCCCTGAAAATAAGTCTGTTTTAATATGTACTGTGGCAGATATGGTATCAATGTGGGGCCGCCAAAACTAATTCTGTTCAGACAAAAAAGAGGCAGGCATCCCAACACACATGCAGGTGTCCGTGCAGACAAAACTCCCCCCGCCCCCTGTTCACTTGATAACATGGTGAGGGGAGGTAAAGAGAATGAGAAGAGATGGAGGAACAGGGAGTGAACAGCTCTATTAGTTCACTGTGTTACAGCAGAAACCTGAGAGGCCGCTGGCTTAATTGTCTCTCTGACACGTTAGCCACTCTGACCGTGTGTGTCTGAATGTGTGTGTGTTTTCAAAAGAGAGAGCAAGTAACGAGACTATAGCAGGCTCGTTAGAAAGATCCCACAGACCCCCCAGTGTGCCACAGCCAAGAGACAATAACCAAATATACACATTGTATAACTTGCCCACAGTTGGCACCACAAAAAAATGAATAGAGGAGCCAACCACTAGTGACAATGGGCGTCATGCAAGAAGCATTCATACAAACAGATTCATTCTTAAAATGCACATAGTGTGATTTAAGAACATTTGCGGATTTCATCAGTTTTCTTGTACTTAGAATTTCTCTTTAGGTATGAACAAAATTTACAAGTGGTCCAGACCTGTACGAGTCATGAATCGATCATCTCTGCCTCTCTTCATTGGGGAGAAAACACTTGTTTGACTTACATTAATAATGTTCTAATCCAAATTAATTTTGAGTTTAAATTTGATACTGAAATTAACAAAAAATATATTTTAAAAAATATATATAAGTAAAACAAACTTAAAATTTATATTCTGTTTACCATATTTTCATCATCATGGCTGCGAATTTAATGAAATTTCTTTTAGATTTTATGATTTTTATTTACATATTTTGGCGCAGCAACTTCTACAATTTCAGTAGTTGCTAGGAAACTTCTCTCAGCTGCGTCTGTGTCTCTGCAGGTCTCTGTCCAGTAATATTTTGTGTTGCAACATCACCTGTAGTAAGGGTGGGGTGGGGGGGAATGGATTCTTACATGTGCATGCAGCACCCGGACAGCGAGCACACACTAGTTATCTTGTAGTTCATCTTCAAAAAAGGCAGCATTTGCAAGCATATTTTGATTTAGTGACTAAATAAATAATAACCTTTGTAAGATGAATGTGAAGTATACTGTATTATGAACTTTCTAGTCAGAGACTAACGTTAGCAGAGCGGAGCAGCGAACTCCAGCAGTAACAAATGAGACCAGATGACCAACGCATACTGCAGCACTTAAACAATGTAAACTCTGAGGTGAAGAAAATAACTCGACGCTCTGTCTGTTTCACCCCAACAACCCTGCGCCCACTCATTAATTAATGCAGTTAACTTTTTCAAATAAAAAGGCTGCAGATCATTTATCTTAATTGCCAGTTATGTTTCATATTGTATTTCAGTGGACTAAGGAGACCAGTGAATGGTTTGGCACACAGAATAATGGAAAAAAAGACTGAAAAAAGATGTTCTTTAGCATCTAACTTCACGTCAAAGCGTTTCCTCTTTATTTCTGTCACAGTGCAGACCTGTTCTGATAACATGTTAGCAATTTGTATTTTATAACTGTTTTGGGCCTCCTATTGTCACTCCTAAATATGTTATCTGTTCGTCTTCTGATTTCTGAAAGCAGGACTTGAAGTTGCAAAGTGTTTTTACTTTTTGGGAACTTTTTGTGAATGAAACTCGCCCACAAACAGAGTGGAACATGGAGCCTTATATGGCAATTTTAGTGGGCGTGGATTATGCTAATGATCACATCTCAAAACACGCACATGTCCTCATGAACAGGTGGAATTCATCAGGCTGAAATGAGCAACTAATGACAAGATCATGCAGTTAAGACAGTTCGGACTTGTAACTCTTGTATGAACAAACCTCACAGAGAAAAGTTTTAGGATAAATATACAAAAATGCTCTTGCACGAGGCCCATCGTTCTCTAGTCAGTGGAAACGAGGTGTGATAGCAGGAGCAGTGAGTTAACAGTGGTCAAATTCTCCTTAAACTAAAACATAAGCTCACCTGTCCATTTGTCAAGATCCTCTTCAGCTCAGCAGATGATTTCTTTAAGCTGGAGGAGGAAAAAACAGCACAGCAGCACTGATGTAAGTATCACAGACCTGTTTCTACTCATCTATCAACTAACCACTGAAGTTTATTCCAGGTAGTGTAACATGCTCCACATGCCCCAGCATGCTCACCTGTTGCTGGCCATAGGGTCTGGGACAGCATGAGTGCAGTCATTGGCTGGGTTAGGTCTTGTATTAACCTGAAGGTTTGCAAACACATACACGCAAGCCGGGGACACACGCACACGCACGCACACACACACACATACACACACACTTAATGGTCAAGGCCAAAAGACAGGCAGACAGACAGACATATGGCCAGACCCCCCAATGAACAAGAACAAAACACAGGCTCTCAGTTCAGCTTCGAGGTTAATTGGCTTTCGTGGGAGAGAAGAGAGGCGGGCAAAAAGAAAGAAAGAGGTGTCCACATACGGGGAAACGGCTGACAGGCAGCAAAAGGAATATGAGGGGAGACTTAAAAATATATTTGCATGCTGTGACAACCCCTCCTGCTCCTACTCTGCTTGGCCTGGTTGTGTTCTCTTCGCCTTTCAGGAAGTGGCAGCAGAGTGAAGTTTGCCAGTGGGGTAAGGTTCACCTGGGTTGCTGGTCTGGAGGGCCTACTTAGCTGGATGGCTCAGTCTGTTTCGCTCTCTCTCTCAGCTCTCATGTGTGGTCCTGGTTTTTGTTTGTTTGATTTGTCATTTCTTTCAGCATTTAACCAGCATTATTTTCCCCTCCCACATGGACTTTCCTTACGTCACCAATTTTTTTTACTGATTTTGTGACATTTCATTTATTTATTTTGGTAAATACTTTGATTTAATAAACAGTCTTTTTTTGACTGTGTGTTCTCCCTCCTGTTTTTGTCTGAACCATGAGCCAGTTCATGACAACATGGGGGCTCTTCAAAACTTTGGTTTTCGGTTAAAACCAAGCCTGAGTTTGGTCAAACGGGGACTCATCCAATCAATTACTGAAAGGACTTTGGTAAGATTGGGTCTGAATTTCTTGTTCTGTATGCTACATTTGGTCAGCTCTGATGTTCATTGTTCAGGAAAACATATATACACATAAACATACATATATACACTGGTTGTTTGTGTCATTTGTAGTTATGTTGGGATTTTTTTTGACAGTTTTGCGCTCGGTCCAGCGTGGTGTAGCAAATATAGAAATATAGCTTAATACTAATGAAAGTGAGACGGGAAAAAGGGGTTGTTAAGGACTGAAAGAAAATAAACATTAAAAATGTCATGCCTCACTAGGGATTTTGCTCTTTACATCTATTCATCTGCATCTATGTTTACTCCAAAGACCTCTAAACTCAACCCAGATATCGAATAAAAAAGAAGAGACAAGACCCTGCGAAGGGGATACTAAAAATAACTAATTTAATTGAGGTCAAAAGGCCGGTGCGTTGGGTCCACTAAAGCACAGGGATTCTCTCTTTAATTAGTGCCCAGGAAGACCTAATTTAAACAGCGCAAAAGACTCCCCTCAGCCAATTACTTTTATATTAAAACAGGAGAAAAGAGGGGAAAGATTACCAAAAGACTAAAGGTTTTTGGAAAACATCATCTTCTCAAAACAGACCCTTGACCTTAAAAAAAAAAACTGACAGTTCAGTAGTTGTTACCAAAGCTCCTCAGAGGATAGATGAAATAAAACACATTTTATTATTGAAATAGAGATGGATATAATAATTATCTGGAGAAATGGAGGAGGTGTCAAGTCATTTAACCCATGGTAATTAGCAATGAGTTTCAATAGCAACATATGCCCAACATAAAATGGGAAGGTCTGGGGAAGGCCATTTGTAAATGGGAGAGAGGGGCTTGTAATGACAATTTCATGGTTGAACAATGACATCTTCTTACCGCCCGACTTAGTTTGGTCTAACCAATACTGATGGTCTTCCTATAATATGGTATGGATAGGATCATAATACTCTGGAGGTTAATCAGGGTTTTCCATATAACACCTTGCTCTTAGATGACTATCTCTGCATTAGAGAAAAGAATGCAGAATAGGGAAGGAGATAGGGGAGGAGAAAGAAAAGCCCCGCTGCAGCCACAGCCAGCCATCTCCATACATAAACATAGACGAGGGGAGCAAGAGAATGAGTGAAAAGGAGAGCCTTGACTGCAATTGACATTTCAATAAGTGGAACACAGCGTTACCAATCCATTCGCTTCATACCCACCCACCCCAACCCCCCCACACCCCCCCAACCCCGCTCTGTGTAAGGCAGCTGAAACAATTATTGAGATAGGTACCTTCAGGCCATGTATGTTCCGGATCCCTGGAGTCTTGCCAGCTGAAACAGTAATTGACTAGATTGTAGAACACATCACTGGGCCATTTACAAATGTGCTGAAAAGGAATCAGTTCTTTATAAAGAAGAAGAAGAAGAAAAAAAAAATGAAATGGAAATATGAGGGTTACTCCGAAATTAGTTGGAAGACAAGAGAGTGATTGAGATGTTGGACTCTTGAGACGGCTGGTGGTAGGTAGGAAGAGAAAACAGAGTCACAGGGAGAAAGGAGAATGAGAAAGAAAGATGGAGAGGAAGGAAGAAAGACATATATAAAAAGAAGGAGAGAGCCAGAGTAAGAGAGAGAGGCTCAATACAATTTTTTGTCACTTTGCCCTTGGGGCCTGTTTGAGATTATATATATCTTAAGAGTGGTGAGAAAACTAAGTGTAGATATAGAAAAGGTATGTATTGAGAAGGCAATCACACTGCAAAATAAATTTAGGAAGAAATGACACCAATGCTGAACACAAGCTTAAGGTTTCAATGTCCTTGAAGTGAAAAAAATGTTGATTTACACATGCAACAATAATAGAATGAGCCACTGAATTTTAATGTTGTCCAGAGGCAACTTCAAGTCACGTAATACTCCTAGTTTCTTATTGTCAAGTGATTCACCCAAATCTCAGTGAAATAGTTGCTGATTTCTGGGAAAGTGTGAATATTTTTACATTTTTAGAACGCTTGTGACCAATTGTCAACACATTAATTACAAAAATGGAGAGCCTTTCAGCGTTTACAACTATGATAAATTGTGATATGTCACTTCGTACCTCTTGGAAAAATTTGTAGAGGGTCTGGCAGCAGTCCATTCATGCGTTGTTCATTCATTGTGTTGCAGTACTAAAGGGGAAAAGAAAGTCACAAATTGTTGAGTGGTTTGAAGTGATAATTACAGAATCTGGAACCTGCAAAAATATAATTAGGAAAGGCAGCTTTTTCACAAATAGAGGCCTAATTGAAATTGTTAAAGAATGAATAAAAAAAACAAACAGTCAATCATAATAACATAAAACTAAATTTGCAATATTACACATAAAAAACTAGGTGCTTATTTAAATGACATCAGAATTAATCTACAGATCCCAAAAATGTGAGCACGCTGTGTTGAAATCTGTTGCCGACGAGGACCAATGCCCTGTGGGCTTGTTCTGAAGGAGTGTAGCATTAACCCTTTTCTCCTTCAGGTCAACAGCTCACCAAACACTCATATCCTACAGGACTAACACGTGCACACACACACACTCTGGAGCCTCTCAGATGCTTGCCAAGGCAATGCAATAATTGATGTTTCAGTTAACCAAACCATCTGTTAAACTGTGTGTGTGTGTGTGTGAGAGAGAGAGAGAGAGAGAGAGAGAGAGAGAGAGAGAGAGAGAGAGTCAGCCTATATGTGTGTGAATGAGTCTCTGTGTCTCCTCCCTTTCGGGGGCTTCGACAAAAATCAACAAATATTAAAATCAAGACCTTACCGCAGACACAGTTGGACATTTGCAAAGATGTACATATTTGTGTAGTTCACGTGTACATGTGTTCATTGTGTCTTTTCATTTACAATCCAGTGTGAACTACCAAGTCATCATGGAGATATGTAAATTTGCTCTCTCATTGTGGTGGAAGGAGGGAGGGAGGACGATAGGACCGGCTTGGATGGGAATGGATCAGAATGGCTACCCAAGTGGCACAGCTGTTATTAAAAGGCCTATTTATCACTGTCAGATCCCTCCTCGCTCCTAGCCCTCTGCTTTTGCCCTCCAGCGTTCTCACTAGGCCACATCTGAACAATGGGCCTAATACCAAAAACATGTTGTGTGTGTTGGGGAGGGTGAGGGGGGGGGGGGTCGGGCTTCACGTACCTTTAATTTTCCGCTCAGCTAGCTTATTGATTAAGGCTGCAATTACCACGTAATCTGTAGTAGGTGTGTTATTAAAAGACATTCTCCATTGTTGGCCAATAACTAAACAGTGTCCGATCCCAAATACCATCGCTCAGCCTTAAGGGACAAGTGGGAGAGCGAGAGCAGAGACTGGGTCTCATCATCATTAGCAGACTAAGGGGAAATGGGAGTAAGAATGGTGGAATTAGAGCCATTACCTCCAGGGGGAGCTGAGCGAGGAACGGATGAGGTCACATGTTTTTTTTTAGCACCTGACACAGGCCAGTCTTTAACTTTGAACAGGGGCGTCTGTCTTTCAAGGTGTCGAACAATGATTAGAGATGCCTGGAAGACTAGTGGGTCTCACAGGAGCATGTAGCAATCAATGTTCTCCGTGATGGGGGATACTTCTCACAATAAATGCCCTCTGCAGACTGATGTTAATTAAGTACTGAATTTGAGCATTAATTTTGCTCAGCAATAAGGTGTATGAATTTTTCGCAGGGCGACGCCAAAGGAGATACCTTGAATTTGAAAAAAAAAAAAACTGTGTAATGATCGCATAGTTAAAAGTCTGGTAAAACATTTGTTAACTGATTATCACAAACAAACACACACAGAACCACACACACACACACACACACACACACACACACACAGGACGGCCATGAGAGACTCTAATGATTTATGCCACCTTTCACCTAACATTCTGGTTTCCCTTAATTCCTATTAATTTTACATAATGGCTGTCTGCTCACCTGGAATTAACAACACTGAAGCAAAAATCCACCAGGGTCTCTGCGGAGGCCAAATGGCAACCACAGCAAACAACCACAACAACAAAAAAAATCCTCTAAACACAAATGCAAATGAATGCTGAGATGCATAACCCTTGCAGGAGACATTTAAAAGAACTCGGCTAGTGTAAATTGTATTTTAGTGAGCCCAGTATTTTCCAGGTGATCAGCAGCTTTTAGTACACATGGCTGTCCCATGAGGAGAAGAAAGCCATTACGGCGCTCCTGGATTTGTTTGCCAAAAATTCATTGTACAAATGGCTTTTGAAATCTGTGGACGAAGCAGTGCGGTGTTGTGGAGGCGAACAGAATATTTGTGCTGGGTTGACTGAGGTGCAGAGTGAGGTAAATTAATATGCTATTAGGATGTCACATCATCTGAATAAAGAACAAGTGTTGGGACAGTAAGTAATTAAATAAAAGTATAGAATGTCACCCATGATTCAAAGCACTGTTTCAGCCTTTTGTTTCCAGTTTCAAAGTAAATGTTTATTGGTACATATTAAACTTAAGTTAATAAAGGTAGTATTAATTGATATATTTATATAAAACCTTTTATAAAATTGTCATCACATACTAACAATTTGGCTGTTTGGGTCACTGTTTCCTGTAATTATATTGAGAAAAATAAGAAAATAATCTCCTCATAGCATTGCTGCTGCTTATTTTACAGTTTAACTTTAAAATGACATAATATCATATTTATATCTAACACACCTAATACATCAGATGCTTTACGCTTTTGGATGTCTTACAAAAGCTAGTTATTTACTGTGTCCCATGAACCCTTCAACAAAAAAAAGCTAAAGCCAACCTTTAACAGATAAAAAACGACAAACTTAACTCCTCTAAATTGCTCCAACATTAAGAATGAAGGTAGGGTAATGCCCACAACTTAAGTCTTAATCTTCTCAAGACTGCACGTCCCTTCACCAAGAAAACATTCTGGCTTTTTAGTTGCTTTTATGTGCTTGATACAACCAGCTTGTATTATCAACCTTCCTCAAGACTGCAACATACTGTATGTTGTTGGATATACAGTAGTTGTAAATGCAGCATGTTCACTTTACCAATGTATGTGAAAGTAGAGATAACATGATAGAAGTTTTTGACCGGCGGCTTTTCACTCATACATTTTGTGAAAATAATTGCTTTTTAACCATTTCAAGAAGTATACTGGCAACAACTGCTGATATTTAGTCAATTGTTTATCCAATTACCATTTTGATAAAAGTACTAGAGCTGCTTAGACGATTCATCGATGGACAGAAAATTAATCGAAAAAAAACATTCTCGGGTTTCAGCTTCTCAAATCTGAATATTTTCTGGTTTCTTTAGTCTTCTATATCACTAAACTACATATATGGACTGTTGGTTGGGATAAAATAAGATATTTAAGGACATCACTTTGGGCTTCGGGAAACAGTGATTGATATTCAGTACAATTTTTAATATGATGAAAAAAAAATTTCATATCGTGATAAAGGCAATATTCCGACTTGTTGATGTAATGACATCATACCATTGAGCACAGCGACAACAAGCATGGCTGAAAGTGACATTGTAACAAAAGTGACAAAGTAACATTGCTTCCAGCTCCACGGTGGAGGAGTTAGTTCCAAAAAGGGGAGCAACTTTAGTAGCGTGGAAGTGGTTTCATTACAAAAGATCAGCTGCACATCAACACATTAATATTAAAGAAGTGCAAGAAGACTGTAACAACAAAAAGGGGAAATACAACAAACTTGTTTCACTACCTCAAGCAGAGGTACCAAGTGGAGTACAAGGAGAGCCAAATATCCTGTGAGGAGTGTTTTGTCATATCATCAAGAATATCATCATGGTAGAAATACCCTGAAATATCATGATATTATTTCAGGGCCATATCGCCCACCCCTACATTCAATACATAATAACGGTAGTAACACGAGGAGACCCCAGAAAACTTATGGACACTCAAAAGCCACTCACACAAAAGGAAAATTGCAAAATACTTTTATGCAAATCAACCATTTATGTGAATCTTAAAGCAGGCTGAGGTCAACACTTTTTCCATCCTTGTTTCACAATGCTCATCTACACAACAGCTGTCTCTTTTTCCATAATCACCCTGCTACCCTATGCTACTTAATGATTAAAAAGCAACCAGAAGTGAATGCATGATAAAAATGGACAAAAAACAAGGAGTGTAAATTGTGCCTGTGGCTCTAGCGGCATCATTGTGAGCTGATGGGGGGTAAAAGACATCCACAGATGAAAGTAGATTTTGAACAATTCTGCAGCCCAGGGGGGCCGCTCTTTAATGAGGCAAAACTTTAAGTACTGAATAATAAATAATAAAAATTGACAGTTCATTTAGCTTTCAGTGTACCTCGTAGAGCAACCCATTACACATCATTACTCTTACTGTCCGTGGAATGAACAGTAAATATGGTGGAATACGAAAATATACTGCACTAGGTGGGGATGCTGCATGGGTAGTGGAAGTGTGTATGCGTGCGTGCATGTGTGTGCATGTGTGTGTGTAGCCACAAACTATCAACAAGACGGTTGTTAGGTTGAGTTATAAAGAACTGGATGGGGCTTTCTGTTTCAAAAAAGTATACTGGTTACTGAATAGCAGGTAAATACACAGACAGTGTCAAGGTGGAGGCAAGAAGTGGAAGTTAGTATTCGTCAATCCTGTGGTTTGGTTGTAGTCATCAACATCTGCCTGTTTTTAGAAGTTTTACTGCCAAACCAATAGTGCCTCCTACTACTACAAGTTTAGTAGTATTAGTCATAACAGGCAAAATTTCTTTAAAGAAAAACGAACAAAAAAAACACAGTATCTGATAGATCTGAGGGCCTTGCGGTAGCCTTTTTGAACGCTACTGAATAAGGGATCTTCTTACTCTGATATTAGCCACTGCAACAAAAAACAAACAAACATGTATTCTGTTCTTATTCCCTTAATTTGGATTGGAAAAGTTCCCCAAAAACACATTTAATGAAGTCTAAGAAAGAATGAAGTCTGAAAAAAAGCAACAGAGGAGGAGGAGGAAGGCTCTGTCTTTTAGAACGATCAGACATGCAACAGATGTCTTATTGTGGACAGAAACAGTTTTCATAAGAATTACTTTCTAATGAAATGATGAAATAGCCCCTAGAAAACTGACATAATATAAACATATAGCTGACACATTTTTGGTTATGCAATCTATGATATTGGTGTGTGACATGGTGGAAAAAAAAAAAATAAAATAATTTATTCATCATGTACTCACATATGACAACATGGCTTTGAGTTCTTCATCACTTCTTACAGTGATTCTGTCCCCCACCTCATCTTCATCTAAAAGAAAACACAGAAGCATGTTAAAATTTGAATTGTAAATCATTTTAAAAATAACCAGACATAAACAGCTTTCAACACCACAGGCAACACTCGTAACAGAACACATCCTATGTTATAATGACAAGTTCATTTAGAGTTCAGACTGCCCAACTGTACTTGTTAAAATGTATATTATGCAGAATTTTCTCAGAAAACAATGTATGGACTCCTACAAAAGTATTCCCTCTCAATCATCACTTATGACCCACTAGAAGTGTGTGGTGGTGTATGTAGCCCATCTACAGAGACTCTGCCCTCTGCCTGTATTTTCTTATTATTTTGCTCTGTTCGTGGCGCTTCTGGCCATCAACCTCTGGGCAGTGGGTATGTAGCCCCCAGCCAATAACAGCACACAGGGTGTGAGGTTGGGACTTGTAGCATAGCGACCACGTTACATCGCTGTCTCCGTCTCTCTCCTCTGCTCTGTGAGAGGCCACAGTGGACAGAATGAAGCTTTACATTCACGCAAAATCTGGCAACGCGGCATCTTCCCGCAGGGTTGTGCGGAGGTGTGGGCGTGATTATTTGTGCTTTAGAAGGTACGATTTAGTTATCTGATTCACGGCTTTGTTCTCACCAGCGCTGCTCCCTCTCTTCTCTTCCCCAATCCTCTCTCTATCTCCCTCCCTCTCCGAGCAAGGGAGGAGTGGCCAACTTAGAATGCTGTGTTTACAAACACCAACTGACAAATCCTGCATAGTATACCTTTAATCATCAGTCATTTTATAGAATGAGTATTCACAGCAAACTGTAACACAAAATGTTAACTGTATTTAATATTCTATCAAAGAGTAATACCTTAAAGGAGAGCTGTTGACAAAAAGCTTCATGCATGTCATTCAATATTAAGAAAATTGTCATGTGAAGTCACTTCTTTTGAAACAGTACCCATCACTTTGAGGAACACAATGAGAAAAAACAAAGCAACACTGTTGCAAAATTATGGGTGACATAACTACAAAGAGTTTGTAAGTTTATGGGTTTCCAAAACATGTTTGGAAAGACACGATAATGAAATGATATCATTTGAAATGACAAAAAAGTTGTTGCTTTTGTCAGCGTTTCATGACTAATCCAGAAACAAAGCTGTACACACGCACGCTCACATGCCTTATCCATCAACTTGTTTACAATACAATTACTGACTCAGACGATAATCAGCACAAGTTACAAGTTATTCAGTATTAATGCAGTTGAATAGACTATTTTAGAAATCACAACTGCACAATTAAAAAGTTATTGCACATTTTCAACAGAACAAAGTGCAAAAGGATAAAATACATAGTTTCCTATTTCTTATTAGGATACATGTCAGTATGAAATATGGCATCATTCATATTATTTTGATATGTATCAATGAGCAGATTGAATTCAGCTATGTTCTGTCTTCTCCATACAGCCATATTTACTTTGATGAGACAGATAATACCTACTTACAGTGCAAAAATGATTAGACTTATGGATAAAAGGGTTCCTATAGTTGTGAGAAACAATATTATACAAATGACATTAAGTTGGTAAACTATCAGACTATGGTTTTGTTGTAATAACAAGTTCTTACTTGCAAGCAACCCTTTAGAAACTTCACAGTACTAATAACTATGAGATTACCAGGACCTGCTATTGTGATTGTATTATGAACATGTGTCAACAACTTAGAGAATTAAGGATGTGGTTGCAGAGCAGCTATGTCAGCAGTAAGTCAGTACAAGGTGGGACATACTTACATTCAAAGGCAGTGACGGTGGCTTCAGGCATAACATCTCTGATAGCGACCTAAAATGTTTAGAAGAGTTCCTTAAGGTTAGACAACAGTGACAATCACAAAGTATATAGTACAAAACTGTAGACAGAAGCACAGAAATAGTTACAGTTATGATCAAGACAGACGTGTAAATTATTAGATCACAACTATTAAAATGTAAGGTGGGGTCACAGCATTGTAACATTTACCTGTTCAGTATAACACATTTGGGCTGACACATGCTCAGTCAGACATCCAAACTCATGAATTCAAACTGCATGTATGGCGTTTTACTGAAAAGCTACCATGAAGAGGAATCAAGAGTGAAAGTTAGCTTTATGAAGACTCACCAGCAAGTCATTGAAGTTCAGAAGAGATGGACAGTCGACGGACGAGTCCATGTCACCCGCCGGCGTTTTTATACGAATCACTATTCCCTCGGTGTCCATAATGCAGAGGTTATTCAAGTAGAGTATGAGCATAAAGAAGGAAAAATACGCTTCATAACAACACTTGGTTGGCTTGTCTAAGCTAACGAGCTAATTTCCTGCAGTGGTTCGCTAACACATGCTAGCATCCTGTTCAGTATACACACTAAGTGATGGAGAGATTTAAATAACGGTAACCGTTAAAAGCTCAGTCACTGCCGAAGCCGAAGTCACGTCATAACCGTATGAGAGGTTTAGCTTTTACAATAAACTCGTATTTGTATCCTCTCTGAGGCAACGTTTTAGACTGCGTTATCTGAGATATTTAGCCATGCAGCTAGTTTAGAGGAAACCACAACTGCTCGCGTTATTTTGTTTTCCCACCCGCATTCTGCGAAGACCCGCCCCTACTCTACCTCTGATTGGCTCTGACCTTGACTTTTCAGTCCAAATCTGACCAATTGTACTTATCATGACTAAAGCTAACCAATCTTAACTAAGAAAGGCAATGAGTTTAGCCAATCAAAAGCAGAGTAGGGCGGGTCTTCACGGAATGCGGGTAGGGGGGAGGAAAAAATAAGGCCAACTGCTCCAAAAACAGCATTTCCGAATCAACATCCGGTTACTACGTTTCAAATTAAAAGACCTCCATTCCTGTAACCGCTCAAAACATGGCTGCTTTTACTGTGAAGTGAAGTAAGTAACACATGGTGGTGTGAAATAACTAAGTACATTTAGTTAAGTAAAGTTTTTACTTAACTTGAGTATGTTCATTTGATGCTACTCTACACTTCCACTTCACTACATTTTAGAGGGAAATATTGTACTTTCTACTTCACAATATTTATTTGACAGCTTTAGTTACTTTTCAGATGGAGATTTGACACAATTACCTTGCGAGGCAGCCGAATTTGCGAGATCAAAAGATCAGCAAGAATCCATCTTGTCAAGCTTCAAGTTATGCACGTCAGGTTATTGACACAATGATATAACAAGCTTTAAAATACAACACATTGTTAAAGATGAAATTAGTGGTTTCCAACCTTTTTGGCTTTTTACGTCTTACAAAAAGCAGTGTGTAGTCGGGGTCACATTTCAGATGTCTATGATTTGTTAACAGCTCCACCAAATAGTCATTTTTCCCTCTAAACTTCTCACACGGTTTCATTTCAATAAATGTATCAAATGATCCAATATTTCACCAAAAATTGGAGAAAAAGTCCAAAAATTGAAAAGAGATTTGTGTATCAGAACTTTGTTTTTTCTTCTTTCCTCTCCCATTAATCATCTCACGACCCCTCACATTTATCTGGTGACCCTTTAGAGGGGCTAGATCTCTAGGTTGGGAACTATTGGACTAAACAAGCTAACTGTATATAAACTAGTTCAAACTAGCTCCATCTCCAGCAGCTACAACAGTAACATGTTGCTTACACACTGACACTTCAGTATTAATAATCTAATGATGTCATATATAATAATATATCAGTCAGAGGGACCAAACCACTACTTTTACTGCAATACTTTAACTACATCAAGCTGATAATACTAATGTACTTTTACTTAAGTAGGCTTCTTCATGTAGGACCTTTACTTGTAATGGAGTATTTATACATTGCTGTATTGGTACTCTTACTTAAGTAAAGAGTCTGTCTTCCACCACTGGTAACACAAAAATTGTATTACTGACTGTGCAGTAAAAATGATGACATACTTGACATGTTAAATGTAAGCTGCCACCATTGCAACATATTCTCATAATATGTTGAAACACATTTTAAAATTTCTATCTGAAATCATTGTCTTAATGATTATGCTTGTGATTCCCTTACAATAGGAGAAATGACCCAGACTTACCAAGATGTCAGCAAGGATTTACATTGCAACTGTTATAAAAGGTTTTTGTAATCTAGGACTTTGACAAAAAAACCCCAACAACATCCTATAGAACTGAATGACCGACTTGACCATTACCAACATTTTAAAAGTTTTTATACAACTTCACCTTGTTGGAATATGAATATAGTGTGGATAATGTGATTTAAAATAATTTAAATACTTTTTTTGTGTGTCATTGTAGTCACTATTCACTACTGACAAAACCAAGATGTCATGCTAGTTATAAATGTGCTGTGAACTAGAAGAGTTGGACTGAAAAGCTTTGTAGAGAAAAGTGCATGAAGGTAACACTGGGTACAACTTAACCTTTTATACTGAATGGGAATTATTACATGCTCCATCATAAGAGATTGTTGCCACCTTGGAAAGCTTTTGTTGACTTGACATTGATGTGAGATCAAGTTTGATAAGAGAGTACAATACTGAGTGTACAATAACATTCAGAGGTTATATTAAGTGTGTATCTAATGATTAAATATCCTTTTAAAATCTGACCTTAGATCACAATTATAAAAGTTTAATTGGATATCATATGAATGATCCTCACTTTCACAGAGATACAAAATAATGACAAGGCTCCACATCCGTATTGACAATCAGCCTAAGAAAACCTCTTTTTAGAAAGTAGGAGGTGTGCAGAGGAGTATGCACCCTCATGGCCATGGCTTTCCAAGTATTGAAAGAGGTTTTTACCTCTTTCACTCTACATTAACACAGCATTAGTATTCAAAAGTTTCCACTCAGCATGAGTCATAATTGTAACTGAATGATTGAATTTAAAACAAAGGGGCACTTAAAACCGTTAGTGATTACAGCCTTATGATTGAGGAGCTGAATCAGTCTTTCTGCCCGCTCACCAAACAGCTCTGATTGCAGTTCCGAGAACAAGACATTGATCTCTGACCAAAGTGAAGTCTCTTTTTCTGTTAATTTACAGCGCTTTGCTAACAGAGCAGATACCCGAGTCTGTTGACTGGGTTTCTGCGTAACGATAAGAACTTGTTAAAGCTTGTTCTATCTCCCCATGGCTCTGGCTCAGACCCGGCTGGACATGTGGTGCTTGAGAACAATATCAATGACGCGTGTGCTGTGCGCAGCCATTCAGTAGGTTGGGTTTCAGTGGCTGTCACCACTAGCTAAAACAAAAGTCTCCACCTCTAAGTGGCCTAAGGATGAACTTCTGTATCAGTGGTTACCATCTTGTTTAAAAGGTAAGAGAAGCATTGAAAAGGGAAGGTCATCTATCTACGTATCTACGTATCTACATGTCTAAGTATCTATCTACCTAAGTATCTATCTATCTAAGTCAAAGAAGTAATACCACAGTGTGACAATACTGTTACTAGTAAAACTCCTGCATTTAAAATATTATTTTAAGTAAAAGTACAGAAATATTCTCAGCAAAATATACCTAATATATCAAAAGTAAGAGTATTCATTATGTAGAATCACCCCTGTCAAAGGTTATATTATAATTTACGTTATGGGATTATTATTGATGCATTTAATAAGCAGCTGGTTGAGGTGTACTACTTTATATATTGTTTAATTTCTAAAATATATCATATTTTATTTGTTAATCATATGATTTGCATATTAGATCTATCTAAGTACTTGTTTGTCCATCTATTGCCAACTTTCTCAAACACACACACACACTGTACGCACAGAGGTTAGAAGTTCATCTCATCGACCCACTTTGAATTTTCATCACTTACACCTGTACCAACAGCTGGGTTACAGACCCATTGATTTCCATGTAATGCCTGAAATTATTACTTTGCTTAATTGTTACAGGAGTGTAAATGGGAAAACAAAGCCAGGCTATCAAGCGTCCTGATTAATGCCTCCACCAGCACTGCCCTCTGATGAAAAGCAGAGGATCTATATGGCAGTTTGTCAAACATGCTCTCCCAGGACTTGACGTTAGGTCCTTCTGCTTTAGGGGAAACTGAGATGAAGCCCAGTCAGCAATCCATATTATCAGAAATCAAACTCCTGACTTGGCTGGGAGGAGAAAGTGGTAAAGGAAGGCCAGCATTCACTGTCTGGTAATTAAAAGCCATTTTATCAGACCTCCTTTGTTGCCCTGTACCTCTTTTTCTTACTATTGACAAGCTGCTTAGCGCAAAGTGAGCTCAGTTTGACTCTAAATATATGAGGCACACTTATTTAACTTTCTCAGCAAAGAGGGAAAAGCAAGTAAACAAGACACAAACTAAATTGTCCAACAAGATTGCCCATTACTTGTTTACTAATAGTTTAATTTTCATTAATGGATGTTTTTTTGTGTGTGTAACAATGTGTACAAATGCAGCCTGTTATTGCTTCTTCTTCCTCTTTCCTCTGATGATGATGATTATTATTTCATTAGTCTGTGTCAAATGTATTGGTTGGTTTGTTGTGTTTATTGATTAATGAGCCAAAGTCAGCACTGTCTTCTTTCACTGTAATGCTGATATAGGAGATCTTGAAATACTGTTTGTCTGCTGGTAAAGCATTGATCGTCCTCCCAGATATTGACTTTTACTAGGTTACCTTCTATCTATATGCCCCTTAACATTAATAGTAATTATTCAAAATAAAAATGTGTCCGCTCGGGGTTTATGGCTTTATTTACCTTGCTAGAGCCAACAGTAATGAGGATATCACTGGCTATGGCCTCAAAACGGAGCTAGACCTGCTGTGAGTTGAGCAAACAAAAAAACAAAAAAACATGTCCCACCATCTGTCCAGGGCCGTGTCCCAACTCAGGTATCCAGATGCGAACCCTCCAGCTGAAATAGAGATGTGTCTCCTCAGCCTTGAAGCCTGAAGCCTGTTGTTTATTGATGCTGCCAGAGTCCCTGCTCAGATCGATACCATCTCCCTCAGATGGGCCTTCAACACGCAGACTCCAAATTGAGGTCAGGATATGTAGAGGGTTATGGCACTTCAGCCGATATGAATTGCCGGAGAGGCTGCGATCATTTGTTACATCTTCCTTTAAAGTTCATCTTCAAGTTGACCTGTGATGAAGCATGGGGAGTTTGTGAGTCACTAGTGTGAGAGTTATGAGGAAAAGCACAGATATACGGACAAGCCGCTTGAAGGAATGGATTGTGTGACTACCTCTCAGCTCTCGGAGCAGCATGTTTTCTCTGCCGTTTCCCGTGTTTCAGATTCACCTCTGAGGTCCCCTTTATGGCTGCATGTTGTTTCTGTTGTTTCTAATAAAGAGGAAATATTGGTGCCTTCCTGACCTGCTCATAGGGGCCATAGAAAAATTTATGGGGTGTGTCTTCTTCATAGAGGCTGCTTTTGAACTGAGCCTGACATAAATAACACATCACCAGTTCACCAGAGCTCTATTGGCTCTTCTTTCATGCTGTGGTCAAGTGACTTTATTGAATGCAAGATGTGATTACATGGTGTTGTTTTTCCACATGATACAGTGGGAACAAAATGCTTGAAGCCTTAAAATATTTCATTTGCTTGAAATATTTCACTTTGGCATAATATCTTTGTTATGAACATGCATTATACAACTTGTAATTTCAGCTCAGGGAACTGATTGCTAACAAGACTAGGTCAAAACCCAGTATATGGCTGAAACACAAGAGGGTGGATACAGAAAGTGATCGACCATTGGTGTAACTTCATCACTCAGTCACTCGGTCAGGGACAGACATTTGTGTTTATAGGGCTCGCCCCAGCTGTTGCGGTCCAGCCAAAAATGTTCCAACCAAATGTTCAACTGTACTGATTACTCACATGATGCATCAATTTTCCCCAAACCAACTTATGTGGAAATCAAGGAGCAAATTAGTGAAAATGTGTTTTTTTCCCCTGTTTTATATTCTAATGTACCTAAATCATCAGTTTTTAAGACATTATTTAGGAACTTTAAAATCCTCAGACTCAAAAAAGAACAACACTAAAACTAGTCATCCCTGGCTTCACAGCTGATTTACCCATGATGACAAGAACAGATTTGTGTATTTATATATAATTATATCACAATGTATCAAAATCAAATACATTGATCTGTTAGCATACAGTATCTAGCAATGTTTGATTATTGTTACTGATTTTAATGTTATATAGCAATATATATCATTTCAGCTACTTCAGACTGTTGGGTACTTTTGTCTTTAACAATATAAATAACATGTTATTATATTATATAATATAACATGTTTTGTATGTACAATCTGAATCTGCAACTAGTAACTAGTAATTATAGTTGTCAGATAAATGTGGAGTAAAAAATACATTATTTCCCTCACAAATGTAGTGGAGTAGAAGTGTAAAGTAACATAAAATGGAAATACTGATGTAAAGGACAAGTACCTCAAAACTGTATTTAACTACAGTACTTGCATAAATATAGTTACTTACATTCCACCAATGCATATATACAATAGTATATATATATAATAGTGCCAGAGTGGCCTCGCAGACTGTAAGTAATTTTACCTGCTTTAAATTATGTATTACTGTAAATTAGTCAAAAAGGCAAAACAAAAGGTGGTAAATGCACAGTCCAGTGGAAATTAATGTAAATAAACAGTAAGTAAAGCAAACAGAACAGAATAGTAATGACAGCATGTAATTGTACACAGCACGTGTGCATGCATATGTGCATGTGGGCAAAATAAGCGACCTCTCTCTAACCACACATTGCTTTGGTGCAGAGTGTCAGGTGGCCTGTTTGTCAGCTGAAATATTCATCAAACAGATCAACGGAAAGTCTGGCTGCCTTTTCAACTGACAACTGCATGTCAATAATTGATAAGGAATGAGGTAAATGACTTAGTGGGTGTTTGGAGGGTCCTTCTCTCTCTGTAAGTGATGCCTCTGACCTTTGGTGTGTAAAAGAACTCATCATGGTCAGTGCTCACATGTCATATAGCCCAACACAATGAGCAGTGAAAGTAACAAAGAAAAAAATGATATAATTAAAGAAATAAGTAAAAAAAAAAAAAGGTTGGCACGATGATTAATTACTCATACTTTCCTGTGTGTTTGTTCTCTGTAAACCTTTGTTTTTAATGTTTTTAAACTGCATTACTTAACAAAATTATTACTTCAAAAAAGCAACAACAAAACGATTGATAATATTGTGTGAAGACATTTCACACTGTTTGTACCCATAAAATGTCTATTTAATTATCTATCAGCTCCAAAATTCAATTTAAATATCAGTAAAGTCATATGTTAAAGAACATGACCTGTATTAGCATGCTAACAACCAAACAAGTTTAAACAGTATCTATTTAAAATCTTTTTCTATGCTTTAATTACATTTTAATGATTAATAAATCAAGATAACATTAAATATTGTAAATATTGTGTTTACGTCAGCACATTCAGTGTCCTAAATCTTGGCAATATTTCTTCTAAATTTCCACAAACCAAAAAGCATCAATTACCCTAAAGTCTCCTTTAAATAGACACTTCCTGTCAGCTCTACTGGCTGTGACCTCTGACCTCACCGGAGGGAAAAATGTCTCCTATTAAAGTTCAATACAATTTCATATTATTATGTTATTTAGATCAGTAGATGAGGATTATTTCAGGTTTTGATTAATCAAGTAGGTCATTAGCACGTACGCACATTTGGTCTAATTTATGGCTGACAACATACTTGATACTGTGGTGAGTCAGTGGAAAGTCGTGGTGGGGTTGGTGTGTGCTGGTCCTTCCTGTCAGATGAGATTCTCCCGACTGCCAACACACTCAAATATTTAACCCTCTGCCTGTTCTGCTCACAACAACCAGTAGTGTCTGAACAGCGGTTTTATGGTCCCAATTACCTCTGTTGCATCTGCGGTAGATAGAGTATTTAAACTTTAAGTGATGCACTAATATGGGGGTTACTTAGCAAATATTTGTTGTTGGTGTACTAAAAAATGAAAAAATATTATAGTTGTAACAATAAAAAATAACAGCTCAGACAGCTGAAACTGCTGGTTGGTTAATTCATATTAATAATAATATTTGACTCTAACTAGAAGAAGAAAAGGCCGCACTAGCATATTGAGAGTAGCAAACACACTTGTGCATGTCTGCTGTGTGCATTTTGGAGTATTTTAATTAGCTTGATAGTTTCATGATTCACACAGGCTCATGAGAAGCCTTTGTGATATAACTTACAAACTAGAAGTAAGATAAATAAGTTATTTTTTATGTTTTTTTTTTTTTTCATTTTATGAAGTTTGATACCTCCAAATCTGGCTTTAATAAACTACTATCATTCTGTTGTTATGAGATCATGGTTTGTGCGTCCAGTGAGGGGATTAACAGCTGCTTGGAGTCAAGAGTGCAGATTTGTGCTTCATTTATTACACAACGCAAGAGAGAGCAGGCAACTTCTGCACTTGCCAGGTTAATTTGCAGTTTTGGAACTTCTGAGCAGGCCAATTCAAGCCACCAGGGTCTGTTGTCCTGTCAGTGTATTTAGATGGCACGCAGTACAGATTCTAAACTGCTGAGCAAACAATTTTGCTCTGGACAGTCAGCTGTCCCATTTTGAGATTAATGGTGTGATTGGAAATTATTTTGTGACATGAGTGAGATGTTTTTCTTGCAGTGTAGGTGAGTATATGATATAATCAGCATTTCTGGGACTACATAGTTGACTCATGAGCCCTCTGAAGGTTTTTTGGGTAAAACTCAGTGAAATGTACCCACAGGATACCTCTGATAATTTCTATACAGTGTACGGGTCAATTTTTGTTAATCACTTGGACAAATGCATCATGTTAAATATAATGAAAACAAGATGTCAGTGGAAATGGTAACAGTAATAAATGCAGGTTGATTAAGTTTAATTCAAAACATTTAGCTCAGAGGCATTTAAAAATGTTTTTATTTTGCTCTATTCTTATTTTGAACCCTTTAATGATTTACACATTACTAATAAAATCCTAAAATCAGTCGTATAATCTAGTGGGTTGTGAGGGTGATCTGTTATCACCACTTACCTCTATTGAAGGCCTGCAGTTGCTGCTGATACAACATTAGTCATAAATAAGAAAAATACTGACAAGCTGGATTCGGGTAAGAGATTTATAAAATTTGGAGGCATTTCAACTGACAGCACCAATACTGAACAAATCCAGCCTTGAACCTTGTAACAAGCCCACAAAGAACTCCAAAATGTCTGGCAGCCTGTTTTATATTAATTATTAATTATTACCAAAAATACTAAGATTTTCTTCCATTTCCAAAGTTGCATTTGGTGTGCATTTAACCTCAGGTGTTTCCTGATATACTTGTTGGAAGTTTCGAGACGTTTAATAATGCCTATTTTTCATGATTCTTTCAGGTTATCAAGGATACGTCCAACATTTGATTTTTACTTTTACATGTGTGTATTATCAAACATTACTGTAGCTATCATTGTCTGGTTAAATCTGTGTGTGTGTGTGTGTATGTGTGTGTTTGTATGTGTGTGTGTGTGTGTGTGTCCGTGCATGTGCATGAGTGCACACTGCCTCATTGTGGGATATAACAAAGCCCTGGAAATACAACCTCCAGGGGTCTTACCTGGATGTTGCGGCCCCCACTTTTTCATTAAAAGCTGCAATCCTGCAGCTGAGGCTCCGTTACACCACAATGTGACAGAACTATACAAGGGCAAACATATGCCATCTGGACCCAACCTTCAAATATGCCTCAATAGATAGATCTTTTGCTCTTCTCTATTTTACAACAAGTTTGAATGCAAATTGATGCAGACCATTTCCAAAGACTGTGTGTCAGGCATTGTTGTTGGCCTTGCTGTGCTGTTTTCTCAAGCTTCCCTTGTTTAAGTATTGAAATGTCTGCATATTGAGATGGGATGGGAGGCTTTTTATAAGAATTTACAAGCTTGTCTGTGAGGTTGCATGAGGATTTTCAGGTTTTAGGTTTTCTTCTACCCAGAAAGATTATACCTATTGTTAAGTATGCTGATAATATAATAATGATACTTCAGGGAAAGACATCTGCTTTTATGTTGATATATAGGTTTTTTTTCTTTTAATGTTTTCTGTACTGGCTTTCTATTGGCAACGTTCGTTGTTGCACATGAAGAAAATTTTGAATCAGTCCCTTCCCTGGACTATCATTATGATTTTGTTGGGCATGTGAGAGCAACAGAGGTATTGAAGTGAGGTAATTGAAGTGTCTCAGACCAGCGTGCTCCGGTGAGATGTGAGAGTACAGTAGCAATGTAATTACAGGTCATAAGTTGACCACCTCAGAACCACAGCAGGCGCAGAGAGAGCTGAGCCTGTCAAGCACTCTGACATGCACACACACATACACACACACACACACACACACCTACCTGCACATAAAAACAGACACAAAAAAGCCATAATTTTTTTTTTTTTTTGCAATAAACCCTCAGAATCAAGTACCATTTACCCCGTCTTGAAGCTGAACATTGTAAGCCCGTCCTCAGAGTTGTGAATGTTTGTCAACAACATATTTGATCATAGCTGAATAGTTTTGTGTCAGGAAGTCAGAGTCTCATTGAGAGCAATGTTTAAGTCAGTCCATATAATACTACCCCCTAGTGGAAAAATAATGAACTACTGAGTCAAGGAGTGTAATGCAGTTGAATTGGAAGGGAGATTTATTCTCCTTACTCTACAAAATTAATAATAATATGTATACAAAATGTTTTAGTATTCAAATTATATTCAATATTCAAAATGATAATAAAAATAAGAACTGATAACAATTGATTCTTTACTTGTAGGGCTATTTCTTTTTGATTTGTACACAACCTCTACCTGGTTAAGTGGTGTAACTGGTTCAGCACCCGCACCCCCCCGACCCCCCCTTCCCCCCCTCAGTCAAGTCATTTGTTATCACCTCATGGCTCTTCCAATGCACTGCAATTGGCTGAGCTCCTCCAGGGTGAGGGGTCAAGCCTTTAAAAGGGAATTACTTCATTGACACAATAAGAGATGACAGTTTATTTGACGTCTTACCACCACTTCACTCCCCTCTTATATCCAGGCCTGCCCTGCATCCTAACTGCTCCCCAGGGAGCACTGGATCTATGTTTGTGTGTGTGAGTGTGTGTGTATGTGCGTAGGTTGGTGGGTGCATCCATCCATGTGCGTTCCTGTTTGTGTGTATGTGTGCGTGTGTGTGTGCTATAATTTTATCTGTCTTCAGGTGTTTATCCATGTTCCAATGTGACATTTCTTTTTCTTTCCATATACTAATTTAATCTAACCAGAAAGATATCAAGACATTACATAACACATTGGCAATTTGTTGTTGCAAAATGACTGATGCATTGAAATTGAATGTAATTACATTTGTGTTGCTAGTGTTAAAGTACAGTATCTGTGTACTTACAGCGTACGTAAGTGTGTATTTATTACTGCATCAGTGTCAGGTGAATTTAGAAGGAATAGACTGCAGATGTTACTTAGAATTCAAGCTCAGTCCTGGGGCCTCTGTGTGTGTGTGTGTGTGTGTGTGTGTCTGTGTGTGTGTGTGTGTGTGTGTGTGTGTGTGTGTGTGTGTGTGTGTGTGTGTGAGAGAGAGAGAGAGAGAGAGAAGGAGACAGCGAGTGAGTGAGTGATTGACACCAGACGTGTGTGTCACACCCAGGGGGATTGGGAGAGGCCACGCAGTCAGTCTGGCAGGTCATTATCAGTGTGTCACACAGCAGTGTGACGGCTACATCCTTTGAGACAAAACACACTACACACAACACACACCAACTCCTTCACTGAGTCATTGAGGAATGCCTATCCAAGCCAATCAATTGGGCGATCAATTGGGGACCAACTGGCAATCCCCTGCAATCAATACACCCCTTGTTGTATGGTTGCAGAAGTGCCACAATGGCTGTGGCACTTAATTAAGTTGTTAATTGCTGTGTTAAGCTTTCTCAGGTACCCTCCCTAGACGGTAATTGAGAGTGGCTGGACAATTCGGCTATCGGCAGCACTTTGCTAAATTTAATCACAAATCCAAGTAATGGCAAAGGCTGTAATACAACGAGTCAAACAGCAGCTTTAGTGTCAGTTTACATGGAGGAGAGACAGCGCAGACTGTTGCTGAATGACTCCTGAAAAGTGGACATCATGCAACATTTTGCTTCTGTTGTGCATCCTAATTATTACACCACGCAGCACATTGGATGACACCATGCAGCTGTGACACCCAATCTAAGTGTGCAGTGCACTGTTGGGCAAAAAGGAAGTCACTCAACAGAATACTCACAAAATATATCACGTTGATGATCTCAAGATTTCCTCAAAGCTCACTGCTGAATTTCAGAAACTCACCTGAGAACTTTGTTTAGCTTTAAAACATCAGCAGTGAAGCTGTGGTGAAGGTTTCATGATTTGAGAGTGCTTATTGATGCTATAACAAAATAGTTTACCCTCATTATGAATGAGCGATTGTCACTGGTTCCCAACCCGGGGGTCCCGGTGCCCACCAGGGGTTACCAAAGCTTCACGAGGTGTCGCAAGGCCTTCTTGGTTTCAAGGGGTGTAAGAAAACTATATATATATATATATATATATATATATATACATACAGTATATCTCATCATTAATTTTGTGAGGAAAAGAATTAAATGTAGTTTTTTTTTAAAGTTTAGATGTTTTTTAAACTATAAAGGATGATAAGGGCATGGCGAAGACATGAACACAAGCTATCACTTTCTGCTCAACAGCCTCGTCCTGCATAAGAAAAGTACACAGTTAAAACAACCAAAGAACTAATAGAACAACGGCTGAGTGTCAGGGAGAAGAAAACACTGAATTTGTCCAAAATAAGCATAATAAGTATGTATAATAGTTCAAAATAAATAATCCAGAGAAATGTATAAAACTAATCTCTAATGCGATATTCACATAATCTGCTCAACAGTCATTCAAATTGCTTGTTTTACATAAACTCCCATTAGTTATTGCATTCACTATTTAGCTTAATTGTACAATTATCAGTTGTTCTGTGGTGTTATTGTTATGCATTGAATATATAATATGAAATATCCATAAAATATGTCACTTGGTCAGGGGTCGTGTGTTTACTCAGTGATAGAACAGGGGTTCCTTGAGGAAAAAGGTTGAGAACCACTGGTTTAAGTGATGGCTCTTGGTTGACAGTTGTTATTGAAAAAGATAATGTTAAAATGATGTTATAATATAATAACCTACTTCTGTTTGTTGTTGGCGTAATATAATTGGTATCAGCATCAAAACACAGTTATTAAAGTTTTTCTCAATTGCTTTGGCATAATTGTTGAGATGAAATCATTATTCTGAACACACTGTGTGCCATTTACAAGTCAATGAAAGTGGGTTACATTGCTTTTTTAATGGTTTATATTACTCTCAAGCACATTTATCAACATGCTCATTGTAAATCATGACATGTAAAATACATCACCCAACCATCATATCCTTTCATAAATGTTTCATATTTTTATGCAAAGGGTAAGATGTGAAAGTACACGGTATGTGTGGACATAGAGGAAGGACAGAGCCGACATGCTGCATGTGAGGACGTCACAGCAGAGACATTTAGAGGTTATATCATAGATCTTTGAGCAGTGTGAATAGTATAGTGTATAGTTAATATCAGATGAAATTATGTGATCATGAACAGAAGTGTTTGGATGGTCATTGGGGTGTTTGAGGAGGTTTTCTGTTTATTTTTTATTTCTAAATAATTCCTTTACATTGATTTATTGTAGTGAGACATTTGTTTTCACTGTACTTTCACTTTTGTATTTTCTATTTTACATTACTGTGACATAAAAACTGTACAGACAAGGTGAATACTGACAGTGAGAAACTGTTGAAACTGGTGTTTGTATGAGTTTATTCTGTTGGCTATGGATGATATTTGACTAGACAATCCGTCCAACATACATTTCACTAAAACCACAAATATCAACCTCATGGTGCCACTAGAGATAAAAGCCAGAAGATGGTCAAAGTCACTGGGATTCATCCTCTGGGGAACATGAATGTCTGTGCAGAATTTCATTGCAATCCATCCAATAGTTGTTAAGATATTTCAGTCTGTACCGACTGATAAATGTATCATGGCTAAGAAATGATCAGTGCCTCACCAATAGCTTTGAAGTTCTTTGGGGTATTTTTTTCTTTAAATATAAATCATATGCTATTTCTATAATCTTAATCTAATTTGTCTGGAGTTACTTACATGATAAAGTCTCTCAAGAGTTCACAAAATCAACACAATACTCAGTCTGGCGGAGTACGGTTGTTGATGACTCATGGCCAATCGAGAGAAAAGAGAGAAAGTTTCATCAATATAAAATCGCTTCACCGATCAGTTGTGGTTTTCTAGATTCCAGTGTTGCGAAACCTAATATGCAGTATGTGCACATAGCTACCCAAGATCATGGCAAACAACATGAAACAGTCAATATGCTGACTGCTGTTCTGTTGATATGTTGTCTGAGATGTTGCTCATATAAGAAAACATTAAAATCAAAACAGCAGGTGCTCCATTTTAAACAGGTGGCCGTTCCCTGTCGTGGGGTCTCTAAAAAGAAAAAGGGGGTCTAATTTAATGAAATATCGATGTTCTTGCAAGAGTTCTGTGATAAAAATCAAACACAACCTCCCACATAGCCTTTTTTTTTTTCTCACTCCTCTACGTGGTGCTCGGTCTGAGGGGGGTGATTACCAGCTCTGCCTCCAACCAGGGTGGGGTTAGAAGGGAGTCAGACTGCTGGCTGGCACTTTTATGGTGTTATTAGCACGGGTCCCGGCGTCTCGGTGTTAACACGCCTTTTGTAGCCTAATCCCATTACTTTCAACACTCAAATGGAATTCAGATGGAATGGTATCCTCCATTTTAAGAAACGACTCCAAACACAGCAGGCATCTACATTCTTATCCCTGCTTTACTGGGGAATTAGAGCAGCGCAGGCAGGAGCCAAAGGCGTATCAAATCATCATTACAAAATAGGAGCTTTTACCTCTAACATAATGCAAACGTTTTCACCGCAGCACATCCGCTTCTCCGGCTTCTAGAGAGACCCGAAAGTGCTGAACAGCTCTTCAGAGATTTGGTAAGAAGTGTTGGGGTATAGTGGAGCAGGAAAAGTGGAAGTAGCAGTGAGACAATGAGAAACAACAACTGCTGCTCTAGGCTCTGTGAACAGGCTTGCCATTGATTAAAACAGCAAGGTGTGCAATAAAGCGCAAGGCAAAGTGTTGCCTTCCATATGGACCCCCGGACCCTTAGGCTCTGGCCACCAATTGGGGCCTTTCTGTCTGCCGCTGTTCCCCTTTTTCTCCTTTCTGCTTCCCCTTCGCTCTCCCTCGGTCCCCAGATGGTAAAAACAATTTTGCAGCCCTCTGTCTCTCTCCGCTGCTGCCCGCCACTCTGCAACCACAAAGGGCCCTGGCCGTGATTCAACCGTTTACTCCAGTAATTAACAGCACCCATACCACAACAATTACAGTCACAGTACACTCCAAACACACACACACACACACAAACACACACACACACACACACACACACATAGTATTAACGGTGTCACAGTGTGAATTAGAGGGGAAGGTAATAGCCGGAAGCTGTAAAAATAAAATTAAAATAGTATTAACAAAAAAGGTGAGAACAACATGCTGGCACTACAGCAATGATTACCTCATAATTAGACGAGACAAAGCTCTCTCCCTATCTAGTGGCAAAACACTGTAATTACTGCCGTGACAGAAAATCAAAGGCTACTTTGTAAGCAGCAGGAAAAATTAACATTTCAGGCCCTGAAGCTGTATGTCCTGATTAGAAACATATTAAATCAATGCATTGCTAACTGCTAGGCATAAATACGTCCCCTCCTGAAGGGGTCTATAATTGCGAGAGCAAAAAAAAAAAAAAAAAAAAAGTGGGTTTCAATTTCACAAGGATGTGGCATTAATCGTAATGGCAGTATTATGTGGCAAATGTACACTCCTTTTGTTATAAGATGATGCACTTAAAGCAGCGTGTTTTTTTTTTCAAATGCGTTTTTAGTCAGAGCCAAGATCAAAGCATGTTTTACATAAATTGTTGGAGGCCCCTAACCTAATGTGCCTCTCAGAAGCAACAGCAGCTGTTGTAAACTCTATCTATACAGCATCATCTGCATACTGTACTTTGCTTAATTCATGTTAAGGGTGAAAGGCTGCTGCGAAATGATGAGATGGGTGCCGTGCAATCAAAGAAAAATATAGTCCATATGTTTCTGTCCAGCTTTTCTTGTGCTAGCTTGCAGCCTTTTGTTATGTTTTTTTATTATCCTTTCTATGAGTTTCACTAATTAACTAATTGCCTTTTGTCGTTTACCATGCAGGATGACATTGAAAATAAGAATTTGCTCTCAGGTTGGTTGAATCAAGGTTAAATAAAAAGGAAATTAATTACGTGATAGCTGCCACCTACAAAAATGCAATTATGTCGACTAAAAAGCTGCTGTTGATCTGTCCCCCAGTCATTGCTGGAAAACAATGTAAAACCAGTTTTAGCATTATAGTTGTTACAGTAGAGGAACATGAACTCTGCTCATATTTATATTTTCATACGTGTTTATTTTAGAGTTCAGTATTTGCTTGATTTCACAAATTTGTAAGCGTCTGTGAAAAAAGGATGCCAAGCTGTTAATTATCACAAAGTTATGCTCCTATTTAAATCCTCAAGTGATACACTTGACATATCACCTTGTAAAATTTCCAGGCCCCAACATCGGGACATGTGACTCATCTTAAAACCACATGGGTTGTGACTCACCTAGTATCTGTTTAAATTGATAAAAGCTGCTAGTGGGAAAGCCAGCTGATCCCTAGCATCTTTAACATGCCCACAATAGGCTCCTTGGGAATACAACTAATTACTTCACATCTGTATTTATTTGATCCGCGTGGAATTCTCCCTTCTGTCACCAGTGCAGAGCTATGCCAGCTTGGACTAACAGTGATTTATCTAAGTGACACTTCTGGCGCAGATTCACATCAAAGCAGCGCCAAAATCAATAGGGGAAACATGGGGAAGACAGGGAGGAGGAACTTTTTTTTTTTTCCCTTCAGCAAAACTGTCATGCATAAAATCCACCAGCATAAATAAAGCACGCCTGCGCTTGCAGGTTTGCTGAATCAGATGGAGTGGAAATAAGATACAAGCTGTTTGTTAATCGTAGCTTAGAGAAAGACTTTCACAACTACAGCATATTTTGGGAACTTTAGTCAACAGCACTGGTGTAGACTATCTGCCAACTTCATGCAAGAGCAGCTTCTAGTGACCTCTGTTGTACACTGAGTGAACTGCAAACAAGTTAAACTGTTATGAACTGGTGGTGCCCTGTGTAATGAACCAGCTTGTTGGCAGGACTGGAGGACTGTGCTGCATAAACAAGAAATTGAGATGTTTAGAAGACATTCAGTGCACTAAATATTTCTACAAAGCTGTGTTCACGTTTGTATCTGATCCCTACCTCACACACACACACACACACACACACACAGACAGACACACACACACACACATATCATCCAAATTAAAGCTGAAAAATAACCCTGGCAGTTTTGATTCAGAGTATAAAGGCCACTAGCGAACCACTAGATGCTGCAATGTTCATTTCACCTCACAACATTAAATTATTGGACAGAATAAACAAACATACTGATGATTTATTTATTCCGAGACGCTTGGAGATGACATTGGAAGGAAAGGTCATGAATAAAAATCATAAATTCAGTGAATGTCCTGGAAATCTGCAGATTAAATTTTGGAAATTTTGCCAAAGTTTGCCAGTAAAAGTTAGATCCCTGGACTGACAGCACATATGTGGGTGCCCTTGAGCAAGGCACCTAATCCCCAACTGCTCCAGTGGAGGTGCTAAGTGGCTCTTGAATATTAAAATGTTAAAAAAAAAAAACATGATACTTTGTGAAAAATCTTTCTTTTCAATCTTGTAAAAGTGTTTTTTTTAAAGGTTGTTTGACCGTGGTACCGGTACTGTGCGACTCACTTGATGAGTTACTTGCTTTCTCCCAAATTAGCCCTCAGGTAACAAGAAACATCTCAGCATGAGGCATCACAGCCTTTACACGCTGTTTCCCTCCAGAAAACAAACAAAATGAAGTCTTGATACATGAAAAAAAAAAAAAACAGAATAAAAAACCACTCGGTATCTTCACAATCTCAAGCCTTGAAGGTGATAGCTGCTTCCAGCAAAGCATTCATATAGCTATACAGTTAATTTAAAACAAATTTACATCGTAGTGTTGATTATTTAAACACAACTTGGAAAAAAAGCAAGACTTTAACTTCTTAATTATTCTTGTTCACACTGCATTTCCCATGCACACAGTTGCCTTAAGTGCAAATAAAGCCTCCCATCTGTTTGTAATTACAACTACATAATTTCAGTCATTGTGGCTAATCATTTTGACTGCACATTCGATTAAAACTATTGCAGCTATGGTGCATGTTGGAATTTCAGTGTAAAACCTTTTGTACTACATACAGATGTGAGCAAAAAATGTAGCGGATTTAGTCTGGCTGCAAAGGAGAGACTGAAAATGTACAAAAGCTCATCGTAGGCCAACTGGCTCAACACCAAATCCTTTACAGCCCATTTTCCATGAGAGCTTAAAATTACACCACTGCTAGAAAGCTTTTCCTGCTAGCTTATGTGATGCTTTTTATTTGCCTAATCCTCAAAATTAAATGATGTTTGACACAAGAAATTTTAAACCTCATGTCATCAAGCCTGTGCTCTCATCATGTCTTATTTCCCTGTGGTGTCCATGGAATAGGACGAGCAGGCTGCATGGCAGGCTACTTCAATAAAAGGAGTTGAGAAACGTCATGTAACATCACTTTACTGCGTCTCTATGTAAGCTAATGACATTATGAACCCCAAGGCAATGGTGAAAGCTAATGATGGGAGGATGATAGCAACGCAATGTTGCCTTAGAAGCCAATTTCCAGTGGCTTGCCAGATGTTAAAACATCTAAATGTGCATTGATCAGTGACAGGATAGCCCATAGAGATTTCTTCATTTGCCCAAAAAGAAAACAGGGTTTGACTCTTCAGTTTAACAGGAACTGAGCAAAGCATAAATGATATGATTTAAATTAATTACATATGTAAAAACATCTAGTCTCAATTAATTCAGTTAGCCTGCAACATGACTCCATTGGCAAGGGGTAGATTAAATGTTGTAATTAACGAGAAAATGTATCATAACACACACACACACACACACACACACACACACACAAACACACACACACACACACACACACACACACATACACTGAACGCTAATTAAAAAGTGATCAGCATCCTCAGACAGATGATAGTTTTGACTTAAGAACTATTGGCCTTGTCTTAATAAAGACAAAGTAGTTTAAAGTAATGCTGAAATGATTGAAACATAAAATTAACTGACAACAATTTTGATTATAGATTGATCATTTTCATTAATTTATGTAGGAAAATACCAAACATTGTCTTTTCTAGCTTCTCAGGTGTGAAGATTTGGTACTTTTGATTACTTTGGGGTTTGGACTGCGATTTAAAGACTTCACCTTGGGATCTGGTAAATTGTTTAAAGGCATTTTCCACAATTATCTGACATTTTATAGAGAGTATTTATGATTAATCAATCAATTGAAAAAAAACTGGCAAATTAATTGATAGTTTTAATATAATCATTTGTAGTTAAAAGAACAACACATTATTTTCCTTTTGACTAAATACTATGTGGTCATGAAATGAATGTGGTTTATGAAACACTGGCGTATAAATGTGTGCTTGTGTTTAGTTTATGTGCATACTTCTATCTTGTGTGTACAAGATAATAACTTGTTTGATCAAGTTAATAACTTGTTTAACCAAGATAATAACTTGTTTGAACAAAGTAATAACTTGTTTGATCAAGATAATAACTTGTTTGATCAAGATAATAACTTGTTTGAACAAGGTAATAACTTGTTTGATCAAGATAATAACTTGTTTGAACAAGATAATAACTTGTTTGAACAAGGTAATAACTTGTTTGAACAAGATAATAACTTGTTTGAACAAGATAATAACTTGTTTGAATAAGATAATAACTTGTTTGATCAAGATAATAACTTGTTTGAACAAGGTAATAACTTGTTTGAATAAGATAATAACTTGTTTGAACAAGGTAATAACTTGTTTGAATAAGATAATAACTTGTTTGATCAAAATAATAACTTGTTTGAACAAGATAATAACTTGTTTGAACAAGGTAATAACTTGTGCGCACAAGATAAAAAAGTATCACCTATCAGGACTTTAGGGGCTCTGTATAAAGCTAATTTTTAGAGAGGGAAATGTTATAAATGAACTTATATAACAGGTGTCCTGATAGACAGTAACTTACGAAAAGTAAACTCTCAAAAATGGCGTTTCTTTGGCCCAGTCTATGTGCTTGATTGTGCTTCAGACAGTTTAGTGTTACTTACCTCAGCAAAAAATAAATAAATAAATACATACCGTCTTCAAATCATCATCTAAGTGTGTTTGTTGTCACTTAGCATTATCTCAAGGCTATCCGTTGTGGCCGTTAGCTTATGCATATCAAAAACATTTGATTTATTCAAGTGTGCTGTATCGTCCCAAAATGCAAAGCAAAGACGGAAAGAAAGAAAACATTAGTGGATGGTAGGAGGCAGCTCCAGAAAGATCTCAGAAAGTCAAAAAATAGCTGTGTTTTTGTGAAGTAGCATTAGCAGTAGCATTTTGAAGGTGCAGTTTGATATCCAACTCTGTATTGTATAATTCCCTGTTAGTACAATTTCAAGTGTATTGTGATTTAATGGACACATTTCATATGCTAACCGAAACACAATACTCTGTAACAGATGTTTTCTAGAATTTGGACAAGTATTCCTGTTAAAATTGTAAAAAAGAAAAATACTAAGCTATTATATATTTTAATCACCTTCAAATGTACTCATAAGTAGTTCAGGAACTCTAAAAAGCTTCTTTATTACAATAACATGAGTAACTGAAATCCCTTATCTCACCTTCCTTGACAGTCACATACTGTACAGTATGTCTCCATTAACATCACACTGTGATTTTGTTCCTCTCACCAAGAGAAGAGGTAGCCTAAGAGTTTTCACCAGTGGTCACTTTTGCACTGTGAGGAACCATCATGTGACATGAAGTAAAGTCAGCAGCTCTGATTTATAACAACAGTTTTAGTGCTGAAGAGATGCTACTGAATCTTCCAGCTCTGTAAAGTTGGCTGGTTCAGCAGCTAGTGATAAGCGCTGAGTCACACACATCACGCTCCTCATGGTATCCTGCATCATCTAACATCTTGCATTCATTTGGTTTGGCAGAGTCTAACCTGCTTTAAGGAATCATGATGATGATGTGCATGTCATCCTTCATCATCCATCAAACAACATCCACAATGACAGCCACCATGATCTTTGAAAATAAATCAATAACAGCGTCTTTATGTGCACCCAACTGACTCCAGACCAGTGAGAATGACAAGAGCAGCACTGTTTTTCTCGGCTACACAAAAGATGACAACCAAGTGACAGGGCCTTGCCCAATAAACACGAAACAAGCAATTAACCAAATCGACTGTGGAGTTAGCTAGTTCCCACTTTGCTAGCAGTCGTCCCCATTTTGGCAGCAGACTCTTTTGGAGGGAAAACATGGAACATCTGGTGGAAGCAGACAGGGGCTGGCGCTACACGACAAGAGAACAAGTGCCTGAAAGCTTCATTATGTCCCAGCTGTTGGGCTTGCTGTTGCCCTCAGCAAAAACAACCGTGGCAGGATGATGTTCCTGGCAAATACACTGCAGATTTGTTCAAGCAAGACCCCCTTTTTTTGTTGTGTTTTGCAGGGAAACGTGACCAGGAGCTACTGGTGAATGTATTGTGTTTTCTTTCAGGGTGAGGTGACCTGTACACATGAAAGAATCGAGCATAAGGAGGTAATACCAACATGTAGCTCCACAACACAAGTGTGAGCAGCGTGAATTTCTACAGACTGTTAAACTTGTTATGTGTGTGTGTCTTTTTGTATACATATGGCTTATATTGCTCACTCCGAGGAGGGTGATCTTCAGATCATTGATTGAAGTTTTGCTCGCAAGGTTTCTTTCATGTTTTGTCTTATGTGACATACAACAAAAGTTCCCAGCCAGGAATTGAACCAAGAATTCTGTGTTCACAGTATACAGTGCACATCCTAACCATTTTTTGTTCTTCTTTGAGAGCTTGAGACAGATCAGGAACTATATGGTATTATGTTATGTTGGACTACAATAATCCTGACTTGACTTAAAGAACTCTAACTCCTTTTTAGACCTGCAGAAATAGCCATATTGAGTTGTAGCTGTGCTAGATTTCCAAATGTAATGACAGTTTTAAAATGCACCTTTATTAGACATAGAACCCCATTAGACACCATTATTAAAACCCCCTGTAAATAAAAAAAAACCTATTTTCTTACTCACTTGTCGCAGTATGTAGCCATGAAGATAGCTTTGGTTTTACTTGTTCATGCACATGATGGTCAATGTAATTTTGTTTGTGGTACTTACAGAATTAAAAGATTATACTTAAAAAATCCAAAACAGTGTGTATCTCCATGTCCTGCTTATTCCACAAACTCTCTATGAATAGTTTTTTTTACTGGAACTACTCTCAACCATAGAAATAGCATGTACTGTGGATTATCTTGAATAACTGGTGTTCAAGACTATTCAAACTGCTATTCTTCATATGTTTTTAATGCTGTGAGCACCACAAGCAAAATCCCATTCACCTCCATTTTATTGAAGTAGAGGCTGTGAAGTGAAACCAAAACTACTTGCATGACTAGATATCACTATTGTGTGAACCAACCTTTTAATATCGCTAGTGCAACTAGCCTAAATAATATGAGCTTTGTCTGAATTCAATACCTGGTGCATTATATTTACTTTCCACTGTTAAATTAAGTGTAAAATGTATATGCTTTATGTGGTTCTCTGCTAAAAGGTAGTAATAGCATGCTACCTTTTGCTTAATATCTCACCAGGACCAGTCCCTCAATATAACTCTAATATTTACTCTCCTTTTAGCTTTGTTTTTGGTCTCCACCGACCTGTGAGGGAAATATCTGGCTCTTTAGCAGTTAAAATGCTCCATGTTGTTCACCATTCAATTGCTAACTTTGTTTGTGTGCTGTCTGGTGTTGGGCATGTAAAGTACAGTGAAATTCTTCACTTCTTTCACTGAAAAAAAGCTGTGTCTGGAAAGTGAAATTTGTGGGCACTGAAATCAAAACTATGCAAATGCTCCGTAGAGTTGAAAGGAACCGCAGAGTTGGGTGGTAATTCTCTGTACGGTTTACCACCATGAGAGACCTTTCATATTGTTGATATAAAAGTATTATTAGTGCAACTTTAAAACCCCCACATACCAAAAAACAATGCAGAGGATGTGCCATTTGTCTCCTCACTTTTAGCAATGGCTCTGAATCCCATAATGCAATGCTTCACCTATAAAGGATCTGTAAATTACAGTTACGGAACATCACAATGCTAGCGGTTAAGTGTCTGAAATCTACATTTATTGCTCACTACTAGAGAAAACTATTGCTTGTGTATTTATATGGAGACTAGTAAATAGAGAATAGATTTTGGACACAGCCTTGAATTCAGACCAGATGTCCGAAGTTTAAAGGTTGTGCTGTGAACCTGACTACCTTGTTTCCCGTTTCTAACTTTTCTTATTTCCCCTTCTTTCCAGCCCGGTGCTGTACCGGCAGCAGTAGAGCTCACTCTCTCAGGTTGGACAGCTTGTTCAAGTCAAATGCTATTAGTTCTGGGTCAGCGCCTGGGCTTTCTCTACACCCCAACAACACCTTTTCACCAGGCATGGATTCCAACCACCATTAATCAGAGTGGTGACAGCCCATGGATGTCAGTAAATATGTTTCCCTCACTGCCACGTCTTTCCCACCACTCTCCTTTCCCACTCTTTTTATTGCTCTTGTGATTGTACTGTTTTACCTCTTCTTCAGGGTTTCAGGTTGATCTGCTTCCTGAACTACTCTTGCTTTGATCTTTATTACTTTATTTTTTTTATCAGAATTCAACAATAGGATTCAAATATAAGTTAGATGAGTGAAGGTGCAGCGATTCAGTTTGAAAGGGAGTGAAACTATGAACATATTGACAGAAAAAAAATGCACCAGGCAGCAGAAAATTGCTTCAAGGGGCAAAATTAAACTCTTTTGCTTGTTCCAAGCTACACAAAACATTCTCTCACAACCAATTTGCATCTGAGCATTTCATATGCATGCTTTTTTGCACTGAACATAAGTGTTGGCCAGGTGCTTATGAATGATGTTGAACAAAATATCTACTCAGTTGAGGCAGGGTGACAGTTTTTTCTCCTGCACGGGTGATACAGCTGACAAGGGGGATGAGTGTTGGCATGCACAGTAGCTGCTGCTGCTGCTGCTGCTGGTGTGTGTGTTTGTGGGTGACATGCAGGCAGTGGGCCAACGGCAGCCAGTTGGAGAAGTGGGTGCTCATCTCGGGTTGGCATGCAAGGCCGAGTACCTGCTGCTGTCCAGAGACAGCTGTAACGTAGCCACCCATGGATGTGAAATCAGGTTGGAGGCTACTGAATGCTGATAACGCTGCAGTCTGCGCTTTTTTTCCCACCTGGCAGACGGAGGAACCAATGACAGGCATTCCTCATGAAAATAAACTGAAGCCAGAGAAGTAAACAGAGAGCAGGAAAGAGCAGGAA
The DNA here is from genome assembly GCF_963924715.1 of Thunnus thynnus. Classification (NCBI taxonomy): domain Eukaryota; kingdom Metazoa; phylum Chordata; class Actinopteri; order Scombriformes; family Scombridae; genus Thunnus; species Thunnus thynnus. The sequence continues at coordinate 11,510,634 of NC_089517.1, forward strand.
GAGTGTGGAGACATGACAAAGACGGAGGGAGAAGAAGAGATAAACGGAGAGAATGCCACCAAACAAATGGTGACCTTTGTAAAAATGGATTTGTTTTCCCACAAAATGTTCTCGCTGTCAACACCTGCTCCAGAATGACCTTCATGTGGAGTCAGAGCTGACGGCACTCATCTGTTCATCTTTGTGCTCACTCGTCAACACTAAGTCGTGTCAATTTAACAGACAACATGAGCCATGTTTCCACTAACTCTGTCGATGCATGGAGCCCTTTCTTTCTGCCGTATACAGTCATGTTCATTTAATCACTATTAGCTGTAATCATGTGGGCTAATAGTCTAACAGGCTTGTGATGATAATCAATTTATGCTTTGTGGATGCTGCAGAAGGCTGTTCTTTGATCCTAAATTCTCTGTATCGTTTTAGAAGTATGTGAACCTTTGCTCTTTGATGATTTCTGCACTCAAAAATGAGTCAAATATTTGTGCTCTTATTGAATCTTCACCTTTATATTATGTTATTTGCAATCTCAGATCAAATATCTTATGTAAAGCCTCTGTGTTTGCAAGGTGCCTCGCCTCACAGAGGCTTTATTAAGAATAAAGACTACTTAAAAACATAAATTAACTTTATTAACATAACATAAGTAGACATGGTCTGAATAATTATACTGATATTTATGTGTATCTGTATCTGGACATTTGTTAAATATCTTCAGCTGTCCTTTTGTCACTTTGAAGACTTTGAAGACACACATATATGTACAAACAGCTCATTTCATTTTTCAGCATTAGTGAATCTTCTCTCTGTGAAAACTGACAAAATGTAAATAAAACTTTTACAAACATTAGTCATACATTAAAAGTGGGTGTTCTGGTGGCCTAGGGGTCTGAGATGCTGACCATGTAGTTGTGTGTGTGTGTGTGTGTGTGTGCATGTGGACAGGCAGTACTGGCATTACACTCTCCCAGACAAATGATTTAAAATCCACATTATCACAGTTTAGAATAGAATAGACTTACAGTGGCCCTAAAAGCTCAACACACTGCAAAATAAGAAAATACAAGCAAATGAAGAAAACATCATCACTGAAATGTTTGGTGTATTTGTTTGTGAGTTCTCACTTTGCAGCATTTCTTGTTTTTAAAGATCATTTTTGCCTTCATTGGACAGTCTATAGTGAAGTGGCAGACAGGAAACAAGGGGAGAGAGATGGGTATGACATGCAACACACACAGGTCCCTGGCTGGGACCAACCCAGACACGTTGTAGTTATGTGGCCTGTGCTGTAACCATTCAACTACCAAGTTGTTCTTAAATACTGTGCATGTGTTCTCAAATTGACAGAGAGGTTTTCTTCATTTGCTTGTGTTTTGTCTTTTTAGCAGTGTGTTGAGCTTTCTGGGACACCATACTTATTTCCTCTCACTATCAAATACAGGTAAAGATACTTGATAAAATACATTAAATAAATACGAGTTTGAAGCTTAAACTTGCTGTTCTTGCTGTTTACAGAACTCATTTCATGTCATGGCCCGTCAGTAATCTTTGCTGCCAGCAGATGGCAGTGTTGAGCTAAAACAGATCACTCATCTTCAGTTTATTAACAGGCTTGCTGTGTGATACTACCAACATAGTATCAAGAGTGCACACAATCCAAACTGACACTGAAGATGATATTTAAAAATGTTTAAAATTAGACCGAGAATCAGTTAAATGAATTACATTGTGTATGAGTGAGTATGGAAACATTTATTTTCAACTGAATGTGTTAAAGACTTAAAAAGATCATTTTTATTTTTTGACATTAACAGTGTATGTTCACATATTAATGTCAGTATGGCTTTATTCAGATATGTTAATATGGGAGGTTAAAGGATTTTAATAGACAAAATTATGAGTGAAAATACCCAAAAGCTAAAATGATTATAGAGCATAGAGTCTTAACCTGAATACACTCCAGCTGTCTACTCTTTTATGCATTTAAAGGGCTGGTGTCTGCTTCTTGTCTGTGTGGAATAAATCATAGCAGGCCATAATTTATAAATGATTCAGTGCCCCTCACTCAGACAGGACCACTCCTCAGTTTCTCTGTCTGCTATCTGATAGCACTTTCCTTGTGAGTGTGATTTATTGGACAGAATTCATCCAGCCTTTTGCACTTTGACTTGAAACTTTAATACCTAGAGTGATGACTTCCCAAAGAGAAACTTTTACCACATAAAACTGTCATTTCGTGTCAACTATGTGTCCAAAAAGCTTCAGTAACTAAAGATGTCTTATATATCTGCCCAATGCTGTCAGATTATTTTATATACAGTATGTTTTTCTGTAAGAAAGAAAGGGCCAGTCTGTTTGAAACATATTCAAACTGCTTATTAATGCTTTTTTTTTCTGAAAATATAATTCAAATGTGTTGTATATTTTTGTAAAGATCATTGTAAACGTCATATATCCTCAGACAATTACACTACAGATCTCCCTCCTATCTATTTTTACATATGCACATCCTTCAAGCACGTATACACATGCACACGTCTCAATCAATGATTCATATTTGCCCTGTCTTTGACTCTCCAGCAAACCACAGAGTTAAGTGCTAAATGCTTTTATTGTCTGGAGAGAGGCGCAGGCAGAACTAGACTCTGACAAAAAGAGACTGTGGTGGAGATTTAATGTAAAGTTGCTGCTTCAGCTTTTGATTTTATCACTCTGTATCTCTGTAGACTGTATAAAATCGTAATATGGAGACTCTTGCTAGTGCGTTAACCGCTTTTTAATGCATTCAGATTCCATAAATCAAAGAAGAGTGAACAAGCAGGATGAAAACTCCGCTTGGCTCAGGCCCAGCCTAACCTCTTGCTTCAACAATTGATTTTCTCATGCAACCAAACTATTTGTCACCACAGTGAAGTGGTTTCTGAAGTGCCTGGCAAGTTGCCCCCTTTTACCTTAAGGGCATCGAACAAACAAAGCCTGCCTTCATATTCAAACCCTTGCCGTGCCTCTGTGACAGCAGAGATGGTTATGGTCTGCATTAGCTTGTAATGTAGCAATAAGTGGAGAAACAACAGAGCGTCTGCTTTGGGCCTGTAATTACTGTTTCTGTCTGCTTCTGAGGACAGCCACAGACTAGGAAATCCCCAAACTACAGACGGAAACAGACAGAGGGACTAAAACCTGAGATGTCTCCAGACAGAGCATGTAAAAACTGCCTCTAAGTATATTTCATGCTACCAAAACTTGCCGAGCTATAAAATCAAGTTAGTACTTGGTAATTGTGATTTCTAATGTTGTTATTCCATAACCTTGAAATCCGATGGAAAGGTCACTGAAATAAAGATGCGGTTTGACATTTAAGATTCTTACTAACCAGTCTCCCTCGTACTTGGCACGTCGGCCCCGGTATCACCACAAGATATAGATTTTATTCATACACCAACAATAATAAACAAAAATATAAAGCATCACATCAACTTTTTATAGGCAGAGAAAAATAAAGGATATAATTTTATACAAGACATCTAAAAAGACCAATTCAGAGCACAAAAGCATAAATCACAACTAATAACGATTACAGTGAACAATTTAAACAAAGGGGGAAAAACACACACAAGCACTATTACTTGAAGAGTGTATAAAAATGACAATTTGCTTGTAAAATATTCCCTATTGGGTAATTACATTGACCATGGGGTTAAAGAACCCATTAGGATTAGGACTGCTGCATTCAAGGACACTAGAAGCTCCACACAGAGCCGTCTTGTCTCAGATTGATAGATGCTACTGTTTCTGAAACATCATAATTTGACAGTTTAAAAGTCATCATCATTTGAAGAGATCAAAATCTGCCAGCTTTAAGAGTAAAATCACATGGCTTTGCAGTTCTCATGAGTCCCAACAAATGTTAAATATTAGCACCACCGGGCTGGTATTAACATCAAACGCTGAGTTAATGTAAATAAGTACTGTAAAAGGATTCAAATGTTGTCCATGTTCACCCACTGTGTCTTTGTCTAGTGTTTTGGAACCAGAAGGAAATCCAACCACCTGCAACACAGCAGGTGACTGAGAGGAAACGGGACCAAAGCTAAGACTATGCTTCTCTATTTCAGCATTAGCTCTTCCCCAAATTTAACTCACGTTTTGTTTTTTTTACTTCTCCTGCTGGCAAAACCATCAACATTATAAAGGTTAATGGTCACATAATAACACATGTATATACTACATGTACTTTAACCTAAAAACATAGGGACATCAGATTCTGAGGAGCTACTGTTATTTACATGCCTCTATCTATCTAAACATTTCCCTTTGTAAAAAGCTGTGCTTTGTACTGAAACTGCCTCATCTTTACAGGTAGAAAAATACAAGGTTGTTAATCCACAAACCTGCCAGCAGTATTTCTGTCTTGTCATGCAAAAACACTTGGAGCGGAAAAAAAAAAAAAAACATTTATCACCTTATTGTCCTACAAAAATAATTGGTAGCAAAATAGACTTTAAAGTCTCAAGAGTCATGCATCTGTCCTTTTCACTGTTTCTGTACATAATTCTGCTGCATTTTTTTTTTTTTACAGTCCTGAGTGTGCAAAAAGTCAATATCACTGATGGCTAAAGATGAGACCAATGTTATGGGCTGCTGAGAGAGAAAATGAAAATAGCAAAAAGCATCTTCCTGCTCTCTTCACACTTCAAAGCCTTCGGCAGAGTGCTCGTATCAGTCACAAGTATGCAAACTGCTGTATGTTGTCTCCTCAGTTTGTAAATTTGTAGAAATGTGCAGAATAGCGTGTGAGATGTTTTCAAGTTCTGAGAATACGCTGCCTTTTACACAACACAAAGTTGAAAAAGTATTTTGCAAATTGGCAAAGCTTTCCTGTACATGGTGCAGGATATAAATTTCACTCTGAGTAGCAGACCAACTGCGGTTGAATGTACTTTCTCAACATCGCTTTACTAGAATATTATTTAACAAAAGTGCATTTGATGTATGCCAATGTCTTTAAGTACTAATTTACGGGTTTTTAATATTTGTTACTCCTTTCTGCTCTACTCTGAAGCATCAGACGGCTTGTCAGTGAGTCAAATCTACTGCCCAAACACAGCTACATGCAGGCAGGAGATTTGGACTGATTACAACAAGACGGACCACATTAAGGAAGGGGGAATGACCACTGATTATTTTAGTAATTATACAAAGAGTTGGCTGACAAGTTGTATCACATACGACTTCTAGAAGAGACTCAGCTGCTGTTGACTCTGCTCTGTATACAGTTTACAGCTCTCAGATGGGGCAAAAGTTTAATTTGAAGACTAACCCGCTGCTTTCTTTATAATTTGTTTCCCTCCAAACAAGCACATGCAGTTAAACACCATGTCATAACAAAAGCTGTGTAAGTTGACAGTATGAAGCCCTAAACCAGTATCATTACTAGGCTTACAGTATATTTCTTCACACAGTGTTTACAAATGCTGGTTGAACATTTCCATGAAATTATGTGTTTTCAATCCATCTCACTGGGTCACATTTGTAAATGTCTTCATAACCTATCAAATGCCCAAATACAGAAACAAAGTCAAGTGAAATGCATTTAACATGATCTTACACATGCTTTACAAAATTGTTATTAATGCTTAAAAAATTAAATTCATTTTTTTTTTAAAAATTCCACTGTTCACTTTAATGTCTGTACAAAAACATGAAAATCATGAAAAATGAGTTTTTCAACAAAATAATGAAGAAAATAAGAATCTCTTAATTGAAAAAAAAAAACCCTCCTCCCATTGTTACAGCCTTTCTGGCACTTACTGTGGTTGCCAAACATATCAAAGGTAAAAATTTCCATCAAAATAATTATGGACAAAAAGTGGAGATCATACTAACGTTTTACTGCATTAATGCACTTGTCCCCTTTTGCCACAAACAACATGTATATAAAAAGTGCTACTGACAGCTGGTGGGGAGGAAGGACAAAGTAATAGATTGAGGATTGGCTGAAAGAAGGGGAAGGGTGGGGTGGGGGGGCTCGTCATCGTTCTGTACTTGTGTAACCGTTCTCATCTGCGTGCAGTCTGTGTTTTTAGTCACTGACAGAAGATGTGGTGTACAGGATGTGGCTGGATGAATGAAGGGTTTTCCCTAGGAGACACTGGAGCAGCGGATGCTGGGGGAGCCCATTTGCGTGAGCACCTTGTCGAGCCACTGCAGGGGGCCGTTCAGGTGCAGCTCGATCCAGCAGGGGGTGCTGGTCACCGTCTGTCGCCTGGGAGAGACACAAGGAGAGCAGAAACAGATGTGAAGAACTCAAGACGGCAGGATTTTGTGTGAATAAATGTACAAAGTTTAGTTTAATCAAAGCAAAACTACTCTTCTTTTATTTCAAGCCTTGGAAAACAAAAAAAGCCAAACCGCAAAACTGGATGAGTGCAGGTTTACATGAGTTTTAATGCCAGTAAAAATAAATTTAAGATAAATTTCATTTCAAATAAGCCTGAGTAGTAATAAACAATCATCTCTTATACGTGATTCTTTCCCTTTCCTAAAGTGCAAATGAAATTGGGAAGTTGTGTTTCGTAAAACTTTGTTACCTTTGCTCTATAAACCTTTAAAAAAGCTTAGACTGTACTAAGTTTTTTCAAGGTTGCTCCTCTGATAGCTTCTTTAAGAAATATGTTTTAAAAGGCTGTTGAAAAACAAAAAACAGAGAAGATAAAGTATACATTCTTTCTCCAGACATTCGAGTTCGTGATCTCCATATCCTTTGGCTCTTGCTTGATTCCCTGCAGCTTTTATATGAAAACCCGTATTGCTTTCCCCACAGAGAGGAGAGCAGAGGAAAGGCAAAAGTGTTCCAAGCGATATGTACGAAGGCGGGTGGAGTTAAGTGACAGCTCTTGTGCCTCAAGAGTCCAATAAAAGATCAACATCAGCTGCAGAAAACACAGCACAGACTGTAGTCCAAAATGCAGGCTGTGTGCTCTGAAAGGAAGGGTCAGATTTCCAAAAAAGTTTCTATTTCCAGTATGCCTGACAAAGTGATAACTAAGTGTAATTTTTTCCTCTCTGCTCTGCCACTGGTTGACTCGCCTCGATGTTGAACTGTTTTCTGACTCAATCACATTTTGACAACCGTGTAGTCAGCCAGACAGTTGTGTGGAGTGGACGCTGCAGATGAACCAAAGCTCATGTACTGCAGCAGTTTGAATGAGCTACTTTAAGTTAAAAAAAACCCAACTAATAACATAAACCTCCCGTCAATGCCAGCAACAACAGCAGACAGAAAGTATCTGTACATCATCTAACATCGTTATCAGGTCTGATTTATGATTTGGCGAACCAGATGAACTGAGACAGTTGCATGATTTTGCCTCTAGATTACAATGATAGGAAGCTTCTATCTGAATAAATCAGGTGCGACAATTATAGTTCAGTTTTTTCAAGATACATACATTCACCTTTACATTTGTTCATGTGCATTTTGATGTCTATTTTCCAGTAAATTTAAAAAAAAAAAAAGAGGAGCTCATGGGACAAAAGATTTAAAACAACAACCAACGGTCAGCTTGGGAAAAGACAGAGAGAGAGTGAGGTGTGGGTGGAGAGGGAGGAGGGCATGGCTGGTCCAGTAACCTGAATCCTGTTTTTAAGTGTCTCCACATGTCAGCATTCGGTCTGAACAGGACTGGTGAGCAGCTGCTCACAGCACAAAGGTTTCTCCCTTGTGGAAACCTCCTGTTGCAGAGCCAACTTTTAGCCAATCATCAGCTCCCCTTTTTCATTCCGTCTCTTTTCTTACTATCAGTGAGTCAGACTGTGTGGAAAACAGGGAGGGAATGGAAGAGGGAAAGTCTGACATCTCTTTTTGACACAGCACATGTGTGTTTGTTTAAAAATAGTCTGGCGTGCCAACTGGGGCCTGTTTCTATTGATGAGGGTTTGGCTACGTCATACACCGGATTCACCAGAGTGTGAGCAGATGCCTGGAAGCGGGGGCGGCTGGATTGTGGGATGTGATTCACTGTCTGTTTGTTTGTATTGTCTGCATTTACATAGGACATTTGCTAAGGATTTGATCTTCACACAACAGAGCTGATAATGTTGCTGACAGGTTGGTTGTGAGATTTGTCACCATTTAAGCAGTTAAGCCGTGTTGTGGTTGGTTTTACTGATTAGAAACTAAACAAGCTGCTGATAGGTCACAGCGGCTTACCTGTACTCGGCTCCCCAACCCTTGACGAAGCTCATGCGGATGGTGCACATCCTGGTGAGTTGGTAGACGGCCTCGAACCCCTGGTTGACTGACTGGGCCAGAAGGGCGGCAAACTCCTGGTTGTTGAAGATCTTTAGGTTACAGCCTGGGGGAAAAAAACGAGCAACAGAACATTAGACAACTAAGATTCAACCAAAAATCAGGTTTCGCTCAACTTGGTCTCACAGGGACACACTGCGAAAACAGCCAGATCTCCCCAACAGCTGTTAGGGAGATCTGGCTTACACATGGGTGGGAACTCTGAGTTTAACTGTCTGAAGCTCAAAAACCAGTTCAATACCTTGCAAAGGCTCAGACAACAAAGTGCAATGAATGTTTTCGACATTGTTCTTCTAGTCAACAAGCCTCCTTTACGACTTATAGATGTAACATTCTTAAATTTAGAAATCATATGTTAATAGTTTTCTACAGAACACTGTGGAGAGGAAGACGTTTTATTTATTACACTTTGGTTAGAGAAGACATAACCAGACTGATGGTGAAATGATGTTCACAGCGGCAAAAATACAACCACAGTAAATCTTTTCTGAATCATCAATTTAAAATAATTGACTTAACTTAAATTGGCTAACTAGCGAGGTCTTCCAATGTTAAGTCAGTTTTGCCACAGACACAGAAAGTGCTCAGAGAAGTGCTGAAGTATATTCGACCCACAGAGAATACACTCACCCGTGAAACAACAGGTTTCAACAACAACTTCATACTGGGCTTTTCTTATGAACATGTGGGAAAAGCTAATTTGTTTTTGTGTATGTTGACCTCTGCCGGTTTGGTAAATGGACTGCATTTACATAACACTTTTATTCAAAGTGCTTTACAATTGGCCTCTCATTTACTGGTTCAAGCTTCCATGCAATCTGCTGGTCTGACCATCGGGAACAATTTGGAGTTCATTGTCTTGTTCAAGGACCTTTTGACATGTGGACAGGAGGAACTGTGATTGAACAGCCAACGCTGCAATTTTTTGGCGATTACCTCCTGAGCCACAGCTGCTCACATTACTCATTATTTCCAGTTTTTCCTTTCAATTTTTCTTTCTACCAACCTCCCTCGCTCCCAACTCTATTTCTCCCCTCTTTTTCTGTCTTCAATTCTCTCTCCCCCGTTTCTGTCTCTCTCTTTCCCAAAACTTTCTATCTCTGTCTGCTGGACACATACCTGGAGGGATCTTGCAGACTGTGGCGGGATGCCAGCCGTAGCGCTGGTTACAGTTGGGGCTCTGGACAAAAATGGCGCTGTCACTGAGACACTCAGCGAACACTTCTCCTCCAATGTAGTACAGTCGCACACCGCGTCCTTAAAGGAAGCAAAGACAGAACAACAAACTCCTCAGATAAAACTCATACTGCACTGAAGAAGTGAACAGTAATTGCAAACGTAGAGTAATATATTTTCTAGTGTTGGTATACTCTAAGTGAAATACAAGTGTGATTGTGAGTAGGTAAAGACGTATTGTGAGATTATGAAAGAATCATTATCTCAGCCGAGGCAGCACCTACCAATGTGTCTGCGTGTTAACTCGACAGCTGCATTGCGGTTGACGTTGGACAACAAGCCCAGGCAGAAACGCTCTGAGTTTGAGGGGTCCGTAAAACCGTCCACTGTCAGCGAGGGCTGCGAGGCGTGGAAGGTCTCTCCTACCCGCTGGTTCAGCTCGTAGTAGGAAATAGAGCACCAAAAAGCCGGCTCACAGTATGTCACTGGCTGAAGATCTGATACAAAGATGGAGAAAGTGACAGTTTGCTTGCATTGAATCAAATATGAAAACGAAGAATACGAAACAGAGAAAAAGAGGCAAGATATAATTAATATGACAGAAAATCCAAATGAAGGGCAACAATGGTGAGGAAGAGTGAAAAAGGGTGAATGTGGGGAGAGAATGGGGTAGCGGTAGATGTAGCGGGGAAGAAAACACTACCAAACCAAAGAAAACATTAGATTGAGCTTGCGTCACAAAATGTCAAACCCATACGCTGTTTCCCAGAAGCTTTAACGAGACAAAATGTGGAAACTCAACCCTCACTGGTGGAACGCTGGAGCCAAAATGGTCAAATTACAGGCTTATCCATGATAGTTTTCAGTAACTTCATCTGGTTCTGGTAATTTGCTCTTTTTCCCCTCAACATGGCGACTCTCTAACAACTTCAACATTTTGTCCTTGGCTTTGAAGTACAGAACGGAGCTGGACGGCATTGCCAAATGAAACTGCTGTGATTTTGTTATTTCACCAGTAGCTCGCCGGCCAAGACCCCTGGCGTTTTTCCGTCCTGATAGAATAAACATAGGATATTGTCATTGATGTTAGTGTGGGCTGAATAGTGTCTTGGCCTGTTTAACAGCTCACACGGTGAAGGGAAGACAAAGGCTTCTTTCATCACCTGGTTTCCTCTTACAAAAATGGAGTCAAATCAAACGGAGAATTCCCACTTGGGAAATGCACTATGGAAACATTTGTCTACAAGCAAAGGCAGGCAGACAGAAAAGTACACAAGCACACACTTACGCACACATACACAGACACACAGTCCTTTACCTAAGTTGCTGTGTGTGGGTGAAACAGGGTTTGGTGACAGGTTTGGGGAGCCTGTGTCCATGCTGTGGGTCATCTGGTGATCGCTGGTCTCGCCATCCTCACTGAGGTAGCCTGGTGGTGGCGTTTCTGAGACACACACAGACCAAAACAAGACTTAAAAAAAATCATAATTATGGAAACATTTCCTAAGATAGATATCTCTGGTGCATATCTGTGTTCTAAGTAGGTTAAGATTTATTTATACAGCCCTTTTCAAAACAAGAAATTACATATCCAACAGGCAAGATAGTCACAAACACAAGAGCAACAAAATATAATTTACATATCAAAAATAATATCAACAAAAAAAAGTGAAACATTAGTTAAGAAAAGGGAGGGAATATGAGTCTTTAGAGGTTTATTTTTTAATATCAATTTAACTGGATTTTCTTGTAGTAGCTCTCTAAATTCTCTGCTGTTTGAATATTATTTACAAATTTGAAATTTGTAGGATACAGCTACAGAACACTTATGAACACAGGGACACTTCAGCTCATTGTAGCCCTTATGTGGGTAACCCACATTAGGGTCCCAACTTTTTCAACAACTACTGGTCCACATGAAATATTTTACAAAAGAACACTGAAGGACTTTCATACCCCTTCAACACCAAACTCTCAGAAAGGGGAAGTGTAAAGGCGTTGTCTAGTGTCCAAGAACTAAAGATGAGTGATTAGCTGACTAACCAGAGCAGACAACAACATGGATCACTACATTACCCATGACCCAGGTACAATGTTAACAGCTTGACAAAGGGGTAATGTGAATGAATCCCATACGCGTCAGCCCTGTGTCGCAGGTGCAGGAGAAACACGTGTCCTTGCTATAGAGACTTAGTGTGAGTGATGTTAGACAGCATGATGGTACCTGGTATGTAGTTGCTCTGGGGCTCAATGCCAGCGGGGAAGTTGGTGTTTTCTGGGATTGAATGGCTGTAGTCATCCAGAGGTGGGAACTCGCTGGGAATTTCTGTGTGTCTGGGCACCAGCACTGGAGGGAGTACTGTATGATGGACAAACAGGCAGACACACAAACACACACACACACACACACACACACACACACACAAAACAGAATTTAGTAAAAAATTATGCTTTATTATAAATCAAAGTAAAAATGTGAAACAACTGAATAACAGAAGAATGAAGTGATGCAATGACACAACAGAAAAGTAGAGAAAAAGCAAAAAGTGGATACAACTTTCTAGATAAAAACAAGTCTATAAAGTCCATCTTGAAAAACAAGATCTGTACAAACAATAAAACTTTATCCTTTGAATTCTTGGAAAAAGTTGTTTTTTTAAAACATGTTAGAACCATAAAACTGTCTACAGAGAAGATAAGCCCACTCCATAATATCATACCTGGCGTCTCTACCCTCTGGTAGTGATAGGGGTTGACGCACACCTCGTCCTTCTTTGTGTGGAAGGCGTACTCGCACAGCTCCACCGCCCGCAGCTCATGGTGGGACTGCAGGTCTGGCCAGCGCCATAGACGACAATAGATAACGTGGGGCAGACCTTTTCTGTGGGAAACCTGCAGGCGGCCATCCAGAGACCTTGAGATGGAAGGAAATCAAGAGAGGTCTGTCAGTAAACGGTGAGCTTTAGTTTGAAATAGACTGTTTTTCAAGCATTTTCATTCAAGAGGAATTAAAATTAAACTGGTGTCTTCGTATTCTGTCCTCCAAAACATATCAAACATTGACATTGTTGTTAAGTCGGGGCTTCTGTGAAGGGTCCCAGCTGTGCGCTCGCTGGTTATGAGGTGATGTCTAATAATAAACCAGCAGCAACCGACGGGAATTTCATTGTGTTTTATAACATCTGCACTCATGTGGTATGCAATAATGCTGGCAGGATGATGATTTAGGCTGTCAGATAGTAATGAGTGCTAGTTTTATGCTTCTGATTGACATAATGGGGTAGTAGCTCATAATCTCTGAGGACAATGACCCTTGAAAGAGGGAAAAAAAAAAAACACGCTCATCATCTTATGCAAGAGGCAACGACCACATATGCCCCCTCTATCTCTCTGTCTCACCCACTCACTCTCACACACAAATACAGAGTAAGGGTCAAAGGCTTAAGCTAAAGCCCTTTAGAAGGACAAATGTCAGTCTCCAAATAAAAACAAGGCTGTGTACTGTCCAACGACTGAAAGCTCAGTGGTGCCCCATCTGGGTCAACCATTGTACGAGCGACAAGCGAAGAATGGTGTTTTAATTTTTCATGGCAAAAGCTTTTATTCACTGCTTCTGTACTTTAAAAGGGGGCTGGGGTGAGTGTGTGTGTTGGGTGAGGGGGGTGGGGTGGGGGGGGGAAGGGTGTCTAGAAACTGTAAAATGGTGTCTGAGTACTTTATGTGCAAGCAAGCATACAGAAGCATACAATTCAAGACGCACGCTATCACTGGATGAAAGCTGGTGAAGTTCAGAATCTAAAAAACCTCTTTAAAAGCCTCCAAGTGAGACCTGGAGAGTTTGTGTCACTTGGGGGTCAATGCCAAGATTATTCACACTTAATCATGAATCATGAATAAGAGCTGTCAAACCTCATATGATAAGATTCCCCTTTACAGGCGTCCAATGGCTGAAAAGCAGTTGCCAAAATAGCCTGCCAGAAGATCTAAATCTTTTCTAAAAACGTGCTTTTATAGATGTGCTTTTATGTGATGTTGTCTTTTATCTTTTAGCACTCCCTACTGATCTCCTTTTCTTTTCATTTACTTTATTCCTACGGGCATCGCTGTATTTTGTTTTAAACATTTATATGTGCTTTTGTTTTATAAATGTGCAGACAATGTTAAGCACTTTGTAAACAATGTTTTTAAAAAAAAAGTGCTATATAAATTAAATTATTATTGTTATTAAAAATTTCTACAGTTTGTAAAAGCATCAGCAATTTCTTGGCACTTTACACCTCATTGGTCCAGTAGTCAACATTAGAGAACTGAAAGTTGATATCAGAGCTTCGTTAACCATACAAGATGAAATGACACACACATAGTAAATCAATAATACATCAAATATAAGGTTTTGAAACAGAAATGTCATCTTGCTTGTGGTACAATGTTTTTTAAGTGACAGTGTATTATTATATTATCTCTGTTAAGCCCTGTCTTCAGTGACAGTGAATCTAACACATTCAGAAGTTCTCAGAGTGAGCAACAACATATTCATACTCGTTATCACTGCTGACACATCAAAAAGGGAAGTGAGCAAACATAATAATAATTATAACCTGTTATATCGTGACTAAGAATATAAAAATAAATGTTGTCCTTGTTGTAATAAAGTGAGCGATAGCTCATGAAAAACAAAGTGTTTGGTGTCTGATCAAAGAGCGCCTGAGGGCAAACAGTGTTTAGTCCACTATGCAGCTTTTGATCTGTCCAGAGTGGACAAACAAAACAGGAACACCTTGTGTTATTATGTAGTGACATAGAAAACCTTGCAGTAAATGCTGTCTTTGTGAAGCCCTCGGTCTTCAGTTTTTGAGGTCATAGCACAGTGTTTATTCTGTTAAGTGTCTTTTTGGAGTGTTCGTGAGGGTCTACTTGAGTCATTGTTTCTCTATCCTGTTGCAGTTTTCATGTGCTTGGCATATTAGTGCATATTTTGTGACTGACACATGAGCAATTCAGGCCTCTTTGAATCTAAGTTGCCTTTAAAAGTCACTTAAGATGTTGTCACACTGTTTAATATTTAACCTAATGACACAACTTGCAACCTTTATTTACAGGAAATGGATAAAAAAAAAAAAGAGAACATGAGGAAAGTTATCAGTTTTGAAATAACTAAATCACAAAACCAGCTAAAAAAAAAGTGAACCATAATAAACTATCCAAAACTCATGATAACACGAGGTAAACACATGAAAAGTGCTTTTGCAAAGAGGAACAGTGATCACATGTAGACACTCACATTCTGTGCAATCAAAAATAACAATGCCTCAAAGTATCCACAAAAAAATTGCACAATATAAGCTTTAAAGAGGGAATATTTTATGTAGAGCTATTGCAGTTCTTGTGTTAAGTATTCCCTTGCTCTTTTGGAGCTGAAAAAGTCTTTTGACTGTACTGTAGATGTGTTAAATGGTCAGGCGGGACTGATCTGATGTCAGTGGTATGTGTTTTATGCCCCTGCAGAGTGGGTGTTTGGTGGGGCTAGACTCTGCGTGGGCTGACACAGACATACACAAACTGCAGTGACATTACTGGCTATTTGGCGTCCGGGTTAGTGTCCTTTTCTTTGTAAAGCCCCTTCCAGTCAGTATTTATGAAGAGAAGGGTTACAGTAAAGTTATGGTTTGAGTCACACTAATAATACTAGTAACACTTTCTTCTTTATAGGAGTAAGGACGACCGACATGACCAATCCTAAGACAGACAGTAATGTCAAAAACACAAAACGCGATTCAAGGCCAAGCTACAGTATATCCCCCGTTTGACCATTATGACTCATTTTCAAGGTATCTTATAAATCTCCAAACTTCCAACTGAGCCTCAGACTTCACATTTATTTCTGTTACAGGAATTTCTACAAATGTATTTTTGTATATTATTACTGTTATTACTGGCTAACTTGCTGCTAACTTGTCCCATGTCCTCTGCCTGTTGCCTTACGGTCAGCTCTGCATGACCTGGGTATGTAAGACTGATCTACTACTTTATTAACAATGTGGTACGATCTTCTACAGTTGTGTCTTACAACTCTGCATGGCTCATGTGTTGGGTGTAACTGCATTTTTTAACATTTAATCAAGATTGTGATTATCATATTTCATGTATGCCTTATTGCTTTTTGTTGCTCTGCACGTCTACACACATCCATCAGTATTGTTTTGTTTCATTGTCTTGTCTTACTTGCGTGGCTACATGTAGTAAATAGTGGATACTGTTGATGTGTCAGTGTACTAATGTTTTGCTGTTTCCTGTTGCTCTGCACGGCTTCTGCGCTGTCTTGGCAATGCTTATTTTGTTGCTATTGTCATTATGGTGTCTTGTTATCTCCTGTTTGTAATTTTTAACCATCACTTCACTGGTTTCAGAACATCTTGCCAAAGGACTGAGGTTGAAAATTAGTCAGCTGGCTAACATTGGCACATTTACAGAAATGTTGATTCATGTGAAATGTCCTTATAAATAAATAAATGAACTTAAATCTTAGGTTTGAACTAATTTTACGTGTGACATGTGATGCAGTGAGTATGTTCGGTGAGGATTTAAGAGTCTTGTAGTTTGTATTTTGGCTTAAACCTAAAAATTTTTTTTTTGTTTTCTGGAAGACAAACAAGAATTATGTTTACATTCAGTGATTCTTACCAAAACACACAGTGTGAGGTCTAACAAACATGTTGACTGCATTTCCTTTCTTGTAAAACATTTAGAAAAACTGATTTTGAAACTATTTTAATTGATTTAATTGTTTATATCATGTTTACTTGCCTCTGTAAGCAGATATTTCCGCAAATGTTGATCATTGGAATTCTGTGAAACCGGCCCACAGGAATGTGTATCACGTTGCCCGTGTGCTCTCGTTCATGTTTGATACGTGCAATATGTGCTACCAGTACTCAGAAACTATCTCCGCAGGTACAGGTTAAATGGTACAGTATGTTCTGCAATGTTCACAGGCCATGTCAGTTCACTCTCTTATACGGTACTTTGATTTATTTCTGTTTACCTACAGAAAACAAGAAGGCAAAACAAACAGCAACAGACAAAACACTGTGAACACGACATGTCCAGACATGCACTTTACCCTTCTCTATCTGAATGGCTCATTTTATTGAAGAGATTTATGACGGCATGTTCAATGAGACTTTGATGAGAAACACCTCCGGGACAGTAAAAAAAACCACTCCTGCGCCGCCGTCAAGCCTCAGCCTGTTGTTTAGAGGACGAGCCAGTAGCACTGTCTAAACAGGCAACCTCAAACCCTGAAAAACACTTTAAAATGATTTGGAGCTCAGAGTGCTTCAGCTATGTGGCAGGGGGAGGCAGAGGGGGGGAGAACCATGACCCCAAATTCCCTGCTGGGCTCCTGTGTCTGTGTTTGTGTGTGTTAGCTCCAGACTGAAGATTTGAAGGACATGGGTGGGATCCGAGGGCTTCCAAGAATCCAGGCCAGCAGTTTTCAACCTTCAGCTCCTCCCTACGGCAGCAGAAACTGGCCTCCACAACTCACCACAGACTTAAAGTTTACGTCTCAACTCACACTAAAATATATGGATAGATAGGAATGATACAGGAACACCTTGATTTTGTTTTGCAATATTGACAAATTTAGCTTTCAAAAATGCCAACGGCCTCAAATCCATGAAAATGAACAATGTATAATTTAAGGCCGATTTAAGGAGAGGGCTGATTTCAGCATGTGTTACTAGATAATTGTGTGG
This sequence comes from Thunnus thynnus, assembly GCF_963924715.1. Taxonomy (NCBI): domain Eukaryota; kingdom Metazoa; phylum Chordata; class Actinopteri; order Scombriformes; family Scombridae; genus Thunnus; species Thunnus thynnus. The sequence continues at coordinate 11,527,875 of NC_089517.1, forward strand.
TATGTACTGGATATATCCAGTAACTGTTACTTCCATTATCAAAAAATCTGCAGATTATTTTCTTGATTAACTGATTGTTCATTTTGTCTGTAAAATTTCATCACAGTTTCTCAAAATCCTAGGTGGCTTCTTCAAATGTCTTGATTTGTCCAACTGTTCAAGACCCAAAGGTAATAAAAGGTAATCGTGATAAAAAAAAAAGACTATGAGGGCTGTAAAATAACATTTGTTCTAATTATGGGTTCATGTTCAGATTATGTTCTTGTATCATCAATGAATAATTTGGTCTATAAAATGACAGAAAACTGAAAAATTTGTGAAAACATCAAAATTCTTATAACTCGAGGTGATGACATCAAACAACTAAACAAAATTCCAGTTCTGGAGGATATTCAACTTTCTATCACTTAAGACTGTGAAAGAACCAACAGATTCTGCATATTTTCACTTGTACTCACTTTATTTATTTGATCCCGTCCGTAGGACTTTCCAGAATGCAAGGACTTTATAGCAACTATCACAAGACAAGTAAAAGCAGCAAATGCTCAAGATCGAGTGGCTGAAACTAAGAGATGTTTGGCATTTTTGCTTGAAAAACGACCTTAATGATTAATTGATAACTAAAATAATTGTTTCAGCGCCTTCCATTTCAACATTACCACATGAGACAAAAACATGCCTGAAAAAAATCAGCAAATTCAATCAATCATGAAGTCCCAATGCAAGTAGAATTGTGCAAGAAATGACTAAATACCCCAAAGAACAAAATACTGAACTGAAATACCCAAACCTCCCTTCACTTTTCTGACCTGCATTGATTCTTATTTCCATCTGTCGAGACAACATGCAAGGCTAGTTAAAACTCATTGGATCAGATGCCTGTTTATCTCTAGGGCTCCTTTATTCTCTTTCTGATTGAGAACGAGAGGAGAAGCAATGACGTTCTTCTGTCGAGAGATAAAGTGAAACTGATGTACAAAAATGAAAGGCACAAATTGGTATAGATTTTTTTCCACAGGGGAAACTGTGTCAACATCATTGTGTTTCATGACCCGAAGCCGAGGCTGAACCTGACCTTTAAGCCCAACCAGCATGTCAGTTTGTGTGAATGGTAGGGGGTGCAATCTGTGCGCGCACGTACACACACACACACACACACACACACACACACACACACACACACACACGCACACACACACACACACACACGCACACACACACACACACACACACACATACCAAAATAACTACACTTCACACATTTAGTAATAATCAGTGTAAAAGGGGGTGTCCAAATGTGAAAAATAAGGATGTTATTTGAGAGTGGTTAGACAAAATTTAGATGTGTGTCTATGTATGTGTGTGTGTGTGTGTGTGTGTGTGTGTGTGTGTGTGCGTGTTAGACATAAAACCAACTCAGACAGAGCAGATTGAGCTTCACAGAGATGGGGAGGAGGGGGGCAAAACAAACACTCTGAGGCATGCTCAGTTACTCTCAGAGACACAAACATATACATAGTGTGTGTTCAGGCTGGCGATGGTGCTAAAGAAACACACACAAGCGCGCACACACACTCTCTCTCCCTGTGGGCTCAGACCTTTTGACACAGACTTTTTACAACTCGCTGCCAAGCTTCAAACTCAAATTTAAGTCTAAGCTCACTAAAAAGATGCCAGAAGTCTCAGTGAGAAGCTAAACACCTTTTACCTTCTGCTTTTGTTGTTTTCTGATGTTGGTCATTAGGCTGCAGTATGAGAAGATTTATGAGAAGTTGAACTGTAATGTTCAAGCCAAATAAAAACCATTAAAAAGATTTTTTGGGGCAATTTTACATGCCTGCAGCAGACAAGTGCATGTAAACATCAGAACCTCCAGCGACAATCTGCTCTATAAGTGCACAGAGGGGGGAAGATGAAGTGGGTGATGGATAAAGAAAGGAGGGTGCTGCTGGACAATAGGACTGACAGACTGTCTCAACAGCTCAGGGCAGCTCAGAGTGTCTGTGGCTGGGCCCCCTAAAACGCCTCCCCCCTTCCCTCTCCTCCGTCTGTCCCACTGTCCCGACCGCCGGGAGAAGGGTGGTGGTGGTGGTGGTGGTGGTGGTGGTGGTGGGGGCGGTGTAGGGCTGAAATGACCTTTGTGCCTTTCATAAAGTCTGCAGCCAGTCTGTCGAGCCATGACCAACAGAGCTGGAGTCCAGTGCCATTTAGCAGAGGGCTGCTGTCGTCCAATAACAACATGTGAAGAGACAAATCATTCATTAATTCTGGAAAGGGAGGCTTCAATAAACCTTTGGTTCTGAAATTCGACACACTGCTACTTTACCAAACTGTGTTGAAAACATGTCAGTAGTTTGACAAAATAATCTTAACTTAAGCGATGTAATTACAAAATGAAGTTAGCTATAGTTTCAGTTCTCTCTTTCTCTTGATCTCCTACTTGAGCTGGCTGGAGGGAGTTGGTTAAATGTTATTTTAACATTAATAACACTTAATTTAACTCCCAAACCCTTTGTTCATCTGTACAGCGAAGCGGGGCAGCGTACGACTTGGTTGGGAGTTGGATCACAAAGCCGAGTCGGATGGTGCAAATTTCCCCCTTCATGTTTAATCCATGTCAATCCCAATTAGGAATCGATGACTTTCTACAATTCCAAGAACGCTTTTTGACAATTTTTCAAAAAAAACTTGTTGCTTCATCAGTTTGGTAGCAATGTAGGTGAGGACAGTAACCTACACAACCACACAACCTAAATCTAGGGCTGGTCAGTAAAATCACTGTAGTAAAACAAAATCTTCTTCATAATAGCAATATCATTACATATTACATTTTTTTTTAAATTTAACATTTTTAGATAGAATAACCAGTTGCGAATGTCTATCTTTTGTGCCTCATCATACTGATTAGTCAATTAATCACTTAGTCAATCAACGTACAGTTAATTACAGAGCATTTTCATAATTGATTAATCATTTAAGACATCTATCAAATGAAAACGCCAAAGCTTTAATGGCTCCAGCAGCCAATAGTCTCATATAACCTGATACAACAGAGGGACATCAGCAGCAGTAAAGTGAAATCTGCACTGCTTAACAAATTTCTATCGTCTTACTTTATGTATCATCATCTCAACCCCACTTAAAACATAGCATGTCATTCTGGTCTACTCAGACAACTGTCAGTGGATAAATTATCATCTCAGTTTGTGAACCAGATCAACATCATGAGACTAGAAGTCTCCCTTTTTATTTGATTCTTAAGGGCAGATGGTAAAACCTTTGGTCATTTTCTTAAAAATCAAACCTTTTTATTATTTCTTTGAATCTTTGGTCTACACATATATTTCATCATTGTGAGCCAGCAGCGATAAACGTGATTACAGAAAAAAAAAAAAAATGCTCAAAACGCACAATTTTTGGCTTGTGAGGACATTCCAGCAGTGGTGCAACTCACACAGAGGAACATATTCCACATACACCTCCCACTCTCTCTGGAAAAGCTATCAGACTTCTCTTTTCCTTAGTAAAGAAGGGAGGGGGGGGGGGGGGGGGAGGAAGAGAACCAAGAATAGAGTGTGAGAGAAAAGCAAGTCTGACTGTGGCCCACAGGTGATATCATAGGGCTTGAGTGTGCTGGGACCAGTGAAGGAGGGCCTAATGTGAAATAAGAAACCAGCAGACAGACGACTGGCAAGGCTAGACTGCAAATAACAGAGTCTGGACACGAAAAACTGGGGAGACGATGGAGGACTGGGAACCATTAGTTTTACTGCTAATAGTCAATGAGCTGAGCAGCCTGTCTCTCTCTCTGAAAATGATGAATGACTGAAAATATTCCAGATGCAAGACATCAATAAATTCTCTCCACAGTCCAGTTAATTTTTTCCTACAGTAGGGCAGATTGTAGCCAGGTTTATTCATTCTTTTAAACAGGAATCCCACACCATACCATCCACCATCTGTAGAAGATATCCTACAACAAGAAGTGACATTTATACAATCACAGTAGAGTTGACTGGGGTTTGTTAAATAGCTGATATGAACTCGCTATGAGACATTAATTACTACTTGGGACTCAGTACCTAAAATCAACTGAGCTTCACGGACCACTTAAATTTAAGTTTTTAAGTATACATTGGTCATTTAAAATGGCTTTTCCATGCTTGGTGACCAACTATTTGTTCATTTTGAAGCCTAGTTTTTAGTTTGTACTATTTTTGTCCACAGTTGATTGATTCTTTTAATAGCGAATGGTCAGAGATTTGAAATATAGGCCAATATAATTTCAAGCTTACTTACACTGAAGTTTAAGGCTCAAAATACTTATTGTGCATCATCCAAAAACATTAAACAGAAATGATCATATGACAAAAATATTATCCGAGTCCTCTACTGTCAACAAGTCAGCAAAAAATAATTTGATATAATGATATACTTCCCAGTCTTACCAAATCACTTTCTGTGGAGAAGCACAAACTTTTTCGATTCCACTTCATTAAATCAATCCTTTCAAATCCCTTATTGAATCATAACTATATTTCAGCACATGCACGTAACTGAAGGCTGAAATAACTGTACGAGGTTGCACTTCCTCACAATAACTACAACTGAAATTGAAAGTCTAATCACTTCTTGCTGGCTGACAATGTAGATGAGCTGCTTAATATATGAAATTTTAATTAAATGTATCTGACGCTTTTAATTAACAGCCACAACCGGCTGTGCTTTACAAACTACTTACTCCAAATACTGAAGGTCATGATTCAGAACTGTTAAACTGACCCAGATTAAAATGCTGATAAGATACAAACCAAAGATTAACTGAGAGATTCATGAATTGACATTAGGTGATCGTTTCTCTAGAGAAGAGTCGCTCGCAGTCAAACAGTGATGTTAACTCACAAACAATCTGTCCAAATACAGACACCAGCTGCAAAGAGCACATTAACTAAAGAACAGCCAAAGTTTTTTTGTATTTTAGCCATTACAAAATTAACATGAAGCTGCTATGATGTTTGTCGTTTTCACCAGCAACAGCAACGGTCTGCTGCAACTGTGGAGTCTGCTACCTGTATGGTTTTTATTGCTCTTTGCAAAATGACAAAGAGTGAGGAGAGATAGAAGATTTGATAAGAGATTTCAGAGCTTCACAAATCTGGATATTTTCATACACATTTCCAAAATAGAGCCCGCTGTTGGAACACATCCCTACATTCATCCATCTATAGCCTAAATTGCCTATTCTATTCAGTGTTGTGGGACACTGGAGCCTATCCCAGTATGCATGAGAGGCATGGTTCCCCTCAGACAGGTAAGCAGTCTAGTACAGGGACCAACACACACAGATAAATTCACCCTCACATTCACACTTAGAGACAATTTTGAGTTTCTTATTCATATATTCTGCATATATTTGGAATGTGAGAGGAAACCAGAGGTTCCCTGCAGTTCAAGCAAAATAAATCATAGTCAAATTTCGGTAGAAGTTCACAACCTCATCATAGTGAGCTCATTGAGAGGGAATATGAGTATTTTGATTGCAGGGTTAGCACTACAACAGTGAAATTTTATACCAAATGAAAACAAACAACAAAAGTGCTTTCAGATAAGCAGTTCCTCAAGTCAAATCTTATCAGACTGGGGTCCACGCCCGGGCTCTTTAGCTGCTATATTTGGGGTTCTTGACGGAAAAGTGTCTGGGGACCTTTTAGCTAGACTTAAGATTTTGGTTTTCCAACTTTTGCTGAAATGGTGCTCTCATCTTCAGAGCAGATTCAAGAACGAATGCTTCAGAAAACCTAATAAAACAAAAAATCAGCAGATTATTGTTTTTTCAACCGATGTCCTCCAGTGATTCTTGTCCTTGACTCATCTGCTTTCCACAACTTTGGCTAACATGTACTAACCCCCTTAGTTGTCTATCACTTTCTTTCTGTATTTCAAAATGTTAACTTGTACTCATGGCTTAGATGTAATCTCTCTGTCTCTTCTTAAACCCTGCTCCTTCATGTCAAGTTGTTTTCCCACACACATCCAGCTGTAGTCCAGCACCCGTAGCAGCAGTGGTGGTAGTGGCCAGTGGAGCACAAAGGCAGGCTTGTTGTCTGGTGAACGTGTCTGTGTGTACGTAAGTGTGTATGTGTGTGTGTCTGTGTGTGTGTGTGTGTTTTTCTGCGTGCACACGCACTCCCCCGCAGATAGTGAGACGGCCAAGTCGAGGCAGAGCTGTCTCTCTAACCCCCTCCACTCCTGGTGCAAGCCGCAAACCAAACAGCAGCCCACGCCCTCCTCAAGGACCCGGCAGGCAGAGAGAGCATTCCTCTGAGCTGACTAACCACACACACACACACACTCACAAATACAGAAATATGTAATGATGATATAAAATTCATATGATATTACTTTCACTGTTCCCCTTAGTGAAGCGGCCTCAATGCGGATATCCCTTTTTATTTATTAGTATATATAATGGTGAACATATAATACTGAACTACATAAACTGTTTTAAGCTTCATTTTGTCAAGTTTTTAAGTAAAATGTTTTTCATTGAAACATCAGAAGTGTCCTCAATAAAAAACATATTTTCACAAGATCATCATATCATTACTAGTTAACGCTCTGAAAGACAGTAAATATTCAAATTGAGGTGTTATCCAGCAGCAGCAAGCAGGTGAAGCCACTGAGCTTTGACTTATTTTAACAATTTTATCCAACAAGGTAAACATGATAATACATGTATTATAATCTTCAAAACACACACACACACACACACACACACACACACACACACTAATCTGTCTGGAGTCACTGCACTATCCCTTTTCTGTCAAGTAAATCAAAGAATGACAGGAATCCTGAACCCGACTGAAGAGAGCAACTTATTATCGTCATTAGAGCAGCCGACCGCACACAGACAGACAACACACATAAACTCTGTGTGACCTGTCTTGTATCCGAGTCGAACAATGCTGTCTCGGATGACTCAGGTGTACAACTTGACATGAAAGCGGCCTGATAGGGTGAGAGACTGTGTGTGCGTGTTTGTAAAAAAAGGTGATGGAAGACTTTTAACCACAGTGACACGTAAATAAGATATAGGTGAGAAAAAAACTATGAGAACGAAAAAGCAAAGACCTCCCAGCGCTTCTGATGGATACTGTCAAATGGGGCTGCAACTAGCCATTATTTTCATTATCATCAACAGTCCAAAACCCAAAAATATTCAGTTCACTGCAGAAAATCTCACAATGGATAAGCAGAGACCAGAGAAAAAGACAACAATGATTAATTCATTATCAAAATAGTTGCAGATAAATTTCCCATTGATCAACTAATCAATTAATCGACTAATTATTTCAACTCTACTGTCAATCACTTTCCATTATCTTAAGTAAGTTGTTTAAAAAGAAACGTCCGCAGCTGTCCTGATGACACAGAGGTTAAGGACTTTGTTGCATGTATTCCACATCACTCTCTCTCTCTCTCTCTCTCCTCATCTCCGATCATCTCTCTACTGTCTGTTCTCTAATAAAGGCATAAAGATGTCCAAAACATCATTAGATAAAAACAAGGGAGGCCCTGTCTCTTCAACATTTTCAGTGTTACTGTAGCTTGTATCTGAATAATTGAAACAAAACTTTTTGGATATACTAGCGATTGCTTTCATTATCAGTCAATCTGACGATTATTTTCTTGATATAACGATGAGCTGTTTGGTTCATAAAATGTAACAAAATTGTAAAAAATGTCAATCATTGTATCACAGAGCCCAAGATGACATCCTCATGTCTTCTTTTGTCCCAACCAAGAGTCCACAGCGCAAAGATATTCAGTTTACTATTATAAATGACTAAAGAAACCAGAATTAGAAGAAGAAGATTATCAAAATAGTTGTTTTCTGTCCATCGATTAATCGATAAATCATTGCAGCTTTAGCAGCATTAACCATCAGCTTTTAAAATCAAGCTTCAGTTCCCCTTTAAAAATTGCACCAAACCTGGTTTCGATCTGACCAACTTTGACCAACTTTGAAAGCACACATCCGATACGAAGATTAAAAATACTGATTCAAGAGACATAAGCAGACAATTAAGACAATATGCACACAGGATGCACAGACTTCTGCTGCTGCAGCTCTATTATGCTTAACAACAGGATGTATTGTATTGTAAGTGTCTATGCAGCATTGTGAAGCAGTGCAGGTATACACAGCATTTTCAGGACAGAGTAGCTGCAGTGTGTGTGTGTGTGTGTGTGTGTCTGGTGTATTTAATGAAGTCTGCCATCCAGGCGCATGCAGACACACTTCTTTTGAAGTTGAATTGCTGTCACGCTAAAAAACAAACCAGTTCTATCTCCGCTATTAGCCTGTTTGGTTTTTTTTGCATGCAAACCACACTAACCGCAGTCTCCTCCTGATAAGCTGGAGAATCCAGCACACTGGCGCTTGCCAAATATTCTGTCTCCCTCTCTTCCTTCATCTAAACCCCTCGGCTTTCTGGTTTACCTTTCTCTCTAGCATTCTGATCCCCTCAAATTTCAATCCCTGCACTAATCTAACATTGTTTTCATCTCTTTTCTTTCTCTGTGGTCGTCTGCCTATTATTTATCAGTCATCCTCCCTAATTAAACCGCATTCTCCCACTATCATGACACTCCCTCGCTTCCAGCACCAGACACAACAGCGGGAATCCCCAGCTTCTTCGGCACTCTGTATTCCCTCCTTATCAACTCGCACACTTTCTCTCTCCCTCTCTCATGGTCCTGACACTACAGTATGAGCCCATCTGATGAAACGCATCAACCGAGCAGGCCTGAGTAGCGTTTGAAAATTTTAAAAACTAGTGCCAATGTTATGTCTCAGTTTCCGTTCTCATAAAATGATGGTTATTTTAAGAAATGTAAATATGTTTTTCTATAAAAACATGTTTTTATTTAACAGAAGATGCCTGGATTATCAAGTGCTGAACACAAGCAGTCATACAAGGACACAGCCTAAATAAAACAACGTACAAAACTCTCTAAATCAAGAACTATCTGATCAAAGAATAAGTCAACAAGATTACATATCTTAACAGACATTTTCGCCAGTTTTTGCTTCTTGACAATTTTTTATTCTACGTGCCACGGACACATTTATGCCAAAAAAAAAAGTATTAAGGTTCAATACTGCAAGTTTTCTGCTTTGGCTCTCAGTCTTGGGTCCATCAAATTTTACTTCAAGTTTGTAACGGCTCTGCTTTGGTGTGAAATGGTAACCACACATTTTATTTAGAGGATTACCACATTGCTAAAGTAAACAAATGGTGGTTTTGACTTCTAGCCCTGTCCATCACAAATTGTGCTCTTGTTGATCACAAAGACACCAAATCAATAAAAGAAGTCCTATAAACTCTTATATGAATACCAACATTTGCATGGGAAAAGTGTACTGCTTCTTCCTTTCCTTCCAATCTCCCTCTTTTTAATGCAGTTCCTCCCAGCCTTTGCCTTAATTTTCTTTATCCATATTCCTTCTACTCCCTGTCTTTGTTGTTTTATCCTATCTTTATTTCTATGCTCGTGTCTCCTTCTTTCCCTCTCTCTTGCCCTGACATGCAGCAGTGTGAATCAGACTGTAGTCTTGCTGCCAGGAGGGATGTGTGTGAACAAGACGAAAGCACTCCCCAGCACTGGCCCATACCCAGAGTAGGTAGAGGTAGGTAGGAGTGAGGAATCCACTCCCCCAGGCTCTGTGAAAAGAGACGCACATACCACCAACACACACCGTTGATAATTTCTTCCATTATACCACCAGTGTTCCCCCACTGAACTGGAATCCTACTGCTTTATTAATGGGTTGGTGTCTGTGTTAAAGTAAGGGCTGTTTCATACATAGTTGAGTGTGTTCAAACATGACAGGGCCAATAAAGATGGGGCTACAATGTTCCTGTCAGGGTTTCCTTAATTAATTAACTAACTGTGGCTATCTGGCATTGTGCATATGATTATCCTTTGGATAAACATAGAGTGTGTCTGTGTCTATATAAACTTGAGAAGACAGGCTTGTGTATCCTGTGTCAGAAGTGTTTATTCCTGTGTGCAATCAATTCAAAGAAAAGACAAAGTATTGTATAGTGAGGAAGTGACCAATTTAGAAACTTGCAGTGTGCAGTGGTTGCACCATAGGTAACGGCAAGTGTGGACTACGTGAAAGACTAAAAGTAAATATATATTACTGTAGGAAGTGAGTTGATGCGTTACCAAATTATCAACAACTCCTCCAAATTAAATAATACAATGTTTTGTTGGTAATTATTGATACCCTTAACAGCAAGATGACATTATATGTACTGTATGTGTCCTGCACAACAGTTACAAATCACTGTTGCAAAAAAAACCCTTTCTTAATCTGATCTTTCTAATGTTTGGTTAGGTTAAGCATAAAATCGACTAGGTTTCATTTAGGGAAAGGTCGTGGTTTAGGTTAAAATAACTCATTGGTTACGGTTAGGGAAACACTGTGGTTTGGGTAAAAAAAAAAACGACTTCCTTAAGGTTAGCAGACCTCCTTGGTCATGGTTAAGGTTGAGGAACTATCATGGCTATGGTTAAAAAAAAAAAAACTGACTATCCGTTGGACAGGAACTGAGTCTCCTGTGTCAAAGTCTGACATTCTGTTGTTGACATCCAACCAACATGACCTCCTCCCTCTATCCGTCCCCCTTTGCTCCGGACGGACGATAGTCAAAATTCATACAGCCGCCTGAGGGCTTTGTCATTTCAATGTAAAAATAGTTAAGTTGATGGTCATTTGCAGAAACTAATGATGCTGTTGTTTTCTTGGGAGATCTATCCTATAAACAGTGAGACTTTATTCTCTGCGCTCAAATAATAAAATATTTTTGAAAGGGGGCGGACGTATTATGCACATTTCCGGGTCCTTTTTTCCTTTATTCTGGGGCTTTACTGGTATATCTGCATGAATTACAGTTCAAAAAACTCCCTTTTTTATTTTATACTGGCTTTTTATGTCTATTTATGTCTGAAACAGGCCGTTTTAGCTCCTGTCTCTTTAAGGGCCCCCCACCCGATGAGCCCACTCTGTTCTGATTGGTTAGCTCCCGGAAACTGCATCTTGGCCAACTTCTGGCGGTTCTGGAGGCAACGTAAACAAACAGTAGTAGGAGGATTTCACTTCTTTTTCTCCTTCTTTAATCGAAGTTTCCATTTCTTCCGTTTCCGTTTCCACTCCTTCTTTAATCGAAATGGAAACTTCGATTAACGAAGGACAAACAAACAACAAACAACCCATGGAACAATCTAAGCACCAAAGGCTATGGAACGGATGGCTGTTTGTGGGCATGCGTGAACAACCTGACGTCATCATGGGTAGGAAGTAGAAGTAAAATTACTAACAAAGCAATCAGAGCAGGCTGAAGCCCTGGCTTTTGACTTTCAGGGAGCATTCTACATATGTTCACCTCAAGTTCTGGGACTTTTACCAAATTTAACACAGACATCTGACATCTAAACAGTATAAAAACAACAGAAAATCACCAAATGCATAATATGTCCCCTTTAAAAGACAGCTTTGACCACCTATATTTACCATCCCAGCGTTACAACTGAAACAACTCTGACACTTATTTGTAAATGCACTTACACAACAGAGGGAAATTAATTTGTTAGTCATCTTGACACACGCAAACAGTGCAGCCTACAACATTTCACATTCACCGACTGACCATCGGAAACCGGTAGATTTTCATGTCTTGACGCACTTTACACACCAATGTTTGTGACTAACCCACGTTTACAGCTCATGCAAAGAGAGAATTTTAAAAAAAGAAACAGGGAGAAACGAGGGAGGAGGGTAGGTCAATACCATAATACCACAATTGCTCCTTGTTGAGTGACTAAGGCTTGAAATTGGACAGAAGCCTCAACATTCACTTTGCTTATTGCTCTTCACAAAAGTAAAAACAGCATATTGTCAAAACCACAGTGACCTAAAAGGCAAGTGAAGCAGTAGCCCTGCCCAGGCGATAGGCAAACCTGATATACAGTAAAAGTCCTTTGTTTCCAACTTCAAATGGGAATTTAAGTCCAAGTGAGTGTGACTAATGTTTTTTTTTCATGGGATGTGGGCTTTATCTCTAGTGTAAACATATTGGGACATGCACACACACTCAGCCCCACCGCCCACATCAACCACCCACACACAAAAATAACTGTGACTCGCACAAACTTACCGTGTTTCACAAGTTCTTGTGATACCATATCTAACCAGAGGCCGCTGCTGTAATTTTCAATGTTATCTAGCAGTTCACTTTAAAATCAGACGGACGGGTTTTCCAAAGTTCCTGAGAAGTTAAGTTTTACCATCTGCCCAGCGCTGAACAGTTGTAAATTTGTTTTGACAGACAAAACTTTCAAACTTCATCAGCTTTGTTCAACACAACTGGAAAACATTAGCCTTGAGATTTTAAAATCAGCTAGTGGCACTTGGCCCTCGAACATACAGTATTATATCTGAATCAGCTGTGATGAGTTTCTGTGTCTGTTTCCTACTTTTTCAAAGCCAATAATCCTACCTTAAATTACCCAAACTGATACCTAATTTGGTTAGCAGGATGTTCCCCCAAAACCTGGTTCTGAATTGGAACCAGTTCTAACGTACATCAGTAAGTGAACGCTGCAACATTCATACTTATTTACTTTCCTCAGGTCAGTAATATGGTTGATCTGTTATGTAAAGCTCTGTATAAGGTTAACAACTCAGCCACAAACAACTTGCAAAAGAGTTATCATATCGTGATTGTTTCTGCGGTTTTCACGGTCTTATAATAAGCTTTCATTAAAGGAGGAATTGTGTATCTGTGAGCTGACATAGGTGCTCTCAGTCACCAGTATGTGGAGCTTGACTGCTAAAAGCTACTCATTCAGTCAGTGACATAGGTGATTCGGTTTCGTAAGTTCAGCTGGAAGATTCCGTTAAAGATTATTTTGTACATGTACTGAACATGCTTACTGCAGAGCAGAAAGTGAAACTGTGTGGGGTCAAATATAACATTTTCCACAACCACACCTATGTTCGTTATTCTAAGTGCAGTAAAAGTTTGCAAGTAAAAAGCCAATCTGTCTAGAGCTGCAATGATAAGTCGATTCATCAGTTAGTTGCCAACTCTTTTGATAATCGTGTTGAGTCATTTATTAAAGAAAAAATACTTAACTTATCTTGTTCCAGTTTCGTAAATGTGATTATTTTGTGGTTTCTTTAGGCTTCTATGATAGTTAACTGAATATTGAGAAAATCAAGAAAATAATCATTAGTTGCAGCCCTTTATTTTACACAGACACACAGCTGTAGTTAAATTATGTTCTTATGAACAAGCTAAATTGAAAGCAGAGTATATGTAACTGTTTAGTCTACAAGAATTCTGGCAAATTCTTGTAGACCGATGGCTGACACGGCAGCGCCTCCTCCCTCTACCAGCTGTACCAGTCCAGCTATGAATTCACATTAGCAGCAAGAGGGAGGATGACAGAGGAGAGGAGGAATAAGGGATGATTGATAGTGACTGACATCTATGTTCTAGGGTCCTAGTCTATGGTCTAGGCCCCCATCGTCTGTACATCTTTTGAGTGGATTGCATTAATAAATGACTCTTGTTGGCTTTTCACTCGCACTTACAGTAACATAAAGAGAGAATCAATAAAGAACCAGACCGATAGCGAGGACTGAAAAGTGCAGAAATATATCTAAAATCCAAATGACACACATCCCTATCTGCTATTACACCACCAGATACAACTCCTGGCTCATCTGATGAGCAGAGCCTGCTTCCATCAGCACTCAGCATCAAGGCAAACCGTCATCAAGAGGGGTAGCGATGAGCCTCATCAGGGAGTTCATGTGTCAGAGAGATAGGAGCTGACCTCCCCGTGGACAGGCCTGAACATGCAGGCAGCTGCTGTCAGCAAGCCAGAACATAGGGGAATTAATAGAAACAGCAGCTCTCCGGGGACACTGTTAGCCCACACTGACAGCCAGTTCTGATCTGGGGTCATCTTAATGCACTCTGCCTCTTCCCCTCTGCATTAGTGGTGGGAAATATGAAACCAGGATCATGGCAAACATTATTTAACTTTCCGGGTAGGCTTAAGTCTGAACGCCAGCCCAGGCCTGTGCAAGCTGTGATATGCACACTTGTGGCAATCAAGAATGTGGGAGTGCCCTGTGTGGATTTCAATTTCATCTAACACACAGTATGCTATTAAGTCTAGTTTAAATTGCCAGCACATGCAAGTGAGATTTTGCATTTTTATGGACACAAGCTGGAATCTTGGGCCATTTTTTGTAACTTACTACAACTCCCAAAACAGTAGAGATTATAAACTGCTGCAAGTGTGTGAACATACACTCAGTTGAAAGTTTAAGAGTTACACCTAGCTGAAACTAATACAACAGCCCTTCAATAAATCCTACTTTTATGAAGGTTATAATGTTCAGGGTTTTTTTTTGTTGTTTTGAAGAGGTAATGAGTTCACTTTATGGTCAATTGAGGATCTGAGGACAGAGGATGTTGTATTGTTGTGCAGACTGTAAAGCCCCCTGAGGCAAATTTGATATTTGAGATAGTGGGCTATACAAATAAATACTGACTATGACTATTTTGGAGTCTGCAGTTTGTGGTGCTGTTGAATTGTCATGTATTATACTGAAAAATGTTAATATTTTGTCTACCCTCACTAATATAAATGAGGTGGACACAATTAAGCAAGGTGTATCTAATAAAATAGTAACTGAGTGTACATAATGGATGCTGTGGACTTTTTCACAGCACTACATACTGATTTTACTCTCACGTTTGTATGACTTGAGATGAGCGGGGGAACAGTCTTTTTGACAGACATGGCCAGTGTTTACAAACAGCACCTCAGCAGGCTCTTACCTGTCAAAATCTTTCACCAAAGCAGGAGAGTGACCGCTAATAACAGAATTAAATCTCTTTTAACTACGTGCAGGTAATTTAATGTCGAGTGCCAGTGCTGATTATTGGCTCTAAAACGATGTGTTGATAGACAAATGCCTTCACAGAGCATTGAAAGCAGAGAGAGAGGAGGCCAGCTCCACAGGCTCGCCTACGCACAGAGCTACAAAGCGTCCCAGATTAAGGCCAAGTTATATAACTTGGACTCCATTTGTGCTTTTGCATTGCATGTGCGCTGCTGGCTAGTCAATGCACACACTATATCCCCTCTTCAGCAAAATTACTCCACTTATACGTCAGTCTGATCACAAGAAACGGCTGAAATAGTTTTACAGTCTCAGGTCACCTAAAGTTAAAGCGCACATATGATGGTATGGCAGCTCGCTGAGCAGATATTTGTGCAATGATTTGCTAGCTTTCCTTGTGGACTTATGTTAGCTTGTTAAGCATTACCTTTAGCCACCATATTGCTGTTTTATAAACGTAAAGGAAGATAAGCAGAGTTTGAAATATTGACGCGAGATAGGAAGTGGAAATGACAACTTCAGGGTCAAGTAAGGATGCCATAAAATGTGTACGGTGAGCATGCTACAGTTAGCAAAACACCTGGGATATATTTGAGTGTTTGGTTTTGTGTAATAACGGTGTAATTAAACGTCTGTTTTATTTTTTTTTTTAAATCCGTCCACCTCAGCTAGCTAGGATGCAGACTCGTCGCTGCCGCCACGGTCAACATCAACAAAGCGCTCCAACTGTCCCTCACCTCGGTATAGTGATGCATTTTGTGTTGATATTCTGGGTGGTGATGGCTTTCTCCAGTTCGTCCAGTTGTCCCGTCTTCTTCAGCTTCTTCACCAGACTTTTCACCGCTTTTTCACACCATTTCTCCTCCTGGCCGTTCTGCTCTCCCTTTTTCCAGCCCAAAAGTCTTTTGACAATGGGGGGAGTGAAAGGCAGAATTGACATCTTTTGGAGTTCAGTTAAGTCCTTCCAGTGTCGAGAAGTCCGACCGTTGGGCCACAAACACACAAAAAAAAACCCAAAAAACACGGAGGGACAGCTGCTCTTCAAACAGCTCAACTGGCAATGATGGTGAACACGTTTAGTTTTGCAAAATAGAAATAGTAGTTAGTTTATTAAAGTGACACAGAAGCATCCCGGAGTTTAACGCTGCAGTTCTAGTGCACTCTCTGTGCCTGGCTCGAGCTCAGCAGTGAGCTGTGTGCACCGGTAGTCCGTTGCGCTGTGGGTCTACTCCGCCGAGAAAACTAGTCCCGTCTACACTTCTTCAAACCGCAGCTATTTTAAATAAAACCGACACATGTCACACCAGGCTATGCGTCTAACTCAAACTACGATCTAACAGGAAACTGATGCTACTTTATTAATGTTTCTCTCCGGATGCACTAAACCCTCGATCAGCAAAGTTTTGTTAAGTTCAGAGTCATCCGCGGTGCTGCCTTGGTCCGCCGACTGAAGTCTGCATCAAATGCAAATGCAGGAGCTGCTGCTGAGAGTCTCCATTCAAGACTTCAGGCTGCACAGCAGACCTCTGAAAGGCCAGTCTGAGAAGCTGGCCAAATGTGCAGCCTTAATATTGCACAATCCCTCGCTGATAAAAGTGCATGCTGCTGTGCCTAAATGAGCTGTCACAATCACACACAGATCACTTGTTTCAGTCATGCAACACTTAGCTGAACATGTGAGTGCCAATAAGCACCTAAAATTTTTAATGAAATGAAGTATCTGTTCTCCTGGTGTTGATCTTTTCAGTGGGGCATAAAAATATATATGGTCTACTATGTGAAAAAAACACACATAGGCTTAAACTGAAAGAAAACTACATTTCCAGAAATATTAATGTTTCGTTTATTTTTTGTATGTCACCTTTAAATCCACCCAAATGAAATCATCCATCTGTTTCAGTTTATCTGCGTAACACAATTATAGTCCACAAAGGGCCATGATGTTCTTGCCTCTTAATTTGTCTCCACAGGGTAATAGAATTTAGGTTTTTTAACTTTAATAGGAAAATACACTGATTTTTCCTTCCAATTTTCCATTTTATTCTTGGATATTCACAAATTCTTAATTATCTGAGTGCATTCACGCAACTGCTATTACATAAGGTTACAATCTCGTGTGTGCTTATTGGACAAATATGTATGGGTTCACATTCAGTGTCTCCAGCTAAAAACTTTCCAGTAATTGCTACTAGGGTTGTTTGTATCCACATGGGTAAAATAACTTAGGAACTGCTTTAAGATGGAAGTTGATAAAAGTCACGCACACACATACGAGTTGAGCCACTGACGTGCCTCAGCTTGTAAGATGTACAAGCATAGGACACCTGCTCAACAAGATAACATTTTGATGTGCAACGTGGCTCAGCCCCGAAAACCACAAATATAGACAGACATATGCACACATGTTCACCCTCCTCCCTCCCGCACTCACTGTTGCACACACACACACACACACACACACACACACACACACACACACACACACACACGCACGCAGTGTCAAGGAGTCAAAGTACCAGATGTACAATAGAGTGTGTAGCACAGCTGAGCTCTGAGAGAGAGAGTGATAGTTGGACAGTTTAGAGTGTGAAGCTGCCTTTGTTCTTCAGCTTCAAAAGAAAGACTTTATTGCATTCAAGGACGGTTTCCAAACTCGGGTCCCTTATTTGCAAGCGCTTGAAAGAGTTGTAAAACTTGTGAATGCTCTGCACAAAGAAGCTGGTGCACTTGCTGAGTTCCCATTTATAAAGTTGCAGCACAATGGTTTGCAATGGCAAGTCATGAAATCAACTTTCCAAGTAGTACACAGAAGAGGCGGAAGCATAATGCACACGGATTGGCTTTGAAAAGTACAATCAAATACTTGTTATCCTCTGCTGGGCTGTATTGTGTGATTTAGTCATATTTAAAGATTGGTCTAAACCTAAATGCAAACCGCCTTCTGCTCTCTATAATCTCTCCTTTTTCCCAAAAGAGTACTGTCCCTTTTCTCATCCCCATATCTTATGTATTTAATGAGTGCAAACCTTTAATCAGTGCCTCCATTGACAGTTCACAGTCATACGAGAATAGTAGCATCGACCTGTGGTTACCATTTTGGAATGTGTGTAGAGGCACATTGACCTGCGTCCAGCAGTCCCCCTCTTTGTGCACAGTGTGTAGTTTGTGCTAAAAATACAGCTGGCTTTAGCCTCAGCAGCACAGACCTCTTTCCTTTTATCTATTTTGGTTACACAGCAATGTATATTTTTAGATCTGCTAAAGACATTCATCCTTACTATCAAAAGATCTCTAAGAAATACAGTACATTCATACTGTATAGTAATGTTATTAAATAAAGCTTATAATACAGTGATTCTTAATTTACAACATTAGGAAATTATTAAATGTGTTTTTTTAACAAGTACTTTCACAAGCATTTTCAATGCATGGATGATTTGACTAATGAGAAAGTTTTATTTGCAGTGGTTTTTGTGCTATTAGCCTTCAACATCTCCTTGTCTGTGGTAACAATCAAGTCTACAGCTGTAAAACACACCAAGCTCTGTCTCTCTGGTGTGTTGGCAGGTTGTA
This sequence comes from Thunnus thynnus, assembly GCF_963924715.1. NCBI lineage: Eukaryota > Metazoa > Chordata > Actinopteri > Scombriformes > Scombridae > Thunnus > Thunnus thynnus. The sequence goes on from NC_089517.1 coordinate 11,546,449, forward strand.
GGAGAAGGCTGGAGGAGCGTGCTGCCATGTGTCACATGCTGAGGCCCTGCGGCCCTCTCAGCACCTGTTTACGCCCCCGGGGACACGACCGTCCAAGACAGCTGGTTTGTTTTGGAGAAGTGTAGGGCGAGACAGGGCGGATATGGGGGTGCAGGATGGGGGATGGGATTACAGATGGGCCACAGTAGACTGGGGGGCAGGACAGGGTGGACGGGGGAATACGGAGGGGGGCCTTCTGTGAGAAGAATTACTGAGCACAAAAGGCACGTCAGTAAGACTGAATAGGCAGTGACCACGTACAATCCGATGGATGATAATGACATTGTGCTGGATTCGACCTCAGGGGACTTGGTCCAGAGTTTGTGTGTGTGTGTGTGTGTGTGTGTGTGTGTGTGTGTGTGTGGGTGGGTGGGTGGGTGGGTGTGATGTCAGCTGGTGTCTCAATGGAGAGGAGTCAGAAAGAATAGAAATTATGGGTCCCTGGATGAGTGTGATAAGGACACAGAGGAGGACCAACGTTTGGCCAGCTTAGTATAATTTTTTATTTATTTTAAATATATGTTTATCAGCCAGATTGCAATTTAATCTTTAAGAAGCTTTATTAACCACAGAAAATGCACAGTAACATTACAATATTAATTTTAACCCAATATCCACCTTAAAGTTTCCCTTTAGTGGCTCTGAATTTAGATTTAAAAATATTTCCACTGTTTGCCAACATTGTACGTATCTCAATATTTTTTTCACTCCACTGTAACCAAACGGAAACATGCAGATGTTTTGTTCATTATTTCACACATTTTTCCATTTAATTAAGCATGAAGTGATGTCTTCAGAAAGTTCAGAATTTGTCTAAAATACAATATAATATCAGTCCAAGCATTCAGATACTAAAATATCAGTATCACAACTTAGAAGCACAAGTCCTGCAAAATGTTGCTCAAGTGCAAATACAGAAGTATTTTTAGCAAAATGTACATAAAGTGCTCATTATGCAGCAGAATGACTTGTGTCTGTGTTATATTATTATATATTATATTATGGGATTATTTTCACTGATGAATAAATGTGTAAGCAGCATTTTAATATCATAGATACTCAGAGTGGAGCTAATGTTAACTATTTTATATACAATTCAGTAGTTCAATGTACAACAACGCATCATATTTTATATGATAATCATACATATGTTTTGTGTTTAAAACGTAATCTGCAAATTAACCTGTGACTTGAGCTGTAAAATAAATGTGGTAGAGTTAAAATTACACTTGGAATTGTATTGGAGCAGAAATAAAAGGTACCTTAAAATGGTACTAAAAGTTCAGTACTGTATGTAGAACAGATTCAGCATTCAAGATTCAAAATTTAGTTTATTGTCATTTTCTTGTGTATTTGCATACACAAAAAAAACACGTAATGGCGTTCCTCCCAGCCCACAGCTGTGCAACAACAACAGAAAGGATAAAGCTATACTGTATATCTAAAAATTGATAAAAACATAAATCCCAAGAGAAAAAACAAAAAACATACAAAAAAAGAACAAGCAGTTAGCAGCACAGTGCATTAAAGTGCATAACTAAACACATTTAGTTACAGTTTACTACTGTATTTAAACAATCTAAAATATAAGGCTTTTACAGAAAGTATACACTCATAAATGGCTCTGTGGGTTATCATTGCTTTCACTTATTTACTCATCTAGCAACAGATTTAAAAATCTCTTCATAGCAAGTCTAAATCATGTTTAATCTTTACAGTGTGGCTGTGATTGCGTGCATTTGTTTGCTTGTTTGCGTGTTTGTTTGGCCTACACCTGTGAGATACAAGTGGGTGTTATTTCAGTTATGTTTATGAGTGTATAGACCTCAGGGCAAAGCCAAGCGTTGAGAGCCATATAAAAGTGTTTTCACAGATCTCCTTGGCAATGAGACACTGTGTTTTCTCCCTGAGAAAGCCATCAATCGCTCAACAACTCCTGACAGCTCCTCCAGCAACTAGTAGAGCACATGGTGTACCGGAGGCTCAACATCATAACCTTCCTACACACATACACACGCACAAACACACACTCAACCCCACCCCTTCCACATGCAACCGGCCCCTCCTCTCTCACTTCAGTGCTCTATAGATGACATTTTGTCTTCTCTCTTCTCTCTTTCACTTTTGTTTGCACTGCCTCCACAAACACGCCTTTACTCACATCTATATAAAAAAATTCTTTACGTAGATTAGGTTTTATATACGACCATTGTGTACATCCACTTGAGCAGAGGAAACAATTCACCGTTCATAAGTCCTCTGTGTCAAATCTTTTGAAACGTCAGGCTGTTGCACAACTCGCCGTGCAATGAATAACAGGAAGACAGCTATTTTTCCTCTCAGCGTAATTGCCTGTCACTTAACAAAATACTCAGTGGCAGCCTGAGTAAATGTAAACACACACATAAAGTTAGCCATTGTTAAATTACATACCAAATGCATGACGCTTTGGACATAAGATGTTTTTACGATTATCCTCCTTTTTTTCTTTTGAAGGCAGGAACACAACATGTTCACATACAGTATCTGCCATATATATCTGGTAAAAGTAAAAACTGCTGGCTTACATCCTCTTATGCTGCTAATAAAGTAAAGTGTACTTACTTATAAATGAAAAAACAGCATTTTGTTTGTTTGTCAACTGATCAAACTAAAGATATAGGCCTGTTTAATATCAATAAATTGGATTTAGTTGGTACTCATATTAAAAGGCCTCCTATCAATCTATTGAGGAGGGACAGCAGGTTTAAAGCTTGTGTTTTGAATTTTGGTGAAGATGAAACCCTTTTTTTAAACTCATTCAGACTGAAATTCAAAATGTTCTCAAAGAAAATTTTACTTTTTCAGAAAAAAGAGAACGTAGCAGTGTAATATTGTTTTATTCAGAAGTAGAATCAACTTTAATGACCGAATATGTAATAAGCATACATATATACAAGCGGTTTGAATCCAGGTGCAACAACTACACATCAAACAAACTGTATCTACGTGGATATACAGAGTGAACTGATACTGAAAAATGTAAATGCGCTGTTGTGGTCTGGCTAGTTCAAGTTGTGTAAGAGTATGCAGTGCAAAACATGCTGGATTTAGTAGACACATATATATATATATATAAACTCTGGATAGACTTACTATTGACAATTTAGAGTAAATTCTGGTGGGGAAATACGGTTTCCTTTGTCTTTTTTGTTGGCTTAAAAGTAGTAAAATTAACAGTAAATATACTGAGTCTAAAACTAGTTGAATAATATACTACTGTGTGTTATTTTTCTAAATTGTTAGAAAAAACCCATATTCCCACAAAAATACCAAAGACCTGACCTCAGTGTTCACAATAATAGCTACGACCCTGCCTCTGATTCAGTAACAGGAGTAAAGTTCGGTTTTGTTTTTCAAGAAAGGCTGGAAAACTGCCCCCCGCCCCCTTACTAGTGCTGCAACCCTCAGAAGGAAATGGGTCAATGTGAGTGTCCTGACTGGCACAGCAGAGTCATATGTTTGTTGCTCATCAGCACTGTGTGACTCTGCTTATGCGACTTCTCCCTGGTACTACATGAATACACATGAGTGGATCAAATACAAACACGAGTCACAACTCAGGTAGGTCCATTCTCTTTCCTTATATAGCCATACTGGCTGTAATCCTTACAGCAGTGAAAAGTTTATCTCCAGCTGATCTCCGCTGGAGCTATGACTCATTGGGTGAAATGACAACCTCAGTGATAATTCGGTGTTCCCACTATGACTGATTGTAAAATAGAGGCTTGCCTTGCAGTGCGGTTTGAGGCACCACTGTCATGACTTACCTCTGAGTCATGACTCACCATAAATGGCTGTTGGTCAATCCCTGTGAGAGCAAATTTCCTGTTGTTAGCATGCCTGCATAATCTCATTGATAGCTGACAGGATATTGAGTTGAGGTCATTCAGTTTGAGATGGTGTGCAGCGCAGAGCATTTGGTCTGTCATTTGGTATCAGTTAACAACACATGCTCCATCAGAGTACTTGCACTAAACTGATTTGAGATATGACGTTATGTTATGATTTATTTATGGATCACAGACACAAAAATAAAAATCCAAGGGATAATATGTCAAAGTGAAAACACTTATTTCCAACATTGTCCCAAGATGTTAAAAGACAAAGAAACATTCAATATAAAAACTAAACAATCATAAAATCCAAAAACATGTCACCACAATGAGATTTATTTAAGAAATAAAAATAATAACGCCCACATCAAAATACAAGGACAATTTGATAGCTAAATTAACAGTGTCATTGCAGATTTCATTATAAACCTGTGACCCTGTTCCATGAGTCCTAACCTGACTTCTATAAACCCCTCTCCTTCATTTTTAAGAACTGGATGTGTAGCAGAGGACTGTTCCACAACATGGTACCAGTTTCAGAAAGGGAGCCTCTGGCTACTTAATTCACTCACACACATTTTACATGAACGCACACTGGCCCTGATATGCTGAGTATGGACCATTGTTATGTGAGGACATAAGTATTGCAGAGTATACCCACTGATGATATTGCACATATGATGCAGCTTCTGTTGTTCTACTCTGAGCTGTAATGGCCGCAGTCCAGCCCTTCTGAATTAATCACTACCAACATGAGTTTGAGGTGATTCATTTAATAAATATCGAATAACATTATTTTGCATGACCTGCAGTTTGTTCCTAAGTTTAGCTGTCAAACCACTGTACCAAGCAGAACAGGCATAATCAAAATGACACTGTATCAATGATGACATGACAGGTTTCTTAACAGAAAAGTAAAACGCCTTGTTTTGTGAAACAGGAACTTGAGTTTGCTGGCACACTTAGATAATATTTTAGCAGCAATAGATACACAGGAGAGTGATTGGTCCAATATTATTGCTAAATATGAGACACATGTCTGAGACACAATTTCAGCTCCTTTACAAGAGACGTTCAACTTATTTGTTCTTGACAGCTTCCTCTTAGTTCTAAACCCAAATACCCAAATGTTTTGAAATCTTGTTATCTATGAGCCACTCTCTTACACTTTATAATTCTTTACTAAGTGTGTTTTCAATCTCACAGACATAATTCCAAGACACCAGTAATTCAGAATCATCAGCATACAACAAGAGCTTGCATTTCACAGCTGCTCACATAGCATTTATATACATAAGAAATAAAACAGGCCCTAGAATAGAACCTTGTGGCACCTCACATGTAATATACTGCAGTTCTGATATAACTCCTTCAATATCACAGACTTGAGTTCCTCCTGTAAGGTAAAAAGTGAACCATTTTACGGAAGTATGTCCAAAACCCATGGACTGTAGCTTTGACAACAATATAGTATGATTCACTGTGCCAAAGGCTTTTTGCAAACCAAGCAAAGAGATGTTGATTCAGCTGAGATTTCCACACCTGATTAACATTAGAGTGACTGTCAAAACAATGGGTCTCATGCATGAATCATGCTTACACACAATGACTAATCATGACAGCACATGCAATCTATTAGGATTTTTCATGGTATATAAAGTAGTATGAAACAGTGCCCAACCAAATCCACAGTGGCTTATCTGCTACTGCTTGATGTGTTGACTAACCAAGCCTTGAGAAGAGAGTGTGTATTTAAAGATCAAGCAGATTTGTTTGCTGAGAGAGAGTGACTCATAAGCCATTTTTGATTACCAAGGCAGATTCTTCAAAACCTGTGTACCGATCTGGAGCCTCAACCTAAACCAGAGACAAAATGATCTAACGCCACTCCACCTCATCTGCAAAAAGGCCACTCAATGCTACTGGTTTCCTGGCTAATGAGACCTTTTAGAGAGATTGGTGATAGGTCTGGCATATCCCGGTCCACTTATCGGCGTTCTAAGAACTATGATCGTTCCCAGTTCCAGTAGTGTGGACACAATAAAAAAGGGGTAGTTCCTCCAACATTTCTTAGGTAGTAATTCCTCTAACATTCTTAGAACTATGAAAAAGTTCCTCCAGTCCGAAAGCGAGTAGTGCAGTCACCGAAGTTCTCAAGGGTATCATCCAGTTAACACCACAGTACATTCAGGTTACTGCTGCTCAACAGACCCAGATAAAAAGGTAATTTTATGCCATTGCTGGACTGCCCAATACTATTAGAGCAATCCACTGTACTCATATGCACATCAAGGCACCATCTCCAAATCCGTTCCCCTTCCTCAGCGGAAAGCAATTCCATTCAATCAACGTCTGAATAATATGTGATGCACAGAATCATGTATGCAATTGGATCGAGGTGCTGCTGAAGATTGGTGACTTATTGGTAAGTGTGTTATAATATGATAGAATTTTCATTAGTCTGCATTATTACCTTTCAACATAAATCCAACTTTTAATTTGAAGGTGGCTTATAACCAGAAACTGATGTGCACTCGCTCAATGGTGGAGCGAAGTATCATGACACAGCCTAGACACAGCAGGTGGCAAACTTTTATAGTTTATATTTTTATAACTTTTATGAAAAAGTGTGCAAAATAACCATGGCCTGCTGTGATCTGCACAATATTGCAATGCAACATGGTGTGTCCCCACCCCAACCGCCACAACCTTAAGACATGGTTTCATCGAACCTGACCACGGGTGACTCATTTCACTTCTTTAACACGTAAGTAGATCACTTTTGTTGCATTGTGAAATGATCTGAACTTTGTGAAATGTAATGGCATTTATTTGATGAATGGTTTTTATGTCTTGGTTTTTAAAGTTTCATTTATTTCTTTGAGAGTGTTGTTAATTTAGTGGATGACATATGTTGAAGAAAACTGGAGCCAGATGCATCTGAAAAATAAAATGAAGACCATTAATAAATATGTTTTTGTTTCATTTATTCATATACCAATGTTTTATGGTATATTAGTTTGGTATATATGGTAGGCTATAGATTAGATAAAACTCAAATGTTTTTTAAATATGTTTAATGTGGAATCAACTTAATTAAATTCCCTTTGAAGATTAAAAATCTGGGTTGATGCTTATCATTGTCTTCAGATCTCGCTAGTTGATCCTGCTGTCTGGTGCTGACTGGATGTTTCCTGGCTGTAGTAGGTCACTGTCCAGTGGAATATCAGACTGCACCCCCGCCAGAGAAACCTCTCCAATGATGGCTCCAATGCGCTTATCCATGTCTGTTGTTTTGACACTTTCCTGGCCCCCTCCCGTGGCTGCAATAGCACGCCTGGCAGCACAAAGTTGTTTTTTGGCATCCATTTTTAGATCAAACATTTTTTTTTTTTAAATTTTCACTAAGAGTTCTTTCTTTTGCTCATACAGCATTCATTGCACTAGTGATGTGCTCTGCGCTTTTCTGGACTGGTGACCCCACTGCTCACACTTAAAAATAAGATTTGTTGTCTGAATGAAACCTCACTAAGTAAAGTTTCTATTGCTGCTGAGGAAAAGTTTTTTCCTTTTTGCTGCCCTTAGATGGCATTTTCCTTTCCTATCTTCTTCCTTTTCTTCTTTTGTCTGAGTTTAACATTATCTGTCAATTTGCAGTGGCTTGTTGGTTTGTAGTTTGCACACGGTACTTAAGTCTGCTGCCCTTATATAGGTTTATTGGGCATTTCCTTATGCCAACTGCAATTCATTAACATACTCAGGTGGGAAGAACAGACTTGGCTGTCAGTGCATGTTTCATGAATACCATGTATGATTTTCTTAAAGACCAACTATAAGAGAAAAATAAGAAAACGTTCATACATGAGGCCTGTTGTTCAAGAATCAGCTGCACAAAGTGTGTAATCCTCTCTGGTTCAATGCACATACAGTAGGTTTCTTTATATAAACACAGTCAGGGGAAGCGTCCCCTTCTGTAATTTTTCATCATGTTAACATGTTTGACTGGAGGAGGAGCACACTTAACCCTCTTTTAACAGCAGCCTGAAGCAGATGAAATATAATATTTGAATTCCCATCTATACATCACCACTTCCTTTCACCAGTGATTCCAGATTTACTTAAGTAAAAGACACTTGATCGCTCGGCACAGTCATCACGATCATCATCACTTGAACAGGTGTCACTGAAATACAAGAGATGTCCAGAAGTTAAGACTTAATTTTGAAGTGAGCCACCGCCCAAATGCCCTCGCTCAGTTCCTGCAACGTGTTACAGTAAATCACAAATTAACTTTCTTTTCCGATTGTCGTTCATTTTCTCCCCCTTGACTGGTGAGACATAACATGACAAAACTCAACGGGAGAATCAACAGATGCAAATACAATAGAGCATACATTGACAAAATTAGACATCGCAAAGACTGAATGGTAAGAATAGGGCTCCCGTATGAGTTATGACGGCACTGTGGTGAGTGTGTTGGTGTAATGAAAGTGGGTACTATGAGTAAGCTTTGTGCATGAGTAGGTGTACGTATGTTTGTTTGTGTTTGTGGGTATGTAGTTGTATTGGCAAGAAAACAGAGGAAAGGAAATAAGAAAGGGCAGAAAAGAAAACAACTGAATGAAATACAGTTGACGTGGAGCTCTTTGAGGATGAAGGTGTGGGGGGTGATGGGGGAGTCTGCAGGTAATCACACTTGTTTGAACATTTATATTTGTTCATATATTTATTATGTATTTATCCATTCCTGTGACTTGTTTATTTTGCATCCCAAATTGATAACAGTCAACAGCTGAAGACTTAAATTTCTGCCACAGTTATAGTGACTCCATATTGCTGATTTCCTTGATTTTCTGATCTTTTATGCATCATCGTCCTCTTTCACATCCACTTTTCCTAACCAGGCTTTCCCAGCTGATCCAGGGATTTAAACAATGCTGTCTTCAGTTAAGTTCTCTCCTCTAAACTTTATGCAACTATTAAAATGTTTCTGTGACCACAAACCTGTTTATTCTATAAAACTCCCTGCTTTACAGTCTGCTGACTGTGCTGTTAAATAATCCTGTAAAATGTGGAATTTTTTATGTATTTTAGAAAAAAAAAAAAAACTGTTATGTTGTGCCACCCAGTGGTGAAATGGCTTTTTTACAAGCATTTTCAATTCTGCATTGTACTATTGAAGGGAGATGTTTAACTTAACAGACTTCCTTTAATGAGCAAAATTAAATCTATCATAAAATCTATTAAAATTCCAGCAAATTAATTCAATTTTAATAAATCATATTCAGTTTTAATACATCTGTCTGTCTTCATCACATTTTCATTTTTCTGAAGTCGATGAACCAAGATGATGATGAGCCATGACTATTACTGATTACATGCTATATTAAATTAATTATATCCAAAAATAATACAGCTGTGAAGGATTTGTATGACACTGTCCACTGCGCAATATACTTTACAGAACACTAAAATGGATTAGATCCAGTAAAACTCTTATTTGAACCGTAATTGCACATTATATCCCGCAAACCAGTCTTCCATTTGCATTTATATGACAACAAAAACCCCTCAAAGTGAGATAACATATGCATAGGAGATCGAGCATTTGGTCACAGACCATTGCTTTTCTTTGTGGCTGATATAATTTCTCATTCTCCTAAGCCCTATTCACACACCCCTTGACAATATGCAAATAATGTCCCTGGGCGACCATTGTATTCCTGCACTTGAACAATATGAGTGAGAGGAACACTATTGTTGTTGGAGTTGTTATCAAATTCCATGAGCCTTTAAAAATGGCTGCAGCTGATCATGATGTAGGGGCATAAACAAAGAGATCAATGTGATCTGCCTAATGTTGTTTGGAAATGAGGGTCCTGTATTATGAGCATCATGGAAATGAGATGCTCACATTTGTGCAGCTCATTTCAATTTATTCCTTTCTGCAGTGACATTTGGTCATTTTCAGATGAAGAGATAGAGCATGATTATTAGAGTCTATGAAAAAAAAAGAAACAAATCATCTTAGAATATTTCACACAAACTATGACCATAAACTACAAAAACATGAAACACGTCACTTTCTTTGACTACAACAATGCTCTTATGCAGATCAGCCAGGACGCTCACATCAAGGTTTTAACCATTTGTCACAGCAATATATATTTTAGTTTGGCAGTGTGGCTCCGCTCATGTGATGCTCTGGAACAAATCTGAGCAGACACAGACTGTCGCTGAGCTCACAAACCCCTCTTTCAGAGCCTGAGATACACAACAATCAGTGAACACACACTATTAAATGTTAATACAAGAGGAGGCTGCAGATGTGGAGTGAAATTTCTGAAAGCATGCATCAGTGTAGCAGCCAGGATGCAGAACTCAGCGTTGTTGTGTGCAGACTGAATGTTTACATGGACCATCTACTGTGAAAAATAGATTGTGGACATGTGTGATTGGAGAGTGTATGGAACATGTTCGTGCGTAAACTAAAGCATGCTCCATTTGTTCCTAATCTTTTTGACTTGTGACCCTTTTAAAATTGAGCAATAGCTACACTCATCAGAGTTTATGGCATTAGAGTGGACATGAGCTCTGAGCAATTCAGAGAAAGAGTGACTTTACTTCTCATATTGTTCATTTTTATAGGCCTGAAGAGGTAAAAGTATGCAGAATTTCACAGAAAAAGCAAGTCTTTATGCAATAGTGGCCTAAAGATTAGATTAGAGATGATTGTGACCAGAAGGTTCATTGATAGATCAACAATTTTGTGCCCAAATAAACATTGACATGTTTTTCTTACTGTAATCATTCCTTCTGTTCATACTGACCATTAAGAGATTCCTTCACAATGCTTTTTCAATGTAAGCGATGTCCTCCTTCCTTGCAAAAATGCATTTGTAACCTGTTTCAATGTTCATTTGGTCACCTGACTATTGTTTTAAGACAGACTTGAAAAATTGTGAACTCGTCCTTTAAGACTTTGCTTTATCAGTAAGGTTAAAATTATAACCTTTGGGGTCACGATTGGGGATAGACATGTATCAGTTATGGTTAAGGGTGTTGCGGGAAAAGTGTTCAGTCCAGCATAAATGCCGTCAGAAGGGTTCAGACAATCTGAATCAGTCAAGAAAGAAGTCAGGAAGGGGTCTTTGTCGCCCAGTTTCTGTTTTTGTTGTTGACAGAGACAGACAGGATGATACATTTCTCAACATTTTGTGCTCTGATCCTTTCTTGAATGTAACTCAAACACAAATAAACATTACATGGCTTGTTACACTTTTGTCACAAGAGGGCAGCAAAAAACCACCACGGTGACAGTAAAATGTTGTAACCCTGCTGAACATAGACCATTACAGATCAAGTTTATTCATTCTGAATGAGGCCAGAACACAAAACCTTCAAGAGATGAATACAGTTATTTGACCCAAAGCTTAAAAATGTCCAGGGTATCTTATACTGATGCTATTTATATAAATTATAAAACAATTGAAAATGATTGACCCCAGAATTTGATATCAAGCATATTTGTGTGTGTGTGTGTGTGTTTACATTAATACCATGGTTTCACCAAGTGAGTTCTGTGTGTGTTTGCAAGCTTCTGATAGTGCTCTTGGTGAATGTAAAGAGAAAGTGAAGATATAACAGATAATTGGCTGTGTGTGTTTAGAGCCAGATGTTTAATTGTCAGTTTGTCTTCCTTCCTGTTCATCTATCTGTCCATCTAATTGTCTGTCTGTCTGTCTATCTGTCCATCTGTCTGTCTATCTGTCTATCTGTCTGTCTGTCTGTCTATCTGTCTGTCTGTCTGTCTGTCTGTCTGTCTGTCTGTCTGTCTGTCTGTCTGTCTGTCTTTCTCAACAATGTGTTAGATTTGTGTAGAGCTGCAGGAAAACTCAAATGTGTTATTTTGTTTAAGAGTTTGTATTTCTGAAACCTACTGAGTTCTGTTAACATGACGTTAAAATGTACTCAATTGTATTTTCATATTTTCTTATATTTGACAAACTAAGACATATTTCATTGATTCTCTTGAGGGGATTTTGCAACCTGATGTAATTTTAAAGACGAATTGCAAACATATTGTAACAGAAATATGTAAAAGGTCACATGTAAACTGTTTCTGGTATATGATCCCTGTACATTTTTTTAAAAACAAATTCCACTTTATTCAAAAGAATAGAAATTGAAGAGAAAAATGTTCACACATTGAAGCTGGAACTAGGAAATATTCTGCATTTTTGCTTCATAAATGACTTAAACTATTAATTAATTTACTAATTGATTATCAGAATTGTTGCTTATTCATTTTCTGTTCACCGACTCATTCATTAATTGTAAAATCGTTTCAGCTCCACTGGAGTTACAATTATTTTGTGTGACTATGTGAGGGTAGATTATAGTTGTGGCTCCATGGTTACATAAGACATGATGAGTCGTCACTTCTAAGCAAGAAAAAAAACATCTAAGATATTTCTTGTTGTTTTTGTATGTAAGGGTAATCCTACAGTATGTTAACCATGTCTTCATTTATTCTTTGTCATTTGCTCTGACAATATGGAAGAAGTCTTTTTTTTTTTTTTTAAATAATCCATGTTGTTTTCGCAACTGAAGACACAATTTACGAGCAGACAATGGAGATACAGAAATATGATGATGAGTCAAGGGAAATTAGAAAATGTTGGTGAGGTTATGTAGGCCACAGTAATGTCTGTGTCTCTATAAATGAGGCAACATGTACAACAGTAGTTCAATAGTTTAATTAATCAAAGTTAAAAACAACAATTATTAATTCTGTCTTAACTGTCATCCTAAAAGATTCAGGTTCAAACATTAAATATACGGCCTATTGTATAGTTTTCTCTCATACTATAGTGGGTTATTAATCTCTATCATCTCTGATTTGTGGGAAATTTAGTTTGTAAATATCTACATTTTTTCCTGGTTAGATTTGAATGTTTACATCACTTAATTTCTGTGCAGTCATCACCTCATCTTATATTTCGGTGACCTACAGAACATGTGCATCACATTACAGTCACTATCACAGGAATGAAAGAGTGAAACCTAATGAGTCCGGTCACAATTTAAAGGACCATATTGGTTTCAGCCACTATATTTACTACAAATCATGAGCACTGGACCTTACTGCCAACATTTTTATACAACAGTGTTTAAATTCCTAAACATCTTTTCCTTGATTTGTGAAGTAAATGGAAGTCAATGGCTGCCTGGATGATAGAAAAATACATTCACAACACGTTGAATATTCTAGCACAAAATTGTCCAATGGCCAACTGCAGCACTGCAGGGCATGTGTTGCAAAAGACACCGGTTTGATCTTTCAAGTGACTGGGTAAGTCAAATAAAATGTGAGAAAGTCTTTTTATGTGGAAGCTTGTAGTGATATTTCGTAGCACAGTCGGGATACGTTGTAACAGCAATGACTCATCTTTGGCGAAGCCTAGAAAATTCCTGTGAAAAACACACCAGAGTTCCTCAGATTCTTTTGGTGGAGCGTGAGCACATTGTGGCGAGAAAGTGTAAATGTTTCAATGTACATGTAAAGGATGACTAGCTGTACTGTATAAGCTGTCACCTGTACAGTGTTTGACTCAAGGATTTTTATCTTAAGGCTCTTGACACACCAACATTTCTGTGGTTTCTATCTCTATAAGAACTTTTTTAGGGATTTTAGGATGTCTTGATTTTCAGGACATCCAACAGCAGCAGCAGCAGTGAAGGCCAACTGCAGCACTGCAGGGCATGTGTTGACAACTCCTCCAACAATCTTAAGAACATCAGTAGTCGTTGTAATGTTGCCTTCAGGGCTCAGGCTAGTACCTGCAACACTAGCGCAGTGACAGGCCGACATAGCTTTCTCACCTCCACCTCAGTTTGATTGACAGATTCATACAAAAGCTGAGAGAATCCCCATTAATCCACTTCAACAGCGCAGACCTGAACACAAGATTTAATCTAATACTTGACTCACTGCATCTCTAGTCCAACACCCAGACTCTCCGTTTGAAAGACTATCTCTTTACTGCTGCAGGAAAACAAGGCAGTTTTATCTTTTCTTCAATATGATGAGCTGAAAGTGAGTTCTTCAATTTCAGGCCTGTCACGCTTTTGTAGTACGGACACCAGACCTCTCAGTTCCACCCTTTTATTTCTGTTTTTAACACCTTGCCTGAGACAAAAGGTGAGAGATGAGAAATGGCCGTATACTACCGACTGGTTCAAGAGGAGGTCAGACAATAAGGCTTTGTGGCTTCAGTTAGCCACCACAGTTCAATAAAGCGCTTTGATATGAAGAATAATGTCTGTGTGTTTGAAAGAGAGAGAGAGAAAAGAAGAAAGGAAAAGAGATGAAAGAGTCACATTTAATGTCTCAGTTTCAGGTTGTCTGAAATACGCCTGGCCTTTTTTTTAATGTTGAAGTGCAGGATTTTGTCTTGGTCACAGATAATGCTGACATCACAGTTTGAAGATGGTGTGTATGCAGCCATATAGAGCAGGAATAATTATACTTACAAAGATGAAAGACTTCAGAGCTGCTCTATTCCTTTTTAAAAAAATGTATAATTAATGATTACATAAATAGGAGGGCCTATTAGAGCAAACTATTTTCAAAAATGTAATTCATCAAACTTTATTTCAGTTCAGTTCAGTTTTTTTTAATTAAAATATCAAAGTCAGAAACTCTCTGCACAGCTGTGTAATGCTGTCGGGTATTGGTCAAGAGCAGATAATGTGGAGCGAATAAAAAAAGAAGAATGGACAAAAAACAAAAAAAACCCCTCAATGCTGGACAAACTTAAAGCTAACTCATATTTATTCAAACATTGTCTGCAAGTAGAAGAGCGTTCAACACATTTTTTGCTGTTTTCTGCTACGCTAGCATCTTGATTCTTGGGCTGTGTCTGTTAGTCAGTCCACCACTTTGGTCCAAATGAAATATCTCAACTGTTGGATGGATTGCCATGAAATTTTATTCCCCAGAGGATGAATATTGGTAGTCTTCTGACTATTCCCTCTTCACTTACGTAACATGTGATCTTAAAAACTATGAGCTCTGTCTTGTCTTCCTTCGTTATCTAAAATGAGCAAAGACAAGTGTAACAACTTGTAATATTGTCAGGTTTATCATGGGTGAACCAGAGGGCTCATTCTTTACACTGATTCCTGTCAGTCTTAAACGCTGTATGTACTATTTCCAACACTAGGACTTCTGACAGGCCCAACCCAGTGCTACACTGCCAAAATGCAGAACAATGCCGCCAGGCTGGCTGAAACATACTGTATCTGCATTATTTATTTCCTCTCTACATCTCATTATGTTGATCACTTTCTGCTGTTTACTGTTTTGTGTGCTTTTTACCATGTCAGCAGATTTATTTGCAATTAATTGTGTTTTTGGGTTCTGCTTTCCTTGCAGCTACAATTGACTTAAAGTCTTCCAGACTTCCAACAGATCTCAGATAAATTACCAGTCAAAAGTTTGGATGCACTTCTCATTCAAGGGGATGGGAAGGTATGTCCAAACTTTTGACTGGTACTGTATGTGGAACGGGCAACAAGGAGAAAATCCTGTTGTTTCCATCTGAAGCTGAAGAATCAAGAGAGGGCGGAGACTCCTGAAGTCTCTCTCCCAGCCAGAGGAAACCTGAGCAGGGTCGGTACTGCGCTGGAATTTACCGCACTGGCATCTGCCAGAGCCAAAACCTCATTCTGGAAGTTTGGAAAGCAGAGTGGAGTGACAGCATTTCCTGCATCCATTTAGAGTCCCACAATATGGAAAACATTTAGACCTCTTCAAGAAGAAAAGTCAAGTTGTAGATTGGTTGCGTTGTGATGGTATTTTGGGTAAATGCAAGTTTTGTAAAGGAAACCTTTTATCTGTGAACAATAACAAATTGGAAACAGAAGGGGAGTTGGTCTTATACTTGATTGTTTGGTCTTGAGGCAGAATTGTTCTTTGTTATGCATTTTGTAAAATGAATTACATTAAAGTTTCTATGAAAGTATTCAAACATCCTCTGTGTCTCTGGAAATGTGCCTCAGCCATTGTCTGGTTGCTGTGGCTCTGCGCCAGAATAACCAAGCATGATATTTACACCAACCACCATTTAACCACTATATGTTGTATACATTTTCATTGTTGTCAAGACTGTATCTGTCTCCATTTCAAAAATGTGTGTGGAACATGAAAATGACATGTTAGTCTGGATCATTCTAACCCGAAGCTGCCGCAAAGAAGACACAAGCATCCTGTTGGTTTGTTTACTCTCTGAATCATTCCCACAATATGTTAGATATAACACAATCTGTATTTATGAACATTAAACACTACAAATGTTTGTTCTGCAAAGCTCATTAGAGTCCACTTCCACAGTGTTACAGATAATGAATATCCTGTTTATGTGTCCAAAACTTTCCATCCACAGCAACTTTTTCCAAAAATCCATCATCCACACAACAATGTAAGACAAACTAAAATGTTTCCTTACCTTTCCATTTACAGGATGTAGAACCTTCAAACAAATATTCCCACGATACACTCCTCTTTCTCTTTAGGTTAAAGCTGTTAACCACAGTGAGATATCTGAGTGAGATCCTCCTTTAAATCACTATTTTACACTTGTATGACAACAAGAAATGTAAATGACAAAAGATGCATTGTGTGGAAGACACGTCACACGTCATGTTTGTCAAAAACATTTATTCTATAAACCTGTCTGAGGTTTCTAAGGTTGTGGCTACTGTTGTCATTTGTATTATGATCCTTCCTTCATGCTTAAATGTTTATAGAAATGCAGCTATATGCAGTATACAACCAAATACATATACATGTATGCATCCGTATGAGCTTAATACTACTTTTATCAGTTCTGAAAACCATGTGCATATACAGCTTGTTTGCAATAGCACATTTTGTAGGAAACATAAAAATTTGGTGTTTTTTTATCAACACATTTTACTGTTTTTCTTAAACATATCTGTAAATATTCGTATTGAATGTATCTGCAAAACAATCACTGCAGTGTCCCTACAATATCCACACATTGTAACTAAAGCACAATCACAGTTTTCATGGTTCTGTGTTGGAAACTCAAACTAGTCGGTTATGGTTAGAGAGAGATCAAATATTTGGCAAAGCAAATTAGTAGTCTATGAACATATTTTGGAGGAGACAGGGTTGATTTTGAACCAGAACATGCGCCCATATTTTCTACAAATGACCATGTGTGATGTCACAGCTGACAGACTCTATAGACTTCACTGTGCTGGTGTTACATCATAGTTTGGGAGAAAAATATTCCCCTTTGTTCCACTAATGAATGTTAAAGGGGAACTCCACTGATTTTACACATCAAAGTCTGTTTACAGATCTTGCGGAGTGCTACTGCATGAGAAAAAAAAAAGTTGTATAAGACCTTGTGTGGCTCCAGAGGGAGCTGTGCGAAGTCTGTTTCAAGGGGTGTCACTTGAAAACTGAAGACTACAAGTTTGAAAGATAAAAGAAATTGAGAAAGAAGTGAGGTTACTACTCTTCATCTCTGCTTGAGGCTACATTAAAAGATAGGTTCACAATTTCAATTTCAAGTCTCAAAACAACAGTCAGGTGTCTGTATGAACATTGAAACAGCTTTTGCTTGCTGTAATCATTCCTCCTGTTCATACTGACCATCAAAAGATCTATTCCTAATGTGCTTGCAAGTAGTGGAGGACAAAATCCACAGTTCTTGTTTAGTGCAAAATTGTACAAATTAATCTAAAATCTAAAAATGTATCCTAAGTGTAGCCTATATGAGGCTTCAGCCATCCAAATTAATCAAATCATGTGGGTATCTTCCAGGGCTGCAACCTTTTTAGTGCAAATTTCCATCTTTTTGTTCCTCTCCTCTCATTGCCACTCAACAGAGAAACACAAAGAGGGAATTTTGTACTGAAAACACTTCAGATACACTTCTGAATATATTTTTGCACAAAGCAGGGACTGTGGATTTTGTCCCTCATCAGTTCACTTACACTGAAAGCACATTATGAAGGATTCTCCTAATGGTCAGCGTTAGTAGGAGGAATGATTACAGCAAGCACATCCTGTTTCAATGCTCATATGGGCACCTGACTGTTGTTTTAAGAAAGACTTGAAAAATTGTGAACTCGTCCTTTAAGACTTTGCTTTAGCAGTAAGGTTAGAATTATAACCTTTGGGGTTACGATTGAGGATAGACATGTATCAGTTATGGTTAAGGGTGTTGCGTCAGAAGGTTTCAGACAATCTGAATCAGTCAAGAAAGAAGTCAGGAAGGGGTCTTTGTCACCCAGTTTCTGTTTTTGTTGTTGACAGAGACAGACAGGATGATACATTTCTTTGTGATCCTGTCCTTTAACACACCTGAATATCCGTCCTACTGTTGGGGGTCGAGTTGCATTGTGGGTAACGTAGGTGTCAGATTTTAATAAGGAAGAATAATGTTTGGAATAAAAAAAAGACTGTGACTCTGGTTCTGCTGAATCAGTTTTGATCCTTTTTTGAAAACTGTCAGTCATGAGTCTGACAATGTTATAGGAGTTAAATGTTCAATTGGTGGAGTACTTTTTTAATTAATACAATCCATTTTTGCCCTTGATTGTATGGATTTGGTTATGTAGCCTAACATGAGTCCAATCATAAACCTTGCAAGTATTGCAAGTGACAAAAATATTAAATAATGATACATGTAAATTGCAAATAGTGAGTAAATGTTTCAATGTTTTGTTTTTTTGAGACATGACATATAAATGTATGATTGTTTTCTACATAAAAAAACATTCCATAAATACATAACGTCAGGTCCTTTTCAGACTTTTTCCAGGTCATCTCTGCCTATGAGATCAGAACTATTGAGGAACCCATCAGGTGAATTTAGAAGAAAGAGCTCTTTGGGTGATCTAAGGGGTTAAACGGGAGTCGAAGAGTCTCTTGGCTGCTATTCAAGAGGCGAGCAGCTTCAGGCAGTGCTGGTCGCGGCTCACAGCAGCTAAAAGAGAAGGCTGTCTCCAACGCCTCCCCCCCTCCTGTGTCTCTGTCTCCATATAATTACACTATGGCTGACAGACATGGTGCTTAAAGTAACAAAACAAAGACCGACTGGAAAATAAACAGCACCTCAGTCATTCATTGAAAGGGCGAGCCTGAGATGTGTACATTGCTGGGTTTTATACTAATAGTTTAGAGACAGGAACTAGTTTACAGTGAAAGCAAAGCTTTGTCCTTGGAAATCATAAAGGTGACAGTCATCCTATTACTCATCTCTACGTATTAATGAGGCAACAAGAGCCTCAACCACAACTGTTAATGTTTTATTTCCAGTGACACAAGTGTGCCGAGTTTCTTTCAGTTAGTAATTAGTTTACAATGGTTTCATGCTATAAATTTAAGAAATAAAACTGACAAGACTCTGGATGTGTGTGACTGTGTTTGTTTGAGTGCAAGCACACATGTGTTTACGTGTGCGTGGGAGTGTTAATGTTTGCTGGAGGGAAAGACAGAACAAAGTTAGACAGAGAAATACAAAAAGATTTAACACAGAAGACATGTACTGTACATTCACATTGAAAACAATGAAGATATGAGTTATAAAAAGTAACTTTTCTCGGACCAAAGGAAGGCTCACTGTCATCTGTATTGCAAATAGTAAATTAATGTGTATCTATGAAGTATGCTAGTGACAAATATGATATTATTACAAAATCAATACTTTGTCGGCTGAATATTCAACCTATTTTCTCATTTTACTTTTGAGGATGGGTTGCCATTTCTTGATCATGGACAACAAAAATCTTTTGTTTTTCTATAGGCTAAAAGTATTGATTTTGTAATAATATAATAACAATATTTCATAAATGATTCATCAATCATCACAATTATATATATTTTCCGTTGGTGGATTAACAAATGGATTTATCAAATAAACATCATTTCATATGTCATATTTGCCACTAGCATACTTCATAGATGCAATACAGATGACAGTGAGCCTTCCTTGAGTCCCAGAAAAGTTACTTTTATAACTCATATCTTCATTTTTTTCAGTGTGAATGTACAGTACAGCTTCTGTGTTAAATCTTTTCATATTTCTCTGTCTACCTTTGTTCTGTCATTCCCTCCAGCAAACATTAACACTCCCACACACACGTAAACACATTTGTGCTTGCACTCAAACAAACACACTCATACATCCAGAGTCTTGTCAGTTTTGTTTCTTAAATTAAACCTTCTTCAAAAAACGACCTACAGTTACGTTTGAGTGACAGACGCCATCTAGTGGACGTAGTAATTATGACCCAGAGAAGTGACGCAGTTCAGATGACGTCAACATAAGGTGACAAATTTCTATAAACAAAGGAGGAGTGTTGGGTGGACCGCTGGATTGAGAGATGGCAAAAAGTAGACTAAGCTCCTCGCTTCCCGCCTCCAACCGCAAGTGTCATGTTTCCAACCGTGAGTCGGGACAGTTTTTTAAAAACCCGAATTTACGATTGTTGTGGTGCTTACTGTTGCCATGACAACAAGTTGTTTTTGTGCCTACATCTAAACAGACCATAAAACATAATCATTTTTTTAACAGTGATTTATAAATGTTTTGGAAAGCGCAGATAAAGGCGACATATTAGAAAACGCTTCCATGGGCCGTTCAGGAGCGCATGGTACCTATGTGGTCATTTAAATATGAGGATGTGTTGCGAAATAGTGATGAACTATAGGTTGAGATAACTTTGTTTGAGATATCTTGACAAAATGATATTAAGAATCCCCAAATTTGACTAGTAGACAAGAAATATTTAAATCAAATAGGCAGAAAAGCTATGTTTATTATCTTCACCAGTCTTTATATTGTTCCTTGCTAACCAGGCATAGCCCTCGTGAAGTCTCATTAACTAGTACATAAATGTAATTAAATAAATGTAAACATATAATAACAATAAATAAATACATAAACATGCCTTTTCAGTCTCAATCTCTTACCTTAATTCCTGTAGTATCTCTTCAGAAGTGGGGATCATTCACAGATCAAAATATAAGATATGAAAATTAAAAGTAAATCAACTGCCGAACGGCTCTCCCCCTCCTCTCTAAAATATGTTTTTCTTCTTGTTCCTTTGGCTGGATGTTTCAGCTTCACTGTGCAGAATGATGTATGTGCAGAGTTTGACACTAGAAATCTGTTTGAACATTTATCTTCTGAAGTAGGAACATTTGTGCTCACCTTAAAATCTGAGTGAAAGGGGTGTACCTATGAGCATGATTTGTGATATCCCAACTAGTTCACAAACACTGAGAAAAGACTTAATAGTGAAGAAGGAGAGACCTTGTATCCAGCAGTTAACAAGGTAAATGTACTTTCTTTTATGGAAAAATCTTATCAGACATAAATTATTATTCCAAGAAAGCATATTTATATATCTTAAAACATGTGCGGAGGGATGTTAGTTCGAGTGACTAAAAAGTGTCAATATTTGAAGTGAGCTTGAGCTCTGTTTGTCCAACATTAATTCTGTCTGTTGGTATTAAAATTACTGATACTGCTGAGATAAAACTGACTTGAGCAGCAGAGTCACAGAGGCGTCCTTAAACAGCTCTGACCTTGATGTCACTGGAGGTTTACTCTTCACTTACTGATGACTGCACACACCTTCCAGGTTTACAGGATAACCACTTGTTCACTGGCATATTTGTTTGTCGCCAACATTTGTCTGAATTTTAGCATTTTCTAGCAGCCACACACCAATAATCCTGGATAATATGTAGCAAACATCAACATCTCCATATGCATAGTCTTTGTTTAACAGACAGGTTTGCAGTTTTTCCACAAACTGCCAGACGATTGTTTGTCTCCAGGGCTGTTAAGAAAACCTGTCTGCCATCATTCTTCGGTTGCAAAGATGACATTAATAAACACTGATGTGCAATCAGCAACAAGACAGCGAGGAGACGTCTGAGCTGTCTGCGGTTTCACACAAGAGAGCTCGCTAACAGCGGCCGTATCGATCCACATGCACTCCGAGCAGTTAAGTGACAAAACACTGTCAAGGCAATGATGATGTGATGAGCGGAGAGGTGTGTGGATTTTGAGGTTGCATGGTTTTTCTCTTGTGATCACTTAAACTGTTTCAGATTTCTGCACTCATGAGATGATTCAGAGCTGGATTATCACCTGAAAGATAAGTGACAACACCCTTTAGATTTGATCTATTCTGTATGGTTTCAATGTGGACTTGTTTTGACTGTATAATTTTAAACAAAAATGTATTAAATGACTCAAAACAAAGCAATCGTCAATCAGTCATCACTGGTGGTCTGATGTCGGCTACTTTAGCCGAATGACCTTCTGTGCATGAATTTCTGTCTGTAAAATTTTACTCCAAATTCAGTCAACACAAAGCTGGATTTAAAGGAACAAGTCAGTAATTTTCATGTTGCAGCCCCTTTGCTACATATCACACATACTTATACCTACTATATCACAGCTACTCATTTTTGCAAAACTTTCAATGCATTGTTTCTACCACATCTTGCATTCATTGGTTTCCACAATTTTCTATACAATCTGGATATTTATGAGGTGGCACAGATAGGATTTTTCTAATTAATCTGCACTTTAATTGCATTCACACACAACAATACGTAACATTTGTAAGAAACTGATGCAGCTTTATGTCCACTAGTACAAAGTTTTCAAAAATCTGCTAAGTGACTTTCAGACTATATAGAAAAGAAACCAATGGTTGCCTGAATATCTAAAAAATGTAAAACTTTCAAATATGCATTTGAAAATGATACGAAAACTGTATCCTATCATTGCACTTTAGAGCTAATACTTGTAAACAGACTGGCATGATCCTTTAAAGGTGCAGTGTGTAAAATTTAGGGCATTTAGCAGAACAAACTTGGCACAAATGGAACATGATATTGATAAGTATGTTTTAATTAGTGTATAATCACCTGAAAATAAGATTCATTGTGTTTTTGTTACCTTAGAATGAGCCCTTTATATCTATAGAGGGAGTGGGTCCTCTTCCATGGAGGCCGCCATGTTGCATCACCATGTTTTTACAGTAGCGCAGAACAGACAAAGCAAACACTGGCTCTAAAGAGGGTAATTTTTTGGGAGTTTTGCGGCCACCGTAGGTTCTCCTACACATTTCGAGGGATGGGTCATTCAGTTTCCTGCAAACTGCAACCTCACCTCTGCTGTAGATGCCACTAAATCCTGCACACTGCACCTTTAAGTGCTCACTCATCCTGTTTGTAGCAAAAAGAGAAAATGTCTTCCATTAATTACCCATCCCTGATGTATTCATTAACATAATTATAACATCATAATCTGGACAGGGATAATTATACGGTGACGGGGTGGAGCTCGAGAGGCAGCGGCAGAATTAGCCCGTTTTCATTCAGTTCACAGTGAGGTCAGCACACACCGCAGCCCTGAAGAAGAAGGCCAAAAACCCTCCTCCACCGCTGCCTGGGATTCATTTCATCGTCTCCATGACTCTGAGTCCTGACAAGGGAAAACAATTAGACAGGAGACTGGGCAGGGGTGTTTTCAGATGAGAAAACCAAAAAAGAGATGGAAGAGAAACATTGTAGGTTTCGGACGAGAAACGCCAGCAGCAACTCTCCCACCCCAACCCCCCCCCCCCCCCCCCCCCCCCCCCCCCATTCTGAATCCTTCCATTGTATCCGAACCACAAATCCCACACTTTGCCTGGAAAAGCAGAGAAGAGACTTGACTGAAATATACATTTGTTTGGGAGGGAATGCCCAGAGCTTTTATAAAAGGTTTCATTATGTTGTTATACAGTATACAAATAAGAGTTTAAAAATTACTCCTACCACGCTCAAAGAGAATCTATGTTACAACAGAACTTGTACTGTCTTAAAATGTGACTGGTTTTGCTACAGTATGACATTTATTTTAAGATCAGGCTGCAAGCTCACTGTAACACAATGCTGCAGTGCTTCATTTTTCTTCAGGAGTGCTTTGTAATCAACCCCTCTTTACTTTTCAAGCTCAAGTTAATTACAGGTTTCAGCGAGCAGCCTGCAGAGGTTCAGGGTCAAAACAAAAATGCCTGACTGCCTGAGCGAGGTGCTGCTGCTTCTTAAACAGACGTCTCGGGGAAAAAGGTTTCTAACTGCCTCCTAATGCTTACATCGCATTTTCATCTCACTGCTCTTGCTCTTCAGCCTCTTAGTCAAATAGGAGTCTCCATAAATAATTGTGTTGTTGAAAGACTCAAACAGGATGCCATTACGCTATAAACAGAACTTTCTCCTAGCAGAGTTGGTTTGGGCCTGAGTGCCCTGCTGTGGTTTGTTGTGTAATCTCTCAGTTATGCACTTTATTTTCTTACCACTGGCACTGTGACGCCTTTCACTGTTTTCCATTGCCGCTGGTCCCTTTTAACGCCAATAAGATAGTTAAATCTTAATTATGATTTATGCAGTTTGAACTCATTTTTTAAAAAAGTATGCGGTGTATCCTGTATGTAAACTTTTTCCTTTTACACGAACAGCGAAACTTTTGGGTATGAAAGTTCATTCATGAGCTTTGGGAACAGTAAGCATAACAAAATGATCAAAGCTCAGACGTCCTCTTACTAGCTTGTCATAACTTTTAAGTTCGTCAGCGAATAGAGTGCCTTAAAGCTAGGTTTATACTAAACACAAGGGGTTAATGACGTGATTTATAGTTCTGTATCAGGTTATACCTGTTCATAACGCCTTCACAATATTAGACAGATATATCATTAGTAATCAGGCCTTATTGTGCTGTAATTATATCCCTCGCAGTAACTGTGTTTTCATTCTTTCATTCACTTTGTGATATAGAGCAGCATTAGCCTACGCAGGTACTTATAGAACTACAGCTCAGATAACTTCTATTTTGAGACTATTGCAGTACAGTTGCCACGTCTATGTTCCTCCATTCACTGTGACAGAGAAATGATTGCAGTAAGCAGGAAGTTTGAAGTGTAGAGGGCTGAACTAAGATGTGTGTTACTGAGAGGGAGAAGATAACTGAATGGAGAAAACACAAGCAGCCCGAACTGACCAGTCACAGTTCTTGTCATCCCCAAACAGTTAAATTTTTGAGAAGTTTACAGCTTAGTGACATTGGTGACATGCAGGCTCCGAAAGTATGCCGTAAACTATACATTCATGTGTAACTTCACCCACGAGATAAGAACCGGTCACAGCGACGACTGGGAAGGGGTCAAAGCCATTGGCCAGGGGCCCAGTGGACGACTGGGGAAAGTTTGAGGAGGCCATCCTTGAACAGAGACAGGAGTAACAATCTCACACCGATATACCACCACTTGCTATTATGTGACTGTGGTTCCACATGCCATTCACTGAAGAAGACTGTGACATGTGGTTAGAAGCTATTAAGTGGACCTTTGAGCTTCAATTATTTTGTTACACAGCAAAAACTTTGTCTCAGGAAACCAACAAGACCAATTAAAATGTAAATTGCACCACTAGTGCATAAAGGATGTTTGAAAAGTGTTAACGAATAAGCAAATATGGCATATCAAAATATCTTAAAACCTACAAGACCAACAAACAGTCTTTAGAGCCTGTGGTGGATATTCAGTGTTAATTTAATCTTATGTGTCACCCACAAAAATGTCCTTTTTGGCAACACTAATAAATTGAGGTTTGTCCTCACCATCTTATCCACTTATCCACACTCAGCAGCATTTTTCTCCATGTTAATCATGGTTCATGGCAGTTCATACACACAGAACACATTTCAATCATCTTTTAAACCTTAAAAACAGCATCCATTTTGAAACAACTGTGTTTGCTCTGGAAGAAAACAGCCAGGAAAAGTGTTTTTCTTGATAAAACGTTGCTAAATATGCCATTCATCGATGAGGAACTTTGCATGTCGCTGACTTATCAAAGAGCGTCAGGTAAAAGCACTTGAGACCACCAGATAAAGCTTAATTTAATACAAATACTTTATTGACAATGAGTGTATGGCATACTTTTTGATGGAATTGCTAAATCATGAGAACATAGACCAGGTTCGTCTTATTTTTACAGTTTATATTTGCAAAATGATGCTGAGAAACTCTGCAATGCATATATAGAATCAAAAGTGCATATTCTTGTTCCTTTTTATTTTGTCTATATACACATTACACTATACATAAATAATTGCATTGTAAAAATGACTCAAGTATTTACATGTATAATATATTTTATATAATATATAAATTTTATATTAAATCTAGGTAGATTACAATTAGGATACTGGGTCAGGAAACCTCCTGTGTATCTGTGAGAGTGTTTGTGTGCTATCTGTGGTTGTTGAGTAGCACCTCCAGCCAGCACGGGCAGGAGGTGATGAACTGTCTGGAGTAGCAGGGGCCCCATCCTTTAGCAAAACTGATGCGAACACTGTGGGGGTCCCAGGGCCCCTCCTGGCTCTCAGGCTTCACGCCGTGCTCTGCCATCCAGCTGGAGCGCTCATAGTCAAACACCTTGAGGGAAAAGCCCGGCATCACCCTCTTCACGCTCAGCCCTCGAGCACTGGGCGGGTCCAGAGTGGGTGAGTGGACAAACACCGGGTGCTGGCTGCGATTGTACACCCACACTCCATCCGGCTCACGGCTCAGCACGATGCCGAAGCCGATTTTACTGCGTATCTGTTGCACACTGCTGCTGCTGCTGTTCCCTCCACCTCCACGGCTGTGGTGGCCGTGAAGTCCTGATGTGCCGTGGCTGCCTGGGTCGTCACGGCGACTGTGGTAGGCGTTGGCATGGAGCTGGCCGAGGCAGAGGCCTGTTCCCTGAGGTAGGTCATAGAAGATGCTGAGCGAGGGCTCGTAGGCTGGATAAAGGCGACCCACGCGTGTGCGCTGTTCCCAGTAGGCAACGCTGCACCAGTGAGAGCGATGTCCGCCGGAGGTCGAGGAACCAAGGGAGGTACCAGTGTCTGAGGGGAATAAAAGAAGAAGAATCCATGTTTGTATTAGTAAATCTTTACTGCAATTTTTTTACAACTTTTATTTGTCATAAAGGGAGAAGAATGATGTTATCTTAAGGAGGAGGAAGAAGGGAGGATGGGAAAAGAAGTCTTTATGAAAACATGAGCAAACATGCTCTGTCTTTTCTCCATTCTCAGTAGGAGTGGGCGATAACACAAAATTAGTTTTGACACAGTAAGTAATACAGAACACTCAGTATCAATAACTTAATCATTCAAAGCAGATAATGTACTATCATGTAGGGGAGAGCCATGTAGAGCCAGAGCCAACATTAATGGGCTACGTCTAAATTCATTTTCATTATCACCAAATGCTTTAGCAAACAATACATGTTTATTCATACTATTTATGGAATGGAGACAAAGTAAACAAACTTCTGTAGACACGAGTCATGGACAGACAGTGTGTCGCTAACAGGGATTTTGAAGAGCAACAACCAAACCAACATCTAACATTTTCAAGTATGTTAACATGCTGTTTAATGTGCTGCAGCTAAACAGCTAATTAGCTTTCTAAGCTGCTAACTAACGTTAGCGGTGCACTTTTCCCCAGTGAACATTTGTTTGGTGGCTCGTTCAACGAGGCTTTTGTTTATAAGTTTAGATAAGAAGAAAACTTTAGCAGGAAAGCTTTTGTGGGTTGTTTTGGCTCTTGCGTTGTGCAGCCGGCTGCTATCAGGCTCAGTGTGACCGTCTGCTCTGACTATGATTGAACACCATGTTATCACTTTATGCTAGATTTGATTTGCTGTGTCAAGCTTACATAAGTGGATGGTGAAACAGTTATTAATCAAAATGATGTAAAACTAGTGGGTACCATCATGAAATCAAATAATTTTAAAATATAAATTTCTCCCTTTTGGTTTCTGATTTTTCCTCAAAGCAGAACACAGAACAAGTGATTTACAGAGCAAGTATGTGTGCTGTAGTAGACAAAAAAATTTATTTCAGTTGGACCTTTTTAACGGAAAATAGCAAATGTTTACAGTTTTGATGGTCTAAACTAACAAAGTAATTGCAGCATGAACGCAGCAGTATTGATCCTATTCATGCTAGTATCGATGCTCAAAACAAGACTTACAAGCCCACCTCTCGTCTCACACTGTAACTTACTCATGCATTCTTCAAAGCAATGATACATTTTAGCTCACAACAGCAACACGCAGGTCGTAGGAGTTTCAAATTTTTATTCTACCTTGCGAAACAAAATAATTTCTCCCATTGCTTGATGTGCAAACTTCAGTACAAGCTTTGACTTGTAGACGGGTGACAAATTAAACGAAAAAAACAACAACTTAAGTGTCTTAGTAAGGTGTTACGCCACTATGAGCCATAAGAACACCATCAGTGCTCCTGGGAATAGATTCTTCAAGTCTTTACTGGAACTCTATGGGAGGGGTGAACACCATTCCTGCGAAAGATATTCCCTCATTTAGTGTTTTGATGATGGCGTAGGAGAGTGTTGTCTAAAGGTTGAAACGTGCTTCTCCGGGCTGCACGTAGGCGAACGTACATGGGGGTCGTTCTGAGATCCTCGTGGCTGTTTCTTTTATACTTGAACATGTTTTGTTAGCTTTAACGTTTATGTCGTTTTCTTCTTTGCTTTCAACCCCCCCTTCTGACAGGACGGGAGTCAAAGCAAGCAGCTTGACACTCAACTGTATGACGTGTTATCGAGATTTAGGAGGCATGTGTGTCGCCTCCTCTTCGAACCCTTGCTTTACGCATAACACCCTTCTCCGCAGAGGCGTTTCTTTGCAGAAGCATAATTCCAGGTTAGCACGACCAAAAGATCTGTTTACTTTCAAGGCCACAGCAAATAATTCACATCATATTTATACTCTATTTATACTATCAAACCATTCACTGACCCCTTGCCTTGTGCGGAAGCGTCATTTCTTATATTTCTCCATTTATTCAGACTTTTCCTTTAATTTGTCACCCGTCTGTATATTTTGAAAAAGGGGTTAAAACTGTCAACACTGAACAGCCCACTTCCTCCACTGACATCTCTCACCATCTCTCCTCATAACACACTCCTTCAGGTCCAGAGTTAAAGAGGGGAAGGTGGAGGGCAACAGAGAGAGGAGTGGGGGGGAGGCGGAGGGAAGCATTCAGCTCTCTGTCAACCTAGCGCAAGCCCGTGAACCCTTGACCCCCCAGCCCTCATGCTATCAGCTCACATTAACTCCCACACAGAGTGATGCCATTATTTTGTTCCAGAGACTCTACTGACACAGAGGATTTAAAGACCCATGTGCCTGTGGCCCCATTCCTTTCATATTCCAGCGAGCACCCCCTCTTCATCCACCAGGGGCCAGAATGGCTGCCCTCCTCCCATTAACAAGCTGCGTTTGGGTGAAACCAGGACCGAGATTAGGCTAGGTGTGTTATGTTTGCACAGCGGCCATTTTCATTCCGGGGGGGGAGGAGGGGGATGGGTAAAAGAGGGGTGGTACGGGGGCGCTGGGAGGAGAAGGAGGAGGAGGAGATGTGTACGCAAATACAAGCACACACACACATTAGATGATGAGATAGGGCCTCACACATGCACATGTATACACACAAATTGGGCCTTCTGATGCAAACAGTATGACTATAACACACACTCACACACACACACACACACACATACACACACACACACACACAAAATTGCACTTCTCATCTGAGGCCCACGTGTGTCATTAGTGAATTCCGGGCTGGCAACTCCTGCGGTCTGGAGTTTTTACAGCTCTCCAATAAGAGAGCAGGCTGCTCAGCTAGCAGGATCTCTCTCTTTCTCTCCTTCTCTTTCTTTCTCTCTCTCTCTCTCTCTCTCTCTCAAACACACACACACACACACACATACACACACACACACAAACTTACACACTTTTACAAGCCATGCTCTTCCCTGTAATAAGGCAACACAAACATGTCTGGGGAAACACAGGGAGACTTTATGAGCTCACGATCAAATTAATTCCCAAAGAAGACATAAAACAAACTTGGGACTTTTTAGGGTTTTTTAGACATAGTGCACTTTAATTTCTATCATATAATGAAGGGTGCAGCACAGAATCTAGTATTAAATCCTGGCTTTTAAGTTTCTAATGCACTGAGTATTCATATCACAGACAGAGAGAGCATCTAAAGGCCGAATCTCAAGAATATGATGCCAAAAGAAGCTTCAAAAACTTTATCGTTATACTTTGAAGTGACTATTTAACATTTACAAGAGTGTGCTTGTTTGCTCATTTACATGTTTACTTATTTATTCATTTACCATTTATGATTTTATTCTTTTATGTATCATATTTGAGTTTGTTTTCGGTTACTAGGCACTAAGTTTCTCTGTCTGCTTATTTATTTTCTGTTTTTCTTTCGTGTTATCTTACATGTGTAGCTATGTCTATAAACCCATAAAAACACAGACAGCTATATTTCACGTTAAGCATTAGCACCATAGTCCTACAGTGGATTTTTTTTTACTGAGGATTAACTGATATTATGTTAAAAAATATGATAAATCAGTATTTCCACTGTTGTTTGACAGCCCGAGTGGTACAGCATGTCATGTTTAATGTTTCTGGCACAGTCTTTAGTGTCATCATGCTCAGTCTGGCTATCATCCAACTAAAGGTATAATGAGCTTGTGTGAGAACGAGGGAGCGCAGACGAGGAGGGAGGAGGAAGGAGCGGGTGGGCAACGAGCTTCTTCAATGGAATTTTTAAAGACGGGTTCAAACTGGAGGTTATCAGTATGTTTATGTTCGAGCGGAGGAAGTCGAAAACCTCTGTGTGTGCGTGCCTGCTTGTTCATCTGTATGTGAGGGCTGGCAGCAATTACAGCGTCCTGCAAGCATTTAAGCCAACCACCATTTAACAGCTCTGTTTACCAATTAGATAAGTAGCCTTTGTTATTTCATTTCAAAATCACTGTCTCTTAGTGCCAATCTCACCGAAACACCCGGTACACTTCATGGATGTTTTTCTCTAAAGCCTGAACAACAGTGGGGAGGTAAGCTGAATGTATACTTATTGCTACTTGCTGTAATAAAACAACTCAGGACTAGTTTTGTTTTTGGGCTGACACAAAGCAGTGGCAATCAAAGTTCAGAGGTCAGACAGTCAGTTTCCTGCCGGCACCCCACAGAATATTGAACCTGAGCTTCAAACGACAGCACCGCTCATCTTTCCTCTTTCTTGTACTCCTCTGTGTTTTTTTTTTATCTGCTTGAATCATAAATGAATATATGTTTAAGGAATATTTTGGAATTATGGAAAATGTGCTTAATCGCTTTCTTGCAGAAAGTTAGATGAGAAAATTTAGACCAATCTCATGTCTGTGCAATAAATATGAAGCTACAGCCAGCAGCTTAGCTTAGCATAAAGCCAGGAAACAAGGGGAAATGTAAAAAAATTTGCCTGAAGCTCACAAGTTAATATCATATAATATATGATATGTTATATCTTGTTCATTTAATCCGCACAAAAACCAAATTGGAGAAATGAAAAATTAAGGTGTTATGGTGGGAAGTTTCGTGCCAGACTGTCTTTTGACGGGATGCAGGGACTTGCCTGGCAACCTCACAGTGATGACAGGACACTACCACACCTGACAAAGTCAGAGTCAGCCACTTCCTGTGGCGTCATATTTAACAGAAAAAAAGTGAATAATCACATTTC
Source organism: Thunnus thynnus (assembly GCF_963924715.1). Taxonomy (NCBI): domain Eukaryota; kingdom Metazoa; phylum Chordata; class Actinopteri; order Scombriformes; family Scombridae; genus Thunnus; species Thunnus thynnus. The sequence continues at coordinate 11,578,088 of NC_089517.1, forward strand.
CGAAACTGTTGAACTATTCCTTTAAACTCTCTTCTTTCCCCTTCTCTAGTTGGAGGAGTGGAGGCTCCCTCCTGCCAACCTTAACCTGCACTGAGAGGGAGAAAGTTGGGGAAAAAAGGGGAAGTAAAAGAGTAAAAATGTAAAAAAAAATCTGAGTGAAAGAGGGAGCGGGAAAATGAGAGGGAGAGAGAGAGAGAGAGAGAACCTGCCAAGCATAACCAGCATCCACGGAAAAAAATGAAGGGAGAGAAAGAGACTGTGAGAAAGAGAGGGAGGGAGGGAGACCCTCGTCTTTCATCCAGTGCCAAGGATTAGATTCCCCTCCAGTTATTAGACTCTTCCACTGTGCTGAAAGAAGTGTGTGGGTTGGGGAGAGGGAGTAGGGGAGGTGTAGAGGGGGACAGAGGGACGAGAAGCGAGGATAGAATTCAGCTACTGACCATTGTCGGTCGCCTCTAAGATGCTTTTGTTTTGATTCGACTTCCTCAAATTTCCTCCTAAAGTTCTAAAAAAGTAGGAATAAAATAAAATAAGGGAAGAAAAGAAAACACCCCTCCCTGGCTGCAAATGGTAGGTTCTGTGTTGTTTGAGACAACTATCATTACAGGGCAACTTCAATCCAGCAAGCCACATTTAAGCTGGCGTCTCGACTATCTCTGCCATCAGAGGGCTGCGTTATCGCCAGACATGGGCTTTACAGTCGAACACAACGGGGCTCTCGCTCGCAAACACATAAAAACACACACATTCTTGCACACACACACACACACACACACTCCTTCCTTCTCCCTCTTTTTTCCATTGTGAGGTGGATCTTATGATGTAGCCTGCTGCAGTGTGAAACCAGGCATTTTTCTGTTTCTTGTTTTAATAATACAAATACATTCAATTCCGTACCATCAACCCATTATTTCATATACACATCTGTAGGAATGTTAACATTTGTGTCTGTAAAATTCCTAGGGAAGATGTGTTTGGAAGCTGTTTAGAAGGCTCCTCCAAGAGGAAGAGTGAAAGTAACCAGTTTCCTGCATTTCTGCTGCTACTTCAAAGTGCCAGACAACTCAAGCCAAGGAATTCTCATGTCTTATATCATCCACCGAGATACCAAGAAGCGAAACACATAAAAAACTTCTTAGAAAAATCCTGTTTAGGTGATTTTGATGTTTTCACTTCAGTTCCATGATTACAGCTGAAGAAACTCATCTTTGTGAAGCCCTTAATGAAGGCTGATGTTGCAAACTTTTCATCTGACAGGTGATATGAAATCCAGATTATAAACTGTTGTTTGACATTGTTGACATTTGTTCTTTTGTTTTTTGGTGAAAATTGGTGAGTTTTAAAACTAATCAATCTACATAGGAACCAGCATGATGTTGTCGCTGGCCAAAGAAAATCTGAAAATCATTGGTGATTTTGAATGTTTCAGATAAACTAAGTGTACCTTCTCAAGCTAAAAAAAAACATAAAAACCAAAACCCAATGGATAATGAAAATGATGAAAAATGCATCGTCACAAATGAATAATACATCCAACCACGTTATCAGTGCTCCTCCGGGCAACTGTAGGCCTCAATCTGAGTTCAATTTAATTAAACTCAGAATGAGGAAAACTTCCTAAATGCTGTACAAGTTCCTGCAAAGTGAAATATCGGTTTACGCCCGTCATAATCAGAGACACGTCTACGCCACATCACTGCAGTGAAGATGCAGTCTGGTTTCTTTCTGTTGCACAATAACCTTGCCATTGGAGATCGTGAACACATTTTCTTCTTAAATGCAAGAACAAGCTGCTCTGACTCATACAGTAACCCTGCGTGTCCCTTAAAATTGAAGCAGTACGAAAAAGCACTGAACTTGAACAATGAGAAAGCACTGCAGGGATGCCTCATGTCAGTAAAATATGACAGCTAGCTAATGACTCAGAAGACTCAGTAATGAGTCATTGTATATTTTTGGTTGATAGGATCTGCTTTTGTGATTTTTAGGGGTGGACCTTCCTGTTTGGTGGTATGTAGAAGTTGCTAAATGTCCTCCTTCATATATGTCTATCAATATGTCTATGTCTATATGCCTATGTATATCAGTCCGTCTATAAATTTTGTCATCCTGTGTTTCCATGCTGCATTTCAGTTATATTGCATCTCCGTCCGTCCTAAAGACAGATCCCTCCTCTGTTTCGCTCTTCCTGAGCTTTCTTCAAATTTTTCCATTAAAGGTGCTTTTGGAAAGTTTTACCTTATCTGACTCATAAGTCCAAGGATAAAGGATGTTGTATTGTTGTACATATTGTAAAGCCCCCTGCAGGCAAATATTGGGCTATACAAATAAAACTGACTTCACTTCACTTGACCTGAATTTATCTAATAAATAGAACCTGACAGGCTGATTGTACTGTGTGTTATTGTGAGGGGTCCTGAACTGGTCTAACTGTTAGTATCTTGAAGCAGGTTTAGTTTCTGCAACTGTTTTAAATGCAACTTAACCAACAGAGCCAGAGGATGGTGGGACTGAAGCCTTAATTATCCTTCCCACAGTAACAACAAAGTGATTTATTGTTCTGCTTTGGCTCTACCTCTTGACTGTTGTAGCACCGGCGTAAAAGATGATTGTCTGGTCGGTCGCTGTGCATTCCCACTCAACCTGATGTAATCACATTCACGTTCGATCACGCTCAAAAACAAAGGAGGCAAAGTGTGCACTGAAAATTTCTTTGCTAGATGAGAATGAGCTAATCTGTGTAGCGTTTTTTGATAAGAGTAAAGAAAGATTACTGTCTGCTCCATGTTGTCTTCACTATCAACAAACACTACCATTAGCTACAGTTCATGTGGTGACTGTAAAACCAGTGTAGCCTCTATACAACACATGTGGTTGTATTTTGAGGAGGTGCCCGTGTTTACCTACAGAAGCACCAGAGACACATCTACACGATACAGGTATCATACAGACAGAAATCAGACTTAGCTCACCGCTTCGAGAGGACAAATATGCCATCATATTTTAGCTTTAATCATAACTAACCTTTAGTTTTTTTTTGTACCTTTAAGTAAGATTATTTCAATCTGATTAGAGACAGAAAAGCAGAGACAGACACAGAGAGGCAGAGCTCGCTGTAGTTGACAAACCTCCCCTCCCAACACATTCCTGGACAGGCCCTCTTCCTCGACACTTCCTCCCCCCGCTCAGCCAGTCACAGGGGTCAAGTTGACAAGTCTCTCATTGAGTCTCACGTGATCCGACTATATGGCCTTCACTCCTCGCTACATAATTACACACATTTATTGGTGGAATCGATCGATTTATTCCACTATGAAGAAATATTTATGAAATTCCTACTTAAACTTAATTTGGGTGAATTTGAAAGTAGCAGCAGTAAAAATAAAAAATCACTAAACTTAACAAACACGGTCAGGAGGAAACACAAGAACTGTGAGACTTGCACTAATTTGACAGATATACTTGAGAAAATTAGCAGAAGTGTGAACATGTTTACCATCTGCCACATTCTCCATATCTTTAAGACTTGTGAAATTGTGTGTTGCTATTTAAGAAAGCGTGTGCAAGCAACATAGTAAATGAACATTTTGAACATTTATTTCATGTTGAAAGAAATGTGTTGAGAAATAATCATTTTTGTTTTTGTTCGTATGACATTTAAACACTTTTATGAACTGAAATTGGTACGAAATAAATCACCTGGCACCTGATTTTTTGCGTCTGTAAATCACAAAAAATTGCGACAAAAAAAGAAAAACACTACTATTGAATACTTGTATCCTTATTTGTATCAAATGCAATATTGTAGAACATAATTTTGGAACATTTTACGATACAGTACAAAAAGTAGTTACAAAGGACCAAAAAACAAATCAGTAACAACCTCATAATCAATGAATCGCTAATAAGAAGTTCCTCAATGAATCTGAATCAAGGACTATATAGAAGATTATTATCAAGAAGATGAACTGCTGTGTACCTTATTGTAAAGTGTTACCTTATAAATCAAAAAAATTAATGGGAATCACTATTGTATCTGTACTATATACTATTGTGTATGTTCTAATCATACAGGTTTCAGACTGAATAGCAGTGTCATCAGAAACTTGATCATACACTTCAGTTAGATCACTTTTGAACCAAAGTGGTAGCATATCTAAAAGAAAAAAGAAAGAAATTAGGGAGAGTAACATTATTGAAAAGCATCAAACATGATTGTAATTCACGATGCAAAGACAATGAGTAGGTAGTTTTTGAGTAAGAATTAAATTATGATCAAAAGCTCTGTGTGTGTGTGTGTGTGTGTGTGTGTGTGTGTGTGTGTGAAAGAGTGTGTATGTGGTCTTACATTTTTCAGTAAGAGTGAATATTGTATTATGTCTGTGTGTCAGTGTGGGACTTATTGAGCAGCAAGTTTCCAGTATCATGGGTGAATGCTTATGAACACACACAAACACACACACACACACACACACACACACACACACACAATGCCCTCCCTAAAAACAGGGAGCTACAACGCCTGAAAACAAGGTGAATGCCGCTTCCCTCAAATAAACAAATAAAGCCTTAACTAACTGCCTTCACAGTGCACAGCACAGGCGACAGCTTCCTACATTTCACAGAGTCAGAGCCTGTCGACATCTGCAAAGAATCTTTAGGTTCAGCAGCATGGCAGGATTCCATTAAAAGCCAAATTGCGAGTTGGCAAAAACTCTGAGGGAACAACGGAAAGCCACAGTCAGTCCTGTAATTTAAACCTTATTTTAAATTGTGATGGCCTGACAACATGGACTGAAGTAAAAGAGAGAAAGAATAAGAGTTATAAAGACAGTGAGAGAGAGAGAGAGAAGGAAGGAAGAGATCAAAAGAGGGTGTACAAACAATAAAAGGCAGAAGTAAAATGAACTGACAAAGAAGAGTAAAAGTGGACTAAAAGAAAAAAAAGGAAAAAAGATGAAGGGGATACTGAAAGAAGGGAGAAAAGCTAATCAGAACATCATTGATATGACAAAAAAGACAATCTGCTTATGATGTGTAAGACCTCTTAAATACATGCAAATCCAGTGGGACCTACAAGTTGTAAATGTCTTGAAACATGCTTCTGCATCTGCGAGTCTGAAAACACTTTTTTTTGTATCTGCCTGCAAACTGCACACAGTGTCGATGGAAATGCAATGAATCAGCATTGCATCTACGAAGCCAGAACGTAGGAAGATCAAACACAGAAATCCCGGAAAATAAATCTAATGAAGAAAATATTTAAAAATAGGGAATAAATAATATGTGCTTTTGCTTCTTTCCTTCAGTTCCAAGTTGGCCAAACCGCAGTAATACGGAAATCCTTTCCTGCTCAACCAATCATCATCTGTTTGAAGCATGAGGACCTCAGATACCCTCAAGCACTTGCAGAATAAGTAAGCACTGTAGAGGTATGCATGCTGACTGTCTTCAAGCTACAATTTGCCCAGAAAATCAATCTGTGCATCTGTACACAAAGATGTTTACACATTTCTTCACTGACAGACGTTTCAGCATGAAAACCTCAAGAGGTGACGAGACTCCATCAGCTCGGAGTTTTAAGATTATTTGTACATGTAATGATTAAATACAGGAGATAAAAATATATCATAGATTTTTAAAGTTGATTGAAGACAAACCAGTCAGACAATGAAATGAGAGAATGAGATAAGTAAACTGAAATGAAATAACAACACAGTTCGAACTCGAAAACAGTAAAACTGCGATTGAAATTGCCTCATTCAGAATTACAGTTTTTAAGACTTATGAATAAACTACACAATATAAACCTTTTCTAAATGTTTTGTCAACAGCGTGAGCAAGGAAAAGTTACCTTTTTTGGTTTAATTGGGTAACCCCGTCTCCTCAAAATTACGTCATATGCAGTAAATATCTTTGGCTAGGAACGTAATACTGGCTGAATTACATTTTCTCTCAAAATACTAAGAAAATGTTGTTAAATAAAGGATTTGGCAAGTTGCAAAAATGTTAATCCTGAACGTATGAGTGAAATGTTCAGAGACAAAATATCTGATCTTGCAGTAAAATATCCACTGGTACAAACTCCAGCATCATTAAACTTTTTATGGTTATGTTTAGGCGCTGGCAGCACTTAAAGTTAGGGAAAGATCATGGTCTTGGTTTAATACAGCCAAAAAAAAGAATGCAGTGACTTGAAGCAGCTAGTTTATTATCATTTAAATGAAATCACAATCATTCAATAACCTTAACCAAAGTGCTTTTGTTCCCTAAATCTAAACACACACACAGGACTCAGGATGTGAACCCCGGTCTCTGGTGCCTGCATCTTGTATGACTGCCATCCACCCCGACCTCCTCCTTCTGACCTCAGAGTGATATATAAATATAATGCTTAATTAATTTTAAAAAAAAACATTGCCTGTGAGCATAATCCAGGCAGCGCTTACGTTTGCCAATGCAACATAATTGGGAAAACAGTTGAGTTGTATAAAAACATAATTTCTAGGGGGACAGGATTGAAATTGGAGACACTGTTTCATGATGAGGGTCTTGTCTTTGGCAATGTTGGTCTTCCGATCGGTCGGTCCACTTTGGTCCAGACTGAAATATCCTAACATCTTTTGGGAAGACTGCCATGAAATTTGGTACGGATATTCATGTCCCTCACAGGATGAATCGGAATAACTTTTCATATCCTGTAGCTCCATCATCAGGTCAACATTTTGACTTGACCTTTTGTTTATGACCCAATTCCTGCACAACTCATGACATTCCCATCAGCTGTACTTTGTTTAGTGCTACTATCAAGACTACTAGCTACACTAAGATAGTGAACATGGTAAACATTTAATCTGCTAAACTTCAGCATGTTAGCATTATCACTGTCATTGTGTTAACATTGCCTAAGTACGGGCTCACTGAGCCGCTATCATGGCTGTAGACTCTTGTTTTATTGTGCATGAAACAAACGTGATTGACAGGGATGAATGAACTTAAATTGTTAAATCTCAACTTACCGTTAATCAAAATACATTACCAAAGAATACCCACATCATCTATAATTCCTTGAATATATATTCCCTTATATTCCCTTCCTCTCGCCCCGCCCTCATGACTTTCAGAACAATGCATCTACCTTCCTGCTGATCTATTCTTTCATTTTTCATTTGTTGATTAGCTGTTCATTTTCAGGTCAAAACATTATGGTTTGGGAAATATAATGAGTTGCACTTGCTTGGTGGTCATTTTGGAAAATCAAGTATCCACCATTACTCTACCGCTGCTGTGCTTTAAAGTTACTCTAGATAATAACAGTGTCAACATTCTGCCATTTAGCATAAAATGTGAAAAAAAAAAAAAAAACTTCAAAAACCCCACTAAACCACCGTCAACATAAAAGTCTGTGAGTGAGTGGTGGCTCCGCGTCCTCACCCTTCTTGTAGTGAAAAAGAGCCGTGATGGAAAATATTTGAGGAAATGGCAAATGGTTAATGGGCCAGCACTTGATGTTGAATTCCATAGTCTAATGTGTCTCAGTCAGGCATAAGAGCAAGTGTTGTACGCGCGCCAGCAAACAGGCTGGAGGTTCAGGTCACTGAGAGGACCCATCCAGACTTAGACGGATAGATTCTCGCTGGACGCGGTAGAATGTGGGTGTTTACTTTTTTGTCTTTGCACTATTTTTACATCTCAAGACTTTGGTGCATTATTGATATCTCAGAAATCAATTCTTCCTTGGATCCTGAAAAGGTATCTCATTTAAAATTCATGCTCCTGTGAGACAAATCTTTACTTTAGAGTCGTATAGCCTCAGTAGATCATTTACAAAACCTTGTGTCAACCTGGACTGACCTGGAACGCTTTATGAACCAAGCTCACTAAAACAGCATGGTGCAGTCCCTCTCTTAAAACTGTCCTCCAAACTTCCAAGAATGTCGGCTCCGCTCTGCGTTTCTTAAGTATTAACGGCGATATGTTCAAACATGTATCAGATGTCACTCTCCAGAGTCAGACCCCCTTATCCCCCCTCCCACCTCTTTCACTCCAAGACCCTACTCCCCCTCACCTTCCCAATTTCCCAACATTCCTGGGCCGTGCCCCATCAGTCAAAGGGCCAATTCATGGGGTTAATGCTGCAGCGAGTGCAGACAGGGCTTTGAGACAGGATGTTTGGCTGATACCTTGCTCTGCTTAAGCAAATAAGCCACCAAAATATGATTACTGAGGGCAGAGAGGGAGCAGTCTTCTTGTCTTACTTCAGTGCATCCAGGCCATACTAATGTCCGCTAAGTATCATTGCTTCACTTGTTTCCACATGTTGGAAAACCAGAGCCCTGATGACAAGAGGGTGGACAACTGCTTGACAACTCTAGTGATGTTTCTCAATTTATTTGTCCTTCTAGGCTTGTGATCCTTCAAAATCAAAAGGATGCTTTCTGTAAAAAAAGAACTGCTAGTAAAAAAACAAGACTACATCTTCAGTTATGCTAGCAGCAACATCAGGCTGTAATTCTCATTACACACCCGGAAACAAAGATGGAGACTTTGTTATTCTTAGATCTTTACCACTCATGGAGCAAAAATGTCCAATCTGGTCTGAGTTTGTGCCAGAGGAAAGCCCATGGAGTAAATCAAAAGGTTATTTTATGACATTGTGTGTCACATTCGCTTCCAATCTGAATCTGAATCTATTACATACAGACCGCAAATATGAGCAGATGAGCTGGAACAACCCTTAATGTCAGCCTTCTCGTATTATCTAGTAATTATGGGGGGATTTCTGCCAATATTATATCTCCTACTCGGGGGGAAAGAAGTAAAGAAGTATCAAAAAGAAGATGCAATTCAGTGGAAATAAAATTCAATATTCACACTAATATAATTGATTCAGATAGAGAAGTTAACTAATGTACCCAGTTAAATGCAACTCAGCCTGATAATGATGGGCTGGTAATATGTTATACATTAATGGCATATCAACATGTATGTCAACGACTCTTGTATGTTAACATGGTTACATTTAGCATATGTAGCGCTACAGTACAACAAATCGATATGCTAATGTTAGAATGGCAGCATTAGCTTAATAATTAGACTCAGACACCTCATTCATTCAGTATGATATTATGTTCATGTTAGCTGTTTTTTGTTTGGGAGGTGGGTTATGTTCTTTCAGTGATGTTTCAGTCCCATCAGCGTCTTTTTCACGTCGCCAGAGAAGCTGCTGTAGCAGTTACTTACAACAACCTGTCAGCAGAGACGATCTCATCCATGCTTGTCGCTATATTGGGGTGTTTTATTTCTGTTGTTATTCTTCGTGGATGTACCTGGATAGCTATGTTACGTCCCCGTTATTAAAGCTGCCTACTGGCCGAAACAGCCATCAATGAGCACATTGCCACAGGGATCAAACAAATCAGAAATGTGGACGGTGGTTCAGAGGTCTGGAAGTCAAAATATGTTAACATTGTATGTTAGCTTTCATCTCAAAGTCTGTCATGAAATTAGATTTTTGTACAAGTGGATATTTTGACCCGTTTGTCAAAGTTGTATATTTCAGTTTGGGCCAAAGTGTTTTGAACCAATACACCAACCAACCATTAGTGTTAACCTAAAGCCACATCACTTATAAAATCTGGCAAACAGTGTCCACAATCACAGATTTTGGTGATGCAGGCAAATTTCGTTCCGCGATTTAGTAATTTGTGTATCAGTCACATGATGTGAATCATATATGCTGCAGGAGGATGGGAGCAGAAGTGGAAGGAGCAGAAAATAGCGCTGAATAGTCTAAATATATCTAATTTATACTCTATATATATGCAGTACAGGCCACATTGAATGCAGCAGAGATCTAACTCTTTGTTACGCACCAATCATGAAGGTACGAAAGCAGAACTTTGCCTTCCTTCCAACAAATCGCGTGATTGGTGAGTGTGTTTATATGTGTGCGTGTGTGTGTTTTTGTCCTGATAGAACCCCTATGTGAGTATTCTGAGACGATCTTATCACCAAGTCAGACAGAAATTCCTCCCCGTCTCTCCCTGTCTCTCTCATTCTCACGCACACACACACACACACACGCAAACACACACACAGACACACACACACACACACACACACTGACAATAAGCAGTTGAATGACACGTTTTGTTGGAGTCACAGAGGGATAGTCCAACTCGATATAAGCCTACCAAACCTCCAGTAGACATTTCCTTTTTCAAAGCGGGGCTGTTTGCTGTGGTTTAAAGGGAACGTTAACTGATCGAATGATAAAAGAGGCCAGGGCAAAGGTATGTATGGACCACGCCCTGCTGCTGCTTTTTCTTTAAAGCTAGCTGGTTTAAAAGGAATAATAAAAAAAGATGCTGAAGTGCCAGAGCACATGTTCAATGCTTGTTTTTGTTCTAAAGAAAACATCACAGGCTTTAGATGATATTCCAGAGGATCACCTGCACAAAAAAGACTCATTTACACTTTTGAAAGATCTAACCAACATCAAGGGCTTTTTAAGCTACAGTTCTTTGATACTCGCTTCATGTTCAGCTTATTTCCTGTTATTATACCAGCTGTAGCTCAATAGGAGCGTCTTATAACCTGTCAGAGTTCATGACAAAAACTGCATGCAGATTTCTTCATTACTTCTGTTTAGCCAAGTCTTGTTCTTGCTCATGCTCTTGGCCCGAGATCCAGCTCTCGGCTCCAGTGCTCTGGTGTGGGGGGCAGGGGATCAGAGACCACACACACACGCAGAGTCACACAAACACTTCACACACCACGTCTTCTTGTAAGAAAACTGATCTATTTCTACTTATTTCACCAGGCAGACAATAGGAGGTACCTCCCCTTGCTACTCAGCTCAACCTAAAACTAGACTCTTCACTCAATTGTGACCTTGACTCAACAGACATTTGGATTATTTTCAAGATTCGCTTCCTAAAACACAACTTTGTGTCCTTGTTTTGTCAGTGAAATTAACTTAGAAACACTTAAACAAGTTTGACAGATTTGTTTTCACTTAGAAAGAAAGAAATAATAATCATTATTTGTATTAAAAATGCATGTTAACTCTTAAGTCACAGCCTCAAAAAACATCTAAACAGAGCCATAGCTACCACTGCAGACCCTCTTTATTTTCTGTTTTTTGTGAATTTGGTTTGTTTAATACCATGATTGATTAGATTCTACAATTAAAATCTTACAAATGGTGGGTATTTGATAAGCTGATTCCAGTATTTTTAGACTTAGTGTGTTTAAATTCGACTAACTTTACACCAACGATGATTGGTGTAAAGTTAAAATATTTAAAAAGCGTCAGCATTTCTCACCCAGAATTTTATTTCATGCAGTTTGGAGAATTAAGGCTTCAAATCACTATTTAGACATTGATGTTGGGAAATAAAATGTCCAAAAACTATTCTTGACAAATAAACTGAATATGGTAAAGTAATTAAGGCATCTTCTTTGTTTTGATTTCTGGTCAAAATCTTCTGAGAGTGGTGAGGCATTTTCTAAAATCCTGACTACAGCTATGCCTCTAAACTAACCAAACATGTACAACGACTTGAAAAAAATTGTAAATGAGCAAGTATTTCATCATATGTGATAGAACCTGACAATCACACACGCAATTAAGTCTCATTGGGGCTCCTCAGACAGGTCTGCGATGCCGTGACTACACTACACAGACTTCATAGGTACCCATTCACCTTTCAACACCGTCCACAAGTGAGTCCGGGGAGGCTTGATTGAGTGGGTTTGTGGGTTTCTTCTAACGCTACAAGCACCTCTCCACCCGACCCCAGCACGTAAACAAATAAAGCTCCAGTTTCATCATCTAGAGGGGGCTGTTTCCTGTCCAAACGCACCCCTCAGCCCTCCCTTTCCACATATACACACATGCACACAAAACTCTACACCTCAGCCTCATCAGAGCCGCTCAGCTCCCCCGCCCCCAAAATGCCAGCCTCTTTCCACTGCTCAATTGCCGAGAGGAATGGAGGGATTTGAGGGAAGAAAGAGGGAAAGAGGGGGATGGGTGGTTCCAGAGGCAAAGGGGATTGGGAGTATGCACGGGGATCTTATTGCAGCTTCGTCCCAGCGAAATATTTTGCTGTGGAGAAAGCGTACAGAGGGAGAAAGACAGACAGAAAGGCTACACTGCTGCGGCATCTAGATAGCGAGAGACCCCAGACCCCCACCGAGCCCTCCATGCCTCTCGGACAATAGAAGCTTTATGCTGTGGAGTTTTTGGTTGTCTTAACAACCTTTGAAAATAGGAAGGAAAGCACAACATAATAACGCCAGTAAATGCAATTTAGCCTTTTATGTAAACATTCATGGAGAGGACATAAGTGAGCTACGTGCGTTTGCATGCATGAGTGTGTGAGTCTGTAAATGCACACACACACACACACATACATGTCATGCAAATAAAAACTTTTTTCTTGTTGGAAAAGTTTCCTGTTCTGGAATACAAATCATGCTCATCTGAAGCAAACATCTGCCTGGTCACAATGTTTATGTCCTGCTGCAATGATAAATAATTCAAGTTACTCACCTGTGTAGTCTCTTGGCGTAATGTGAGGCGGGTTGGAGAAGAGGGGCAGCACAGTTTCAGTGTAAGACAGAGTAGAGTCTGGTAAATGTGGGAAAAAAGGACAAACATACAGTAGAAGAGTGAGACTGGTGCTGTAACAAGTAGTTGATGAATCGAAGTTTGATAATCACTTTCTCATTTATCAAACATGATGCCAAACATTCTCTGGTTTTCTCTGCTTTACATTATTACAAGTTGAATATGTTTAGGTTATGGACATCCCCTTAGGCTCTGGAGAGCTGTGTTTGTCACTACTTTCTGACATAATTAATTGAAAGACTAATCATCAGATATATCGATAATGAAAACAATCATTAGTCGCAGCCCTAATCATTAGTTCCAGATCCTGGAACAGACAGCTTGTATGCAAAAACAGAGGCTCCGTATTATCAACTCTAGGTGTCATCAAAGGGAAGATGATCACAGGTAAATCCCGACAAACAGCGTCACTTCCAACACAAGCAGTAATCTGTGTTTTCAATCTAAAAATACGATGATGACGACACCCTCTGTGTCATTCACTTGCCATTTTTCCAAAACTCACCCAGTGGCTTGTGTTCATCTGAACGGGACACAGAGTATGGGGGAGGAGGTGATTCTGGAAAATACAACAAAAATGAGAAAAATTAAAGGCTGTATGATCGTAATCCTCAATTATCAACTGATCTGCATCATGTGGTTTTGCTTCATTAAACAATCAAATGTTTATATCAAAGCCTGGCAGCTGTTGATTGATCGCTTTGTTTGAAAAGCTCACAGTTGCATCACTGTAAACATATCTGTACAACTTAATTTAAACCTGCAAGTACTTCAGCCCACTGTATCTTTATTTATTTTAAGAACTGTATTTGATTCACAGAGTTTTTGACTGATCTATTTATCCTCTGCTTGTCCTGCATCATCAGACAGTTTCATTCACACATATACACACACACACAGACACACAGGAGGACTTCTGTGCAAAGCAGCACTGTAAATAAGCTAAGTAATGCTGCAGCAGCAGGGATAGTCCCTCCAGTGCAGAGTGGACATGGGTTTGTGGCTGCGGCCCCTTTAAGAGCGGAGCCAGTAATTGCCGGAGTCCTCAGTCAGTCAGATACCCAGCGAGTCAGTCTGGCGCCAGCACTATGCAAACTGTATATTATCGGCACTCCTTCACCTAAATAACAAGAGGAGGACCTCCTTGTCAGAGAAAAAAGAGCCTAAGTGCAACTTGAGAGCGACCTTCAATTGGATGATGTGGGAAGCAAAGTTTTGCGCAGATTTAAATAAGTGTGTAATGTGTTTGGAATGTCGAGAGGATATCAAAGAAATGGTGGACCAAAGCAAGAGCAGAGTTATGAAATAAAACTGTAGGGCAGGCAATAAAAACACAAGAGAAGTATGTGTGAGTGTAGCCCAATAACATTTGTTCTCAAGGGTGTTGCTGCATTTTGAGTTTCAATATGATTATGATCACTTAACACGCGTGTAAAATATGCTGGATGACTTCATCAGAAACAATTGAATCAAGAGGAATAACTGAATAACCGTGACTGTGACGTTGTTCAACACTTAAATCAACATATGTCTTGAGCTGCAGGCCTCAGAAAAAAACAACAACTTATAAACACTCTGGTTTATTGTAAATTCCCATTAATTTCACGCTATCTTGTGTGAGCCATTAATCTTTAGATTGCACAAAGGCTGTTTATGAGATTAAGTTAAATCTCAAGGCCCTCAACCTGACTTTGGTACGCAATGGTTCTCAAAGTGGGGTCCCAAAAGCTTCTTGGGGGAGTCCCAGGGGCCCCTCAGAGAAGACTTGTGATGGCTTGATTTGAGTGATGTTAAACGTGGAGGAGGTTGACAGAGCAGCATGAAGATATTTACCCTGAATAATGTCCTCTCATCTTCCCTGTCACCTATAGCCCACATCTAATCAGCTGCAATTTAAAAGGTCTTTTCTAAGGGTAAAGGTCCCCTGAGGATCTGATCTAGCCCCCACCCCCCGCCCCTGGTGTCCTTACCTGGCCCACACAAGCGGCTGTAGTGATAGGGGTTGCAGCACACTTTCGCGCTGTCCACTGCGCCGAAGCTCTGGCAGTGGCACAGCGCTTTGAGCCGAGCTGAGAGCGGCAGGTCGCTCCAGCGGTACAGTCTGCACAGGAGATACTGTGGAGAGATGTGATGAGCATCGAGCCGCAGCTCAGTGCTCGGCACCATGACGCACTCGCTCGGTATCCCTCCTTTGGTCTCTACAGCCTTCACCAAGGCGTCCAGACATCTCTCCTTGAGTCTCTTCAGAAAAGCATGAGCAGTGCTCGCGAGTTCCTCCTCCAGCGCCCCGTGCCTTGGTGAGCACTGACAAGGCCCCCCTCCGTCTTTTCTCGGGGCCCAATATGGGCTCCGAGGTCTGAGATCCCATTCCCCAAACAAACAACACGTCACCGTCCTACTGTCGCCCTCCTGTCCCCGCCGGGAGCCTCTGTGCTCCGGGACGCACATGGCACCCCGGTCATCGTCAGGTTGCTCCTCTTCCTCCCTCTCCGCGCTCTCCGTCAGCTCTCCAGCCTCCCCAATGAGTCCCGCAGCCGGGTCAGTGTGTGTCACCGACCGCTGCTCATGTCTGTGGAGCTTTCCTGAGTTTCTGCCACACGGACCGTTCCGTCCTCCCTCACCTCGTCTGCTTCCATCCCGCCCGTCGCTCTCGGTGACCAGACGGCTTCTCCAGAGTCGCCGTACAAGACCTGAGCGTTTCGACTTGAACATACGACAACCTAGACAGTTTTGGATGTGTCGTGTCGGTCCCGTCCGGGTCTCGGGAGATGCCACATCGATTTAGACTCGTCGCGCAAGACCTGGGGATTGTGCACGGTGCGCACAACATGCGCAGCCGGTGGTCACCGTTTTGTGGCTATCCCGCAGCATTAGAAGACAATATTCACTCATGTGTTGCGTTAAACATCACCAACCGTCTGGAGAAGGAGAAGGCTACACACAGTCACTGTTCAGTGACCTGCTGTCGCCAACTCAATTAAGCCACAACTTTTGCCAGCTCTCTCACAAAACCCTCAAGTCCCCAACACTGTGGAGATCCCGCACACAATCCCCAAACCATAGTTAGACCACTCAGGCTGCAGTATCAGTTTACATTAACTAAACAGCAACATGCGCATCAGGACGCATACATCCAAGAGTTTTCCAGAGTTTCTCCTTCAGTTTTTGGGTGCCCCTCGATCCTTAAAACCTTTCCTTCACCCCCAAAATAAATCCTCACTAGACTGAAATCCCGGTGTTTTCTTTCACTGTCGTGGAAGTTGTAATCCCGCTGCAGAGTCCCGGGATGAAGCCGGGATGGTCGGGGACTCCGGTGCCAAACTCCGCGCTGAGAAGTTGTTTTAAAGAGAGCTGGAATTACTCCACTCTCCACTCCCCTGCAAGTCCTTCTCGGACTCACACACACACACACACAAACACACACACACACACACACACACAGAGCCACACGCACACATGCTCCCGCACACACACACACACACACACACACACACACATACACACTACAGTCAAGCCTGCCAGAATAAAACCCGGCTATTACTTTCAAAATAAAAGCCTTTTTGGTGAATATACTCTGAAAACTTGGGAGGAGAATGAAAAACAACTGTTGATGCAAAATTAATTGATAGGTTACATGTAACACAGTAAGGCTCACTGCACATGAAGCTCCAAAATACACAAGAAGGCTTTTTAAATGCTAATTTGCAAGTGGTTCATTTTACTGATTTAATTTCCCAGAAATTTCTAAGGAAGAAAAACTGTTATTTGGTACAGATAATAAGAGAAATCATTTTTTTACTTGAATAAGTGGCTTCAATTACACTAAATAGTTATTCTTTATTCATATTGGTAAATTATTTGCCTGTCTGGTCAGTGTTACATTTCTGCATGCCCTGACCTGCTGTTTACTGACTAATTGACTAATTGGTAATGTAACACTGTTCATTTTTCAATAATTAGTAGGCTACCAAATGGCATATAGGCTAATTGATAAGCTAAGCTAAATGATGTAAAGGATAATTGATAAACTAGGCTAAATGACGTAAAGGCTAATTGACAAGCTAAGCCAAATGACGTTAAGGCTAATTGATAAGCTAAGCTAAATGATGTATAGGTTAATTTATAAGCTAAGGTAAATGACACATAGGCTAATTGATAAGCTGAGTTAATGCAGACAGATGGCGGCACATCAAGACGCAGCAGCCCGGTGCTCCTCCAACCAAAGCTATCTTTTGCTTCCTTTCCTTCTCTCCGAGAACTTTTGTTTCTACCCCAGAGCGATAAATCTCCTGAACCAATCTGCCAAAACACCACAGATTTAGGATTACAAGTTTGCTACTTCACCTGCACCTGTTGATATTTATATTTTACTCCTTCTAGCTCGGTACAGCACACTGAATCTCATAACATGTATAATGATGAAGGTATTCGTTCGTTCTAATTCTTTCCAGGAAACTTTTAAATCAGCGTGTAACTAAATTATCAAAACAATAATCAAGTATGCCATTAGGCAGGCTATTTTAAGTCCAGATGAAACAGCATTTCGAGAGTATCTAACTTCTGCATCGTGACATGTTTTCAAGTGAGACAGGACAGACAGGCGTGTTATGATGAGTCTTAGCTCTTTGCCACTAAAAGTTGATTGATGGGTGGGTGTCATATTATTGGTTGAAACTGGTTGGTTCAAGTCAATGTAAGCACACAATATTTTGTTTTACAGGAAGAAAACATGATTGGATTTTGATTCATTTCATCTCAACTTAAAACACACAGCTGTCAATGTTCACATTTGTCTGATTAGAAGCAGGCTTTTATTTTGAAGCCCACAAACCTCATCCTCACTTTCTTATTCTGTTTATATTGACTCTCTCTCTCTCTCTCTCTCTCTCTCTCTCTCTCTCTCTCTCTCTCTCTCTCTATGTTTCTGTCTCTGTCTCTCTCTCTCTCTCTCTAGGGGCCCCCAGAGGAAAGCTCTGGAGCCATTGGTTGATTCCCGCCATCATGTGCCAGTCTAGACACTCCGGCGGCTGGAATACATCCATGGCTGGGAGCCGCACTGATTGTTGCGCAAACGGTTTCAAGTTTCTTAACTCTTAAAGACGCAACATCCTGCTCTGCTCTGCTCAAAGTGGAAATGTTCTGCAGCGTGGAGATCACAAAGAAAATAACACTGATCACAGATGGACACATGAATAATAACAGATACACGAATGATAATAAATAATTAGTGCTTACTGGGCCAGAAAATGCGAAGCAAAATAATTGAATAAGATACAAACTATAGAGGACATGTCAACCCAATGATAATAACAATGCCTAACATATATATTTTTATGTTTGAACACGGTGTACAGGATCACTATATGATAAAAAAAAAAGATGATTAGCACCACTGTATTGTCATCATCATATTATAAATTCACAGTTAAAAAGTTACTACAGGTTTTAACTGTAAAAATACAAAGTGACAGCATTAGTGAATATGTGTGAGTGTCAGTGCCTGGTGCTTGTGAAACTTCACTGAACACTATTATTTAATTTAATTCACCTTAGTTGTGGTTTAAGGAAAAACATACCTTTTTCCACTTTGTCTTCCAGTCTGATTCTACACCTGAACTCGTAAATAAATGAATTTAATTGGTGTGACATGAAATCTGGTTTATGCTTTATGCTATGATTCATATCTTTTTTTTCTTATCTTCACATTGTTGAAACCTTCATGACACTTTGTTATATTTTGCTAAGAAGACAAACTTAAAATCCTAGATTACTCCTGATGTCTACATGTCACTTTCAATTAATAATATACTGAACAACACTTAGTCATGAGACCTTTCTTGGTAAATACCATAAACTTTTTTAAACAAGCAAATACATTGTCAAGCCAAGGACAATGTGATACTTATGATATACATTATATGTGTTTCACTTAAATCTTCCTGGAAGTCTCATACTTATCATAGACATCTTTATGTTTGTATGTCATTTCTGCTGCCCTGTTGTTTGTTCTGTTATCTGTCTCTTTTTGCTAATAGAAATTTTCAGGTCATTCAGTAGTTATATGTAAGCATGTAACTGCATGTACATGTAAACATTTATGTTTGGTATTGAATTAAATGGCAGTGCAGTTAAATCATAACTGTACAACATAAAACATGTTTATCACAGATTAATGCATCAATAACAACGCATTTTAAAGGTTTTAATCTATTTTTTTACTACAAACATCTACAGAAGGTGCAGGGCTTCGTATACAAAATAAACATTATGATATAAATACTCAGACTCAAAGATTTGAGTGCTTCTTCTGTCCCAGTGTGTGACTGTATAAATTCAGGTATTGTTCAGGTACAGTTGTGCCACTCATTGCTGGATGCACACAATGCCAGGTTGAGGTTGAGATACAAACACTAACTAAAAATAAAATGAAATAGTGAGTGCACACAGTTGAGTGGCTGGACTGACTGGACATTAGCAGCAAAGAGCAGAGGGGGTAGACGGGGGGGTAAACAGGGGGTTAGGGTATCCCCTTGTGGCATCATTCCAGTCCTCCCACTGCCCGTCTCTGTGCCAGCGTGACCTCCTGCCCTCCACCACTGCTCGATACCGGCATTTTAACAACTCCACAACTGCTGGTTCAAGTGGAAGTTACTGTCGCAGGATTAACACAGTTTTCCTGATGGGTGACCGTTCACACCTCATATCATAAGCGTTAACCCTGCGTGTCAATGGCACGTCCAGTTATGTGTACCGTACCCAGCATACCCAAACTCTTGCTGGAGTATGTGAGGACGACAGGGCTGGCTGAAGAAGCTGGAGTCATGTTACAATGACAGAAGGAGCGAGTCAAGGAAGAGGGAGAAGCGGAGAGCAGTGTGTGTGGCTGCAGAGGGGTTCACTGGGCACCTGTTCAAAATGTGTTCCCCTGTGTAACTCAATCAGATGCAGGGATGCAGAGAGGGAAAGTAGTCCAGAGTGGAATGTTTCAGTGGCCACATAAACACCACCGGGACTCACAGCAACGGGAAATGTGATACATAACCGGTAGATTTTTTGAAATAGATCACACACACATAAAAGGTTCAGGCGTAATTACAGTCCAACATTAGCTGACCTCATCCACTGTCACCACTGGTATTGTTTTCTATAACACATTATTAAAACAGAATGACAAAAAAGCCGGATGAGGGTTATTACCTCAGCTTAGTCAAACACGTAAATCAAAGTGGGTGTAACACACATTCCTGGGAGTCAACACTCAGTTAAACATCATGTTGTCAAAGTGAAAATACAGCAGGTTTATTACCAGTCACATGTGGCTGAAAAACTGGGTGCATTTTTACGGTAGCCCTGAGGTGCAAAACACAACAACATTTCAGAAAACACCAACATTTCACAAAAATAAAGTTCCCGTAGTGTGCAATATGACGACTGTGTACATAGTGGGTGGCTAATATGTGTAGGGAAGTGCAATAAATTTACATCCTTCCTATGTTGTGCAATACAAAAATAACGAGCAATAAAACAATTACAGTCTAACATGAATAGATACCAAGTACAATAACTGTTGTTATTAGCATATCCTACTATATAATCTACAACAGAATTCTGATACTTAGTTTAATATTTATACCTTAATGGTATTACCTTCTTTTTATTCAGTTATGTGCTTTTTAAATGACATTTTGTGATAATTCTATACTGTTATTTTTTATTGAATATTTTATTACTTTTATTTACAGTTTTTTGCAATAGCCAAGACACAAAAACTAGTACATGTGGCACAATTATGGAAACCACTAACTCATGTAGCACTCATATAGCCTATCTATTAATCAGGCATGCTAAACTATACACTTTGCACTATGTCTGAAATTCTGAAACACACTTTTTGCAAAGAACTACACACATTATCTATATTAGATGCATCATTCAAAACTAAAAGCCGTTGTTTGCTAAATACTGCCATTGAAATACCACACTGCACCCAGAATGCACATGTGAACGCACCTGTAACCAATTACATCACTTAGAAATAAGAGCTTGAACACTATAAATAGCATTCAGGTTTGCTCTGTGGTGTGCACAACAATGGAGGTCAATTTTGTAGAGAGAGTTAGAGGAAGAGGTGTTCGAGTAAGAGGAGGACAAGGACTAGGGAGACAAGGAAGAGGACAAGGAGGAAGAGGGGCAAGAGGAGAAGGAGAAGGAGGAAGAAGAGGACACAGAGGACAAGGAATGGCAAGAGGACAAATCAGAAGAAATAGGAGAACTGTCACAGATGAGATCCGGCCCACTTTGGTTGACCATGTAATCAACCATGGGTTGAGTCTATAAGAGGCTGAGAAGAGGGTCCAGCCTAATCTGAGCCGCAGTAGTTGTCATCCAAACATTTCAAAATGAGAACAGGTAAGAAATCTTACCCTCTATATGATTTTACAGTATTTCATAAGAAGGAGATCTTAGACCCTAAACATTCTGTTTTTGCAGAATTGCAAGGCGACCCCCTCCCCCCTCTAACACATCATAAACATGGTCACTACAAACAGAAACATACTTTTGCGACAACTGCAACAGCACATCATCACTGACAACACAACATTCAACAACATAAACAGGGTAAGTTTATCCACACTGGGCCGTCTACTGTGAAGCGGCATCAACTTCGGATGAAACAGCTGCAGAGTGTCATCTGAAAGAAACTCTGACAGAGTGAAACAACTGCGCTGTGAATACTTTCAATCAAAGACACAGTCCCTATAAAAGTCTTATTATCCAGAATAACAGGGATGTTTGTTTTTTAAAAAAAGATCTTTTAATGTATTGAGCACCACAAACAAAATGCTGTATCATTTACGTCACTTGTAAGTTGATGGCAGAAATATCAGAGATGCATACATTAAAACTTGGTGCAAAACTATCTGCATAGCTGGATACTGGTCAAAAGAAGTGTTTTTTTTTGTTTGTTTGTTGTTTTCTTTGTTTTTTTTGGATGAACTGACCCTTTAACAGAATCTATGTCAGTCCAGAATTGCTTATGTCACCATGTAAAAAGAGTCCTGGTTGCGTGTGTGTTGGTGATAAGGTGTGAGTGTGTGTGTGTGTTGTGAGTGTGGGAAGAAGGGGGGTGGGGGTGTATCGAGGTTGGTGGGAGAGCAGACAGGGTGTCCGGCACCAAACCACCTCCCAAAATAAACTCCGTCCCTGCGTCTCTGTGTCTGTCCAGTGGCAGACCTGTGGGCTCCCACATTTCCAGCAGCAGCAGCAGCAGAGAGGAGACTCGGGCCAGGCGGCCTGTCACAGGAACAACATGTCATCAGCTTCATCGCTCCCCTAATGGTTCCCCTCAAAACCAGAGACATGGCAGACAGTGTGTTGCCCCACCAAGGCGGCAGTTTACTCAGCACTCACATACACACACATACACACACACATATATACACATTCACACACACACAAACACTCCTGCTGCCCACTCCCAGCTACTTACAGGTCAGGACTGGAAAGACTAGGAGGCCCCCTTTATGAAAACATGCAGGGGTGCTGGAGATAATGTCTAACCAGGACTCTGGACTCATGCCAGGCTGCCCTCATAATATGACATCCATAAGAATCTCTGCAGAGACACACTGCCAAGGTGTCGTAACATTAGCCAGCTAAAATATTTATCTGCTTGGAGCGGGGCCTGACTTAAAGGAATAGTTCGACATTTTGGAAAATATACATTCACATTATTTCTGAGAGTTAGATGAGAATATCAACACCACTCTCACATGAAAAGACGATCAGTCTTCTCATGTAGGGAAAAAGCCACATCAGTTACATGATTCCCTACACTGTAATACAATTTAAGCCAGTTCAATTTAGAAACATAAGCCCCCCTGCTGCCTTATGTGAATGTGAGTCAACTGAGCTTAAGTTGAAGAATTAGTTCAAAGTTGTCTCATGAATTGTGAGAACATAAAAACCTACTGAAATAAGTTAACCCAGCTAGAGATTAAAAACAATTCAATCAACTTAAGCTATTAAGTTGAATCAGTCACATTAAATATCAGTCAAATTAAACATCATCAATCTTCTCATCTAATTCAGTAACAACAACAAGAAACAAAATAAATATTTGAACATCCAAAATACTTCAAGCCACTGTAATAAATTTTTTGTGTATTTTTTTTGCATGTGGAAGATGATTAATAGCCGACCCTGCAGTTTGTCTCCTCTCTACGGAGCTTTTTAGCAACTGGTTTTCCAAAACAATACACCAATAAATACTCCAATCTTTTGCTAACACGTTCACCACATCAATTCATAAAGTAAAGAATATGTCAGTGTTGTTTTCACAGATTGTTTCTACCGTCCCCAAGTGGCCAGGAAATCAGTTATTGCAGGTTTAAAGGGGGTGAACATGTTTGCATAATACATGTACAAAAAAGGAGTATTACATATTGAGAGAAATGTATTTTTTGATTATGCAAAGTTAAAGTTTGCAGTTCCTTTGTGTCAAATGTTGCAGCAATATCTGAACTTTATACCTCAAGAGAAAAGAAGTCAAGAAGCTGCCTGAACTGCTTTTCTTGTTAGCAATTCTCAGTTCAGCACACACCCATCCTCGTCTGCTGGACTTCTGGCTCCAGAGAGGGCGTAATCAAGCCTCGCTCTGCCCTCTCACTCACAGTTCAGCTCTAATGCTCCACAATTCCTTTGAAACTGCACTCAACTACCCTTTCAATGAATTTCCATGCACTTTTTTTTTTTTTTTTCTTTCAAGGGCCACATATTTATTTTTCTTCCTCTCTCTTTGCGGGTCTGACTCTCACGCTCACCACTGGGGCTAGGCGAGCTGCTGGCTGCACCAGTTAGCTCATTAATCACTCTTCACTCTTCTCCTCTCCCCCTCCGTTCTGAGAAAAAGAGTCACTAATTAATGGAAAGCACTTTATGACAGTACACAGGGGTTTCCTGGAAATTAACCATTAATCTAGACTTCCATTATATGTCTAATAGCATGAGGTGGGCGGGGATGAGTTTGAAATGGTGGAAAAGCGTGATGGCAGTAACACCAGTCTAGAAACAGGAGCTGCATTAAAAAAAAAAGTGTGTAAACCCTCATTAATGTTCATGGAGGCATTAGCTGAGTAAACAGCCACACAGGCTGATGGATGATGCTCCACCGGGTGTTTGTTAAAATAAAGGTTACTGAATATTTTGGTGGAATTTACTAGACCACTGGTTGTGTTTTATGTGCTCTGATGCAGACTCACAGGTTGACCATTTTGGCGTATTTTTGGCTTTCATAAGATACTTAGAAAACTCATCATCATCGTTAGAAAACTGGGATAACATGCAGTAAAAGGTCCTTGTCTGAACTAAAGCACAGAACATTATTACATGGTATGTGCCACAGACAATGAGGACATCAGGATGTTATTATTATCACTGGATGCATCAAATGTAACCATGTTTAACAAAGTTGCTGGAGATTGTTCAGGATAAATTCAAAATAATTGAATATCCTGTTACACTTAAAGGATATTCGAGGTTTGACTATATCCTTCCTTATCAAGCAGTTCATTGGACTTGATAGAAAACACGCTTGCTTTCTGGGCACAATGTTGCATTCAAGAATATATTTTGGTATCAGTTTGACAAACAGTTGATGTAAAATAGCTGTTCCAAGATGAAAAAAAACTTAAATATAGCCATGAAGATAAAACTGTGCTGTGTGAAACTGATACTTTCCCACCAAACTGTTCATGTTTAAATTTTTTCCAAAGCAAAGAACCTACCTGTAAATATACCACCTCATTTCTTTCTGAATCAGCCCCCATTATGTACGCAAAGTCAAAATCCTTGTGTCTCTGGCCACACCAAAGTCACATTCATGAGTCATCCCAGTCAAGCCATAGTTTGGCTGCTACTGGATGTGGCACTTTTGTACAGTTTGCTCCATGCCGAACACCAAAACTTTGTCTAAGAAAAACCTAGGTCTGGTTTTGGTTAGGGTCAAGGTTCTAGGACATGATATTTGTGCGTTTGTTTACTTTCACAGTATTGTATTTTGTTTAGACTTCCATCGGGGGGAACAGTATCTAAGAAAACGAGGAAGGAAACGGGATGAAAACAAAGGAAGAGGAAGGGAACCCAGTGTGATGGAGCCTGTCCCTCACTGATCCTGGTTTAGCCGGAGTCATGCGGACAGTGGCGCCACTGCCGCAACTAATGGCTGTGGTCACTCACGGAGGACCTTTTATTTATTTATTCATTTCACAGAAAGCACAAACAACCAAACAAAATAATGAATGGACGGAGGATGAATGTGACCTGTTTCAGCTGTTATCACAACCTAAAATTAGTCACAGACACTCACCGAGGTCGACTGCAGAGAAGGAATACGTGTCTGAATTCTGACTGCTGAGCATGTGCATCACATTAATATGAGATTAATGATTAACTGATGGTTTGTTGCATGCTATAATAATAATAGTACTATAAATTATAGATTTTTATTGCTGTCAGTGACAAACAAATATCGTGCTTTGATGAACAAGAGATGATTTAATGAGTTTAAATCTTTGGAGATGCAAAATGTTCAATATTAAAGGTGCAGTGTGTTGAATTTAGTGGCATCTAGCACAACAGACTTAGCAGAAATGGAATACAATATTCACAAGTATGTTTTAATTAGTGAACAATCACCTGAAAATAAGAATTGTGTTTTTGTTACCTTAGAATGAGCACTTTATATCTACAGAGGGAGCAGGACCTCTTCAGTTGGTCGCCCCTACATGCCAGTAAGTCTGACACACTGGTCCTTTACGTAAATGTTTAGATATTACAAAAATAAATCGTAGAGTTTGTATTCAGGTATATTCAATTCCACCAATTATTATTTTGAAACATTTTTGGAAGGTTTTTTAATTCAACACCATTTCAAATTGTCATGGATTTTTTTTGTATTGTTTTTTGTTGTAGTTGTTGTTGTTGTTTTTACAGTTTTATGGTTATGTGAGATATTTTGTCAGTATTATTTATTCATTTTTTAGCCACATTAGCAGTATGGATTTACAAATGACAGTGTTGGTCAGTCAGGTCAACCACTTTGGTCCAAACTGAAATATTTCAACAACTGCCATGAAATTGTGCCCCACAGGATGAACTGTACTAATTCTCATGATTTTTTTTTACAAACTACTTACTAACATTTTCATCAGCCTCAGTTATAGTTTGTGTTTAGTGCTAATTAGCAAATCTGCATTCTAACATGCTAAACTTAGATGGTGGACATGGTAAACATTGTACTTACAGGCATGTTAGCATGCTAAATTTAGCATTTAGCTTAAAGCAACACTGTCCCTGTAAGTACAGCCTCACAGAGCTGCTAGCATAGCTGTAGACCCTTCGTTTTGTTTATTTCATTATGTCTTAAACACTTGTAATCAAACTTTAAAACCTGTAAAGCACCAGTCTTTTGTTGACTATGCTGTAAAATCACACGCCATCTTTACCGATAAGCTTACCGATCTACAGATTAGCTTCATGTTGACCAACAGAACAGACACTCAGAGGTTTGAGGATTTCTGCTCTGTAACATTGACAACTGCTGGGTTTTTGTTCATGCTCAGCTTAATTCAAAGGTGCTTCAGGTTGAGGTACCATGTTTGAGAGATGCAGAAAAAAAGAATTGTTGCTGTAGATAAAACGTGAAAAGTACAGAAAAGCAGGACATGTAGCCAGTTCATGCCTGTGTGGCTCAGTGGAGATATTTGCCTGAATATACATTATTGAAATATGTACGGTCACAAGACTAAATTTGGAGACTGTGTGTACAAGTTATTACAAACACTGAGTGTGTAAGTATGTGAAACATTCCTGGATGTGAATTATTTATGACTGAGCAGGACATTCATCATTAACTATGACTGAACATGACCTTCATCATCAACTTGGTATTTCTGCCTGCCTGCTGATTTGTGAGTTTGTCCTTGAATGACCTCTGTTGCACAAATACACAAATTAAGCAACTAATGTAGATTATGTTTTTCTAAATCAAGAATAACGTGAGGTTAATTTTCACAGGCTCGGACAGTTAGGTATTTCATCCTGAGATGGCAGCTGCATTGGGAGACTTTAGCCAGCAATTTAAATGTACAAAACACAACTTTTATGCCTTGAAGGTCATAACCTTTCCAGTTAGGATTTGACAGAGGACAGTGAGTAACTTAATATAGACGACCTAACAAGTCTGAACTAAGATTGATGAATAAAACAAACCTTGAGGTCCTCAGGATGTTTGAGACATGATGCTCTTGATTTTCTCTGTTTCCAGAGTCCAATAGGTTATTAAGTAATTTCTGTACTGACGCCTGAGCTCTAAAACCATCTTTCATTTAATATCTGGTCTGTAATTGACCCATAAAACTCAACTCAAATCCCATTTTTATGGAATTGCTTCCCTGAATGCCAAATATTTGTTGTTCACATGATAATACTGATAGTACTCTGACATGTTGTCACTCAATGATGCAATTTTGTATTATTCTTAAGTAATTATTGACCTTGTTTTATGTTTTTGTTATAATTTTCCTGTTATATCCTTCAGTCAGAGCTCTTATTTATTGATTTATCCCTGTGTGTCTAAATGTACCCAGTGTGTTCTTTTTGCATTTTATTTCCCTTTTATTTTGTGCCTCTCACTTGAAAAGAGATATATAAATACTACATTAATATTATTGTTATTATTAAAATTTTAGAGTTTACAATTAAAAGTCAGATTACATCAAGAACACAGTAAACTTCAAGGCGTCCAGGTCTGTTAAATGCTCAGTTTTTGCAATTATGATTTTTTTCATGGATCCTGGTGCCATGACTCTACTAACTAACTAAGAAAAGCATCCAGTCCATTCATGCCTATATTGTGAAAATAAGTAAATGAATCAGTTTAATGTTTGGGGATGCAACTAACAGGAAAGTGACACTTTGTAGACTTGACACATAAATATTAACTGCAGACTATCAAAATCGAATGTTCCTTTGATGCTGATAAATACAGCGATAGCAACAATTTGGTGGTACAGCTCATAAAAGTGTATTTCCTGATTTTTAATTTATGATTACAGGCTGTGAACAGGATTCTCATAGAGGTGTTAATGCGCAGACACCTATTTCATCATTACATATGTTATAGTCCAAAATTTCAAACGTAGCATGTGTTCAATATAAACTTAGGAGGATAAATGTCCAAGAATATTCAATACCGTAACTTTACTCCAATTCCAATGCCAATTCCTGTGGCAAATTAACAGATAAGAAATTACACACTAAAAATCACTGGTTTCAAATTTTACCCAGTTTGGGTCAATATAGCACCAACACAATACTGAGTTCCCAGAAAACCATTCAAGACAAGCAGTTGTTTTGACCCAGTTTTAGTGTTATATTTTATTTTACTGTTAGGTTATTTACCCAAACTAAAGCTTGTTATAATCGACTCAGTTCTTTTCAAACTTACATGTTATTGTTAATAACTTGAGTATCTTTTGACCATCACATGCACATCGTTTCATACAACAAACAATACATTTGTGACAGTTTTTGGCTAAAGCTTGTTGTGTGTAAGACTGGGTCAAAATAATAGATTGCTACTGGGTAAAGTTAACCAAAGTGGTGCTATACTGGTCCAAACTGGGTAAAACTCAGTGTGTACATCTATGATTTTTATTGATTTCTCATATCTGCCTTCAGTTTGCAGCTGACAAATGGGAGCAGATGACAGGCTGGCAGGAGACGGACCAGAGGTGACAAACTCCACGGAAGGTGGAGTATCTGCCATCGAGTCTGATGCTCAAGATGCTTTACACACACAGACACACACAGACACACATGAGTCAAATGCAGCAGGGATTCTTCACAGCTTCCTTATAAGGCTGTGGTGGGAGCTGCCTGGCTGGTGTCATCTAAAGCTAAAAGATGATGCTGGAAATAATGATGCAAGAGAAAACATGAATAATAAAGAGAAAGACACTGTAACTGGCTCGGTCTTGCTTTTATATTATATAACATATAACATATAACTGCTGAGAGCGTCATATACTGATACCGGCCACTCCTTCACTGCAACCCAAACTGTTCGTGTCAGTTTGCTTCCAGAGTCAAAACAAGGTCTAAGCCGAGCAGAGATGATGAACTTGAAAAAGCCAACACCCTCAGCTCTAATTCTGTTTACACAGCGGAGGCTTGAACGTTCAAGGGAACACACTCTGCGTCGCATGTAATTGCTTGTGATTCTCTCTCTTCACTTCAAAGACAGGGAGCGCTGCAGTTCAAGGGTCAAAGGCTCGACTGTTGCCCAAGTGCCCCCCAATTTCCTGTTTTGTCTGGCTGCGTGAGTCTAAAGGGATCTCAAATGTGAAGGCCGCGTTCTGTTGGAGCCGACGAGACAAAAGGCTCCACTTCTGTCTGCTTATCACTCTGACTCCTTTCCTGCTTTTTTTATATCTCAGATTGTAGGATTTTTGTTAACTTTTATTGTATTCTCACAGTTTTTGTAGTTCAGACTGATGACGTTTTTTGGGTTTTTTTAGGTAATAGCACGCAAAGCAGCTCACAACCGCTGTAAGCCTTGAAACTGGAATGCAGTTTCACCTCCCTTATTTCATCTTGTCAGGATGAACCCTCTTTTATTGCCATGGTAAACAAGAACCTCTCTCTCCCACTCTTTTTCCTTTTCTCTCCATCTTAAATCAGCAGCCGAGACAAGGACGCTCGTATGCTGCAAGTTAGTTTCAGATAAATCTCACTATTTTGTTTTGAGCCTTAGAGACAATTCTGTGTCATTAGGAAAAATGAGAGCGGAAAAGAAGGAAGATTGCTTATGGAAAAGTCACAAGGTTTTAAATCTCAGGTAATAAAAATTTTTTTTTAAGCTTTTCACCAAAGTCTCACCAATGAGAATCTTCTTGGACATGTAAAATCTCAATTTTAAAAATACCTTCCTACAGAAAACACAAAGTGTATGTGTGTGTGTGAGTTTTGAGGGGGTGGGGTTACGTGCGAGTGAGTGGCCCCAGTGCTAAATTACACTGCAACATGGTCCCTCTCAAAGCCCACATCTGGGATTGGCCCTGACAACTGGATGCCGTGCTGCTCTAATTTTGGTTACTTTGTTTATAACCCTATAATAGAGACAGTATAGGACCACAGGGCTGGAATGAAGGAGGGCAGGACACAGCCAAAGTAAAAGCAGTCATTTTGAAAGAGCTTGTGGGGTTATTGGTGTTTTAGGAAAAGTATAAGGCTAGGTAAAATTAGCTGTTTGAATTCCTGTATGTATCGGATTAAAGCAAACT
Organism: Thunnus thynnus; assembly: GCF_963924715.1. NCBI lineage: Eukaryota > Metazoa > Chordata > Actinopteri > Scombriformes > Scombridae > Thunnus > Thunnus thynnus. The sequence continues at coordinate 11,608,073 of NC_089517.1, forward strand.
GTATAGTTGCTGTGCTGTTTTGTATTTTCCTTTTAACAGGATTCACACCATCACAGTGATTCCTCTTCAAACCTGAAGGCTGCAGGTTGTAGCTTGTTGAGTTGGGAAAGCCGGGATGCAACGAAATGAGAAATCTGTAATTATATTGAAAGCACATCAGCCCACTCACTCTCTTTGGAGTCTGAACATAATCAGTGAATACACTTTGTCAACACTTGGACTGATGGTATGGAATCACTCAGTAGACTTCGTAATAAACATGAGGACAAGGCTCATCTCAAAGAATGAAGTCAGATGTGTTGAATATAGCTGTGCACCATCTCTTCAATATCTGAGGATTAAACTGTCGTCTACGCATTGATTTGTCACCTCTGATATTAAATCTCTCATATCAAATATGTCAACAGTTTCAAGAGCCACTGAAAAAAAAAGACAAAAGCAGAGATAATGATGTTTGAAGTGCTGCAGTTCTGTGTAACATTAATGTGATGATGGCTGCACACTTGATTCAAACTCATATTTATAACAGAACAATAAAAAGGATCTGCGAGCTGTCTCGCTAAAGACTGAAGCTGCCACATCATCTATGTGGCTGCAGCGCTCATGTCTTTAGGGAAATTGAAAAACATTAAAAAAGCTGTTTTTTTTTATGTTGACTCAAAATCAAGGCACATCCAGTGGTGAACGAAGTGCTCAGATCTTTTACTTAAATCAAAGTAGTAATACCACTAGGGAAAAATACTCCATTATAAGTAAAAACCCTGCATTCAAAATCTGACTAAAGTAAGAGTACATGTGTTTCGGCAGTAAAATGGAATTAAAATATCAAAAGTTGAAGTGCTCATAATGCAAAATGGCTCCTTTTAGAGTGTTATATTTATCAGATTATTGGAAATATTGATACTGATTTACATGTAAGCAGTATTTTAATGTTATCGAGGTGGAGCTCATTTTTAACAGCTTATACTGTTGGGTAGTCTAAGCTTTACATGCAAAATATGGATCTGACAAGTAGCTAGTAACTATAGCTGTGAAATAAATGTAGTGTAGTAAAAAGAACAAAATATATCCCTCTGATATTTTGTGGAGTAGAAGTTTAAAGTAGTGCAAAATGGAAATACTCAAGTAAAGTACCTCAAAATTGTACTTAAGCAAATGTACTTAGTCATTTTCCACAACTGACCATGAAACTTCAGGTTTGACGACTTTTATGTTTTCAGATAAATTAAAGGAACATATGATTGAGCTTGAAGGTTCATTCACGACCAAACAGCAGCTGGACAAAAAAAAATCTCAACACAAAGTTCACCTTATTTGTTGTTTTTGGAGGCCAACTAAGATGGTCCTTGTGTTGAGAATTTTTTTTTGTGAACATCATGTGATTATTTATGGCTCGAGAAAACCCTCTCATATACCTACACTGCATTATAATCAGCAGTAACGTCAAACATACATGATTTGACAGTGTTTGTATGTTCTAGCTCAGAGATTTGAACATTTTGAGTTGCAGAAGGACTTGCTGAGAATCAGGAAGTACAACATGTGTACAAAGTGTAAAAAGGAAGAGAAAATCTGTAAGTTTAATAAGTGTGAGAGAGAGGAGACTCTCTCCCTATCAATTAAGGTTTAGATCTCAAAAACTATAAATCCTATGGGAGATATATTTACATTTTGAGACAGAGGAGGCCTGTGGTAACATTTTAAGGTATGATATGTGCTTGGACGGTTGAAGTGAGACGTGTTTAGAATTTTTTTACTGGTCTAAAAAAGTCTCCGCTCTACACTGTGCCTGATCAAATGACACACTGAAGACCTGAAAACTGCTGTAACTCACTTTAGACATAAATTTCTCCAAAAGTACAAAAGGTATCACAACACAGAATACTCGTGATTAAATGTTGAGTAATGTAGTGGTTATAGTTGGCATTTGTCAAGCATCTCAATGTAGGTCTATCTGCGGACTCGCACTATCTATACGACACACCCACTTGGTTAGGTTTAGGCATGAACAGTGAGATGGTTGGGGTTAGGATTAGGGGTCAGGGGGATGTGTCGTGTAGTAAAGTGGGTATGTCATGTAGGTCTGCAAGACTGCAGACAGACCCTTCTCAGCATCTCACATGGCGACTCAGCGACAGCTGTTGAAATCTGCCACGGGCAACTTTTTCACATTTTACTGACGAAAGCGTAGTCAGTGCCAGCTAAACAAGCTGCTGCTTGAATGTTGACATTGATCTTGGCTCATAATACTGAGGAAAATTAAAGATTCCATAACATTCAGCGACACAGCCTATAAAATCCAGATGTTAAAAAGGACTACTGGAGGAACTGAGGCAATGTGCCTGTTAACATCAAATTGATCAGAAGAAGCAGCGGGAGGATGCATACTAATATGAGTAGAGGCAGTTTGTTCTGCAGACTTTTCAAGCTGAAGGGCTCTTATCTGGAGGTGTGTGAGATCAACCTCATGGGTTTTGGTTTCCAGATCCACCTCCTTAAGGCAGAGAGCCAGTTTCAGATCCTCAGTATCTACCCCGGCCTGTATTAGACTTATTGGATTTATGCTCAGAGCCTGCGTGGCAGTGGCAGCCTCCTTCCACCTCCAAACCCTCAGGTGCACCACCTGTCTGTGGCCTCAGTTAAGTTACCAGCCCCTTCTCCACCAACTTCTCTGACTAAATAATATAGTCTTTTTATATATTAGTAATAAAGTCAACTGTCTAAAACATTGAAACCAATGGATCCACAGAGAATCTATTTCAATACATTTTAATTCAATTTCCAGATGTGATGTGAAGTATGAGCCGAAGTTAACTGGAAAACTAACATGAGACAAGATGTGTGTGTGTGTGTGTGTGTGTGTGTCATTTAGAAAATCTAGCCTTTTCTAAAGCCCCCTGGTTTGCTCCTCTTACTTCACTGGGACTCATTTTCAAAGATTAGCAATTTAAAAGTAAAGTCAGTTTTATTTATATAGTGTCAAATCACAAGAGAAGATGAAATTTTTCAAAATGTCAACCCCACAGATAAGCTGAGTATTAATATGATGTGTAGAAGAGGTATTCAGTCTCTACGAAGCAGTCAACACTGACAACACACAACATAATGTAGAGTAAAGCTCATGTTTGTATGAAGTATTTGTCTGTACTCATAAAGCGGAGAGGTGTAATCAGTGAAGTGGACGCACCTGTGTGGGTCTATTGTGCTTCATGTAAAGTTTGCAGGAGACAGAGAAGAGGAGACACAGTGAATATCTAAAGATTATTAGATCTACAACGAGGACTGTTGCTTGTTTCCTGCTGTAACTGTAACTTTAATCAATAACAATGTGTGTGTGTGTGTGTGTGTGTGTGTGAGAGAGAGAGAGAGAGAGTGAGTGATGAGCCCCTGTAGAAGAGGACATTATGGCTGACATGATCTCAAAAACTATAAAACTATAACTCCTAGGGGAAATGTACTTACATTTTTAGGGAGAGAAGGCTTGTGGAAACATTGTAAAGTATGATATGTGCTTGGAGAGTTAAAACTGTGGGAGTAAGACATATTTAGAGGTTGTTTTTTTTCTAGTTAAAAAAAAAAATCTTTGCTCTCCCCTCTGCCTGACACACTGGTGAGCGCTGAAAACAGTTGTAAAAGCCCTCACTTTAGACTTAAATTGCTCCAAAAAGTACAAAAGGTATCACAACACAGAATACAACTTAGAAAATTCAAAGTTTTATGGATGTTTTAAAGTTTGAATGGGGTCTATAGGATAAGGGACGTTCGAGCAGTTGAGTGTCAACGTTACAAAGGTTTGACCTCAGTTGGATCATTCCTTCCATAGATTGCCATTGTAGAATCTGATGTTTAAAAATTCATATAAAATCACTGGAATATGCTAGAAAACAAAAGAAGTAATACCATACATCTGCTGAATGAGCTGCAGTTTGACATTTTAATGTTTTTTTTCTAGCACAATCACACAATTAAGACTGAATGCAGAGCAACTTAAATGAACTGAACATCTTTCTACAGGGTCCGACTCAACTTTGGACTCAGCGAGGTGAATCGTCACAGCCGATACAGTACAGCACAGACTTAAGAGGTTAAAATCCCCCATTAACTCTAAGAATTACATCATTGGCCTTGACGTTGGACGCAACCAGTTGAAAAACAATCATTTCTTATGCTGAAATGATTTTATTCGAGGTCCCTTCCAGACATGTTTTAAGATATATCAGAATACTCTGCTTGCTCTCAATATGTTTGTGTCTAACATGGTTTTTCCACAAAAAAAAATTCAATTAACCTACGAATATGCAAGTGTCAAACTCAAAGAACATCGTTCTACACAGTGAAGCTCAAACATCAAGGTGAAGTAACATTAAGAAAAACAAATCAGTGACTGAAGGGGGGACGTTAAGGCACTATAAGCAAGATTTAGTCGCCTGGTGAAAAGTGTAAAAAATTGCTTTTCAGACAACGGAGAGCAGTGAGCTTTGACTTCTCAAAACAACCACATCAAGCCTTTCTGACAATTAAAAAAAAACACTTTTCTTGAAACATACGATCGACTCCACACGCTGGAGAAAGTTTTTTTTATTGCAAAAATGTCTCCATCTTCCTATTAAAACTTGATTTCTATCCAGTTGATTTTATAAGACTTTATAGCTCACAAACAAAATATCTCAGCTCTGTAATGAAGGCTCACTGATGAATTATGTTACATTTTTCAAAAATAACACAAAATAAAAAATTAAAACATGCCATGATAAAAAAGGCCCTGGCAGAATCAATTCAGTCTTGACTCATTTTCATCAGTGTATTTGGGGGGGGGGGGGGGGGGGGGCTGATGTGTTTGGGGACTTGATGGAAATCCGCAGGGGGAAGTGTGACGGCATTGTGCAATAGCAAAACTCTAATATCTCTGCATGAGGACAAATGATATTTGGACCGTGACATTATCTAAATAGGGAACATTTCATTTCATAATTTGGGGAGAAAATTGGATTACAGGAGAAAACAGAAAGAAAACAAACATGGAAAACAAGATTCCACATTATCAGATTTGGGTTGAGTTTAACTTAATAACAAAATTTCTTCCTGAATAACTTAGGAGTTCCATGCCATCTGTATATTAGATTCTGTGTACAAAAATACTGCTCCGTCTGCTCTGCAGCATCAGAATCTCTTCATCTGTCTGCGCTCTTGTCTTCTCTGCTTCTTCTCATTCACTTCCTCTGGTGCTGAGGGGCTTTCTGCTGTAAACCAAGGGCCTAGAAAGTTCACCCACAGCAGGTGCAGGGCACGGGCCGGAGCCTGACACAAACACACACACACACACACACACACACACACACACACAAGGCAGGATTTAATTATTAACAGCTATGTAACAGGACTCATGATGGTAAACTGGAGACAGAACATATTCTACTAAATTTCTTACCAGCAGCCAAAGATACCAGAAATAAGAAGAGATTGTGCTGAGAACTTGTACTATGGCTGTGAGCAGGATGACGTCCTTCAGGTGCCTGAAACAAAAAAGAAACTGACAATAAATTGTCACTGAAAAAGAAAAAACAAAGCGTTTCTGTGTACATGGAGAGAAACCTTTGTGCTCCTCTGCATCAGTGTAGGTTTAGTTTCAGAGGTGGGACATCATAATGATCTATAGGACAAAAATAAATAAATACTATGTTGTTTAACATTGTTAAAGATCCTCTTCAGGCATGTTTTAGGACATGTAAAATGCTGTGCTTTGAATAATAATTTGTGTCTGATATGGTTTTCGAGTTCAGGTTCAATTGTTAGAAATTCTTAAAATTAAAATCTCCTCCTTGTGTCTCATTGATAGATCCAGAATCTGTGAATATGCAAATTATATTCATTTCAAAAGTTTAACTGCTGGGCACAAGATGTCTCCTGGTTCACTGTGAAATCCATTCTCAGTGTTTGTGCACTGCAGGCTTCAAGTTTCCACATCACAAGTTGTATTCAGGACGCTGAGCTGGATTATCCATATTTCATATGTCCATATATACCGGGAACACCAATCAATTTGCCGTGCTGGGGGGCTTCGATGTGAAAAAAATGAAAAGCGTAAATAGTTTTCGTGGTCAGAAAAGGCAGATACAACATTTATAAAGCATTTAGATTTAGATTTTATTTATCGTTATTCTTATTAATGAGAATATGAATAATAAGAATAAGAAAACAGTTGAGAAGTAGCTGCTGCTGTGCGTCTTTCAGCACCACAGAGGCATGGAGAGAGAGAGAGACGCTGTTTATTTCAGTAATAATAGTAACTACACTTTATTGCTAATAGAAAATATGTTTTAAGAGCATTTTACTAATCCATCCTCCTGTGTGGAATAAGTAGACCTGCACCTTTGTATATCTGAGGTCTACGGTTCATACATGAGTCAACTATTTTATTTTCTGTTTTACAAAGGTGAAAAGGAAAATCAAGTCCGTTATACATGTTGTACCTGCTGTTTCTGACCAGGAAAACGAAAAATGCCTTTTCGTTTGGGGATTTTGAAATGAAAATCAAATTAAACTATTCTTTTTTTCCATTCCTATAATTTTTGTTTCTGAAAAGAACAACAAAACAACCATAATTTCTAACAGCCTACACACTGCAGTACATTGTCTCAGTATGCTTCTCCTTCACATCACCTCACTGGTGCTCTGTGATCATTCAGCTGTTGAAATGGTTTCTTGCAACAGTCATTATTGTACTTGCCTTATTTGGTATATGTGGGTGTAATATGGTGTTGTGTGCGTAAAATGTGCAGTGTAATGTTTTCTCAGACATAATCTGTAATGGTTTTGCATGTAGGCTCATGTCTATCTGTGGTGTCAGGTTTTTTGGTTGTGTACTTCAGCAATAAGTTCATGTAAATCTATGGTCTTTATACACATAGTAAATTTCACTTTTTTTACATGTAAAGTGGGAAGAGGGGGGTACTTCAAGTGTGGTCACCCTCAGTCACCGCACTGTGTTAATCCGGGCCTGACGGGACCACAACAAACTCATGCTCGTAAGTACACGTGTTAAACTGAAATTTACGGTGTGCAAAAAGAAACTTTCCCCGTTCAGCAGATGAATGTGAAAACAGCCCTCTAGTGTCAAACTCTGCACATACATCATTCTGCACAGTGAAGCTCAAGCATCCAACTGAAGCATCCAGGGGGACTTTAACATCGGCCCTTCTAAATTAAAAATAGAAATTCAGTGATTCAGTGACGTTCTGTAGACTTTCTACCTGAGACAAAACACCAAAAACAGCCCCATAAAGCTTTTATTGCTGCTGCACACAACGCTTAATATTGCTGTAAGTGAGCAATAACATTTGAAGGAAACTTGGTGCATCAAGATTTTATCAACGCAGCACTTCACAAATCTAGATTGAGAGTTAAACAGAGGACACATTTTAGAAACATTTTAGCACTCAAACACTTGACACTTGAAGTCCACCTGGCCTTCTGACTCTTCTACACCTGATGTTAACATCTGCATTATGTCTACTTTACACTTGAAATCACTTTTATAAAGTACCTGCTGTATACACCCTGAAAATTTATTTCTCTTTCCCACACAATCCACATGTACAGTGAGCGCTTTGCCTCACTTGTTCAGCATTCAGAAGCATCCTGATAATCTAATTTTTGACACTTTCTGAACATCAATCATCTTCTCTCTTTGGTTACTTACTCTGCCATTCCCTGCTCCATGTTTAAGTCTATTCCTCCGTCCAGTAGACTTCCATCCTCAGCAAACACTGGCTTGGCCATAGCAGACATGGAGCGGTAACTCCCGACATACACTGCTAGTGCAAACACGAGAAGAAGCTACGAGAGGAGGAAAGAAAGACAATGAAACAGATGATAAATTACGACCTTTAAGGAGGATTTGTGAATATTTTAAATAACAATGTTGTCGCTTGTTTAAATACACTCACCCATGTCCAAAATGTAGACGAACTGTAGAAAACCAATAGATTTACAGCAGTATATATTGCCTGTGGAAGAAGAGCAGTGTATTTGACAAAAGTCTCAGTGAGTCATTTTTATGACTTCATGCATTGCCCTTTTTGCTTTTTGTGAAACAGCTAAAACAAGATATAAAAATGTGAAGTCTGAAGTTCGTCTTTTGTTACACAGTGAAATAAAACAGGCAATGTCATGATGGATTGTAGTTACACAATTTTATGTGCAAGCCTTGATCCAATGAGAAGGATGACTATAAATGCCACATCACTCATTCGAAGACTGCAGTGTTCATCTCGCTGACATTTAAACATGTTTTTTTTGACTGACGCAACCCAAAATTAGGGTCGAGGTTCTTACGTTAGCTCCAAGGATGACTCTTGTGTAGAACTTCAGAGTCGCCTCGTTCTCCTCAAAGATCTGCTTCTTTCCCTTTGTGCCAACTTTCCCTTTGGGCTGCAAGAAGGAAAACAATAGAAAGTGCTTTTAGCAATCGAATATGCATCTTGAGTCTAAGTGCAGGTTTTTTTATGGTTACTGGGCAGACCAAACCAGCTTACAGTTTAACCTTAAACAAAAGCACCAAAAGTACAAACACATTTTCTGCTTTGCACTGTTTGTTTGCAATTCTGCAACACAATTCTTGCAAAACACTAAACACTGCTGCTTACATTTGACACGTTGTTCAAGAATGAAATCTCTTGCAATAATTGTGAAAACACTTTTATTCAAAATGGAAAACACAGCTGAAATTGGCAACACACACACACACACACACACACACACACACACAAAAACACTTGTACACTAATTGAACACCAATCAGTTTGAGCCTTTGCTCTACAAATAGACCTCAGGTAAGCCTCGGGTCACCTCTTTTGTGAGAACTTTGCATACAAGGAGGCAGTGAGAGCGAGAGGAAGAGGTAGAGGAAAAGAGAGCAGTAGGAGGAGGATAAGGACAGGAACAAAGAACGGGACCAGGCAGCAGACGGAGACATATTTCCGACGACATTAGGACCACTTTGGCGGACCGTGGCCTGACGATGAGGGGGGCCGGGCAGAGAGTCAAGCCCAACCTGAGTTGCTGCGCAGTTGCATCCATCATACGGACATTTAGACTGGAGGACAGGTATGTCTTCAACTTACTAGACTGTAACTATGTAATTGTTGCACATCATTCTGCATCACAGTACAGTGGAATATTAGGTCTGTGCTCATCAGTGAAAAAGTGCGGGGGCTCTTGCCTTGCTTGTAGCTTGTAGTTTTGACTAAATATATCCTTGTGTGAAAATGTAGACACTGTAGTCAAGTGCAGTGCATGCATTTTCTGTTACAGAGAGTCCTGGACTTTGATGCTGCTGAACAGCCTCATGAGTTCATTTTCATTGATGAAGCTGGATTTAATCTCGCTAAAACCAGGCATCAGGCTGAAATGTTACAGCACAAAGAGCCATTGTGAATGTCCCTGTGCAGTGCGGGGTAAATATCACCTTGTGTGCCGCCATAAGTCTGCAAGGAGTTCTCCATCACCAGGCCACCCCCCTAGGTCCCGACAATACTGCACACATAATCACATTTCTGGATGCGCTACATAATGCAGTTGTCAAGGACGGACCAGAGCAGCCCAGGTTTGTTGTCATCTGGGGTAATGTTATTTTCCATCGGGCTGCTCTGGTCTGCGACTGGTTCACCAACCACAATAACATCACAGTTGCATACTTGCCCCCTTATTCCCCATTTCTCAATCCGATTGAGGAATTCTCTTCGGCTTGGCGTTGGATAGTGTATGACCGCCAACCACATGCCCGCCTGCCTCTTCTGCAAGCAGTGGAAGAGGCATGGGAAGCCGTTGAGGTAGGTCGGTCCAGGGTTGGAAACGGCACACAAGGCAATATTTTTCCCATTGCCTAATCAGGAATTACATTGTTTAAGATGCAGATGAGATGATGGGAACAGACTCTAACAGAAGGTGGGATCCATAAACCATCCATCCCTTACAATCCCTTACAATGTTATTTTTTTGTTTACTATTGCATCGTAATTGTACTGTAATTATTTTTATTTCTGTGAGTTTATAGAACATATTGCAGTGATTACTGTACTGTAATTCTACTTTTCTTTGTTTTTTTGTTGTTGTTGTGAAACCAGTAATGGCAAAGAATAAGCCGTATTTTCCGAAGTCTTTCTATTTTTGTGTTCATTGAAATGTAAGTAGATGTATTTTACTGGAACAATGCCATTTTGCAAAAGGATTGTAAGGTTTTAATTACAGTTGAATTTTGACAAAGAAGTGAGATGTTTATCTCCAAGTGTTATTTGGCGCTTGTGTAGAGTTTTGACACAATGACCCAAATTCCACAACAAGTGTGTAAGCAATTGTACAAAAACTGTAATATCTGCTTCATTCAGTTTCAACTTCAGATTTTTCCTCTTTAACAATATTTCAGATGTTGATCTCACTTGAACTGCAAACCTGATGATTTGTGAACTTTATACATCTTCATATCTTATGATAGAAATACAACCTGGATGATGAGTCACTCATTCACATGACATAATGAATCACAAATTCTAGCACAGAAAAAAATGTACCTTTGAACTTCGGCTCTTCCCTGTTGACAATTAAATATTATAAGAAAGCAAACAAGGAAGTTTTTTTAAAGCGTCTGTTTAAATCATGTGTTTTAAGCATGTGATGGTTCCTTAAATGTGCAGATTTACAGCTTTTCCTTGTTGTTACATTATTATAAACCGATTGTTTGTTTGTGTATCTGTTGGTTGGACAAACAACACATTTGAAGTTAATTTACTAACTGTAAACCTTTATTTATCTTCCAATAAGCTCTGGATTGACAGTGATCAATATTTTTCACCATTTCTGACATTTTATGGCTCAAACAACTAATTGATTAATCAAGAAAATAACTGACAGATTAATTCATAATGAAAATAATCATCAGCTGAAGCCCTACAACTTTTGTTGTAGATCTGTCTTAATGATGTAATTTTGCTCTGTGCTGTTTGTTTATTTTGTTGATTGTTCATGTGTGCACCACCCTGTTTTAGGTTGTATATAGTTATAATCAAGGCGTAATGTTTAACTAAGTTATTATTCTAAGAAAAACAACTTGTGAGTAGGAATTTCACAAGATTACATGGGAGGCTGCATAACACCACATCTAAATGTTTATGCTGCTCTCTTGGCCAGGTCTCTCCAGGAAAAGAGATTTTAATCTCAATGAGACTTTATCTGATTAAATAAAGGATATATAAATATGAATAGATTCATAACCAACAGGGATTAAAGGGCAGCTTCACAATTTTTCAAGTCTGTCTTGAAACAATAGTCAGGTGCCCAAATGAACATTGAAATAGTTTTTTAATTGCCATAAACATCCCTCCTGTTCATACTGACCATTAGAAGATCCCTTCATAATGCACTTACAATGTAAGTAATGGGGGGAAAATCCACAGTCCACTTTCAGTGCAAAAATGTATTTAAAAGTTTATCTAAAACTAATATGAAGCTTCAGCCGTCGAAATTAGTGAGATCAAGTCAATATCATTCAACACTACAGCCTTTTTCATGCCAAAGTCCCTCTTTTTGTAACTATACTTCCACCGCAGCTCAACAGGGAAACACAAAGAGGGAATTTGATGCTAAAAAGACTGTAAATGTGGCAGATATCCACTTGATATGACTAACTCAGACTGCTGAGGCTTCATTTAAGCTTCAGATAAACACAGTGGACACACTGTGGACTTTGGCCCCCATCACTAAGACTGGAAGCACGTTTGAAGGGGATCTGTTAATAGCCAGTATGAAGAGGAGGAATGATTACAGCGAGGAAAACCTCTTTCAATGTTCATGTGAGCACCTGACTGTTAGCTGTTGTCATATGGGCCCTTTTAACTGATTACAACTATGATTCGGCTTTGTGAAATAATCTTTGTATGGAAGAAAAACTGGCATAAGTCTGTTTTTTCGCTACACAGACCTAATTTGCGTTTCTTCTCCCTGCAGTTGCGTAATTGTACAAGACAGCATCATTGGAAGCTACAGTAAATATTAAGCTGACTATAGAAATGAATGAGTGAGCAGCTGAGTGACTGTCAGATATTGTTGTGACTGCATGTGTCTGAGTCTCTCACCGCCATTCGCTCTCAGACCCGGTGTTCTGCTCGCTTCCTCTGCGTCTTCTTTGACATGGACCTCTGACCCACTGCCGCTGGTCTCCGTTATTATTTTACTGCATCAAAAAAAGAAATTGACAGTAGTCACTGCTGCTGAATTTCTTGTAACACATCAGCATTTGAGGCTTCTCGGGGTCAATACATCCGGCGCATGAAAATGCCGTCATCAAGTCGTGTTACTGACACTCGAAATTTGGTGACAAGGTGCCATCTGCTGGTCATATTTAAAAAGTCAAGTGGCAGCAGAAAAGATAAAATGTACCTGTGATTACCTATGATAATGTAACTATAATATTAATTAATATGTGCAGGTGGGTTTCAAAAACTTCTGTTATTATTTCAATGGTGAGTTCACCCAAATGACAAAAAAACAAAAACAAAGATAAAAAACACAACACATCATATCTGTAATATATCTAATGTTAGTCATGTAGCTACTTTTGGTTTTATTAATGTAGTTAGTTACTTTCCACCACTGCTAGAGTCAAGAGTTCAAAGTAAAAATAGTAAAATACACTTAGCATAGCTAGCTAGCGTTACTTACAACTCTATTTAGAATTAGCAACAGATTATCTAGACAGTTAGCTAATGGCTACCTTTGTTAGCTTTAAACTCATCTAAACTACGAATTACGTATCAACATTCATAAAACAGCTAATGTATAATAAAAAGATTACCAACAAAAAAAATGCTCCAACAAGGACGTTTGGGGAGTAGATAAAAGATGCTTGTCGATATTTGTTTTGTCACAGATTTGACAAAAGTCTGTTAAACTACAACTGTCGCGGTTGCTATAGAACAGAATGTTCAACAGTTCACTCGAAGGGATTTTTCTCACCATGGCAACCGAAAGTTGTTCTTGTTAATGGCTTGTTAATAAATGATCAATAAAGCATTAGATAATTTAATAAAAACTATTTGTTACAACTATTAAAACATTTATAAAGTCCTCCTCATCAGACAGTAGAACCAAAAATGAAGGCACATCTTTACTAACTTGGGTTTATTTGCCACTTGACTATAATTTGCGCTTGCAAAAATAATTTTTCCATCAAAGGAAAATAATTAAATATGCATTATATGTTAATGCAATATATTGTGTGTCAGTTTGTAATGTCTCAAGGAAGGGTTTGTGGAGTCAAAGTTAAGTATGTTAAAGGAAACACATGTAACTCATAGGCCTACATGTTACAGCCATAGCCTACAGAAAAAAAAAAAAAAAAAAAAAAATTGGCCCCCTGATGAAAGTTTTGACTTTCATAGTTTACATTAAAAATTTTACATTTTTTTCAGAAATCTACTGTAGATTACACAATCAACACAAGGCTGCTGCAAATCTCAATTATTGCAATATAACCTTACAATACTATTAATACTACTAATGCTGCTCTCACACGAGGAAGTTTAATGTGTGAATTATAACACTTTACTTACCCAACTTTAGCCTGTGTGACACTAACAGAGTTGTTCTTCACAAAAACACATGGGCTGCAGTCGAACAGAAATGGTGTGTTGATGCCATTTTGTTCAGATGCAATCCTTAACATCGATTTTATTCTTAAATGATTTAAAAGAAATAAACAAAACATACAGGCTGCGTTTACACTTCACTGGCTAATGCCCCCCAAATGAAAATCCTAAAAAAAAAAAAAAAGTGGCCCATAGTTGAACCTGCTTGTTGACACCTGCTGTACGAAATTCTGTATATAAAACTAGTTTTATTATATTATATAGTAAAATCTGGCGGCACAGCAGTCCAGACAAACTGTTCCTGAGGATGGAGCTATTGCAGTGATTATTATTAAGGGTATGAAAAAAGGAAATAATGAAATAATAAATGCTGACCACCAAGTTTCTGCAGCACAGGCTACTTTTTAAGTATTGTAGTGGATAGGTATGACTGCACGGGGGCGCCCTTCCTCATGTTTTGCGATTTTCGAAAAGCTATGTTGGACCCTTCTCAGCCGCCGTAGCCTGTACCTCGGGACTACAACCTAAATAACAACATTATGGTCGCTGCTGCTAGTCGCAGTTCATGACTGAAACTTATCGTCGAGCGAGCTTCGGCTTGCTTTAAAGCTAATCTGATGATAGTACAGTTTGGTTTTCTTTTAAACTGACACTTCACAGTTCAAAATGGATTACCTGCTCCAGGTGAAAATAGGCGCTCTGTTCGGTTTATTGTTCTTAACTCTTCTTTTTGGATTTATCCCTGCTCGAGTCAAATGGTTCAGCCAAACAAACGGGACAGGTGGGTAAATGTTAGCCTAAAATAAACGTTAAGCAGCAGTGTTCATTTATAGCAGGCTGTATCAATGTCTTATTGTATCTTTTAAAGAGGATGTGGGACGTGAACATAACCTCAAATCTCAGAAAACAATTCGGAATATGTCGAACAAGAGTAAAGACTTTATATTGATTGGGTCACTTGTTGGTTTATTACATCGATGCCGAATTAAAGTAGGAGAGTCAACGCTTAATTTGCAGTTTTCATTTTTGTTCTACAGTGGTTTACTGTTTGCAGATAAGCAGGCAAACGCTAAATTGCCAAAACTTTAAATGTAGTTTGGTCTTACGGCCCCATCAATCACGAGCGGATCAGGGGCTGTAGGTTGTAACTTAAAGGCAGTAGTCGTCTGTCTTAGGGGAATCATTTTAGCTGTAGACAGGAGTTGTGGGACTTAACTGCTATTGATCTTATCAGCTGTGATTTAGAAACCATCAACAATGTGTTGACATTTGGTGAGATTACAAAGTGCTAATAAAGTGATAAATAATAAGGCGGATAAGCTAGAGCCATTGATCATAACAAATTACCACTTAAAAATGATTTACTGTTGTATTTTCATAAAACATCTACACATAAGCCATAGGCCTACGTATTGGTCTGACAGGGTTCACTAATTCTTGTACCATTACATTGTAACTGTCATATGATTTACCCTAAAGGAATGTATAGGTCATTACTGCCATTAATAAATCCGCCTCTCAACTCTGGGCTCGAGTCACCTGATAAGGATGAAGCCGAAGCCTGAAGCCTTCTTACAACATGGTCACATTTTATTTCATGTATAGCACAGGCAAACCAACACGGTCAGGGTGATGAACCTTTTCTATCCTGACATGGAAGTGAAAGTATCTTTTCTCTCCATAGTGTTTCAGTGCAGTCAACTTTAGTAGTCTGCTGAGTCATTTCCACCTCAGTGCTTAAAATGCTGATGTGTCACATGATCTCCCCTCAATTAATCTGACATCACTTCACTTCACCTTTTGGCCAACTAATGATTTATTTACCAAGTTAGAAAATGTAAAATGAACCCATTAATGAATTTAAATAGAGAATTAGGATTCACTATCATACTTTTTTAGAAGAAATTCACAAAGTCAGAGTCAGACATACTGTAGCTGAGCCTGAAATGGGAAAACATGCCTTGTTTGCATTTAATAGCCTTTTGTCTGCAATACAGTTATCAGTGTGTTAGTTCATCTTACAACAAAAGACATGTTTATTCTTTACCTTTTCAGAAACCCACCGCACAGTCTTGAGTCTGATCAGCTGTTTCGCCGGCGGGGTGTTCTTGGCAGCATGTCTGCTCGACATCATTCCAGATTATCTGTCGGACATGAACGCCGAGCTGGATGCTCGGAAGATGGAGGTATGTCCAGATCTGGACTGATCCGGACAAGCTTGGGGTCTGAAAAGGACCTCAAAAATACTACATACATTAGAGCTGCAGTGATTTAATTGATTAGTCAGTCGACAGAAAATTAATTGGCAACTATTTTTATATTCAATTAATCGTTTAAGTCATTTTTCCATGCAAACATGCCAAACATTTGATAGTTCACGCTTCTCTAATGTGAGGATTTGCTGCTTTTGTTTCTCTTAAATTATAGTAAGCTGAATATTTTGGGTTTTATTTGCTCTTACTATATCTAGGATTACTAATCTGATCAGTCCAATTCTGGATGACTGAGAGCTTTTATAGAGATACTGTGTTGAAATGTGGTTAAAATCTCTCTTGACTTCACCAGACTGAACCTGCAATCTGGTTAATCTCTCTATGTCGGTCTCACACAGATCAGCTTCCCCCTTCCAGAGTTCATCATGGCTTCCGGCTTCTTCATGGTCCTCATCTTGGAGAAGATTATCCTGAACTGTCGGGAGATGGGAGGAGCTCAGGAGGAGAGGGCACCCCTGATACACGACAACAGAAACGGGCACAGCCACGGGCATGGATCAGCCACGAGCTCTGATCTGGAGAGCAGCGGCCACCATGTCCATGTTGACTTTCAGGCCCACTCCCCCTTTCGTTCCTTCATGCTCTTCCTCTCTCTCTCGCTCCACTCTGTCTTTGAGGGTCTTGCCATAGGCCTACAGAGCACTGACTCAAAGGTAAGAAGAGAGAAAGTACTCGACCTGATGTTAAATCTGCTCAAGGTTCCAGAGAATATATGGTGCTCATTGACTTCTCCTCTTATCTTTTTCTTTTTTTGTTTTCCCACACTTTTATCTAACTCCACCTCTCTGGTTCTTCATGCATGAGGAACATGTTCTGCCCTTTGGGAATAGAAAAGTGATGCACAAACAAAGTTGGAATCATGTTCAGAGGGTTTCACTTTGTGGCTTCAGGCGCTTTGGCAGTAAAGGAATCTCACTGTCATGAGAATCAAATCTGTGTTGTAAAGTCACAAGACCCTCTGTAAGCAGTTTCAACATACTATCAGTGTTGCCTCGGGTCGTTTCATCTTCATGTTATGTAGTTTGTTTTGTGTGTACAGCTGTTTTTTATCATGGACAATTCCTTCACTATGTAGAAAAAATATGTTTAGAAAACATATATAAAAGCTTCATTCATTGATGTAAATCCCATGGTATAGTTTAAACATTATCTTAATATCAGCTGAGAGTCTTGTTTTTGCTGACCTGCATTGGTTGAAGTTCTTACTTTGCTTCAGTGATGTGTATATGAATATTAGGTGTGGTTATAGATGCAACAGAGCACAAATCAAATCAGATGAGGTGCAACGAACAAGATTTTATGGTTGGTGTTAAATTAAGCATCAGCTTGTGAGTTGACGTTAACTGCCAAAAATGAGGAAGTTATTTTGATTATCTTAATTAATCAGTAACCGGCTTAAAATGGGAAATATGAATAAGATTATCATCAGGATGTATCATGAAAATGTCTTGAGAAACTATTTATAAATAACATAAGACAGAAATGGATGTCTACCTTTTCCCTGACAAATCAAGATACTGAGATATTATTTCATGGTGTATAACTTATATCGCTCAACCCTGTTATCAGAATCAGACAGTGGTGGGAGAAGAACTGAGACTTTTGACTTGAGTAAAAGTAGCAATATCACAATATAAAAAGTCTCCTTTACAAGTAAAAGTCTTGCATTGAAAATCTTAAGTAAAAGTATAAGTTGAAAAATTTACTGAAAGTATCAAAAGTAAAATTACTCATCATGCAAAATGGCCCTGCTCAGTTTTATTTTTATTATATATAGAGATATACAGTGCCATGTTTTGTTGTTTGACCACATGGAATCAAAGATTTAGACCCTTTAATGTCAAAGTGAAAACAGATCTCGACAAAGGAGTCTAAATTAATTACAAATATAAAATACATAATCGTCTGCCAAATGAAATTGTAACATAATCTGTTTTACTAGGAAATCTAGATCTGAAAAGTAAATGTAGTGGAGTGGAAGTGTAAAGTAGCATAAAATGGAAATGTTAAGTAAAGTGCAAGTACCTCAAAACTTAATTAATTACTATTACTAATTATTACTAATTATTACTTAATTACAGTACTTGAGTAAATGTACTTTGTTACAACTAAATGACTAACGGAGTATCTACACAAAGATTATATTATTAATGGACAGTCTATTATCAGTGGTTATGGACGGGTTGGTATGATGTTGAACAAGGAATGCAAGAGAGAGAAAGCTGAATCATCTGTGCAGACTTTCTTGATAAATTATTAAGGAAAGCTGTTATATTCAATATAAATAACCATAAAAACCTGTTTTCTTGTTTTCTTCAGGTTTTAGAGATCTGCATTGCTATACTCGTCCACAAGAGCATCATCGTGTTCAGCCTGTCTGTGAAGCTTGTCCAGAGTGCAGTTCGTCCTATGTGGGTGGCTGCTTACATCGGCGTGTTCGCCATGATGTCACCTTTAGGTATCGGCATTGGCATCGGTGTGATGGAGGCCCAGCTAGCAGCTGGAGCCCTAATCCAGGCCGTCCTAGAGGGGCTCGCTGCGGGCACTTTTGTTTACATCACCTTCCTGGAGATCCTCCCACATGAGCTCAACTCCCCCGGAAAGCAGCTTCCCAAGGTGCTCTTCATCCTGCTGGGCTTCAGCATCATGGCAGGCCTCACATTTCTGGGCTGACACTAAGACCAGCCCTCATATGAGCTGGTCTATCTGTCAGCATGTGACCTGAGCACTTTGTGCCATCTACTGCAACTTCCACATGTTTGTGGGTGACTTTTGTACATAAAGACAAACTGTTCTCATTGTAAAAGGAGACAGTTTATTGCCACACTGTTACATCCAGCTCTGGAGATTGTAATGTCAAAGGGAGCATGATGACAGCAGCTGGTTTTTATTTCTTTTAATATACTTATTTTTAGAAATCAAAATTGAGGAAACCCATTTCTCAATATAATTTCTTTTAAAGAGGATTTTATGTGAAGAGGAACCACTTAATGATAAGTTGTGGATGACTGAGAGAGGAATAGGGGAAATGTCCCTTCATTTATCATCGGCCTTGTTTTGAAACGTGCTTTGGACCTGCAAACACAATCTCTGTGTCTGACCTTTGACACGGTTTAGGAAACCACTGGAAACAAAGGGCCTTAACTGTGTATATATGATACCGTGTAATTAATTCAATCATGTCCGTTTATCAGCACCTCCAGATATTTCATGTTTACATTTGATTTCTGACAAATTCAAAGGGGAAGTTTGACAGTTTGTTGTTCCCAAAAAGCACTGCTTGTGCCTTCACTTTTGTGGAAGTATTTCATTCGGTACTGTGTGTTCTTTAGTACACACTCAGCTGGATGGATGGTCTTCATATATTATTGTTAATAGCATTTCTACCGATACAGACCTCTTTCATAAATTCTGGGATTTTAGTGCAGTGCATTTTAGATGTAGTTTCAAAAATTTGCCGCTCATTACAAATGCACCATTTATTATGTTTCTTTCAGTAAACGAGTATAAATGTAAACTGACTCCCTGATGCCTTAAGAAGTTTTATGCCAAAAAAGGGGGGAAAAAAGAATAGCTGTCAAGAAAAAAGAAGATTTCTTTTTTTTTTATACTGTTTGCACTTTTCCAATAAAGAATCAGTGATTACTGTATCTCCACACTTGAGCGAGGCTAAAACATAACGGGCTGTTAACAACCCACTATTTTAACAAGCTGATTGCTGTTATTTACAGTACATTAACCTTTGGTCTAGTTTAGTCCACTCTGCCACTTTATGTCTTATTAAAACATGATTTCCATGTTGATTCCTTTTCTCTATTTTAAGTGTGGACAAATACAGAGGCGTTAAATATCAGCACACCATCTCAGACGAACTATCTACTTCATATAAAGATAAAGAAGTGCAGTTTAAAGAAGAGACACTAAATCTGCAAACTGACACATTACGGTATTTTACTACTTGCGGTACAGAACAGTTCAATGCACCTAAAACTACAGTATAAGCTGAGGGACAAAGCTGTATTCATGGTTCACACATGTGAAGCGGCTTTAATAGAGTGAGTCCATAAACAGGCTTTAAAGATCATTTGGTCTGTTTAAGTAGGAAAAACAGTACTTTTTCAAACATGTCTCAGAAATATCCAGAACATTTGTGCGTTGAGCTTGTATGTGCAGTCAAAGTCAACCAGTGTTAAAGTCTGTGTATGTAATTATAGAGTTAAACTGTCCCTGTTTAGTCACAATTCCTGTTTTGGTCTTTTAGTCTTGTGATGATCAGAATGTTTCCTGAGTAGCAGGAAGTTGGGCTGTGGGTGTTGGTTGTCATGATAAAGACAAGCAGATGTCAGCAAAAAGAAAAAAAGTGTCAATGCCAGTTCAAATGTGTTATGAACCTTTTTTGTCATTAAAGATCATCTGACCAAAATGAAACTGTTTCCACCCAAAAAAAATGACTGCTTTCACTTCAGTGTTGTTAATTTTCTATTTTTCACAATATCATTTGTTTCTAAGACATGAAAAATTTGTATTTAACTACATTTTATTACAACTTAATAGTGTCTCATAGCACAGACAAGTGCACTAAAGTTTTGTCAAGTATATATTAAGTAGTGACGAATGAATCATAACATCAAGTATCAATACTACAGATACTAAGACATGTTTAGAATATTAATAATAGCGTCAATATGATCAATGTAAAAGAATGTATTCATCTCACCTTCACAAACATTTTAGTTAGTTACCATGAAAAACGTATGTTTTAACGTTAATCTGATTAAGTGAACAGTCAATAGTAAGAAATGTCTAATGTTTGCTAAGTTAATTAGGTAATTAAACATATTTATTGTTTAATTACCTTTTGTTTTACTTTTAGTAGCCTTTTAATCAGGAATTCACCTCATAAACTGTTACACACCGCTGTCCCCTGCATGATAGTACGTGATAATAATAATGATTAAAAAAAATTGATTAATAAAAAAGTATCAGTAATCGAGTGATTCTGATATTCTGGTATTACTTAGTATCGATCAGACATTGATTATACATTAAGATTAGAAAGTCAGAAACAGAAAAATATAAATACATTAATTATTAGTGCACTGTATTAGATTATTTGTTGTTGTCTATGAGGTTAGTGTGTAATCACTGGGGATAAAATGTGCTGTCATCCTCCTTTGTTAAAACATATTGATGATGCCTGTGTGTGGTTCCAATGAGCCTGTTGATAGTAAAGCAAACGGCATCATTACGAACTATTTAACATATTTCAATCTCTCTTCTTCAACTCTAATTCTAATCCAAAGAAAGCCATTTAAATACAGTAGAAACAGGCACTGAATGATTCCTTATAGGTGTCTTCACTGATGCGTTGTTTAGGATTTGATGCCGTTCGGTCGATGTGGCAGCAGATAACTGGCACCACTAGGTGGGAGTGTTGATCCTTTGATTGAGAGCCTGATTTTATTCTGATCTTCCGCTCAATTAAGGACAAAGTTTCATAGAGGCAGGATTATAAAATTAGTCAGATAATGCAGATAATTGTGACATCCTGTGGTACTGTTTGGAGTCAGTTAAAGAAGACTGGAATATAGATTTTAGGACTTTTCTTGACACATGTTTAAGATTAATAATAAGACTATTTTGTATTTTAACTTTTTTAAATAGCTTTTTGGACACCTCACTTAATTTGCCTGGTAAGGCATTCATGTGATTTTAAATCTCTATCAGTCTTCAGACTTTGTAAGGAACAGTGTTTAAGATTTCTAGATATTTTCAAGTCATTTTTTATTTATATCAATATCATAAGTCACAAATTTGCAGCATGCAGCATCCTCAATGCGTAGCCTCTCAATTTGAATAAGAAAAAAACTCTTTAATGAGGAAAAAATGGGTTCTGTTCTAACCCTAAAACATATATCATCTTAAGGATTTTAGACCATTTATATTTATGAAAGTGTATTTTCCCTTCAGATCCTTTACTTGAGTAAAAGTACAAATAAAACAATCTAAAAAACGAAAGACCTGCATTCAAAATCAGCTAAATATACTTAAATATCAAAAGTAAAAGTTCTCTACAGGAAAATGGTCCTTAACTGGCATATCATCATATTTATCACTCGTTAAGACTAATGCATCAATGTGTAAGTAACATTTTACTGTTGTACTTTTCAGTAGTTCAGTCCAGTGGTGTCCAGCATAGGGGTCGGGCACGTCCAAACGGTCACAAGATAAATCTTAGGGGTCATGAGATGATTCATCAGGTAAGAAAGAAGAAAAAGTTCTGCTACATAAATCTGGATTCATTTTTGGGACTTTGGGCTGAATCTTTGCTTTTTTGTAATATTTGAGAGTGTTGCATTTTTTGGAAAATGACACCAGCTTAGAAGTTTAGAGAGAACTGCAGACAACTTATAGACTTCTGAAACTAAACACTGATTTTTTTGTAAGGGGTCACAAGCCAAAATGGTAGGAAACAACTGGTTAAAAAACATATTATACATGTTTTTAATGTAAAATCTTGAAAGTAACCAGTAACTATAGTTGTTGGATAAATGAAGAGGAGTAGAATTATAAGTAGTATAAAATGGAAATACTCAAGTAAAGTACAAATACCTCAAAATTGTGCTTAAACTGGCCTCCCTTCATTGGCTTCCAGTAAAACACTGAATTGACTTTAAAATCTTACTTATTACATACAAGGCCTTGTATGGCCTTGTCCCTGCATATCAAGCTGAGTTACTGAGCCTCTATTCTAGCTGTTGGCTGCTCCGATCATCTGATCGAGGCCTTTTATCTGTTCCCCGTTCCTATTTTACATCCAGAGGTGACCGTGTTCTTACGGTTGTTCTTCCTAAACTTTGGAACAGCCTTCCTCATTTCATCAGATCTGCTGAATCTGTGGTTTTGTTTTAAGCAGCTGCTGAAAACTCATTTCTGTAGGTTCACCTTCTTATAAATACTCTCTGTTCTCCTTTAGTTTTGATTATCATGTGCTTATATCTAGTATCAGACATATGTGTATGTATGTACTGTATGTGTGTATATATGTATGTGTGTGTATGTATGTATACTTTTATTTGTATGTGCGTATTTTATCGTATATGTGAAGCACTTTGTAACTGTGTTTTAAAAAGTGCTATATAAATAAAGTTATTATTATTATTAAATGCAGTACTTAAGTAAATATATTTAGTTACTTTCCACCACTTCATTCAAGCAAACATCAGAACAGTCTGATTCATAATGTGGAGCAAACTATTCTCTGTGTATTATGTATTCATGCGGGCCTTTTTGTTGGCTCACAGAGTGACATAACATCAAAGAACTGAACTGAATACCAGAGACAAAAACACTCGTATAGCCATGCCTGATGTGATACATGGAGGCATTGTTAACCCCTGTTTGTCTCTGCGAGCGACTGGGAGGTTATTCATGAGCATCCACTAATGAGAGGTCCTCATGGAAGAACAATAGCCGAGTACAGTAAAGTTTGCCAGTTCTTGATGACAGAGGCCTCAGTGTGCGGAGGAGGGAGACGGAGCGGAGCATCGAGCTCCAGTGTGAGATGGACGCTTCCTCTGTTCACCCACAGCTCATTAACCTCCTCTATCAGCTCAGTTATGGCACTCAACTGTATTCACCTCTTTTTCTCTCAGACATGATGCAGATTATGTCCTGTAAGCGTACACGAGGTCTTTATTGCTAGGGTTCACAAATGTCAAGAGGGAAGAGAAACATGTGCAAACCAAGGTTTATCATTTAAAACTAACATAAATTACATAAACAACAATAAAAAACTATTTCATGAATACACAATTCAGTTCAGGTCTTTTGTATTAAACCTAAACTAATCCAAAGTAAAATATAGGTAGATAAAGGCAAAGTGTAAGACATATTAAAGGTGAGTAGTACAATACAGAAGATGTGACTGAACAAAACTAAGTGCAGCTTTACTTCAGCACAGCGGTTGCATTGAGCTAAACGCTAAAATCAACATGTTAACATGCTCACAATGACAAAGCTAGCATGCTGATGTTTGGCAGTATAGTACGTAAGCATGCTACTGTAACATTTTTGCAGCAGCACTAAACACAAAAAAAACAGCTGAACAAATAGAAATTTGACCTGATGACGGTGTTACAGGAAAGGTCAGGGGAGGTCAGGGAGTTATTACAGTTCATCCTGATGGAGACATGAATGTGAATTTCACCGCAATCCATCCAGTAGTTGTTGAGATATTTCACTCAAAGCCACAAATGTCAACTTTGTGGTATTAAGGAAAAGTCAGAGGATCACCAAAACTCAATTTGTCTGTATAAAACTGTGTCAATATATCAAGTAGATGTTGAGATATTTCACTGGATAAATGAAAACTTTGACTAGTGGTTCAAGAGGTAAAGTTACCAAAGTCATTCAGATTTATTGTCTGGAGATCATGAAAGTTTGTATCAAATTTCACGGCAATTCATCTGATATTTGCTGAGAAATTTCAGCATGAACCAAAGCGGTGAAGCGACCAGCGATTACCATCCGCTGCAAGTGAAACAAAAATGAGATCAAGATTTCTCATCACTGCAAGCCACAAATATGGAACGAAGATGTAAATAAATACAGAACCAGTCAAAAGTTTGGACACACTTTCCTTTTCACTTGAATGAGAAAGTGTGTCCAAACTTTTGACTGGTACTGTACATAAACTATCATCAAACTAAAGAAAAAAGAGAGTAAACATGATTTGATTTTCAATTAGTTCATAAATAGCACAAGAAAGGATCATTTGATTCGGCACAAAGTTGTCTGATGTTGTGTAATCATGGATAAATAATCCATAAGGATTTCAAAGAATGCACAGAGAGGAATGTGTAATGTGAGGGTTTCTACACAGGTGGTCGTCTCTCTCATATGACACCTCCACAGGCACGGGACCATCGAGCTCAAATCCCACCTTTCATGTCGTAAGTGCCGCCTTAACATTCAGTCTGGATGGGTGACAGCCAGGACTCAAACTATGAGAGACAGAAATGAGAAAACCACCTGCAAAATTCTCCAAAGTCACATGATATGATGTGTTGTTTCAAAAGTGAAACAGGAATGAATGAAAAACATTTTTAAAAATCACATAAAAACTTTTTGGGTTATTTTGGAGATGTGGTTGTGTAGCTTTCAAATAAAATGATGTATGATGAAAATAAAATTAAAATACTGATATTTGGTGTAGTTTTGTCTCTGTGTTTGTGTAATTGACTGTTTAGTTCTCTGTTTTGTTGTTGCACTTTAATAATGTAAACATTTTTTAGCAGTGGAGTTCTTGTTCACTATGAGTTTGAAGTACGGTGGCCCTGAGAGACAAAATACAAAAACAAAATAGTTTCCGTTCTCTAAATTATTGTGCTTTCTTGTTTTGTTTTGTTCTGTGAATTTGTTTTCTCCAATGTTTTTTCAGTTTGGTTGTTTTGTTCTATGATGTGTTTATGTGATTTTGGGAAATATTTTATAAATTTGTGGGGGTTTTTAATGTTGGGTTTTTTTTCTGTTCTGGTATTTGATATTTGGTGCTTTCTACAATGTCATTATGTTTTCTGTTTAATTAATTAGTTGTCTCAATTTTTTTGTGTTGTCACTTTGGTTGTTGTGTTTTCTCAATTTTTAAATGTGTTTTGCGAAATGTTGATGTGTTTTCTTTCATCCAATGCTGTTGTGTTTTGCCCCTCAGGGCTACCGTACTACCAGAGTGACTAGTTCAGACCAGTACACCTCTCATCTTCCATCCCAGCTCCTCCTTCACTTCACAGTTTGCATTATGTAGATTAGCCACTCATTGTAATCCACTGTGTCATTTTAATCCTACTTTAAGTGACGTTTTCAGTAACTCCTCCCCTCCTGGTCCTCTCTCCTCCTGTTGTCTTTGCCACTCTCTGTAGCTCTCTCATCCCGTCTGCTTAAGGTAAGGCTGCTCTGCTCTTTGGTTAAATTGAACCTCTAGTAGTGGACAGTATCAAGATGAACAGATCAGGAAATTAAGATATTGGAATTGTTTAATATGATGATTAAAAGTCATCAATAAAACAAAACAGGTGTGATAAGCAACACTTGGAGGACAGATAACCGATGAAGGAATGCGTCTTAAAGTAAATTCAGTGGCCCTGCATAACATGTTTTGTTCATTGCACTGTTTGATGTTGTGTATTTGACTTAACTTACTCTGAATAGTAAAATGTAGGGTAGTTTTCACATGTAATTTGGTTAATCTTACACTCTAAGTGGTGAAATATCACCTCAGATATATTTTTCCTGCCATGAATAACCATAAAGGTATTTCAGATTTTTCTTGTGTGATTTCTATTTGTGTTGTATCTATTGTGTTCTTTCAACTGAGAATCATAAAAAAACAGGTGTATGAGTGGTTTACTGCCAGAGGAGAGAAGCTACAGGGCACCTGTGTCATAATTCTTGGCTAAATGACTTTAAAGCAACATTAATTAACATGAATATTTGATTTTATGCTAAATTAACAATATTTGGCCAGATATGTTGCTATATATACTGGGAATGAGACCGTCTGTTCAGCAACATTTTAAACTCTCCATGTTCTTAGATAGCAGTTAGTTTGGATCCTTCAGTGTGAGTCTTCAGTAAAGAAACCACTCTTCATTTTCAACATTTAGACATCACATAGCCAAAAGGTTTTTTTTATTATGTAGATTAGGTAATATGCAAATAACAGGAGTGATTTATGACCTTGGTGTCTGGACCACTCTGAAAGAAAGTGTGCAGGCTCGACTCTCTTAAAACAATGGTTTGATGTGTTCACATTCTGCTTTTGCCAACTCTTCTTTCTCCACAGTGTTAGTGAAGCTGCTGTGAGACGCTGCAACCATGGCTGCTGTAAGTTTAATTACTTTGCAACTATTCAAGAGAGACTTTGTTACTTTGTCTCTGTTTACCCCACTGCTTGTCAGTGTCTGGCCCCGGTTCATTGGTTAAGTGCCTTTGGCCTGGGTTAAGAGCATCAGCTCTTGAAGGTTTGACTGTCAGTGCATGATGCTGCTTAATGCTGTTGTTGTGCCAGTAGATGCAAGCACTGGGATGGACCCTTAAGCTGTTTTTAAGAAGTGGCTTTAGAGGCCCTATAATCATGTGAAGCAGATTAACCAGCCGTTCACTGGTGTGCATCGTTTTGGGTCTGCTCCGGCTCAGGTGCATGTTTGTCTGTGTGAGAATTTGTTATAAATACTCAATGAGCTGTTGTTAAAGTATTCAAGCAGTAAATAGTGGCACAGTGCAGCTGATGAGGGTGAAAACGGTGATGTCAAAGACAAGACAAAAACAAAGGAGAAGTTCAACCAAATCTTTTTTGTAAACCTTTACACCTTCATCTTTATGCAGACTGGATCTTTCCGTATGGTGTCAGATGAGGAGCAGGCCATGAGGTCCAAGCTGGAGCATTTGACAGTGAAGGATCATGGGCCGGTGTTTGGGCCGTGCCACAAACTGCCAGGCCACACTGTGCAGAAGGTAAAAATCAATAACTCAGGATGGCTGTGTACACATTAATCCCCGTTTATGTCCCTGCAGACACCAACATTAGTCCTGTTCCCGTGACATTTTGGAAAAGAACATGTGCTTTTTGTGTTTTTCTTCACCCTGCAGGCGAAGGATGAGCTGAACGAGACGGATGAGAGGCGAGCGTCGTCGCTGAAGGACCTGCGGGCCATGATGAAGGAGAGGGCAGCTGAGGGAGATGACCTCGCCAAACTCGTGCTGGAGCGCTTCGGGGACAAACCAGACTCTCTAATGCTGCGTTTCCTCAGAGCCCGCAAGTTTGATGTTGTCAGAGCCCACGAGCTCATGAAGGGTGAGTAGCTATAAGAAGAGATCATCTATCAGTGATGTCTATGACAGTTCTGCTGTAGAGACAAACATATCAAAAATGAATAAAATTTTTGCTTGTATTATTTTTGCTCCCATATGTTTTGGATTCAGACTCTGCAGACATTTTCCTTCAGTAATTGAAGGCGAGACCTCTTTTGTGCTCCTCGTTTGCATGAATCCTGCCCATCACTGAGACAGGGAGGCATGTGTTCATTAATTGGGGGCTTTGAGATGCTTCAGAGTTTCCCCTGACAAAGCCCTCCTTTGTTTCCACATGGGACAGCAAGTTTACTTATGAACTCGCAGTGTTCTGCTGGGAACTTCACAGCGCCGGTGCTGATTGTGTTGGTCTGGGAGAGAAGATTAGATTAAAAAGCAGAGCGGTTTGACACTCTGATGAGGAGACACTGACTCGCTTATTGCTTGTTTGTGTGCTTAGGATTTCTGCTCTTTTTATTTAATTTAATTTTTTTCAGTCATCTTGAAGACCAAAAATAAAGAGCAAAATACCATGACCACAAAGTTTATGCTGATTTCAACTCTACATTCAACCCTAAACTTTGATCTAATAGTTTAAATCTTAATACTGGACAGAAACTCATCAATATCTCCTCCTGTAACCTCCGCCCCCAAACCAAACATCAAGCCCAGAAATTACTCAAAATCGCTGTTAGAACATTTACTTGGTCAGGACCAACAAAAAGGATCTCAGTTTGGATTTTTTTTTCCTCATCTTGAAAGAGACTGTGAGAATATTTGGTCCTCACAAAGACAAAAGACACAAGAAAACACGCACAGTTATGAATGCAGAAGGAGTACTTGTTAGTGAGAGAGGGGAATGTGATGTGAATGTGAACTCATTCTGTGGGGTTAATTGCTGCTTGTGAGTTGTGAGTAAAATACTGAACACATACACACACACAGACGCACACACACACACACACACACACACACACACACTGGGTTAATTGGTGCCTCGGTATGAAGAGGCGTAGAGCAGCACTGTAGATGCACCGAGACAGTGGTTTCATTGTGTTTGGCACTGAACACTCACACTGTACATGGAGGGTTTGTGAACCATTAGTGACCGATAAGAGAATGCAGCAATGTGTGTGTGTGCATGCTTGTGCTGGTGTGTGTGTGTGTACCAGGTATTTCTCATGTTGTGGGGACTTGCCTCCCTTATGGGGACAAAAAAGTAAGTCCCCTAAACGTAAATCATTAATTTTAGGGTGAAGACTTGGTTTAAAGTTAAGGTTAGTTTAGGGTTATATTGAGGTTAGCGTTAGGCAAGTAGTTGTTATGGTTAAAGTTAGAATAAGTCTCCAGGAAATGAATGTAAGTCATTGTAAGGTCCTCTGAAGTGATGGAAACACGACTGTGTGTGTGTGTGTGTGTAGGTTATGTGCGCTTCAGGAAGGAGTATCCTGAGCTGTTTGAGAACTTGACCCCTGAGGCGGTCCGCAGCACCATTGAGGCGGGCTACCCCGTGGTTCTGCCCAGCAGGGACAAGTATGGCCGCGTGGTTCTGCTCTTCAACATCGAGAACTGGGACCTGGAGGAGATCACCTTTGACGAGGTAGCAACCCCGATAGAGCATTTCTGCATGTCTGACATGAACACACTGCAAGTTTGAAGAAACACGGAGCTACTTTTTTTTACAACTACTTCTTAAAAATAATGTCTTTGTGTGTGTGTGTGTGTGTGTGTTACAGATCTTAAGAGCGTACTGTGTGATCCTGGAGAAGTTGCTTGAGAACGAAGAGACCCAGATTAATGGCTTTGTCCTGATTGAGAACTTCAAGGGCTTCACCATGCAGCACGCCTCAGGCATTAAGCCGGCTGAGCTCAAGAAGATGGTGGACATGCTGCAGGTCAGAGGGCACGACTCAAATCAATATCTTAGAATTTCTTGATGTAGAACTTAAGAGCTTTTAAAAGGTTTTTAAAATATTTTTACTGTTTTGTGTGTTTTTCTGCAGGACTCCTTCCCTGCACGTTTCAAGGCGGTCCACGTTACTCACCAGCCCTGGTACTTCACCACTACATACAATGTGGTCAAGCCCTTCATGAAGAGCAAGCTACTGGAGAGGGTATGGACGGAGGACGCACATGAAATTTGTTCAAAATAAGAAACATATAGAAAATCACCATCCACCTTTGTTTTTCTGACAGTTTTTTTCAAAGTTACATTAGTAATTTTCCTCTGAATGCTGCTCATAACTTTCCTCAGGTCTTCGTTCACGGCGACGAGCTGGACAACTACATCAAGGAGTTTGATGCGGACATCCTGCCGGCAGACTTTGATGGGAAGGCGTCTGTAGCTGACTGCCAGGCCATTGCCACCAAGCTTTTTGGCTCTGAAGACACTGCTCTCTGAAAGAAAGAGTCCTCTAAAAACCAAGAGCTATAGTGTCCTTCGCCCTAGATGCTTCTTTTGTGATCAGATCAGATATGTGGTCTATTTTGAAGCTAGGTTGACATTTTTATTATATTCAGGCAGTTCCTATGAGCAAAAAGAAGTATCTAGAGTTAGGAGCAGAGGATGGTTTGCAAATGAGTAATATATGGTGATATAAATGGGAAAGAAAATGGATGTTTAGACATTACAGAGAGAATGATTGATGGTTTACGTTGGGGATTTTACAGCACTGATATTCCTTGTTACAGTACGAGTTGGTAATGTGATGTTGTAGCTCACAACCAGAATAAGGTCTGAGTTTGGTTTGGTGTCATTTGCCTTAAAAAAATGAATTTCACAACATACAGAGCAGCCTTGTGCCTACAATCCCGTCAGATGAATGAGTACAGAAACCGCAGTAGTTCAGATCCTGTATATTACAGTGTCGAGGGTGAAGTTTAGAATGATATGAAGAGGGAAAATTGATCACGGATAAGCCTGCATTATATTAATGTTTTAGGAGCAGGGGCCTCCTAATGCAGTGCCATCAAAATACGTCTTGCTTCTCAACAGCCTTGTGTCAAGTTCTTCAAGTATTAAGAGAGATGCGACACTCGATGTGATGCCTGATGTACCACAAAGGTCCGTTTTGCAATTTGCATTGGATTTCAATAAAATAGATGTTTTTCTGTCTGTAGTTTTATATGAATTGTCACTTTTATTAAGTGTCTTCATTATTTCACCTTACCTTTTACCATTAAAAGGATGGGTTCACAATTTTTCAAGTCTGTATTAAAACAGTCAGTGCCCAATGAACATTGAAACAGGTTTTGTTCGCTGTAATTATTCCTCCTGTTCATACTGACCATTAGAAGATCCCTTATAAATGCACTTAATGATGTAAGTGATGGGGGGGGGAAATGTATTTAAAGGTTTATCTAAAGATAACATGACGCTTTAGCTGTCTGAGTATGTCAAAGTGAATATTTTCCAGCTCTTTTTAGTACAAAATTCCCTCTTTGGGCCTCAACGGAGAGTGTTTTCCTGTTCAGCAGTGGAAGGATCATCAAAAAGAGGGACTTTGGCACTAAAAAGACTGTAACTTTGAAGATATTGAATTGATTTGATTTAATTTAATATAATGTGGATGGCTGAAACCTCATATTAGCTTCAAATAAACTTTTTAATACATTTTTTCACAGATGGAGGGCTGTGGACTTTGCATTATTAAGGGATCTTCTAATGGTCAGTATGAACAAGAGCAATGATTACAGCAAGAAAAAAATGTGACATTTGAAAAATTGTGAACTTGTCCTTTAACCATTACCATTTCAGGCTTATTTCAATAAAATACTGTTTCATAAAGGAGATTTGAAGCAAGGCGGTGCATGTCAAATGTGTCACATGAGCTGCATTTAATGCGTTCTTAAAATGTGAGCTCTTAGCTTTCTCAGTGTGAAGTACCTGCACAGTATTCCTGTATCTAAATCCACTGCAATTAAAGCTAAGAAACAAGACAGTAACATTGTAGTAAGTAGCATCTTCTCTTTTTAAATGTCACTTCACACTGCACAGGGAAAAAAAATAAAGAGCTTACAACACAGTCACCACAAGGGGGCTCAACTGTATTATAAATAAAAAGGTCCATGTCATATTATCCTTTTTTAGCAAAGGTATATTAATCAGATAACAGCTTCTTCTACAAGATTTATGCTCAAGAGGTTTAAAGAAAATCTCACTGGCAATAAAGTGAAAAGGCAACATTTCTTCTTTTGAGAAAATAATTTATTTTGGAACACAATAACCATATTTCCTCACATAATTAGATCACACACACCACTGGTTTCTTTTTAACAAAAAAAAAAAACATCCAGCGTTCAGAGTACATCATGTTGTGTGACTGTGCGCCCCTTCTCGTCATCACCGCATCCTTTAACCGTCTTTCATCATCAAAATATTTGTAAACACAAAGTAAAGCTTTATAAAGTTACTGTAGGTTAACATGGTTTTTTTTTTTACTCATGTGGGCTCTAATCCACGTGCTTAGGTTTGTAAGATTTCAGATACTTTTAGAAGATCCAATCCGAGGTGTATTTATAGATTCATTTACATTTAAAGGAGGAGGTTTATAACTGAATTCTTCAGTTTCCCAGCAATTAAACACGAGCCCACAATCTTGAAATAAACAGGATGCTTGAAGTACTGGGGTAAGGATAAATACAGAGGAACACATTCTCATATCAAACACAGTAAAAACAACATTTCAGATCCCACACTCCTCAAGAAAATGATCTTAATGCATATGACTATACTTTGACATGACTTCCTGTCATGTTAGCATTAAAATGATAAGAGAATCCCTCCTGGTTGGTTATTGCCTTTATTTTTCATCCCTGGTCCCTCAAAAATTTTTGAATATACACTATCTTTATATATTTCTTTAGCATTTTCATTTGTTAAAGTGAAGAAGTTTTGGTTTTTTAGTCAATCAGAGGTGGTGATATGACACAGTGTATATGTTTACTCATCAACACACACACACTCTGATGCATTTGCACAAGCAAATAACACAAGTCGTCATAATAACAATAAGTACAAATACAAAAAAAAATAAACAAAATAATCGACTAGAAAAAATACATCCAAATAATACATCCAAACCTGCATTTCTGTGCAAAAATGGAGGAGGCAAAAATCTTAAAGAACACAAATGGCTCTCGTGGCATTACTGCAGAAACTGGGTTTGTGCTGGTGTCATCAATATTCATCTAGTTTTTAACCACGGTTCAGGTTTTTAACCGTATCATCTGACTGCAGGTGAATGAGAGGATGTGTGCCATAAAACTGGCAGTTGTAGTTCGGTCTCCCTGACAACAGATGGCAACAGTGATTTGTGGTTTGAAAAATGCAGGATGACAGTATTCAGAGGCAAAGAGGGTGGTGGCTCGGACGGCGTATCCTCACCTTTCAGTTAGAGATGCACCGACCTTACACACCGGATCACATTGTTGTTGATACCGACCTTAAATAAAGTGGATCTGGGATCCGCTGTGATGTTACAGATCCAGATTAAATAATTCCTTTGTCAAGTGTTATAAAATTCAGTGTTTCCACTATCAGTGTCATTAGTTCTTATCACTACAGTAATCCCTTGTTTCATTTTATTTTACAGTACATGAAAAGTGAGGTATGCAGATGTTAAATGAGGGGAAAAGGGAGCACTGGTATTAGCAGATACCCTGAGTTTAAGAATCAATATCAGGAGAAGAAAACTCAGATCGGTACATCCTTATTTTCAGTATTAACCAAGCCAGCATTTGTGAGATTAACACCTGGATTTCATAGTATTTGTAAATAATAAACTCCACTGAAGGAGGTTATGTTTACAACCATTATATCTCAAAAACCAACAGATCTCCATAAACTGAGAAATGGAAACTGGGCCAAAGAATAATTTAATTTCAGTAGTGATCAGAGTCACTATTACAGCATTATTCTTTGACAAAAAAATTGCCCAAACTATTTCTATGCTCAAGAGTGAACTTTAACACTCAGAATAATTATTCTTTAGCCTTAATGTTGCACCTTACAGTTAAATCCAGTTAAGTTTAAAAGAAAACTGGAGTATGAATTATCCAGATGTGCCAAATTTAAGGCAAATAGTATTACTGACAAATACTAATCAGCCAGGGTCTTATAACACAACAAACACTGGCTTAAACAGCCTTACAAATGGACTGTTGTCAGATCCCTTCATCATTTCAAACCACCCATCTGTCTCATCAGTGTTCATTAGCAGTTTTTTCGACTACAGATTACTTGGCTGGACTTTTCCTTGGAAGAACCTTCCTTAGCCCTTACCGCAATTTAGCAACAAATTCTCAATTAAATTCAGGTTTTGAAAGTCCCAGTACTGCAGTATTATTTCATCAAGACAGGTTTGTGATACATTTTCAGTCCACACTGCTGCATTCCAGCACTCTTCTGAACACCAAAAGCTTTAACGCTCAGTCCAGTCAAGAAAAAAGGAAAAAGCTTTTCAAAGCAGTCTTTGAAAGAAAAACGTTCCCTTCCTTTAAAAAAAAAAAAAAAAAAAAAATCGGTCTCTTCTCTCATGCATGCACTGTTCCCCATCTAATATTACAATATAACAATCACCAGTATTCTACAAACAATCCACAAAATAAACATTTGGTTTAGCATCGGTATTGGTTTAGCCCTCCTACTCATCACACCTCACAGCTCAGATTATCAAACAGAAAAAATCTGCTGAACTCTCCCTTTCACAGCACCACACCGATTAATCAGTAGACTGCATTTTTAAAATCCGAAACAACAGGATCATCTGTCAGAAAAAAAAAAAAAAGTGTACAGAGATGTTTTCACCACATGAGGAAGTTTACAGGGTTGAGTTTCTAGCCTCCGTGCGCCGGCAGTAGGTCTGTGTCTGCACAGTAAAAGAAGGATATCAGAGTCTCGGCTGGACCTGCAGCTGATCAAAGGCAGACGAATGAGTAAGAGGGCTCAAAGAAAACGACAAGACGGGGAACATTTGAGTCATCTAACGTTTTGTTATCATCCTCGCTCCCTCCGATTCTTCCTCTCAGTCACAGGGAGAGCTAAACCAACACTAATCTCCACACTCTCTTCGACTAATGAGGGAAATAAAGATTGTAGCATACAGAGTGTAAAGTGCACTGAATCAAAGTGATAGAATGTGAATGTGGGAATGTGCATGGGTCCCCATCTGGGATTGATTCCTGCTCACGCGTCTGGTAAGCAATGAACTCTTTCTTTCTGAGTAACACTGAAGTGCCAAACGTAAAGCGCCAGAATGATGTTATGAGCTGGAAATAATGTGAAAAAAATCCCACTATTTAATCATTTCTACTGTACATTTTCTACAAACAACAAGAGCAACCCAAAAAGAACATATAAGGGCCAACAGACCGTGAACAGAGGATTTGGTTCACACCAACCAAACACAAAGATCACATGCTCCGTCGTGGGTCTTTTTTACTCTCGGTCTACACAGGCGCACGCAGACATACACACTACATCTGTGAGTTACATACATACTACAAAGACGCTGTGTTGGTTAAGACAGCAGACTAGGCTATATGGCCTTGGCGGTGATAAAAAGTGAGCTTCTTACAGGTGCAGTAAATGGGCACCAACTGCAGCACAGTCCTTGTTTACTCGGAGGCTTCTTGTGTGCTCTTATTTTTCACTGGTCTACTCTAAAGTGGTGCTCTCGCTTTCCTTTTCTCGTCATATTTGGTCAACGCCTCCATTAGCCATTAGGATCATTGTTGTGTACGCGAAGAGAAACAAAAATGTTCCTGCTCTGAATTCAAAGTCCTCGTAACGGAAAAGAGCACAAAAGGCAGTTAGTTGTTTTTGTTCCTTCACATACTGTAAGGTGATGGTGTTTACAAAGGGTAACTGTGGTGAAGGCATGGAGACTTGTGAGTGGGAACGCGAGGAGGGCGGAGGGGGGGTCAGTAACAGTAAGTAGCACCAGAGGAGAAGGCAGAGAAGAGAGAGCAGTTTCAGGTTTGGTTCAGGTGCCTCCTCAGTGCTGGGACAGTGGTGTGTCGGGGGGGAGGGGGTGGGGAGGGGTGAAAGGTGAGAAGGAAGAGACAGGGTGAGAGAGAGACACAGAGGTCACAGGTTTAAGCTTTTTCCCCGGCGCAGGAGCTCTCACTCATATGGCCACTTTGGCACGGTGGTTTCTGTTTCTCCCACTGGCACATGGCGTTGGCATAGCCCACAATCACTTTGTCCATCCAGGTGAGGGGTTGAGGGAAGAGCACCGCGCCCTTGAAGAAGCCCAGGTGGCCTCCGTGTAACGTCAGGGCAAAGATCACATTCGGCTTCTTTGCTAAAGGATGACACAACACACAGTAATGACGCTTCTGTACTCTGGACAATGTGTACACATGAAAATCTGGAAAGTAATACTTGACACATGTCCAAATATGGGGTTTGACAGGAATGACTTTATGTCTGGTATTGATACCGAAGGTGTGTTTGCATGATAACAGATAACAGCATGACTCAACTTCTGGAAGCATGTTTAAGTGGCCACATCAGCTGATCATTCCAGCTCAGGTTATTTAATCACCAGACACTGACATAATACAAATAAAAACTTAAGTAAATTAAAAAAAAAAAAACCATACAAAAAAAACTATGTCTTGAGTTAGAAAATTAATAAAATGCTTTCCATAAATTAGGGTGTGAATATTTAAAGGAATTGTTTGACATTTTGGGAAATAGGCTTATTTGTTTTCTTGCTGGAAGTCAGATGAAAAGATAAACATCACTCGTGTCTGTATGGTAAATATGAAGCTACAGACTGGAAACGAGGAAATTGCTAGCCTGACTCTGTCCAAAGGTAAAAAGAAATCCTTGATATATACCCGCAGCTCTAAAGCTCACCAATTAACTTATAACAAATCACTTTCATCTGTTTAATTTATACACAAACTGAAGTGTGAAAAACAGCAGATTTTAGTGGGAGTGATGTCACCTGATTGCCTGGCAACTGGATTAAACAAATGAGATATAACGTATTAATTGGTGAGCTTTAGAGCTGCTGGTATGTGGGTTTGGTTATCAGAGTCATGCTAGCTGTTTAACCCCGTTTCCAGTCTTTATGCTAAGCTAAGCTAACTGACTGCAGCCATGAGAGAGGTATTGATCTTCTTGTCCAACTCTCGGCAAGAAAGAAAATAACTATATTTCCCCAAAATGTTAAACTATTCCCTTGATTTCGTTTGTCCGTTGTGTAAGTTGGAGGTGATTTTGAAAATTATAGTTACATTCAGAGGATATTAAGGCTTAAGACAAGAATGTTTGCCTTGATCGACAGGTCTCTCAGGCTGTCACAAACAGTCTCTTGTTTGCTTGCTTTCTACTATATTTCCAGAAGCATGTGGACACTGCTGTCCACACCTTTGTCCACAAAGCAAGGCCTACAAAGTCACGTTTTTAAAGTTTGGATCTTGAAGAACTTTACTAGCCTGCACAAAGCCCTGACTTCAACCTAATCCAACACCTCTGGGATAAACTACAAGTCAGGTGTTATCGCCAAACTTCAATGTCTGACCACATTAAAGCTCTCTTGGCTGAATACGAATAAATCCCTGCAACATTCATGCAGGTTGTACTTCATTCACAAATACAGCAAACCCTGAAACTCTTCAAAGTAGGTCATCTACACGCTGCAAACAAATCATTAATCTCTTTCCGATTGCAGTATGAACCTATACAGACTGCTGCAGCTGTAAACAGCCAGGCAGAGTTCCTGAAAAGGATTGGCCTGGATCTCTTTATTGTCCTGCTTTTATCTGGGTTAGTGGGAGAGTCTGATGTGGTTGACTAGTGATTAAGATCTTTTCACAACTGTGCACTATTCATGGCAGCTGCTGAGTTGTCCTGGGGCAACTGAGTGCTTGTACAGACCCTGAACCACCATCTCACCAGGCACCAAGTGACAGGTGGGAACAGAATGGGACGGTCTAGAGAGCGGCTCGTACTTAAAAAAGAAAGACACGCGAGCTTTGAAGAGGAATGCACGTGTGAATCACTTACTGTGACATGACAGTCGTGACAAATTATTGCCAGTATTGGAGCAGTCATACTTGTTAGACCACATATGCCATTAAGAATAAGAAAACATGACCACTCAACTCTCCAAATCAGAGGCTTATTTTAATTTTTTAGACCAAATAGGACAAAAATTAAATGTATTCTGAATTCAGTATTTGGTATTTAACATTAAATCTTTCACTTTCACATAAGTGACTTGACGGTAGGTGTAAACTCCTTACAGCACAGAGTGTATTTCTGTTGTGTCCTTCCCTGATTGTTGTGTGTCTGAGTCACTGTATCACATTTTAGGGTGACGGGGCAGCTGATCCTCTTTTCAGTAAGTGTTGCTCTCCCTCGAGACACATGAAGGACAGAGTCTCACGTGCTTCCAGTCAAGGCTCATCCACCCACACGCACACCCTTATATGAGGGATTTTCCTTTACCAAAAGAGCTAAAAGTGGTCAGTAAGTTTAAATATAGCACAGGTGGAAGAAAAGGGAAGCTTGATACTCACTATGTAATGTGGAGCCAAAGAATAGATTGACTTTTTATGTTTGGGAAAATGAGGTTCTTGCTACTTTCCAGGATAAAATCTTTGGAGGTGGGGAGCTCAAACTCCCTTTAAATAGATACGTAGATACGTGGACACTCAGCTATATGTGTAGGCGGGTGTTACAGCTGTCTACCATCAGTAACAGACATTACATCATAGACGTGACCTTTGTGCCACATCCAGCCCTGTTCTGGGTGCGGAGCAAATTTATCAGAAAGCCTTCTGAGCCGGCAGCCGAGTAATAACAAAAACAAAAAAAATCTAGGGTGTCATCCTTTGACTCAATAGATAGTACTGCAAATATGTGCCACCACCCATCTGCAGGTACTTCTACTGCTTGACAAACTCAAGTACAGAGCTGCACTGTGAAAGTACAACACTATTATTATTGTTTTGTTCTGCCTTTTTTTAGAAATCTGGGGATTTGTCTGCAGTTTTAAATATTCTGTATGATTGAATATGATCACTTAACACTTATTATGCTTGTGTTATTTAAAATCAGATTATAAAAAATATCATATGTGGCTTAAACATAATGTGCAATAGTTTAAATCTT
The DNA here is from genome assembly GCF_963924715.1 of Thunnus thynnus. Taxonomy (NCBI): domain Eukaryota; kingdom Metazoa; phylum Chordata; class Actinopteri; order Scombriformes; family Scombridae; genus Thunnus; species Thunnus thynnus. The sequence continues at coordinate 11,646,967 of NC_089517.1, forward strand.
GTTTCTTTTAAAGAGAACTTTTAGGAACTCTGATTTGCAGCAGTTTGAGTATTTTCTCAACAATGTTTCTTTTCAGTTTGTGAAAATCTGTTTAAAATAAACCAATACATCTGTGTATTTTCAGGCTAGTTTCAAACTAAGACCTGGGTGTGTCCTTCAAGGCCATTAGTTAGACTTTGGGACACTTTTCTGACATCTGTTGCAGTTACAACATGGCAACAAGAACACCCAACACATCACTGAAATGTGAGTAGAATCAACTTCAAGGGTCATGCTGCCAAGTAAATGGCTAAAAAAGGGTCATAATAATCCAGATAGTGTGCTTTATGGTTATAAGAGCTTATTAGGGTTTTTTTTTTTAATCACTGAAGTTGTTGTCATGATACATGTTGTTAATTACCTGCTAATGTGCGAGGGATGTTGAGCAGCGAATCATGAACCAGAGGATCATCTGCAGAGTTGACTAGCAGCAGTGGCACATTTACCTACAAAATCAGGAATTATAATTCATACAACTCAACAAATACACAGACAAAAAACAGAAACATTAATTTGAGATCATATGAAGTGTATGAAGAAAAAAAAAAACATTTCTTACATTGTGAATATAATGTACACAACTCTCCTTCTCATAGTACTCTTTGAGAGAGCTGTGGCCATGGAATTTTCTGTTGAAACCCGAAAAAAAAGAGCATTGTTAATTCATCTTTAATGAGAATCATTAGAATTTGCTATAGATGCAAACCTGCTTGACAAGACCTTCTCATATATTTCATATTGTCTACTACTACAATAAACTACTCTACTACTACTGTTGGTTCCAGGTAAAATACAGATAAGATTCAAAGAGATTCAACAACACTGATCTGCATTCAACCACATCAAAACAACTCTGAGGATTGTGACTTTCACTTGAGGAAACCTCGACCAGATTATCTGTTGCTCCACATACCTCATGATGTTGTCGTCAATATGCATCATGGACGTCGCTGTGTAAAGCCGACTGAAATCTGCATCGATCATTTTAGCTGAGCCTCCCCCAAACAGACTGTGTCTGTAACACGCAGAAATGCAAAAAAATGTTATTCATGAAATATGTTGAAATCAATGATTACTCAGTGTGCAGTTAATTACTATTAACTAGTATTAACTATTAACTGTAACCTACATGTATATGAAAACTAGGGTCGCAACTAATGATTATTTTCATTATTGATTAATCTGACGATTATTTTTTTCACTATTGAAATAGTGTAAAAATGTTATAATTGTTGTATGTTATAATTTCCAAGACTCAAAGATGACAGTCCAAAGCACAAAGATGTTCAGTTTACTATCAGATATGACAAAAAAGTATTAAATGATCATACAGGTCAAGCTGAAACCAGAAAATATTTTGTGATTAATAAATGACAAAAACATATACCCTATTAATTTTCTGTCAATTAACAAATCAGTTAATTGACTCATCATTTCAGCTCAAATTAAAACGATACACCAAAACTTTGTGGTTCCCTTTATTTACACCTATTCCCTCAAAGCAGAATAAAAGCTATTTTTTTCATTTTGGATGGTGCATATATCTGTAATGTCACAGTGATACACCTCTCAGAGTGAGAGGTACTTTTTATGTGGAAATTTAGGAAATATTTAGAGAACTAACAAACAATGTTGTCATTGTTACCGATGTGAAATGTGAGAGTACTGTCGGGAAAAAAACATGTTTGACCTTACAAAATGAGGAACTATTTGGAAACAATTTGTACGGGCAAGGTGCAAGAACAAAAGTAATACTTGTGTGAGAGGATGATTTTCTTCATGTTGTCTGCCATGAGAAAGTTATAGAAGCGTCTGAACTGGTCCCACTGTAGGAATGTTTCCTGGGCCCTGCGAGATAGAGACAAACACACAGGAAGTTAGCTTTGTGCAGCCTGTCTGCATTCCAAACAACACACTGAATGTCCTGTGTAATCCACTGGACAAAGAGTCACGCTGGTGGAGAGTAGAAACGGTGTCAGGCATTAATATGCAGCTCACTGACAGAGACAGGCTAAGCCAACACAAAAACAAACAAATAGATGGCCATTAGAAAATTAGAAAATACCATTCAGTACAATTATGAAATGGACAAAAAGTAAGTATATAAAATAATGTGTGATATTAATCACACATTATTAGTAGGGAAGAGGAATAGCCTCAGATCACTAGAAGCACTACCAGGAGCGCCAGTTTAGGTTTAGACACCCATTTGAAGGGAGAATTCATTAAAAGGGGGGAAAAAAACCAGCAAATCCAATTTCACAAAAGGCCAGTCTCTACAACACACCCCATCCTCACTGCCTACATCCAAACTTTAACAGACTCTGTCTGTCATGTCTGCCAAGAGACGCTGGCAGCATTTAAAACACAGAGGGTGTGGCTCAGTCCAACATGTACACCGGGTACAGAGTGCGCTGAAACACCCACATGCTCTCATGGTTTAAAAACATCATCCAAATATGTTGGCTTGTCCTTATCTGGGTGTTTCACAAATGTGTCTCTATGTGGACAAAGTGTTTATTCTGGACATGTCAGGCAGCCACTTCAGTTCATTGCACTGTACAGGCCAACCACTCTGCTTTATACCCCTCTAATCAAATGGAAGGGATTTAGGCAAAGATTCATAATATTGAATACACAGCCTGAACACACACAAACATCCAGACAGGAAAGTTAGAGCAAACTGTGGAAAAAATTTACTGGGCAAACCAGTTCAGAGCTGCAACCATGTGAGGCTGCTCGCCCTTCAGGACATGCTGTTATCACAAGTTTGTCTTGCTGTTGGCAATTGGAAATAGTGCAAAATGGCAAAAAAATAGTAAACCTGTTTTAGTACTGCTAGCTCTAAAAAGACATGTTAAAAAGGAGCTGTGTGGTGGACACAGAACCAAACATGTGATTATGTTATGTAAGCAAAACTTACACAAAGGGTTTCTACCACACTTTGAAAAATTGTGCTTTATCCTTTATTATGTTGACTAATGATGAGAGAGGAGGGTCGCACTGATAGCTGAAAACATTTTGTTCCTCTCCTATGTCATCATATGCATAAGCATCTTATGTAAGGATAAATCAATTTGCGGCATTATGTTGAGCTTCAGTTGTGATTTAGAAATGTGTGTACATGAAGTGCCCTGTTATTAATGGCTTTTATAATACAAAGAAATGTAATTAAGAGATGAGACAACGACCCACCTGAGAGCGCTGTAGCCCTGACAGACGCTGACACAACACAGCACTCTGTCCTGGTTTGTCATGTTCTCGCCCAGGAATTTACAGACGATGTTTCCACCCAGACTGAAGCCAACCACGATCAGCTGGGTCTGAGGGTACGTCCGCTTAATGTACCCGACCATGGCGGCAAACTCCCATGTGCACCCTGTGAGGAGAAAGCTACAGAGTTACCGATCGATACATAACACCTCTGTAGGACGGAGAGTTTTTCTCTGCTCAGCGGCTCTGGTTGAAGGTGCCTTTAGCTCAGTATATTCAATTTCTGTCTCTTGCTATCAGACCTTTTAACAAAGCTCAAGTCTGATTCACTTATTATCTCTTCAGAACCACAGACATGATTATGTAGCCTTTCAGCTTTTACATTAAAATAATGCTGTTCTGAGATTTGTCTAAATGTAGGGAAATTATAATATGAAAACACTTTTCACTAATTCGGATAAGATAATGAAGTTACAGAGCCACCAAAGGTTATAATTCTTTCAGAACTAATATTTCAGCTGTGCTCGCTGCTGTGAGGATTGCTTCGGGCCAGAGCTTCTTAAACCTCTCTCGCACTAGACAATTGGATAAGAGCTGCTGGCTGAGCCAGAAATGATGATGCAGCATTACTGATCAGATCAAATCAAATCCTTTTTTCATTTTAAAAACCAGGTTAACATTCCTGGGTATTCCTGCTATGAAAAGGTGTCAAATACAGGTTCATCACTCTGGAAAGTAAAACTGAATCCTCGGTCTCACCATAAGTAAACATGCGTGGAGAGGTAAGCTCAATGTTGGGGAGAGCTCCTAGGTGGTTCAGCACAGCACAGCGGTAACCTTCCTTCTGGGCGTAATCCACAAAGGTTCGGATGTAATGCTTCTCACTATGGTTACCAATACCCGGGCATATCACCATGGTGATGTCATCTGGTGAAAGAGGCAGACAGATTGGAGAGAAATTTGCCAGTGAGAAATATGTAAGCACAGATAACGAGGGGAGTATGTCACTCTCCAAACAGCATATGAAAAGAGGCCAAGGCAGAGTACTGCAGCCGATCCAGAATAAAGGATTAGGCTGTTTGTCAAATTTGGCTTTAGCAAAACAGAATGGAAATAGTAACGTTACTTTTTTTTGGGAATCAAATGTCATGCAAGTCTTAAACTTTCTAAGAGGAGCACAAAATAAAAGTGGAGGTGGTAAGGTCAAGGATCAGCTGAGGCATTCAAAGAGAGGAATCCCTCTTAAACACTGTCCTCAAACAACTGCACTATAAACATGTTGTGCCGCATTGAAAAAGGTCAGTAAGTCAAGAGTCATGTGTATTATTATGACTTGGAAAAATCTGATAACAATTCTCAAAGCTGAACGTGATCCTACCGGTAGATTTACCTCATGTGTTTGTTTTCCAAATATCAAAAGTTTATACACATAACCCAAAATCAGATTGTAAAGTCAGAGAGAGTTTTACTATCTGCGCAGCATGTGACAACCTCTATTCCCCACCCTTGCGCTTGTTAATCTGGTTATCAGGAAAAAAAGTGTGAGAAACCTCAGGCAGAGCAGCACAGTAGGGACCCCTCTCCCAAGATCTGATGTGTTGCATGAACCCACTACACAGAAGTAGCAGTAGTAGAATTACAATGTAAAGAAAAAGAATTACATAACACAACTAAGAACTAAAAAATATATCAGATGAACATGTTTGGTGTGGCAGCAAAGAGCCAACTGCCATCATCTAAGATGTATTCAAATGGCACTAAGCAAGAGTATAAGTAGATCTTGATCAAATGCACCACCTCCTGTTCGATGGTCCCCCAGTGGCTCAAAGAGGTCAAAGGTCGAAGTGGCCCCATCTTGCATGGGTAAGTATTTCCTGATTCCACAGGGATGAGGTGAGCTCACCCGACCGAGTTTCCCGTACAAGGCCGTCTGGAGGTGACCGCTCTTGCCCCACAGCAAGGGAGGAATGTACCTGAAAAACACAAATTTGGACTTTTGCTATTAAATCTGATCTAGAAATATGAGCTTATCCTACAGTTGCACTCAATAAGAGTATGGGGTCAGTGCCCAGGAATTACATAAGCACAATGTTATCCTGAGCTCATACATTTGCATTGGCGGTTTATGACCCAGACTTGAATGTTCTGGCACATAGTTTGCATACAAAGTCACATTTCTGTGACAGCATTGGGAGGATTGCACCATGAACCTTTGAACGGACGTCAATATTTAACATTGGTGTGTTTTGTTAAGTTATGCTGAGCATGTGTACTTGCATTCCAGTGACACCTCTGTAGGAGTTAAATGTAGGAGTCAAGTCTTTTCGGATTACGTAATACTCCTCTGAAATATTGTGACTTATGTTGTGCATTACCATGAATCACCATCTTATTCCCATGCTCAAACTGAAAGCATGTGAACAACTTGATGAGTAAACCCTACTAGATGCTGTTTTTTCTGCTGCCTCTCTTCACATATAAAAGAGGTGAAGTTAATATTGTAATCCGGTCTGATAATAACAGTTACAAGGATAAAAGCCAAAATTATTAGTTTCCTTTTGATGTAATGCTGCAACCATAAAAAAGGTGATAAATAAAGGTTTAGATCATGTGATACTGACACTTTTTCTACTTTAAAAGGGGGAATTCAAAAACATTTGAGTTCACAGGTTCAGAAAAAGACAAAGCCGAAACAGCAAACAGCAACAACAGCAAACAAACTATTTACCTTACAAACACGACATGTTCACAATGACACATCAGCAAACATTTGAGGGCCTCTTCCTCACTTTCCTTCTCTTATATAACATCATCTCTGAATCTCTCGTGTTAGATTTTCTGACAATGTAGTAAAGAATGGGCCATCTCGGAGGCAAAGAGATAAGATGAACAAGATCAACATATCTGTAAACTCAAGGACAGATACAACGAGGACACACGGTTGTATACGGTACATAGAACAAAACACATGGTAAGTAGCTACGTAGGGGAAAAGACTCAATTACATCAATAGTTACATAAGTCCTTCAACCTTGTGTTTCTTCATCTCTTACTATGGCTCCAACAATTAGCCTACTGCACCTATAAACACTCTTACATAGGAGAACTGTCAATCAAAAGGCAGACTACTCCCATTTAGTGATAATGTAATCACCTCTAGCATGTGCTGTAAGCGTAGCTGAAGCTTAACTACACTTTTCTAGAAGCTACTCGGCAGGTTTAATCTAATACTAGGAGAAGAGGATAACCTCGTTGCTGTAATGTGGATAGGAAGATAAGCGCTCCGCCAGGTTAGCAGGCTTCATCAGTGGGAAGCAGACAACTTCAAACACAATCTGACATTTTTGGTTCTCTAAATGATCCAGGTTGAATAAAATTGGTAAAAGGCCCGGTTATTAATTATTTAATATGTAGATTACACACAAGTTAAACTTCTAAATGAATTTCTCAACTGATTGTAATTGAGGGAACATAAGCCTATTTTACAAACAAACAAACCTTTCAGAGCATCAATGACTTTTACTTGATATAAACTGAGCTTTGTGTTAAAAGACCTTGATGTACGTAAGACAGCAGGCTTCAATCTCCGTTTTTTGAATTTAGGTGGAGGGGCAAACCTTTTGTTTGAATTTGAATCGCAGATTTTTAAGGGTGACATCACCTCCTCTGCAATGTGTGTGTGTGTGTGTGTGTGTGTGGTCTGTCATAGGCTACTTTTGGGAATAAATTTCAGAGTTAGGACCAGTTAACTGGGGATGAACTTGTCCAATTGGGAACAAAGCTGTGTCCCCAGTTGGGAAAAAGCTGATTTTTGGGTCAGTGGGTAAGTCTCAAGGAAATGAATGTAAGTCTATGTAATGTCCCCACAATTGAAAAATGGTCTGATATATGTGCGTGTGTGCGCGCGCGCGCGAGTGTGAGCACTGGTGTCCTTCACTGCTGTGAGGTAACAGAAAAAGGAAGCAGATGCCTCTGTGTGATTTGATGAAGCACAGATCTAAAGTAAAGATCAAAGTCCAAAAGTAAACTCGCAGGCTTTTGATACTTAAAAGCTGGGAACATACCGACCATTACAAAGACATTAAAATCCATCAGGGAGATAAAGAAATAAAGATTTATTGATTTATCTTTTCTTTCTCTTTTGACTTTCAACTGTACTTTGCTCACATACTATTGTTGGACTCCATTGAATCTTTTGTTTCTGCCTATGTATTGTTTGGTATGGGTCTATTTACTGTTGGCTGCTGCCTTGTTAAGTGTACTTATCTCATCATTGCTATTCAGAGTAAAAAACAAGTTGAAGAATCCTTAATAATCAGCTGATGCATATGTGCAATTTTCTTAATTTTTTCAAACTAAACTGAACTAATAAAGGGAAAAAAGGGATACAGATCAGACCGACAACTAACATCAAGGTGCTCTTTCAAGAAAAAGTCATTTGTTGTGTATTGTTCTTTGTGTTAGCCAAAACCCCTGCGTGCATGTTCCCAAACAAGGATGCTGTTGACTCTGTAAACCCAACAACACCCCTCCTATGCTTCCCGCTGTGCAATTGATCTCTGTTATACAACACCACGGGGTGTCATTATGGGTTACAAAACGTGACTTCTCGACAACACGGGGACACAACACAGATGACGCAGACGCCAACGTTAACCGGCGGGTTCTGATACTTAAATCATCCACACACACGTTCAGTTAACTACACACCAGGGCAAATGTTTCGGAGTTAAATATGGCCGTTCAGCAGGGAATGATAACAAGCCAGACACAAATGTAAACATCAGTGTGGCCTTATTATTCACTGACACTGCAGCTGAAAGGCAAAGGGCTCAGTAACAATCGGTTATATAAGCAGACACTCGTGATGAAGGCTTGACGAGAGTCACCCTACAGAGCTGAAGGTTCCTCCGGAGTATTATTACACCAGCAGACCACAGGACATGGACAGTGAGGCTCAGTGAGGAAAAGCTTTTAGTTTATACTGTTTAAAAAGGAGGCAGAGGTACATCTGGCATTTTTTCCTACAACAAACATGTTAGTGTTGCTGCTAGCCTGGTTTAGCCTGCTTAGACCAGGTTAGACCTGTTCCAACAACCGCTGGTTTGCATCAGTTCTTATAAATACAGATGGAAAATTCAAATTATTATACACATCATAGTTACCCTTACGAGAAGACTAGTATAGTCATATATGCAAATATCCTTGCCCTGCAGTGTGCAAGTCTGTGTTTGTAATGCCAAGTGTGACAAACCCACGCTACCTTTGAGAGAGCCCCAGAAAAACAGCCAAGTTTTTAATTAATGCTGGAGCTGCCAGTAAAGCCAGACATCTCTGGTACAGACATGAGGCACACTCAGGAACACTGAACACAGATGGGATCGTCACCAGACAAACTGCTACCTTCGCTGCAGCCCCAGATGGCCGGGCAGCAGTGCCATTTCCATGGCAACGCCTTGAGTGACAGACACAGAGCTGAGAACGCAACTCACTCTTTGGTCAGCTGAGGACAGGACTTGAGCAGGAAGAGGTTGAGGGGCGTGTCCTGGTAGGTTAGATCTGGGGGTGCGGTGGGGCTCTTGAGGTTCAGGCAGCGCACGATGATGTAGAGCACCGTGGCGACCGCCGCCAACTTCATGCCGTCAAACATCGCCGGCAGCTCCGGGGAGATGGTGTTCACGTCTGACTCGTGGCCGTTCATGGTTATTCTGAAAAATAAAATAGTGGCCCACGTTTTTTTTTTTTAAGCTTTCCCTTGTGAAACACACTGTCAAATTTAATATTTCAAAACCATACTTACATAAGGACAATGAATTAAAAACATAAACAAAATAATTTGTACTTCCTTTGATTATTTTAAACATTTATTAACAAAGAGAAGCCGTTTTGTAGAAAATGGGTAAATTACTTTTTTAGTTCTTGGTTAACTGTGATTAAGTCAGAGATGGGAGAAAGCGCAGAAATAGAAGAAGTATGTGATGATGTCTGACTGACCTGAATATTCCTCTTGGTGCCCACGGCGCTGCAGCAACAGATCTGTGGGAATATAGAGTGAAAGCAATTCAGTCAGATAAAGCACAGTCACTTATTTAATACACTCACTTTAATTACATTACAGCTTTTGCAGTGCCAATAGGAAGCCTCACTACATAGAGGATAGAGGTGCTGACATTACTTTAAATAAACCATCCAGCAGACACACTGTGAATCTACAATGAATTACATAACTTGTAATGCAATGACTCATTTATTAAAAAGTTAACATACGTCTTATAAAATAAACAAAGTCATCTGAGCTGTGAAATGACAGGAACTGTCAACAGGAACTGTAAGAGCATGGAAAGGCCACAGCATCTCCTGTTACTACAAAAAAAAAGGAAGTTATTGTACAGGATTTCACAAAAATAGATGAAGGTGTTTTCCGTTGTTGTGATCCAGTACCCTGCACATAAAATAAACTGTTCCTGGCTGTTGAAACCATTTACACAGAAAACGTTATATATCATGAAAAAAATCAAATACAAACCTAAAGGAAAATTGTCAGTTACTTACATTGTATGTTCAAGTTATCCACCAATAACTTGTTCCAAAAGTCTGCTTATGTCAAGTCACAGTGATCCGGTCAAACCTAAAGAGCATAAAAAGGACAGAAAGTACATTGATCGTTTGATTAGAGTAACTGATGCCTGTTCAGTGTGCCCTTCCTCGAGTGTCTTATCACAAAGTGACTCTCCCTAATATCCACCAGTGAGCATGACGTCACCACAGGGTTTTGATGTAGTGCGGAAATGATATAAGTCAATAAAATATAATGATGTAATCATTACAGCAATTTATCGAGAAAAAAAAACACTGTAAGAGATATCAGAAGATGTTCATTTTCCTAATAAAGCAAAACACTGTCCACTTTAGTCTTCAAAATCTTATTTATAAAAGCTTTAATAATACCTAATGGTATTTGCTCTTTCCATTTAGAAGTTTAAAAAGGTGTATCACAAGTGAAAGGAAGTAATTTTACTTTAAAGATCCCCCTCCTGACATGTATTAAGACATTTAAAAATACTCTGCTTTGAACAATAATGTGTGTCTGATATGGTTTTTCCACCAAAAAAAAGTATAATTACCACGTTAAAATCCTTAAAATGGCATCTACTGCATTTAAAAATCCAGAATCTATGACTATGTAAATATATTTCATTTCAGAAGTTTAACTGCTGGACCCAGGAGGTCTCCTATCTCCACATCACACTTTGTGATGTCACAAATCACAATTTTTCACTTGTGTCCACATAGCCATTTTGTGCAAAAATGAATTTAAAAGTTTATCCGAAGCTTATATGAGGCTTCAGCAGTCTGAGTTAGTTATATCAAGTGGATATCTGCAGCATTTACCGCAATTTTTAGCATAAAATCCCCTCTTTGTCTTTCCCTGTTGAGCTACAGTGGAAGTACAGTAACAAAGAGAGGGACTTTTGCAATAAAGAAACTGTAAAGTTGGAAGATATCTACTTGATTTACTAATGTGCACCTGACTATTGTTTTAAGACAGACTTGAAAAATTGGGAGTCTATCCTTAAAGAATATCTCATTTAAAATAGCTTTAGTCTCAGTCTTTTAGAAGTAATTGTTTTATTAAAAAAAACATATCGTATGTAAACACAACTCAGCCCCAAACAGATATGGTGCACAGTATCATCCTCAGCTGCATAAAATTAGCAACACGCCCACATCCACACAGCTAATACCCGTCTCAGCCACTGCAAAACAAACCCAGTGAGTAACGTTACATCTGACAGTTGTGTCTAGCTAATGCCTTGACAAAGTGTGTTTATTATAAGACCATACTGTGCCTGTCAATAAACGATCCGATCTGGTATGAGAGAAGCTGCTAATGTTAGCTCTTCCTTCTTTGTCACGACTCACAACAAGGCAGAGACAGAGAGAGAGAGAGAGAGACGGAGAGAGGCGTTTACAGCCACAAGGGCACATACTGTACTAACGATAGTTAGCAAAAATTAAAAAAGGGGGGAAATGGCAGGCCAACAATCCCTGCCGCATCTTCGTCCGCCCTACTGAACAGAAATAGGTGTTGTGCCCCCCCTCCCCGAATAATGTTCCCCTGCTGTTAAAATTGGGTTTCCCGTCGCACCACCTCCGCGGTTTGGGGGGTTACGGATGAAGGCGTAGCAGAAATAACTGGATGGGGTCAGGTTAAACACCCCAGAAGACAACTGGTTTGGGTTAGGGATACGGTTGGTGTGCAGGTTAAGGTAAAAGGAGAAACGCATATCCACGGGAAGGTAACACACCTGGAAAATAACAGCACATCTCGTCTCTCTTGGGGATGAGTTAGCTTGACCACCCCGAAAAATAATTTGCAACTTCACATTGATGCGATACACAAGACGAAAAACAGTCCTCTTTAACATTTTATCATGTTCCTCACTTCTGTTTCTTGTCGCGTAGCTTAAGAGGCAACGTATCTGAGAATTAACGCTAACGGTCCGTTTTTTAAGCCGTTAATTATCGATGTAGCTGAATGAGTTAGCATCTTTAGCTCACTTACCTCGGCTGAAGAAAATAAAAAAAGAATCCCCTCCTTGTTGCTTAAAAGCGAGAGAGCCTTATTTCTGTTCGTGTCGTTTCATTTGTCTGCCTGTTTGTTTGTTTTGTGAGATGCGTGGTGTACACTCTTACATCCACAGCTAGCCACACTAGCTGCAGCCTCCAACCATTTCACTTCCTAGAAGACGCTGATATTTGCATATCGGCTTTCCCATTGGTTAAAACAGCTGATGACGTATCATCTGGGATACGTCAGCCAGTTTCCACGCCCCTTCACTATATAAACAGTCTTTTTAGATTCGTATTATGTTATTTTGTCATTATTATCCATCTTTTTTGCCCCATTATGTGTATATTATTATTATTATGCTTTATTTTTTATTCCACACTTGCTGTTTAATGACAATATAATACAAAAAAACGTTGTAGTTTGTTTACATTTTCGCCAGTACCTTAATCAATCTCACATTTAATCAGTTTTATAGGATTTTCTCTGTGGATACATAGGTATTTAGCGTGGAGGACATCGACGAGATCCTTCCTGAACGTGACAAAAACGTGAGCAGAAACCTGTTACATAACGTTTCCACATTGATTAAATCCCAGTTATACTGACATATATCTACCAGCAGGCAGTGCTATTGTGTTGATCAGATACTTTCTGGTTATGTTTCCTTTGTCAGAAAATTTAGTTTAATGTTTATCTATACATCATCAATTTTACGACATACATAAGAGAAGGCAGGATCAGAGTATATTTGCCAAGTATGTACAGTAGAACTGTATTTCATTAATTACAACTCTGAAATGACAAATTAGTCTATCTGATTATAAGTTTGCTCTAGGGAGCAGTAAAGGCCTGTTGTGGCAAGCTCGAGAGGAATGGGTGCAGTCTTTGTTGTCTTTCTTGTTGCAAATAAAATGTCCACCTGATGGCGACAGAGTTTAACATATATGCTGTAGTTGTTATTCACAGTATTACAGTTGAATAAGGTTTAATTATGCCCAGGTGCTTTGTGAAAACAGAACAATATTGACAATTTACTGTCAGCACTCTAGATAGCAGGGCACCAAGTGGTATACCAATGGTATCCATTTTATTACAAATTACTTTTGATAAAATAGAAAATGTGATGTTTTTCATACCCATATATGCTATATGACTTAAACTAGATATATTTACACCCTTCATAAACCCTTTCATGACGAAAAATGCAAAATGAAAGGAAAACTCTTCTAAATGGAAACAAGATGCATCATACTTCTGCAGCTCCATCATAATATAACCACTGGTGGAGAAGTTACGGCCTTTAATATCAGAAATTTTGCAAATTATATAAAGTTAATTAATGGTAGCCTAATGTTTGGTATTAGTAATACACCTATAATCACCCTTGGCCAAGGAAATAGTGGCCTCAGAGTTGGAGCTGGACACAGCACTACACTGTGGTTGCACTGTTCCTAAATAGCTGGCAAGAGTGAAATGCACACTTTCTCACGGGGATTAATTCAAAGCACCAAATTCTGTTATCCCTCAAAATGTCACGTTTCCTTCCCCAAATCTACTCTTACACATTAAATATGTTAATTATTGTCTTGATGTGTGATGTGTAGCATTTTAAGGCCATTCTAAGCTACAGGTATTTTCATTTTCACATGCAATGATCAGTGCGCGAAATAACTCATTTGTAGTCCCTGGAGCTAATTAAAAACACGCTTCTAGGGGTAGTGATGCCTTCAAATGCTCCTAACGAAACATTAAGTGAGACCAATCGTTTATTGTGCATTCAAATTGAGAATAACAACAACATTTACTATGTTTCTTAGAATGCAGGCAGTTTTTCTTCTTATTTTAGATCACCAAGCAGTGCCAGAGCTTATTTTTATTCACCGGTTTTGTGACTGATGTTGACATTTTAACTTGCCCAAGTTAATTTGTTACTAAAATATAAGACTGTATGTTCACAAAAAGAAATGAGAGAACAATCATTGTAGGAGGAAGATGTCAAACTGTTTAAATCTGATTGATCTTTCAATAAAAAACAGAATTGTCAAAAAACATATATAAGTAAAGAAAAATGAAAATAAAAGTAAAGAAAAGTAATATATATATATAATTGAAAACAACTTGTAGCTAAATTGCATTTGCAGCTGTTGTTTCAAATTAGAAGAATGACCAAAATGCATGATACCTCTTAAATTTAAGAAAGAGCAAAAATAAACTTTGCACAAACAATGTCAAACAACAAGCCCTTAAATTATATATCCCTGTGTGTGGTGGCGACCTGTCCCCGAGCTCTCCGCCCCCTCTATCACGTCACATGTTGTTAACTCGGTTATTATTGGAAAATCCCAGCTCACTCATTCATCACTTCGTCGGTGCTTCGTGCTCCACTTGTGATTCTGATATTTCCGACGGCACAGTAAAGGCAGCACCGATTGGAAGCTCAGCGGTACCGCGTCGCTCCCGACAAACTTACGGAACAAAGTGTGTAAACAAATATGAAACGTCCCGGAAATGTAATAACAGTGTATTTAACAACAGTCACTCTTCTGCTTTGCCTATCTTCAGTCAGAGGTGAGTCTTTTTTTTTTTTTTTTAAACCAGAGACACGTATCAGAGTGTATTAATTACATCCATATAGCTTATAGGAGTCCTGTGATCAAACTAGTATGTTCATGTTGTTGTCTGGTTTGTATCGCCTCTACTTCTAACACCACAACTCATTCATTTTGCACCATGCCATCCACAAGGGGACTCTGGAACAGAACTATGCCAGCTAGTCTTATTTTCCATGCTATTTTCCTCCCTTTTCCCATTACGATGGAGCAACCTAACCAGTTCATAGGCCTGCTGATTTTACTGACTCGTGAATATCCTGTTTTTGTGTGTGTAAAGGTCTCATAGTGATGGGAAAAGTGGGGGCTATAATGAATGACCAAAGGGGAGATGTGCAACAGGTTGATAACACAAATTAAAATCTAGATAATGTTATAAGTTATTATCTTTGACAGTGTTAACATGTCATCACCAAAGTCATTATTTATGAACTTTGGGGGGTTTCCCCCCCTAAAATCTGTAAATATGTATATATTGTTCACCCTATATTCCAAGTTTATTATTCTCATGGTAAAATGAGTGATTAGATGTGACACTCTGTTATTACATATGAGACTCTGTTATTTTGTGCACAGCAGTTATATTGTAAGAGGCGGGTCTGTAAAAGAGATGTCACCTGCAGCAGTCAGCAGTTGTTATGTGTTATTTGTGTGTACATTGTACTGTATTCGTGTCCCAGCTTTCACCTTTGTGGTCACGCTAAGAGCTGGTGCAGATGGAGAAGAAAATAACGCCATATGTGCCTCAGTCTGGAGTCAACTTGAACCAGCTGTCCCCTCACCTAACTTTAGTTCGACTTTAAAAAAAGCACTGCCAACCTGGAGCCTTTGACACCACCTTAAATGCTCTGTGTAAAACCTGGAGACAATAAGTGTTTTGACTGTCTGAGCTGTATGTGGCAGCTGTTCTTCTGCTACCATGATGTTTTGTGTACGTGTAAACAAATATGAAATGTCCCGGAAATGTAATAACAGTGTATTTAACAACAGTGACTCCTCTGCTTTCCCTGTCTTCAGTCAGAGGTTAGTCATTTTTTAAAATCAGAGACACATATCAGAGCATATTAATCACATTCATATAGCTTATAGGAGTGCTGTGATCAAACTAGTCTGTTCATGTTGTTGTCTAGTTTGTATCACTTCTACTTCTAACACCAAAACTCATTCATTTTTCACCATGCCATCCACAAGGAGACTTGGGCACAGAACTATGCCAGCTAGTCTTATTTTCCATGCCGTTTTCCTCCCTTTTCCCATGACGATGGAGCAACCAAACCAGGTCACAGGCCTGCTACTTTACGAATACGAAACCTTTATTGTCCACAATGTGGAAATTTGCCTTCAGTTTCACTATAAGCCATGTCATAAAAACATAAAAACAATCACACGACAAAACGTCATCTCAGCATACACATTCATAATCCTACTGGATCCTCGTTTCATTTGTTACCTTTGGACAAAGCTATCGGTAATCTATAACATCTCCCTGAGGGTAGAAGTTCAAATTCACTGTACAGTGGGTGAGAAGGGTCATCAATACTTCTGTCAGCTTTACTTCTCAAGAGTTCATGATACATATTACTCAGCTGCTTTTGTGGCTTCGCTAAGATTTTGGAGGCCATGTTACTGACTGTTAAAGATCCTGTTTTGTGTGTGTTAAGGTCTCATAGTGATGGGAAAAGTGGGGTGATAATGAATGACCAAAGGGTAGATGTGCAACAGGTTGGTCACACAAAATCAAATATAGATATTTTTCTAAGTTATTGTCTTCGATAGTGTTTAACATGTCATCCAAAGTCATTATTTTTAAACTTTGGGGGTTTTCCCCCCTAAAAGTAGTCAATATGTAATTTGCTCACCCTATATTCCAAGTTTTCAGTTTATTATTCTCATTGTAGAGTGAGTAATTACATGTGAGACTCTGTTATTTTGTACACAGTGGTTATATTGTAAGAGGCAGGTCTGTAAAAGAAACGTCACTCGCAGCAGTCAACAGTTCTTGTGTGTTTTTTTCTTGCGTGCACCGGCTGCATTGAAGAATAGTCTCTGAAATGTAATGAGATGATGCTGTAAACAACAGATGTGTTCATGTGTTATTTGTGCGTACATTGCACTGTATTTGTGTCCCAGCTTTCACCTTTGTGATCACGCTAAGAGCTAGTGCAGATGGAGAAGAAAATAACGCCATATGTGCTCTAGTCTGGAGTCAACTTGAACCAGCTGTCCCCTAACCTAACTTTAGTTCGACTTGAATAACAT
The DNA here is from genome assembly GCF_963924715.1 of Thunnus thynnus. Lineage (NCBI taxonomy): Eukaryota > Metazoa > Chordata > Actinopteri > Scombriformes > Scombridae > Thunnus > Thunnus thynnus. The sequence continues at coordinate 11,663,662 of NC_089517.1, forward strand.
GCTAGGAGCCTTAACTGCTCTGTGTCTGAGCTGTATGTTTTCTTACGCTGCCATGATGTTTTGTGTACATTGAGGATCTATTGCCCACCTGTCAGTCAGGTGTGCTGCGTGTCCTCAGCTAATCGTGAGCCGCTGCACTGTCATGTTGTGTAACTGCTCATTCCTGAAAGAGCTGAATGCTTCTGCGGCTAATCCTACAATCTCTTAATCCCGCACATAAACACATTCTGCTGTCAGTCTTGGCCGCATAAAAATGTGTTCGTTTAAGATTTGTTTTCCCATTTACTATCCAAGAAACTGGAAACACAAAATGTTCCCACGAAGTCAGCATCAATTCAACCAGAGGAGGCTGAATAATTTTAATTTACTGCTACTTTTATCCCCAGTGATGCATCTTTGAAAGTTTTGTTTTCACATCAATTAACCCACATTAAAATCTATCATCACTGATGTCATTTAATCTGTGAATTGCTCCACGTGGTGGTCAATTTATTCGTCTTTCAAAACATCTGTGCTCAGATTTTTTCACACGCTAAACAAGTTTGTCACTTCGGTAGTAAAGCCAGTCTGTCCAGTTCAAAGAGGTTTGACAACAGCTGTCAGACCAGTTCTAGTGTAAAAGAGAGTGAATGTGATGTCTAATAAGGACAACAATGATCATGTTCAAATACTCAATATAGCATTTCTATGCTACATAATTGTGGTGACAAGTCTACTGTATTCACAAATGATGCAAAGGAAAATTACTAAAAAAGTCCAGAAATTTCACCTGAGGCTGCTGAGAGCTTGAATAATGACTCTGATTTTCATCAGCTGAGTAAAGAATAACACAATGATTACGAGTTAATGATTAAGGTTAAAGGTTTTGCAGTTTTGATAGCTCAAGTGTGACTCATATATGTGTGTTTTGCCACTCCTGCTGAAGGTCTCTGCCATCATATTCCTGATCCAGCCAGGATCTATGACTCAGCAGCTGAAGCTGCAGAACTTCTGTTATAAAAATCACTCAGACCAGACACACCGGCGACAGAGGAAACACAGCTGAACTAGGGATATACTGATGCTTCGTTTTTCCCTCCCAATACTGACTCTGATACCTTAACTGTTTAGTACAGTTGTTAAGAGAAGAAAAGATCCAACAATGCCACAAATCTCTCCCAAACTCAGCATGTATTTTACTATTATCCATGAAAAATCCACCTTTAGATGCTTTTATGCTGTTACATATAAATCCCCATGCAATATGACGTGCATTCAAGGGATTATTTTGGGATGAATTGTTGTCTTTTTACTTTTTGTTTCACCAAAACCTGTGTTATTTTCTTCTACCAAAGGGATCAATGTCCCACATTTCCTATAATTACTTTTGGCAAGCTCCAGGGAATGAGAGGAAGTTTGTTCAGTTCAACTGGGATTTAAAATTAAATCCAGAAGTTTCCAAAATTTTCAAGATGAAGCAAATGACTCAAAACAACATGTGTGTTTTGTAGCTACTGGCTGTGGAGAACTTTGTGTGTCTGGTATCCATGGTAATAAGTAAAATACGCCACCATTGTACAACAAAATGAGAGGTGCGCTGGCAGTAGCTGTGTTACAGTGTTGTAGGGTGGATTTCTAAGAGTTGTATAAGTTATTTTTTTGCCTTTTGCTCACTGTTTTTCTCTCTCTCATTTCTTCAGGTGACTACTGTGAGGTGAATCTTTGCCATAATGGAGGAACGTGTGTGACGGGGGTAGGCGAGGATCCCTTCATCTGTATCTGTGCGGATGGATTCGGTGGAGACAACTGCAACCTGACAGAGACAGGTAGAGCAAAGAGGAAAACATTTGGAGAAAAATCAGGGTTAATTACATACTTAACTAAAAAACTTAACTCTTTTTACCCTTTTCCATCTTTCTTCTCTCAGGACCTTGCAGTCCTAACCCCTGTAAGAACGATGGGTCGTGCGAGGTCATCGCTCCGACCAGACGAGGAGACGTTTTCAACGAGTACATCTGCAAGTGTCAGCCCGGCTTTGAGGGAGTGCACTGCCAGATCAGTAAGTAAGATCTCTTACTGTGAGCTGAGGCTGGGCATCCATACAACGTTTTTTTAGACAATGTATTAATTGTTTATTGCCTTAGATATGCACACATAGGAACAAAAAGTAAAGCTGTATAAACAAAAGTACACATTGTGGAATTTTACAACAAATGATAAGGTCCATACATATCACAAAAGCAATAAATTGTCCTCAAACCTTTGTGGAAGACTTGATAGCATCTGTCTAACTCACTGTTTAACACTAGTCTTTTTCCTGTCAGTCTTTTGGCTTGCATAAAAGATCCATTATTTTTCTTTCCGCTTCAACATAACTGTGTTTCTTCTGGATTCAACCCTAATATTAAATCTTTGGATCCACTGGAATGTTTTCAGAAGTGCGTTGCCAAATACACTGTAACAGCATCCGCTTTACCTCAGTTTATTAGTGTATAAATCTGGAATGTTACTGTAATATTGATTTGATTTTATGGGAGGGACATATATTCGTACAATCAATCAATCAATCAGTCAATCAACATTTATTTATATAGCACAATTTGTACAGTGGAAGTAATTCAAAGTGCTTCACATAAAAACATAAAAATCAAGATAAATTAAAACAGAATAAAAACAATTCAGAACTCATGAATAATAAAACAAAAACAAGCTTAAAACTTGATTATCAAATTATAAAATCAACAATTAAAAACAAAAAAAAAAACAACAGTGCAAGAAAAGTTATCATATGAGAAGCAAGTAAAGAAGGAGGAGGAAAGGTGGAGGAAGGCACCATCGCAAACACAGTCACATTCAAAATACAAGCCCTTAACACTTTCCAGAAGATTTATTTTCCATAAATACAACAGCCAAATTTGTCAGAACAGGTCAGAAGAATGTGCAACACAAATAGCAACTTGACCCACTTTCAGATGATTTCTCTTAAACCCTTACATACTGTTCGGGTCAAATTTGACCCATTTTGACATTTGAAAGCAGTAAAAACACCCTAAACAACATTCTTTAAGCCTGAATTTTTAGGACTTTTCCTAAAGTGGCCCAGGATATACAAAAATTGAAGTATTTCATAATAATTTATTTTTGTGCAGCTATTATAAATATTTGTACATAGAGAGTGTTCCGGGTCAAATTTGACCTGTATTTATTCAATGGGATTTTAAAGTCACTAGAGGCAGTCAAATCGAGGTAAAGAGTGGTTATGGGGAATCTTGAAACAGTGAAACTATAGATTTGCATGTGTGTGTCTTTCTGTCATTGGGACAGTGAGGACAGGGCTCAATGGGGATGTTGACACTGTCACAAGAACTGCCTGTGTTCCCAACATACTGCTATATTTGCCAGGGTTCCCATCCAGGTGGGCATCTGCACCTGCAAACAAGCCTTTATATAAAGTAACAAATCAAACCCATCAATTCCCACACAACCAACATAGTGGTTGCCCAACATAGTTCTCCCTATAGTGGAGGGCAGCTTTCATATGACTATAAAAAGCACCTGAGCCCCTGATTGTACTGCTTTGGTGGATCTGTTATTCTAAGAAGACAAAGGAGACAGTGAGTTGAAAGTATTAAAGAGGAGGACAACATGGAGAAAAGGCCCTTGTGACTTCTCTTATGCAAAGGCGACACCACCTTCCCCACACGCCAGCCACAGCAGCAGCACAGTAGTCCGAATCTTGCTCTGATCAGTCTGCAGTCCCATAGTTTATTGTCACAAGGGGACAAGAGTGAAGGAAATACAACTTCTACACAACAAAAAAGGATTATAAACGTAATGTTTTTTACTTTGTTTTATGACTAACACACTCAATGCAGAGTTGATTGTTTACAATTGACAGAAAAGTAGAGCATGTGGTTTACAGGCAGTGTCGATTGATGGTTTTAATGGTTATAATGAAACCTACCATTCAAGTGTTGTGGCATCCTTCACTTCACAATAATATTCATAGAAATAACTATGGCGGTTTTGTTCTCCTGTTTTAGATAACATGAAATCATAATATAGTGTGATTGTGAACATATTTTCTCTATAAACGAATATGTATCAAACCTAAAGAAAACACTCTCTCTGCTCTCTGAAACATTAATAAAGGATAAATCACCTGTTTATTAATGACTGATAAGAGATCTATGGATGCAAAATACATTTGTGGCTCAAAATATGGCACAGTGACTATTTATAAAGGGATACTTGAGCAGGGTCAAAAATGACCCGCTCCATACTATGAAGGGTTAGGATATGAACAGTATGTAAGGGTTAAATGTGAAAGACTTAAGGTTTTTCCATCTTGTGGTAGCATCAGCAGTAGAGGGGATGTGTAGTCAGCTCAGCAGCTTATGAAAGGGCCTTATTCAGTAGGTTGTGTGGTCACTCTGTTTGGCTAATTAGTAAAAAACCACTCCAAGTCTCTTAGCATGCAGACGCCTTCCACACAGGTTCAACACTGTTTGTCTTTCTCACAGACTTAATCTTGACCCAGTGAGCTGAAAGGTTTGATATTAGTGAATTCCATCATATCCTCTTAATGTAATAACTAAGTTTGCTCGTACAGTAATTATTTAGAGGTTGTTAGTGGAAGAATGAATGAAATACCAGGATTATTTCACAAGGGTGGTGAATGTCATCGTCATAATCCTATAGAGTAAATGTAGTATTTCTGAGTCATAATCTACACCCATAATTTGGAATTTAAATAGCTATAAGCACTGTGTGTGTGACTGCTCAGAGCAGCTAATTAAAAAAAGGTGAATTATAGTTTGAAAATAACTCAGCCAGTGTAACTATTCCTATTCCTAAAGGGGCGTTTGTTATGAATGAACCCTCCCAAAGCCCACAGCCTGACCACCAATTGTAGTGTTTGTGCAGTCTGGTAGTCAACTCCCAAACATTTTCTAATTTTGATTCAGTCAGACGTCGTAGTCTGGACTGGTGAAGAGGTGCAGGAATGGGTTTAAACCCATACAGCAAATTCAGACATACAGACTTAACTTCAGAGCTAAAATTAATGACATGTTAGTAGTTAAATAATATTTCTGAGCTGGACAACTTGTGTTTGTCAGAAATTTGCAGTGCACTTTCAAATTCTGGATACCATATGTCCTTTTACTTACGCTTGATCTGCATGAACGTCAACTCAACTGTGTTGCCAAAGCATGTGAAAATTAGGTTAACAAAATAAAATGCTCAGCTCAGCCTGCACGGTGCTGACCGGATTTTAAAGAGCAAATCAGAAAGGCTGTTTCATGGCCCTTCTCTCGGTAGGATCACTTGTTTCTCAGTGTTATTAGCTGTGTTTGTGCAAGCGCTGTCACAGCCATACAGGCATTTCTTTCTAAGTTGTGACCAATCCTCTTAGTGTTCACGGGAACAAGAATTAAACAGACCCATGTGGCATTACGTCAACTTGTCATCTGCTTTAGATGTGAAGTAGGGTCTCTTTAGGGTGAGTGAGACAGGTAGAATGAAGTAGTAATTCAGTATTGTTTCATGATGTTTAAATGATATAATGGCACAGATACATTATTATGGTGTATTATATATAGATATATAATATATATAATATACAGATATGGGACAGACACGGGGATAAACTGACTACTGGGATGGATGACCCATCCTACCCAGTATCCCAGTTCACTGGCTCACAGTTCTATACATAGAGCAGGCACACTGGACTGGACAGATTGAGTTTGAAGCGCTTATGTGTCCTAACGTTACCCCCTGCAGAGCCGAAAAAGTCCAGAGCAGTTACACTGATTTAGACGGTGGTGTAACATCTGATTCCACCTGACCTGATCTGGCTGCAGCGAGCAGTCAAGGACAGTCTCAATGCATAGAGTTAAGAAACTCTTTATAAACATACATTAAAATCCAGTCAAAACTACAAATTCCCTGCAAGAACTACTGTTTTTGTTCAAATTATAATAAACACATACTGTATAAAGCCAGGTTTTCCAGACATGCAGTCACCAGGTGTTCAGTCTGTGATTAAATGGTGAGAGAGAAACTCAAAGGCTGTGTCCAAATCACTCTTATTCACTCATTCACTGCACCCTATTTAATAGACGCTCAGTAGTTCACTCTATAGTGAGCAATAAATTGAGATTTCAAGCACGTATGAATCATCATCATTTTCCGTCTTCACTGACAGGTGTAGACTCGCACCACTGTTACTTTTGCATCTATAAAATGCAACACATTGCATTGAGGATTGATAGGAGAAAGTAGTGTACATGCCATGGACGCCACCTTTTTTTGTCCCACTGTGGGAACTTTTTAGGGCACATAAATTTATTCAGACACACATTAAACACTGGGCAGTAAATTTTGTGCACTATATAGTAAATAAAGAGTGATTGAACCTGTCAGTAGAGTAATGGGCATCTGTTATGCTTTGTGGTTGGAAAATAGTGTTTATAATTGCAGTTACCCTCCATTTATGAAAATATTATGGTCCAGAGATGAATGGAAGGAGCACATTTTACCGCTGTGTACTCATCTCACTGCTGTAGACAGTTTACAGTGTAAGTGTGCCACCTTCTGGAGATCAAAGAGCATTACATGATCAGTGCTCAGAAGGAATACAGGAAGCAACCAGATGGTTACTGTGAAGAAGTCTGTCTATCTGTGAAATGGGATCTTTATTAGAGGAAGAGAGAGCAGGAAAACCTCAGATATGACATCTATCGGCTGATATCACCATCAGTGCAGCTGAAATAAAAAATGTTTGCTCTTTACTGACATCAGAGCTCTTTGTCCTCCTGCATGAGACAATAATGAAGCGTAATCTTTCACCTTTAACCTGCTGTGCCCTCTGAACTGGTTGCCAAGTGTGTCCCGTCTCCTCAGTGTTGCCCTCAGGGGCATTTCTGTCATCATCTGAGACTTAAGAGAAACTTCATGTCACCATCTGTACGTCAGAGGACAGTGAGACTATTGTGTTCCTCCACCTGCTTCAAAACCCCTCTGTTCTCTCACTGAATCACTTGCGGGCAGGTGTGCGCCACATCTTAAACTTTTGTGATTGTTGCGTGTCACAGAATATTTCTCAAACTCTGGACTAAAGTAAATTTTAAGGCGTTGAAAATAATATGATGTCCTTATTTTCAGACGTGAATGACTGTGCCAACCAGCCTTGTAAGAATGGAGGGATGTGCAGAGATCTTGATGGAGACTACACCTGCCAGTGCCCCTCACCGTATGTTGGGAAGCAGTGCCAGCTACGTACGTTCACTAACTTTGATATAATTGCAGCCACTTTTTTTCTGTAAATGTATTCATTGTTCAAATGATTGCTTCCTTGGCCAATTTTGACACACACATTTCCTCAAATATGTATAACTTTCCTCAAAAACCTTTTTCAAAAAGTACAGCATCAAAGAATGTGTTTCTAGAATTGGCCAATTCAAGACTATGTGTACTGATTTCATCTTAAGTCAAGAGAATGATACAATATTTGATATGACAGATTATTTTAATTGGAAAATGCAAAATAAACAAATCAAAGCAAGATTACCATTTTGGACTAACTATTTAGTGTATAGCTTCAGTTTCCATGATTTGTAGGGAAATAGGAAGAGGTAGATGTAGAATTAGGGACAATCAGGGAGAAAATGTAATGACATGCTTCCATCCTTGGTAATATTTTAATGTCTGTGTCCTAGGTTGTATTTCTCTGCTGGGGATGGAGGGAGGAGCAATCGTCGAGTCCCAGATTTCTGCTTCTTCTGTGCACTACGGCGTTCTGGGTCTTCAGCGTTGGGGCCCGGAGCTGGCTCGGCTCAACAACCAAGGCATCGTCAACGCCTGGACGTCAGCCACTCACGACAGGAACCCCTGGATTGAGGTGAGAGAAGCCGGACTGAACACTAAAAACCTTAACAGGTCACACACGCTGACCAATGAGAGCTGTGAGGCTGATTAACACTCAACCTCTTGTTGTTGAAACCAGATCAACATGCAGAAGAAGATGCGTCTGACAGGAATCATCACTCAGGGTGCCAGTCGCATGGGCACAGCGGAGTACATCAAGGCCTTCAAGGTGGCGAGCAGCTTTGATGGGAACACTTACACCACGTACAAAGTGGAAGGTCAACGGAGAGACAAGGTTAGACCTTATCTCACACTAAATATTGGTTACATACCATGTTTTTAATTGTACCAGCAGCTTTTACACAATCTTACAAAGTAGATTCTACAAAAGTTTCTTCTTCCTCCACTGACCTGCCTCATACTCTTTGCCTGTGCGCTGCAGGTGTTTGTGGGTAACGCAGATAACGACAGCACAAAGACGAATCTTTTCGACCCTCCTATTGTGGCCCAGTACATCCGTATCATCCCTGTGGTTTGCCGCCGGGCCTGTACGCTGCGCATGGAGCTGGTGGGCTGTGGACTCAATGGTAAACACTCAGAAAGCACACGGTTTAAAAGCACAATGCAAGTTCAGAAACTTGTCAGATTGTAACAGTAGATACAGACACACATGTGATATTGATGGAAAAGGATGGATGACATAAGGTTTAAGTCAAGTCATGGCCTTAGTGAACTTTCCATTTTGAACCCCAGTTCAAACAAATATGTCTAAAATCCCAAAGGAGGGTGAAGTGAGGGAAGACTCTTTTGTTTAACTTTCCCTTTGTCTCTTGTTTTATTGTGTTGACGTCTTCTTGTTGCGGTCACACTGACAAGTAAAATGACAAAGGGTGTTTTTCAACTGTGTAACATCTACTCGTGGTTAGACCACATAGAAAATGTATCATATAACCAGTATTCTGTGGGTAGCCATGCTGTGTAGCAATAAAAGCTAGACAGAAACACATCTTACTTGTTTATTCTTCTGTCTTTTGTCTTTGTTGAACATAACAGAGAAACATGTGTACACACTACATATGTAGCTCTATGCACATCACCGCATGCATTCTTCGACTGTCTTTACGCTTTTTTCTTTTCCTTCCACTTGGGCATTTGGTGGGTTAACCCTTTCTCAATGTTCCTGATTTTCTTTGAATGGTGGACGAAGTTGATTCCTCTTTTCTTTGGGTGTATTCACTGGTGTTTTCTTCTCTCTCTTCCTGTCGCTTTGTTTTTCCGTCCCTCCGTCTTTCCGTCTTCTTTTTTTTTTTTTTTTCTTTTATTCACAGTTTATTCAAACACGGCAGGTTGCTCAGAGCCTCTGGGAATGAAGTCTCGCCTCATCTCAGATGGGCAACTTTCATCCTCCAGCTCTTACCGCACATGGGGCATTGATACCTTCACATGGCACCCTCAGTTTGCCCGACTGGATAAGCAGGGAAAGACCAACGCCTGGTCTCCTGCCCACAGCAACCGATCAGAGTGGATCCAGGTGAGAGAGTCCTTAGTCGTAAACTGTTATAATTGGTCAGTGTTTGCATGAGGAAGTTCAGCGGCACCTTCACACTGTTCATGTGGCTTTTGAGTGTAACTGTTTTCTTCTTGTTTTCCTCACCAGGTCGATCTAGAGAAGACAAAGCGCCTCACAGGCATCATCACTCAGGGGGCCAAGGACTTCGGGGTAGTACAGTTTGTGTCAGTGTTTAAAGTTGCTTACAGTAACGATGGAGAGTCTTGGAGTACGGTGAAGGATGAGGACACCAGCAATGATAAGGTCAGACATATGTTGATCCCTAAAATTTACTTTCTAAAAAAGTTATACATGGTTATCAGCCTGTCAGCACTTTTGTTTATTTCTTTCCCTTCATGATAAGATAGATTTTTCCCTTCGTGTAGCAGTGGAAGACTTGTTGCTCAGCATTGACCCTTTTCTCTGAGTGAACCAGGAAATATTTTTCTCCTTTTCCTTTTTTAGAGAATTTGAGCTGTTCTTATTACGGTAGCTGGACCCAGATGATCCAATAAAACTATAAAACAACCTTTGATGTTTTTATTGCGCACAGAGCTGACAGGCTAATGACATAACCATGCTGCCCGGGGCTTTGTCTGGGTGCTTTTAACGTTTTGGTGGGGCTTATAGGATCTGGGTTGTAAATAGAGCTGCACCAATTAGTCAATTAATTGATCAGAAAAAAATATTATTTTGTTATTTTAATAGTCAGTTCATGGTTTTAGTCATTTTTCAGATAAAATGTGGCAAATATTTGACGGTTATGGGTTCTCAAATGTGAGAATTTGCTGCTTTCCTAGTTTTTCATTCTAATAAAGAGAATATTTTTTAATTTTGGACACTTGATTGGTCAAAACAAGACATTTAATGACGTTGTCTTGTGCGCTGGGATATTTTGATAGGAATTTATGACAATCAGTCATTGAGACATTTGGTGGATGTATTCACCCAGAGAGTCATGAAAATGTGCAGGTCTAACGTAGTTGGAGCCAATAGAAATGAAAACCTTACTTCAATATGTTAGTTTCAAACTCATTAACTATGCAGAATCAGCAGCCTCCCTCCTTATCACCTGTTCCTTCTTATAATAGAATTTTCCTCCAAGATAAACTGCACAAAATTGAAGATAACATACATAATATGCAGCAACTATTGCCCATAAGTCATTTTCATTCTTTTTTTTAATTTTAATTGCAGCTTTTCCAAGGCAACATTGACAACAACACTCATAAGAAGAATGTATTTGAGCCACCGTTCTATGCCCGATACGTCCGAGTCGTCCCCTGGGAGTGGCACGAGCGCATCACTCTACGCATGGAGCTGCTGGGCTGCGATGACTAAAAAAAACTTATCAGTCACCATCTATCAGTGCCCCATCCTCATCCAGCGTCCCCATCACCTCAGACGACAGCGGACAATGGATCCCTGACAGAATCGTCTGTTTGTTTCTCTGGATGGATAAAGATCCTGTTGGCTAAATAGCTGGGACTGTTACACTTATAGCACTTTCTAAATAGTGATTTTTTTATGTTCATGTTAATGAAATTGTTTGACATTGCTCTACTGAGTATTCATGCTTTTGAATTTAAAATTTGTATAGATTTACTCTTAGTCCATATTTTTTGCTCCTTCTAAAAATTCATGTTGATTTTGACTTGATAATAGTGCTTTTCGCCTCTTCATTATACTCCAAACTAAAGGCAAAATTGCCAATTTTAACCCTTTTTCTGTCCTGGCTTTGAAATTACAAACAACCCTGCAATTTTTTAGTAGTTTTAATGGTCTGCAGAGGACAGATAACAAGAATCATGTATCTCACTAAACTCATTATCCAACTTGTCCGGCACAAACTAGAATAATAAAGCAGGGCCTGTGCAATATGTGTTTTAAGATGTGAGGAAAAAATACCCAATGTAGAAAAATAAAATTTGAACTCCAGTACACTGCTCTGTTACTCAAACTGGAATGACAAACTGTAGTTTTTACTGCATGATGTTTTAATGTTTTTCATGTGACATCAGTGTTTTGTTTTGTTTTTTTAACATATTTTACATATTTTAACTTGATTTTCCATTTCATCCTGACACATAATTTCATTTCGTAATTTAATAGTTTTTACAACAAATGTGAAATACAGTACGTAGAAAGATGTGTAGAAAATAAACACGGTTTACATGTTTTGTTTTGTTTTTTATTAATTGTTGGTCTTGAACTGAGATCATTAATTAAAAAGTTAAAAGAAATATTTGCATTTGTTTCTTTTCAATCAAGAAACATAGGACATGCTTTGTCATGCACGAAGTATGAGATTTCATATGGCATGTCACCAGTTACATAATAGTTTTATTCCCACTGCTTGACAGAGTCTCATTTGGTCAGACAATGTCCATGTCAGAGTGGGTGTTGGTGGCCGTTTTCCTGCATGTACAGACTGGTTATTGAGGCCACATACAGGGGACTGGATCTGTGACTGGGGACCATAAAGGGAGCTACATGAAGGAGAGGAACATGCTTATCAAAAAGTGCTTTTAGGGGGGCATTACTGCAACGTTCAGATGCGGTTATGATCCAAAAATTAGACCTTCCTATGTAACATGAAGCATATCAACATAAGATGATATGAAAGGAAGGTATAGTAGGACCTTTTTACTTGCATAGAAAGAATAAACTCAAACATTTTGCAGAACAAGTTGCATTCTGCTTTCCTGTCTTCAATGTTTCCTTGAAGATGTAAACACAAACTCAGTCCCAGCCACTCAGAGATGTTGTGAGTCTCCTCCATGCTGGACTACCGGTCTTTGGCCTGCTGTTTATGAGAGTAATTACACCCTGTTAGCCCCTCATCTCCCCGCTAAACTCACAGTCCTGGTATGTTTGGCCCCTGGCAACAGCTTTCATCTCTATGAAATGAATGTGGTGGAGGATGGAGCATCTCTGACACATCTGTCACTACTGTGCATGTGTATGCCTACACTGTATGAGAGTGTGTATATCATGTGTGTTTTCCGCAACATAGCAGGGTTCCCCATAAAAGATCACAGTACTTCCAGGAAGTACAGTCCACAGTCGCCAGCTGGAGAGATGTGGGGACCCTCGTCAACTAACATCTGCTTTCACAGAGTTAAGGAGCAATGCAAATGATGCAAGATCACAAGATATTCCTTCCACAAACAGCTGGACGAAATGAGCCTATTTGTTATGGTCGGCCCCGTTGTGATTTTAAAAAACAGTGATTCTGTAAATTATGTTTGTGGGAACATGACCAAAACAACTTGACCGAGTGTTAATATGTGAATTCACCCAGTGCACAAATTGTCACTTTTGATCACATTAATATAAAAATCAAATAGACCAAATATATTTGGGTTCATGTTAATCCTAAAGCAGATTTAGCTTTGGCATGTATTTTATTAAATGAGAAATAAGCTAACTGTGACCACACAAAAATGGAACTGGCATTGGAAATAACATGATGTTTGGTTTTAGATCCATATGGACCATATAGTCTTCTTTCTGTAAAATAATTTACATTTTAAATCTTTCTCATCTTTGGTTGTTTTGCAGAGAATGCTCATGAACTTCAAACATTTACATTCATAGGAACATTTATTTATTTATTTATTAACAAATGTACACTTCACTGCCCAAGATTAGACAAAAATAAGGAAATTCTTTTTTCATTCTTTCATTTGTTTAAACACTGGCACTATACATTTAGAATATGTATGAATTTTGTTGGTGGACTTCATATTTGGCATCACTGTTCCTCTTTCACTCACTGGCTGTAGAAACACTCAGGTGGGTTCATTAGTCCACAGAGGCTGAACTGTTCCTGCAGCAGAGCGGCTCTGCTACTCTTCAGGGAAACTTTAGACTACACGTATCATTGTGAAATGTTGCACCTAGTTTAGTGTCAAACATCTGGTGTAAGTTTTTTCTAATTAACGACAAAGATCGGAGACAAAAGCCCGGATTTTTTTGTTTTCTTCAGTGATATCAGATAACCGCTGTGATCGTCAGAAGAAGAGACACTGACGTGCGCATCTTTTTCTTCAGCTTCTCACCATCAAAGCTTTCCTTTCAGAGGGATTTAAAACCACGACAGCAGAATTGTTTTGCGGTGAGTGAAGAACAACAAATATTAATAAAGTGCTTAATTATGTTCTTTAATCTTAATAAAATGCATCACCTCATTAGCCAGAGGAGCGTCTGTAAATTTGTCTTACGTTCCCTAAATTTAGAAGAACTTTTTGCGTTTTTATTCCATGTTTTTCAATGAGCTCACCTGTGTCCAGGTGTTAGGTCCCTGACACTGAGGAAGCTGTTTTCACGGGTAGATGCATATATTTAGATGCAGATCAGGGTACGGATGCAAATAAGTCTGATGCTAAAATTATCTTCTCAACAGAATTATCTGTATTATAGAAATAAATCTGTCGAAAATACAAAGTGAATTACCTCAGCTTATATTTTAAATATGTAATTTGAAGTAACTGTGTTCGGTTACAATGAAAAGAAAACTATTTCCACAAACTTACAGGTCTAAAACACAGCAAAAAGTTGTCGAAGTAGAAACATGAAGTTTTATAGAAAACAGACGGGACTTACTAACATGGTGTCATACTGGCCTCTACTGGCACTGTACTGTCACTACAAACAATGTTAAAAATACAGCAGACTGTGTATTAACTAAAAATACAGTCAAATACAGTAAAAGTAATTATTCTGCTATGTGTTTCTGGGAATACAGAGCTAATCAGATCTCTCTCCACAGGTCTGAAGATTGTACAGACACCATACAGGATCAGGATTTGTCATTACAGTCAGGACGATGGTTTGTTGCGTCCAGGCTCTGCTGTTGTTGGGAGTCCAGCTGGCTCTCTCAGACCGGGCCCTGGCTGTCCCCAGTATCCCAAACCGCTTCTTCTACCACAATTTCCTCAATGGAAAGGGCAACAAAGAAAGTATGCACATTATTAACAGAATATATTGTAAATCCTTATAGATGTTTACATTAGAGCTGCATTTCAATCTGCTTAAGGTCATATTTTTAATATAAAGGTGATATTTTCAAGCTCTATTCTCAAATGTAATGTCTGTATTTCCTCTAGTTCATTTCAACGGTGTGAAGCTCCACGTGGACTCTGCTCAGTCATCTGTGTTTTCAGTCAGGGGGGGTAATGCCACTCTGCCATGCAGGTTTTGGTACGAGCCTGAGCTCAGCTCTCCAAGGGAGGTCCGAGTCAAGTGGTCCTGGTTCCCTGTTGCTGGGGAACATGAGACAGACGTGCTGGTGGCTATTGGGTCCCGCAGTCGAAGCTTCGGAGACTTCAGGTTGTTGGAAAAACCAATGACTATTTAATTGATGATCATTCTTTAAACTTTTACTTACAGTGTGTCTGTTGGTTTGTTGCTTGTTGCCTGTCGATCAGAGGTCGTGTGCAGCTCAGACAGGACTTCCCAGGAGACGCTGCACTCGTGATGACTGAACTCCAGCTGAATGATTCAGGTCGTTACATCTGTGAGGTGGTAGACGGACTAGAGGACAAGAGCACGTCTGTTGAGCTGGAGTTACGAGGTACTTCATCCTAAACTTTGACACTTTCACTTCCTTCCGATGCGAGTTCAATTATTACAGACACTTTTAATTGAGATGTAAGTAAAACAAAAGTGTGACATTTACTAATTATAAGAATTTCACTCAAATTGTATAGCCAGAACACATCCTAAGACCCTAAGACAGGATCGTTTTGACCATTAGAGTCCTTTAGAATGACATTTTAGATTTTACATTGCTTAATTGTTTGTTTGTTAGTACACTTGCATGCTTGTGTATATATAATTCATATTCATTCCTTGAAATAAATGTGTTGCTTTATATTGACTGCTAACACTCACTCTCACTGTCCAATGACTTTTGTAAGAAGGATTTAATCATTTCTTGTAGAATTAAATTAGATTCTGATAAGTCTCATTGTTATCACTGGCAGGATGAGTCGTAGCAGAAATACATTATATTTTAGATCATATTAATAGTAATACATGTTTAGTTCGTTAATTAGTGGTAGTAGCTGTAGTTGAAGAGTAGTAGTACTTGTAGGAGAAGTATGATAAGATAACCTTTATTGTCTTGGACCATGAGTGCTGCTTATGTCAGTCATGACAAATACTAAACATCATCTAAACAAAAGCCATCAGACAAACATCTAGTGCAAAAAAACAGATCATACAAAGATAACAAGGTAAAAGATGTACTGAATAAATAAATAGAATACATAGACGTACACAAAGGCTAGAGCCTAGAGCTAGCAGCAGACAGATATTACACATGTGCCCAGTAAAAAGTACTCACATCATGGTGACAATGAGACAAAAAAATGGGTGAGAAACGCAATAAAATACTATCGATAATAAAACATGATCTAAATGATACACTCATATCTATGTCTCGGTGCTATTTAAAAGTCTAATGGAGGTTGGGATGTATTAATAGCAGTGGATGCAGAGATACTAGCAGTGGTAGTAATAATAGAAATATTTTAGTGTACATATTTTAAAGGTAATCAAAACACTGCAAGGAGTTTTACTGTGCAAACCCTCATAAAATGTAACGTAGATGTACATCTCACTATTATAAATTCACAGCTGTCTGATTAATTCCACCACACAGGTGTAGTGTTTCCCTACCAGCATCCTCGTGGACGTTACCACCTGAGCTTCCTGGGTGCCCAGCAAGCCTGTGAGGAGCAGGACTCCACACTGGCAACCTTCGCTCAGCTCTTCCAATCCTGGAAGGAAGGCCTGAACTGGTGCAACGCAGGCTGGCTGGCTGACGGGACGGTCCAGTACCCCATCACCCGGCCCAGAATGCCCTGCGGGGGGCACGACCTCGGCCCAGGAGTCCGGAGCTACGGCAGACGCCAGCTGCACCTTCATCGCTACGATGTCTTCTGCTTCTCCTCCTCACTGCGAGGTGAAGTGATCTTTGAGAAATTTAACATGACTGAGGACATGTTGACATGTCAGAGTAGGAAAAGCACAGGTGTCACTAATAACATCAGCTCTGTGTCATCATGCATGCACAATACCAAGACCCTGAAACCACAGCTAAATGGAATTAATTTAGTTATTTACGCCTGTGACCTGTCCAAATGTCTTCCATGGTAGAGGCCTATTAAATATCTCCCTTTGGTCTTCATCAGTGAATTAAATTGAAGTTTCAATGATGAAGTACCTCCCTGCTTTGAAACTATCTTTGCCAAAAGGCACAATTTTTATCTCTCTGTCTCTGTTGCCTTTATTAAGAGGGCGCTGTCACTGGAAATTGTGTGCAATATTCATAAAGCCCAATATGAAGCCTCATTAAATCTACATTGACCTGTATGCTCAAAAGTGAACAATTATATAGCAATATTAAGTAACTATGAGTTTGAAGATATCTAACACTAAGAAATTAAACCACATACAAGGATTCAAAGACAAATTACAACATACTGACTATATAACAAAAAAGCCTCCATACTTTACTTTTTCACCCCATAATTGGTCAAGTTTTGTCCTTTTTTTTTTTTACCTCATGACCGAAGTCAGTCACCATAATAGTAGAAATATTTATACCCCAACCCCATAGCTTTCTTTTGGTTTATGTACATTACAGTGTAAAGTAAATCAACACTTATTCCCTGAGTCTTTGCAACCAACCTATCAAATGGTCTGTACTTTAATGAAGGGTCTGTTTGATTGCATGATCTAGCCTGCAGAAAGATCTCTAAATACCACCATAAATATGTTTCCTCTAAAGGGAAGGTCTACTATCTTCAGCCCTCTCAAAAGATGAATCTGACGGAGGCTCAGCAGGCGTGTGAGGAGAACGGAGCAGAGATTGCCAAAGTTGGACAGCTCTTTGCCGCCTGGAAATTCTCAGGTTTGGATCACTGCGACGCTGGCTGGCTGGCTGACGGAAGCGTTCGGTATCCCATCACCAGACCAAGAAGAAACTGCGGCCCCTCTGAGCCGGGGGTGCGCAGCTTTGGCTTCCCGCCTCCACAGCACAAGCATGGAGTCTACTGCTACAAGACAGATGATTAATGAACGTTCAGTCGATCCCAAATCGTCTGTGGGGTCAGAAATGTAAAATTTACACTGATTTCTTTAAAATATTTATCCTTATCAGCAAGTGGCTTTAATAATAATGTGTAGACCCCAGTTTTATTATTATAACTGCATCTCATGCTATTTTTCTATTAGTACAATCTCTCTGTGAATTTAAAGCATTACTTTAATGTGATGCTGTCTCATTTATGAGCTTTTCAAACTATTATTTGTGAAGTACTTGAGCATTGAATTCTGCAAAAGCTAGTAAATGGACCTTAGAATGATTTTGTCAATAACATTTGTACTGTTTTATCATGCACCTCAGTTGATTTCCACATTAAGGTAAGCGTTGATTTGTGGATATTCACATTCCTGGAAGAATAAGTTATTTTGTGTATCAAATACATTTCCACCATTAAAATCCTTGTACAAAGATCCCTGTGTCTCTCCAGACAAAGGTTTATGCCCCCCCCCACACACACACAACTTAAACCTGCTATCCTGCTACCAAAAAAGGTTTGAAAGAGACATATCAGGTGGAGCTTTAAGGTCCCCCTCCAGACAGTTTTATAAAATAGACAGCTTTAAAAATATTAAAACTTTATTTGTGTAGCACTTTCCTTAACAAAGTTGCAAAATGCTTTACAAAGAAAAGCAAATTATGAAGACAAAAGTGAATAAAAACAAACAATAAGATCATCAAACACAGGAAATTAAAAAGTATGAGAGTAGTTTTAAGATATAGACAAATACTCTGTACTACTACTGCTTGGAATAATAATATTTCCATAAAAAAAAAGATTATCATGTTAAAAATCCTTAAAATTACATCTACTCCTCCCTTATTGAAAGATCCAGAATCAAGGAATGTGCAAATATTATTCATTTAAAAAGTTAAACTGCTGGAAACAAGATGTCTCCTGAAAAATCAATTCTCATTGTATGTGCACTGCAGGCTTCAAGTTTCAAATCAAGCACAGAGAAGCTTCATTTGAATGAAAAAACAAACATATCAACATTTTTCAGGTTTGACAAACAGCAGCTTCATTTCTTCATGCAAAGACTCTGTCTGAGGTAGGTTCAACAGGCTTAACTGCCTAAAGCATTTGGTTATTCTTTATTTACCATACAGCACACATCTCCGTCTTATTGTGAAAGTCTAAAAAGTATAGATCTTACCACAACTGTCCAATTTATTTTGAGCAACTATTTTGTTTCACACACACTCAGTATCTCCTTTTATAACTGCCAGGATAATCTGCATGGAAAAACATATAATACAGTACTCTACGGTGTTTTCATACATATTAGTGTTCAATCAGAGGAAATATTGAATTCAGTCTGTGGTAGCAGCTATACTGAGTATAAGGAAAGTGGCTGTTAGCAGCATACTGAACTTAAGAATATTCATAAGATCCAGAGTAGATTATTGTTCTCAAGTTCAGTCCAATATCAGAAAGCAACAAGGCATCTCACCTTAATGAGTGGTATCAATGCTTCACAAGAGCTGTAAATAGTAGTTTTACAGCTCCACTGAAGGTGCAGTGGCCTGGCACAAAGATACTGTTGTGTACAGTGTATTTCAGGTAATGTGCAACCATGTGACTAAAACTCTGCTTATTACAATCCCCCCCCCAAAAAAAACACATGATGATCATTTTGTTTGTTTGTGTGTGTGTGTAAACCCTCGGCTACTCAAACCCAGCCTCAAAGAGAAGTCTCTCTATTTTCATGCTGACCTCTGCCTTTTTCTGAGGGGACAACCTTTTAAACATTTCCAAAAGGCCCATGAAGTAGTATTCATCGCAGTCTTGTGGTTTTTCAGAGTTTGTCGAAACAGTTTGTTCATTTTTTGGAGAGTCTGTGCTCCTCTTTGTCATTCCTGCAGTGTCACATTGGTTTGACTCGGAGATGACGGAAGAACCTGACTGGCTGCTGCCTTCTCCACCGTTTTGGTCGTCTTGATCCTGGATGATGATTATTCCGCTACTGTCATCTGTGTTCTTCTGTGAGGAAAACACATTTTTTTAAACAACAAACTATGGGGTTCAAAGACAATCCATATTATATAAACAATCAACATATGATGCACAGCTTGTGGCTCAGTGATTAGCACTGTTGCCTCACAGCAAGAAGAAGGGTTCGAATCCCGGCTGTTGCTTTCTGTGTGGGGTTCTGCCGGGTTCTCTGCTTACCTCCCACCATAAAAGACATATATGTTAGCTTAATAGTCCTAAAAATGGTTCCCCTTTGCTCCTAGTATATAGGATGGGTCAAGTGTAGAGGATACATTTCATTTCAATGTATGCGAGTGCTGAGAAATGACAATAAAAGTCTGAATGTTAAGAATGTGAAATTATATCCATTTCTGGGGTTTGTCCATCCGTTCAAATTTGCATTCAAAGAACATGTTTAAAACATTACAGAAATTTGTGATCATAAATGTTTTTAAACAATTTGCTGCAAGTTCAGTTAGTGTGTAAAATGTTCTACAATATCCTTGAGAAACGAAGACTCTCCTTCTCAACAGCTGCACATACAGGATGTTGTTTGGTTATGGATTGATGGGCATAGAAATCATATTGGTGTACATAACAGTGACATACAGAATTCTATCTGGAGAATAACAGTTAAATCCTTCAAAGATATTGCAGCCAACATCACCAGATCACAGTAACAATATGCAACTCTAGGCTAGAAAAGGCTAGCAATTTTCTATATGTTTCTTACTGGCAACAACCTTATTCTTTAAAAGTGCATAATACATAAGCGCAGCCTTACTGTGTCGTATGCAGGGACGTCATTCTCTCCAGGGGTCACCGCTGGGGCATTCAGTTCTCCAGTTTGGACTATTATGCCCATGAATGTCTGTAATTGTGAAGATCTTATGGCTCTCAACATATGGGACTCTTGGCAGGCTGATAAGTGATGGGTGAAGTCATATTTCTTTAGTAGCGTGGATTTGCAGTACAAACAGTGGTAATGGGGCCTGTTTCTGCACTCCAGACTACATCTGTGGATTGTGTACTCTGAAATATGGATGGCAGACTTCATTATTAATAAATTGCTGATGAAAAAAAAATTCTGAAATTGTCAATTAATTACAAAATAAAATAAAAAAACATAGAAAGCTTACCTCCAATGAAGACGGCTCTCCTTAGATGATCTTGCAAATGAATCCTAACTCTGGTGGGTATTTGGGGTTTGAAAAAAGTTGGTGTACAGAAAGGACAGTGCACTTTACCCGGAGGACAGCAACTGTTGCATTGTAGCAGAGGAGGAAATGATGATCCCTTCTGGATAGATATATGAACCTGGAATAGAGGATAAAATAAGTACTCATAAACAGCTGTAGCTCCCATGAACTCTTTATTAACTTTCCAGTTGTCTGCTCTTATTAAGAGAAAACACAGCTCATTTAAAATGTGAGTAACTTATACAGGAAGAAGGAATGTGATGTGGAAGGACAAGATGAGTTTACCTCGAGTTATAGCTACAACTATGTTATTTAACATGGCCATGTCAACACAGCAATGCAAGTGTGTGTTTGCACATTCAGTTTGATCAGCTCTTCATATCATATTAACCCTTCTAGAGCTACAATAATTAGTTGATTAACAGATTTGTCAATAGTCAACAGAAAATTAATCGCCAGCTATTTTGCTAGTTGATTAATCATTTTGAATCATTTTTTTTTAATTATCTGACTCCAGCTTCTAATATGTGAATATTTTCTGGTTTCTATAGTCTTTAATGATACTAAACTGAATATCTTTGGGTTGTGGACTGTTGTTTGGGACAAAACGAGACATTTTAGGTTGCATCTTGGGTTTGGGAAACAGTGATCGACATTTTTCAACATTTTCTGATTAATCAATAAAGAAAATAAACGTTAGTTGCGGCCTTGAAGCCCTTTAATCCTGCCGAATAGCTTTTCAACAGCTATTATTCGGCTAGTCGCACTAACGTTGTTGTAATGTTTCTATCGTGGAAGGTGTTAACCTTATATTTTGTTTTTTTTAAAAGTGCAACGTTGCTTCCTCGGATCCCCTAAATGACGCTCTGGTGCTTTGGGGTAAATTAAAGAATTAATGCTCACAAAAACACGTTATTATGATTAGAGTTAGGTTAGTTAGCGGGCTACCTCCATGTAGCTAGCTAGACAATTAACTTTGTTTACCAACAGCTCGCCAAGTTACGAAAAAAGACAACTCCTTTGAGGCATTTGGTCTACTTCATGGCTATATAGTGAGGATGACGTAATGGTTGTTAACAATATTAAAACACAGAACGGTCGGGTATGAGTTCTGTTACGGTAATAAACTATCTTTGCTTACTTTTAACTGTTGATCACTGTCCATCTCTGCTGCCACGGTGCAGAAGTTGTTGTGTTTCCCCCCTCTGCCTCTTCTTCTTCTTCGTCTGCACTATTTTGGCTTCTTCTTCTTCTACTCCTTTTTCTTCTGCTGCTGCTGCTTCTGCGTCTGCGTTCTGCTTCTGCTTCTTCATTTCCGGCAGGCTACATGCCTTGCTGCCTCCCGCAGGTCGGGATTATGTTGCAGGTCGGGGTATGTATTTTCAAAGGTGTAATAATTCTGTTGTAATGAATTCAAGGACTGCTTTCACGGTCTTTGACTGGTTCTCATTGGGATTAAGAAGTTCCTCATTGTGACTGTCTATATTCCCATACGTGATACTGTGGTAGGGTGAATTACAGTAATGTGGGACAATTTTTTGCAATTGGCACTGATATTTGTATTTTATTACAAGACTAAAGACCCCTGAATAACTATTGGTATTGCACATTTAATGTGCTTAAATACATATTTCACCAATTTAAGAACCTCTATTACTGTCCCACAGTAGTAAAATCATGTTGTACCACATTTCAAACCACATTTTCTAGAGTGGGATGAGGAAAAGTTAACTGAAATAAAAATATGAAACATGTTTTAATCATATTATAGCATGTTTGATGCATGGATATATCATAAACACAATCTGACAACTTTAAATCCTTTGTCACTACCCATTTACTGGACTTCAACATATGGACTTCACAGCAGGTATTTCCTGTTGGAAGATTACCCCACCCCAATCTGTAGCATCACATGTGTGGAGTCATGTGACTTTAATTACAACACCCCAGGTTTAATTTAATGGCAGTCCTTTTCATTAGCATTTGTTAGGGAAGAGGAAGAAATAGATGCATTTGAGCTTAGGTGTCCCACATTTGGCAGTGTCCCACATTACAATAATCCACTCTTATAGCCGTGCTCTTTACTTTTCATATAAGATAGATTCCATAAGTAGATGTTTACAATATTTGTTGTTTTCTGCAGTTCCCATACAGTCCATCCTCATGCTTGCCTATCTTCACTCAGCCCCATGCTAATCCACACTGTCCTTGTCTTAGTCTTAGTCATAATGGCAGTGTGCCTTCTCACGTTGTCTAGATAACAACACTCAGTCTTTAAACTCTTTTGTATCAACAAGTAATGACAGCCCTTCTTTTCTTTTTCCCACTGTTCCTGCCACACAGCTGTTATGTTTTCCTTGATGATAGATGTACATTCACATTGCATACACTCAGATCAATGTTTCTCTTCAGTGCCCTTTTAGCCACCATGTCTGCTGCCTCATTCCCTTCTACCCCAACATGGGCTAGTACCCAAAAAAAACCCAACCGAGCCACCGGCATGTTCAATTTTATACAACAGAACCAACAACTCCACCACAAGGTCCGGCCAGGTCCCTAACTTGTTTTCTTTCTTCGGTCTAAGCATATGACTGCCCTCCTCAGCCTGGCCTCCTCTACCCACTGCAGTGCCCACATTATAGCTATTAGCTCTGCTGTATACACTGAAACTCCATCAGAGAGTCATCAGTTTCAAGGTCTGGGATGTAAAAGTCAAAGCCTGATCTTCCAGTTTTGGAATCTTGAGCTCCGTCTGTATAAATCTGGAGATAATGTTCCCAGTTGTTTTTTAGCCTTTCCTTTACCATGCCCAGATATACAGTACTCCCATGTGTTCTTATGCTTTCTGATATACTGAAGTCTATTTCTGGTGTGGGTGGTATCCATCGTGGTACAACTGACCAGTGTATTAGAGGAGCCACTCCTACTTCCACCTCTTTACTTATATTGAAAATAAAACAATCTTTCTTCATTTTCCCTACTCCCCTTTCCCAAGCAGTATCCAACACCACTTTTGCTGGATACTCTCCTTGATGCCCCCCTTTAACTATTTACTGCATTGCCAATTTTGCTCTCAGAAAACTAGTGTTGGCAATCCAGGTTAAAGGTGTATTACCACCACCTACTGGACTAGAGTGTGGAACAGTCAGATACACATGGATGATAAGTAAAAGATAAGCCAAAAGACTACAGTATTTAAATGGAATAAACAACAAAATTGGCCATGAATAAGGAACTTGTATGATACATGTAGTATTTATGGGTTTGAAGATCAACTCTTTAAAGGATAGGTTCACAATTTTTCAATCAAGTGCCCATAAGAACACCAAAATAGGTTTTCCTTGCTGTAATCATTCTTCCTGTTCGTACTGGATATTAAAAGATCCCCTTCAAATGTGCTTTCAATGTAAGTGATGGAGGCCAAAAATCCAGTGTGTCCACACAGTCATTTTGTGTAAAAATGCATTTAAAAGTTTATAAGAAGCTTATATGAGGCTTCAGCTGTCTGAGTTAGTCATATCAAGTGGATATCTGCCTCATTTACAGTCTTTTTAACATCAAATTCTCTCTTTATGTTTCACTGCTGAGCTGCAATGGAAGTATAATAAGAAAAAAAGGGACTGTGGCACTAAAAAGAATGTAACATTGAAAGATATCTACTTGATTTGACTCTTTTGGATGCTGAAGCTTTATGTTGTGGCTTCAGATAAACTTTTAAATGCATTTTTGCACAGAAGGAGGCTTCTGGATTTTGCCCCCCTTCATTTACATTACAAGTGCATTATGAAGGAATCCTCTAATGGTCAGTATAAGGCAGACTTGAAAAGTTGTGAACCTGTCCTTTAAACTGGATTAGACTGATATTGTATCTCTAATGTTAAACAGACTGAGCAAATGAGATCTGGAGTAAACCAAAGCTACATATTGTGAAATTAAAAAATAATATTTTAATGAAATATTAATATATATTATTTATATTTAAATGAAAATATCATCTATCAAAGAAAAAGCGGTCTGTCTGTGTGCAGAATAGATCTGAGTGTCTCTTCATATTGAACCAGGGTGGTACGCAGCTTTTAAAGAATGAAGTCAGATCTGTCCAGTGATGATCTGGGAGAAATTGAAAGAAGTCATTATTTGTTTTGCCATCTTTTGTTTTCTACTGCCCTTTATACTGGGAATGTTGTGATCTTTTGTTGAGTGATATAAATGATACAAACTGGATATAAATGACTCACATCATCTGAAATTTTTGTTTGAGAAAGAGACCTTCAAATTAGCAACTTATTTAGCGAATGCATGAGAGTTCAGGAAGAAAACCTTGTATCATGATTACTACATGATTACTACTTTTGTTGCTTTTTATTATTAGATTACCTGGACTACTTTGTGTGCTGTACTGTAAACTTTAATGTCTTGTAAAGCAGTCTTTACCAGAAGTATAAAAGCCATTAAAAAGTGTCAGGACCTGAAATTCATTCATACTTCAATCCTTGATATACATGTACAACACTCTTTAACCTGACAGTGTTAAAGCTGTTGGATCCTTTCCTACTGTCTTACTTTATTCAGAATGACCAAGTCTTACACTGTTTAAGCCTTAATCGGTTTACTTGCTTACATTTCTAAGTGCTTTCGAAGTGCTTGATAAACTTTGATAAACTAAAGCTGTACAAAAAATTTTCCCATCATCTAACTACTCTTGCCACTTTGCTTTTCTCCAAATAATTCTCTTGACCTCTGACCTCTTGCCAAGCTGTGAAGAGCTTGTTTAGCACCTCATTCCCCTTGAAGAGGTAGATGAGTAGGAACAAGTATAAACATACTGTGAATGCACCTTTAACACTGAATATATTATCTTGACAACTGAAATAAAAGCATCTCAGGCTCTTGACAACCGAAACACAATCAGAACATGTTAAAATATTTCCAGGTTTATTCTCCTCTCCCCATTGTAAAGCCAATAATACTACCAGCATTTCCACTTTCTACAGAAAATTTCATGACCTCACAACTCTTTCTTTCAGGAGCTGAAAATATCAGTTTTCACTTGTTTTGGATCTTCTCTTATGGACATTACTTTTTGTCTAATATTAGTGTTTTTAGTAGTGGTTATGTCCTTTTAGAGTTAAATTTTTATTTTGAACATGTATTGTTTAGTTTGTCTTTGCCATGAACAAATCTAAGTACTATGTTATTCATTTATTTATCTTGACAAATTCCTCATTCATAGTAAATTTACCAAAGTTAAGACCTGTTTTTTTTCCACTGTAGATCTTATTTTTTTCTGTTCGATGTATGTTTACTGTAGTATGTGTTTGTTTACTGCAGTCACAAATTTCTGGGAAAAAGTAACACATTATCACATTATATGCATCGGAGTTACTCCCATTTCCTGGGACTCCAAACACATGCTGTCCTTTGTAAATGCATGTGACAAAAAAAACAAAAAAACAATTCATCTATCCCTACAAGACTGGCTCAAAAAGCAGAAAAAAGAGCCTTAGATGGATTTATTATTAAATTACTATACTTTTTCCAATAAATCCAAACAGCAACTTAAACTAATCTGTACTTTCTATCCTCAAATCTGAACCCCATTCACTTTAGAGAGCTACATCTCTCTCTGGATGTCTTCATCTTCTCCACTTACTGCTGAAAATGATCGGCCCCAGCAAAAAATATCCAAAATAGTACAATATGCCCCCTCCGTTGCTCTCCCTGAGATGCTTTCCTTTCTTTTTTACCAATTAAAGAGTTATCCAAACTGATGGTCTAAGGATAGAGGGTATCATATGTTGTGAAGATTGTAAGGCCTTTGAGGCACATCTGTGATTTTGATTTTGGGCTATATAAATAAAGTTGATTTGACTTGTTTGTTTTGTTTTTCTTACCATACTGAAAGACAAAGGTGAGTTTTAAAAATCCAGACAACAACAGGAAGCATACAGAACAGGGTGTATGTGCATATCTGTTTCTCTTCCTGTCTTTTGGTCTAAATAGAGACCTGAAAGTGAAGAACACAGGCAAAGGAGGAACACAGCTTTCCAAAAGGAGAACCTACCACAGCCAGCAGATGGCAGTCAGGTGTTTGAGTACTCTCATTCAACAATAAGAGCAGAACAAAATGTGCAGTAACTATTAAACCGTATTAACTCTCTGCTCTGTTACTAACACATCCACTAGAGAAACACAAGTTCTATATTCGAATCAGCACTTGCATAAACTCTCCCTGTGTTGATATAACATGATCCGCTAACTGTATCACACTGCAAGATTGGATAGTAGATTTCCTGAATGCGCTGTGAACAAACTGAAGTCATGCAGAAAATCTGGCATTTATGGAAAAACAATCAGATTAAATGTGAAAATTGCAGGATGACACAAATGTGACTACTGGAAATCTGAGGTGAAATGTGACAGCCAGACAGTGAGTAAGAGAGAGAGAGTGGGAGAGGGAGAAAAAGTGCAGAAAAGAACACAGTGTACAGTCATTGAAGTATGTTCACAGACCCCGCAGTATCTCTCAGGTTTATGAGACATTCATATGTGGGACAGTACAGTATTTGCTTTTCAGCTGATTCAGCAGTACAGGTCTTGTTAGGCTCATGTCAGCAAACACTGACAAAAATCTCACTTACAAAACCAATCACGGCTGATTGTTCATCACTAAATCTCAGCTTATGTATTTAAGTACGTGAACTAAGGATTAAACAAGGAGTGAGACAGACTGCTGCTTCAGCAACACGGAAGTGTCATTAGAAATGTTAATGTAACATGAAGTTATTATGTAAGTATTTGCCATCATAAGGGCGTCCAACAAGACATAAATTTAGCAAAAGGAAGCAGATTTATGCTCTGACCTCCACACCCACTACTGAAAGTGTGTAACAGTTTTTCTGTGTAAAAACTGTTACACACTTTCTGTGGCATTCTGTATAAATGCCTCAAAGTAGTTCTGACAAAACTGACGCAAAAGCCGAAATGTTTAGGTTTATTTATCTTTTGATCATATGATTTGAGCTACACTGTGTTTGAAAAATGCCATACAATGTTTTATTATTACTTCAATAAACTGGCGTTGTGTTGATTTTTTTCACTTACTCATGTTCAGTTAGTAAATACAATTCTGAGTATTTACACTTGACTTGGGCCATTTTGACGTTATGCTACTTTATACTTGTACTCCACTTCATTTTCCTGACAGCTATAGACTTTGCAGATTAACATTTCACATACAAAACATAGGATCATGTTATAAAATCTGATAAATTGTTATAGATTAAACTACCAGTTTATAAAGTAGCTGAAATTAACTCCACAACATTAAAATGCTGCTTACAAAGCAATGTGTCAGTAATAATATTCCACTATTATAATTACATAATGATATAACACTAACAGGAACCATTCTGCTGCATAACGAGTACCCTAACCCTAACATTTTGAATGCATGACTTTTACTTGTAATGGACTTGGGGGTGGATATTGAGCAGCGTTGACCAGTGCGTTGCCTTTGGCTCCCTGTTTCAACTACCCAGTCTACGGACGAAGCAAGGGGAGTGATCGAGATAACTTCAAACTCCTAACCCTAACTCTAACCCTACCACAACCCCAACCCTAACCCCGGTATTACTCTTAGGTTGTAGAGTAAAAAAAGTCCAATTTGACACTCTATCTTGAATGAATGAAATCAGAGGATATTTCATTCAGTGACTTCCTGAAAAGTAGCAGGCGTGACGCAGACAATGCATGCTGTCCATTAATTGGAAGATGGGCGATTCAATTACCGGCTCCTCTAGTCCGCATGTCTAAGTGTCCTTGGGCAAGATACTGAACCCTAAGTTGCTCCTGATGGTTTTGCCATCAGTATGTGAATGTGTGTGAATGATTATATTCCCTCTGATGGGAAGGTTGGGACATTGCATGGTATCCCTGCCATCAGCGTATGAATGTGTGTGAATGGGTGAATGTGACTCATAGTGTAAAAAACGCTATGAGTGGTCGAAAGACTAGAAAGGCGCTTTACAAGTACAGTCCATTTACAATTTAAAAAGAAACCATCACATCATGGGCCTGAACAAAAACAGGGATTCGCAGAAAAGGTCTTCTTCACCAAATCTAGTAATCACATGAAAAATGTGATAAGACCTTCATGTTACACTTTCAGCACCAAGAATCTCCTGGTCACATGTTTAAGGTGATGTTAGTGTCATTACATCACATGGTAGTCAAATGAGAAGCAAGAATTTGTTGGAAAGTGTTCATCTGGCTTGGAGACCAATATCATCAATCTCACCAACCACTATTACAGTATTAGTAGAAGTGGAGAAGTTTATTTATCTCAGCTTGACCCCCTTCAAACATTAGACTTGACTTAACCCTTGAATGTAATAGCTTTTTCGCAGTATATAGTTATATATGGTTTCAAGAAATTCAGGAAAATCTCAGTTTCCAAATTGGCAGAGTGAAGCTGAGTCAAGCTATGAATAGAAATCTCACAAGCTGAATTGAATCCCACACTTGGCGAGTCGGCGATTTCCTCTTCATAGTTGAGGTTCTCGAGGGTGTAAACCCCAACATAAGTAATATTTTGGTGTAACCTCAGGAAACTGTGTCATGGAGTCGTTGGAGAAGTTTCTAAACAAAACAAAGAGAGGTCAGCGGCAGGCTGATGAAATAAACACCACAGAGATGTTACGAAATGTTATGCCCCTATCATTTGTTATTTTGTTGCCCTGACATTTATTATAAACTGTTTTCTCAGAATTTCCTATGGCAGCACAGGCAACCTTGTCTTATATAATCTGTACACTGACATGTGTAAAACAGAAAATTAATATAAGGGGAGAAAGTCATTTGCACTATGTCTGTGATGTATCCTTGTATAGTTAACATGTGTCTGTTAGGGCACCAGTAGTACAAAGAGGCCCAATATATGAGTTCAGTGCTATTAACAATGAACTGCAAATATCTGATGTTCGAATGCACGCACTGTCTTACATAACTTTCTTTTTTACTGTCTTATGTGTACATTTTGAGGTGTTTTCCCTCTTTATTAGTGTTTTATATGTTTAATTACAGAAAATATTTGATCTTGTGTGGTCAACAAGGCTCTTATCTATTTTAGTCATCATATCATTATATTCATCATAGATTCAGTGATTGTAAAACTGGTAATTTACATTCTTTTACTCTTTCCTTGAGTAAAGTAGCACTAACACAGTGTAAAAATGCTAAAATCAAACTCAAAGTCTCAAAGTCATAATCATATCTAGTAAGGGTTAGAATTTATTTGCTTAGCTTAAATGACCGTAAATGATTGATGTGTTAACATGGAGGCAGTATGTTAATTAAGTATGGCCAAGGTGGACGTCTACTACTCGATGAGCTAAACTAAAGTAACTGCAAAGTAACAAAGTCAAATATTATTTAAGAATATTTGCCACTTAAATGCAGTGTGGGGAAAAGTGTAATAAAAGTATACAGTCCTAAAAAAACAAACAAATTAACAAAAGTTAATCATCCACTATTTTGATAATCGATTAATTGTTTTGAACCATTTTTAAGAAGAAAATGTCCAAATTCTCTGATTCAGGCTCCTCAAATATGAATATTTTTCCAGTTTCTTTAGTCCTCTGTGATAATAAACAAAATATCTTTGGGTTGTGGACTGTTGGTCGGGACAAAAGTAGATATTTGTGGACGTCACCTTGGGCTCTGGGAAACACTGATTGACATTTTTCACCACTTTCTGACGTTTTATGGATCAAGCTAATTGATTAATCAAGAAAATAATTGACAGATTAATCATTAATGAAAATAATCGTTAGATATGCAGCCCTAAAGTAAAAGCAGAAGTACTACAATGTGAAAATACTTGATTACAAATAAAATTTGTGCATTCAGGATCTTAAAGTAAAAGTATATAAGTACCTATCAGTGAAATGTTCATGATCCCCTGTGAGTGTAAAATATTATACTATTGGATTGTTAATTCTGGTGCATTCAGGTGGAGGTTATATGGCATTTTACTGTTATTGGTCAAGGTCGAGCTAATTTAAACTACATCATATAGTGTACTGTAGCAATGCATTATTGTGTTTTAAAAGCTAAATCGACAAAATTGAAAAATTGTGAATTTATCCTTTAATCTGCAACATAACTAATAAATGTAACCGAGTAAAACGTTAATTTGGTGTTGAAATTTTTGGAAATAGATCTATTAAGTAACAAAAAAGTGGCACGATTCAGTTAATAGTAGTATAAGTAGTATAGGGCTTTAATAAATATGCTTAGTTACATACCGTCACCGCCAAATTACGGCAAAAATGCTGAGTTTTGTTTGTGTTGTTGTTGGAAAGAAATAAAATCCAAATGTGCCAAAGATTTCTATGTATTACTAGAAAATGGTCTGACCAATGGAATGTCATAAAAACCAACAATTGCTTAGACAATCTTTTTATGTATTTTATGGATATTTTATTCAACTAAATCTATTTTATTTTTTCATACAGTGTATCTGTGTAAATGTTTTATGTCTCATGTGGTGTTTTTTCATTCTAGATGATGAAAAATTATATAATTATAATGATTGTCTCACTGTTTGTAAATTCAGTTTTTGAACAATAAAAAAAAAAAAAGTTGAAAGGAAGAGGGGGGCGGGGGTAACGTGGGGTCTGCGGTTACACTGGCTCGTGATTGGTTATTCCGGATTTTCCATGGCGCTCGAGGCGTTTAAATAGCCAATCACACCGCGGTCTTCAGTATGTGTAGTAGTGACAGTGAACTGAGGCTCTCTCTCGGTGGAAGACCGCGTCCGAGCGACACCCCGTCTCTCCGCTCTTCGCTTAACTCACTGAACTCAAGTACCATGGAGGAATCAAGTAGTTGACGTTTCCTGTTGCAACCTTCTCTTTTTCAAGCTTTCTTCCCGTCTGATCATTGTTCTTCCCGAACCGGTCTATTGACGTTTTGAACTACCAACGACTTTCCTCTCCTTTTTTGACGAGCTCCAAAAAAAAAATCATGAAGTACATCATCGGCATCGGCGGGTGAGTGCAGACCCGATGAATGGGCCCCGGTGTTGGGGAGGGGGAGGTGGGGGAGCTAAGATAGCCGGCTAACGTGGCTGCTAGGCCGTAAAAGCCCGGAACACGTGGAGAAGGCGGTCATGACATCCGCAAAATGGTTGCTTCCGTTTTTTGTTCTGCTGTTGAAGTTGTTCAAAATCCAAATATGTCACATTTTTCTTTCTGTTGTTTGTGTAAACATGCACGGCTCTCTATGTCAGCATAGCTTCAATTAATAACAGCGATAAGCTGAAGCATGGAGAAGAGCAAACCCGCCTTATACCCGGTTGACCCACCCTTTCGTTTTTAATGCAATATCCGAAAAAATCCGAATTAAGCTTCTGCAGCCAATGTTATTTAGACTGAGCTCTTTTCTAAAATGAGTGTTAAATCATAGGATGTCATGTAATTACCATTAATTACACGTTAAATGTGTAACTGCACTATGAAGTGGACGTTCTTGATACCATGTGGTGTTTTCTGTGATGATCTAATCATTAACTTTGCAGCCGTACAACTGCTGCATAGGTTGCATCATCCACCATTCATTTGCCCTTCATGCCTTTTGTTCCATACAGCGTAACCAATGGAGGGAAAACCACCCTCACCAACAGACTGATCAAGAATCTGCCCAACTGTTGTGTGGTACATCAGGATGACTTCTTCAAGGTGAGCCACATATACTTATCACTCTTTTTGAAATATTGAATATAGTTAACTAAGGGGATTGCTCTGAGTAACACAAGTTGGTGAGGTGTTTATACTATGCTGCTTATGTTACTAGATACAGTTAAAGCTAGTGTGTTAAAAAAAACAAACGCTATCTGAGACTTCCATATAGCAGCGTATAGTCGAATGTACCTGGGTACATCTTATCAATGTATGTTTCAGCCCCAAGATCAGATTGAAGTTGAAGATGGCTTTAAGCAGTATGATGGTAAGCCTGGGTTTTTATGGAAGGGTTTGTGTGCGTGTGTGTTTGTCTATGTATGTTTATTTGTGGTGCGTATGTGTGTGTGTGTGTGTGTTCCCACTGTAACGTATTTACTCATTTGTAATCTGCATGCAAAATAACCTAACATGGATACTTAACATGTGTTTTCTCAATTGCTCTATGCAATTTTCTATACATTTCTTTTTTTTTTTCCTACCCCTTCCGTCCTTCCTACCCACTTTACCCTTCAGTCATTACTGCTCTGGACATGGACGCCATGATGAGTACGATCTACGCATGGTTGGAGAACCCGGTCAAGTTTGAAAAGTCTCATGGCGTTAATAACACCCTGGATACGGAAATTGTTCCAAAGTCCGACAATAAGGAGGAGGAGACTCACATCCTTATTGTGGAGGGCTTCCTGCTTTACACCTACGAGTAAGTACACGTGCTTTTTACTATCACTATACTATATTACTACTACCAGCACTATTACTATGGGGGGGGAAAAAACAGGAAATGGGATCCTCAAGCTGGAATTTAACTTGTCTTTACCCTTGCAGACCTTTGATCGACGTGCTGAACCAACGTTACTTTATTTCCATCCCGTATGAAGAATGCAAAAAGAGGAGGTGGTAAGTGCTTCAGTGTTCACACCGTTATTAACAAGCATTTGTATTCTTGTCTTCTGTCTCATGACCTTTTAACGTAAATGGTGTTTCTCCTGCAGCTCTAGGAACTACACGGTGCCAGACCCCCCCGGCCTGTTCGATGGTCATGTCTGGCCCATGTATTTGAAACACAAGAACATCATGGAGACATCAGGTGTTGACGTGTGTAAGTGTGTCTGCAGTTTGTTTCTCGTAATGTGGTGTTTTTAGCCTGCATCTTGTATTGATATTTAAAGGTGAAGTATAATTGTGTTGATTTTAAATGTGTTTTTATGTTACTACAGTGCAGCTAGATGGAACCAAGTCAAAGGAACAACTGTTCAACTTTGTCTACGGTGACATCCTGAATAACATCCAGAAGTCTCTTTAACAAAGGTACACAAATCGTCTGACTGACCTGCTACAAAATCATTTTCATGTGTAAATGTGTGAGTTTCTGAACATTTTTTTTTTTTTTTTTCTGTATTGCAGGTCATACGATCAGCTAAAAGGAGCATATATTCATCCCTGCAAGAAGAAGAAGACCGCCTTGCCTTAAGTTTCTACCTGGCAGCCCATTTAGCTGACTGCTACGATTTTTATTTGTAAATGTTAAACTGACGGCATGAAATGCTGGCATGATTTTATATCGTCCATATTTATTGCTTTGATACAGCGTACACTCCAAGAGAGTTGATGGATATGTTCAGAGGATGGTTGCACTTGTCAATAAATGATCCTCCTACAACTATTTTCTCTTGTTGTTATTCTAAGGAGATATGCCTCTCTGTCCAGATGTCCATTAAAAGTCAAGATCTACAAAATAAGAGCCATTTATTTAAAGAGTCTTGGCATGTGTAAAATACACATTTGTAAATTTGTAGTGTTATAAAAGTGTAGTGAATATAATAGTGTTCATTACAGTCCACTTTTCAACACTTAAGTGCTTAGTTGGGCGCAGTGAGCTGACAGCTTTAACTATCTGGCTCCAGACGACAGTTGGTGTGAGTGATAAGTGGAATCATGAGGTTACACCTCGTGACCTCAGGTTTATCTAAATTTAGAGACACTTTCCCTGGAACAATTTCCGTCAGAAAAAGAAACGTAGACTTATGTACATAAGTCACAAATCTGAGGGCCCCTTCAACTGCAGTTACGGAGCACCAGCGTTGTCTAGTAAGTACATAATGTACTGGACTGCAGGAGTTTACCTGTCTGCTTTAATGTAATACTTAACATGGTATTGGAGCAAAGTTATGATAATGATGAAGTACATAATGTATATGGGCATTTTTTTAAATTCATTTTCCACAAAAATAATATATTAAGGCCTGGAATATGCTGGTTGAATCAAACGAAATGTCCTGGTTTGGGTACCTGGTTGCTGTAAACAAAGCCAAGCTGTCCAGAGTTTCTGGGCAGGAAAGTAGCATCTCTGGATACCATCAGACCATCACTTGGAGCGAGAGGAAAAAAAATATTCAATTCTACCCCACTACCACACCACTCCTTGTTGAGTGAAAGTCTTCAGAGCAGTGGTTTTAGTCCTTCGTGCAAAGAAATTTATTTTTAAGAAAGAGCTGGCAATAAATAAGCTCAACTATTTTGTCAGATGTCTATAAAGCTGTGGTACCAGCCTTCTGGTTGCAAAATGTGGTGCCACTGCATGCACATAAAGTAACTTGTATTTGTGTGTTCATACCATATATGATTAATGTTATGCATTATGAGAGAGGGCTGTGTCATTTATGTGTAAGCTAAAAAGCACATTTTCATCTTGCAAATTAGTTTTTTCATTGGATCCAATGCATTGCATTGGATTATGTAATGCACTAATATCACACATGTGTATCAGTACATTTATTTCCCGCAATGATAAAAATACAGCAGAAGCCACAGCTTATGAAATCTAAACTAAATGTCCAGAGAAGTCTGGAACTATCAGAGTCATGGGTGTGTCGGGCCCCTCTGAGGGAGTGAAATCTGTTTCACACTGTCCTTTTCTTCACTCCTCTGTAAAAGCACACGTTATGTAATTCTACTATAGGCATGTATGGAAGTAGGTCAGAAGTGCTGAAAAAAAAACGCTTGGCCTACATATGGGGGGAGTCGTTCTTTTTTTCCCCTTTTTCCCTTTGTGTCTACATAAAGGTTCATGATGTTCTGTTAATAAGCTATTATAGTTCAAAGCTTAAAATATGTTTTCAGTATATTGATTTCAGTTTTAAAAAATGCATGTATAAGATTCTTATTCAAGCGTGTTGTTTTTTTTAAACTAACCTGCCTTTTTAAACAAACTATATGCAATTTTTAGATCTATGGCCGTGACTATTTTTCCATTTAACAGTCACTGTTTTCGTACTGCTGAATGTGTCATCCTGGAATAAAATCATCTCTGACTGTTGATATTACGCTGCATGGAGGACACCTGGAGGTCTGACAAAGAGAGCATGTGCTGTGTTATTCACAGAGCACAAAGCAGCTCTTATGTGTTTCTCTGTTTCCAGACAGTGATTATTGACATATCAGTGTTTCTGCAGCAACGGCACGGACACACGCTGAACATCTGTCTTATGCGGCATGTACGGTTTCCAGCAAATAATGGGAGACATATTGATTTGTCACAAATTTGTACACTGTTGTTTAGTTACAGTTTGTAAAAGTGTTTTTAGTGTCATGTTTATACATTTCCATGGCCTTGAATGACTTGCCAGTGTTTACTCCACCCATTTCCCTTGTGGTACATTACAACATACTTCCTATATCTGTCTTCACACACATGAATGTTCACATCTGGCTGAACTACCGACTTTTCCGGTGCGGCGTCTGATTTTTATGATTGTTAAACCATAATACAACATATGTTCATTCAGTGGCTCTTAAACATAAACTATTTACAGTCATTGAGTATTCTTTGCTTTCTACCATTCAAGCTTAGTTAGATTTACTTCAATTTACGGTTTTCATATGGATTGAGTTCCAAAAATCTATGTCAGTACATTCAAATGTATCAAGAGGGAGAGAAATAGGGTGAGTGTGGGAGAAAAGAAGAGGAAAAGATAGGAGATCCTATTACAATCCTATCCATCTGAGGGAATTTCCTGCAATCTACTTTAGTTTCCAGCAGGACAAACACAAAAATACTTCATCCGCCCTGTTTACAATGCAAATCTTCAGCTTGGACAAGACAGAAAGTTTTACTGTGTATCAACTTTTGCACAGTTCTAAAGAGAAATATCAGTTTTTGCATGTTTTCTTTGTGAGATTACTGCTCAAATGTCTTCATATGGCTCAACATTTTAACAGTAATTCATAACATGCCAAACTTCAATGCCAACAATTACTTTGAGATGGCTCTAATCTCTCAAAGGGTAGCTAACTCATTTTAAAACGGGTGTTATTTCGCATAGTGTGCATGCTACTGGTAGTCAGTCTAGACTTGAATGTGTGAGATAAGCAGTTACATAACTGTGACTGCTGCTGGCAAGGCCGCCCTTGGAAAAAAACAAAGAAAAAGTGAAGACACGCCCAGTTCTGCACAACGGCTTGACTGCATACAGTTACTGAACTCTACTTCTGTGATACTGTAGCTTATACACAGTAATATGATGAGACAGTCAGGGAAAGCTAAAAACATTAAAGACAAAAAACCAATATGCTTTAAATCCTAGGTTGCTGGTTATTGTGAACTCCTTGTCCTCAGATACAATACTGCATGGATGGATTGCACTGTGGTGATAAAGGATTTCAACTTCTGACACCCATGCTGCCTCTGGACTACAACAAACCCTGCAGTTTTCCAAACCACACCAACCACCACACTAGGGATTATGAGGGTTGCAGTACTGGATCTTACTGGATCTTGTTTGTGGATGTGAGTAAGTGTGTGTCTGCATGAGTGTATGTGCGCCCGTCTCCTGCTCTGTCTCCCTACACACCTCTCCACACTGGATGCAAAAAGTAGAGGAAACAACAGTCTGCTGTGGTTGTCTCAAACAGAGCATATAAACAACGCTATAAATCCTCTCTACAGACCTCTAACTCCATACAGTTAAGGTTTGGATTATCAAATCTTCACCTCAGACAAGTCAGACAGGACTCGGCAGCACGACCACTAACCATCGTGGCAGTAGAGGTGACTGCGAATCTGTGGCTGTCTGTCTGAAAACAATTTCTTTGTCTTGCTCACATCTTTGCAATGTCTCCTTTAACATATTTCCTTTATATCACCCAACCCAAGAAAACAACCGAGACAGGGCACATTCATTAAATCAAATCATTCTTTCCCTCCACCGCAACTAGGCCTACGCTTTTCTTCAAAGCACTCTTTTCAGCCTACGAGTTGTTTCTATATTTACAACTTTTAATACAGTCTAAGAGGAGCCCATGAAACCAGCCAGTCGGGCCATAAAATCTTTTGTGACGATTGGGGTTGTTGTAAGGACTTGTTTTGAAAATGTGACCCTTTAAAGCCGCCATGCCAGTGAGCTGAGCGGGGTTATCACTGCACCTGTAGGGCCGGTGGGTAAACAGTTTTTCACCTACTGTGGTTTATCCACACTGTATGTGTTTACACTACATGAGACTGGCCCAGGGAGAAGTTAAACCACAGTGCAGACACAACAAGACACTGTTCAACCCACACATGGCATTAGACATTTAATTGCATACATTCTACTGGTGTTGTTGCAGCAAATGAGGGGTGGGAGAGGTATTTAGATCCAGAACTGCTGGTTTGTGCTAATTTTAATTGAAAAATAAAACAAAAAACAAAAACACAATAAACAAACTTAAAGGTGCAGTGTGTAGGATTTAGTGACATCTAGTGGTGAGGTTGAAGATTGCAACCAACTGAATATCCCCTCCCCTCCCCCTCCCCTTCCAAGCGTGTAGGAGAACCTATGGCCGTGAAACTTGCGAAAAATGTGAAAGGTGCTCTCTAGAGCCTGTGTTTGATTTGTCCGTTCTGGGCTACTGTAGAAACATGGCAGTGCAACATGGCAGGCTCTGTGGAAGGGGACCCGGCCCCTGTGTAGATATAAAAGGTAATGAAAACACAATGATTCTCATTTTCATGGGATTATAAACTAATGAAAACATACTTATGAATGTTATATACTATTTCTGCCAAGGCTGCTAAATGCCAATAAATTCTACATACTGTACCATTGAGTCTTGAGACCCTCTTTGGAGAGGGGACCTGTGTCAAAATCCAGTTTCAAGATCTTCATTATTTCAGTTTTGTGCTTTCGTCTCAAGGTTTATAAAGAAACATGATCAGCGTAGTAGCAGACTTCCCATCATGCATTATTTGAGACTTAAAATCCTTCTTTTTTGTAATTAAGGAATCTTGCTGTATGTTTTATTACATACAAAATATGTCATGATTGTTTCTTTTCATAATAATGAAAATAATGCTAACCATGATGGAGGTTAGTATCAAATTCAATCCCTCAGAGATAATTGAATGCAGCATTGTTTATTGTCAACATATCAACTCTGGTATAAAATGCTCAAACATGAGCAGCCACAACTTACTGTCAAATGAAAAAAATCAACTCTTGCAGCTGAGAAAACATGAATGGAAAGCAAATCAGACTGTGATATTTAATACATTTAGTTTATTGAACTTATTAAATGTGGTTTTGTTGACTTGACTCAATTGGTTTCACATTTTCACAATTCATGAGATGACTTTGAACTAATTATTCAACTTAAGTTCAGTTAATTCATATTTTTAAGACAGCAGAGAAACTGTAGTGAACCAGCTTAAAAAGGTTTCACAGTGCAGAGAGTTGAGGAACAGAGGTTTATATATAGACTGTAAAAAAATAAGGATGAAGTCACCATTACGTCACCCATTGGTTTGTGGACTGCCTTTTTGAAACCTAAAGTTTAGCGATTGCACCGTCGCCATCTTGGATTTTTGGAACCAGAAATGACCATATTTGGACAAGAGGATAGAGCTGACCCTGGTGCTAGCTGCTAGCTTGACTAGCATGGTGCATTTACAGTCTATGGTTATCTTTAATAATGCTAATGCTAATGCTAGTGTGGTGGAGACAGATGTCCCCAACAATCAGTTATGTTAGTAACTGTGCAACATGTTAGTAACTGTGTAAAGATAACATTCATGTTAATAAGAGATGGTTCCCAGATCTCTAGGCCATTTGTATTGTGAGAAATGCGGAAAATGCCAGGTACAGTTGATACATGTTAGAGAAGTTTGAGACACCTTTTTTTTTTTAGATGAATCATGTCTGGATTATTATCAAAGTGTCAAGGTCAAGCGAGGTGGAGTTTAGAAAATAAGCTCCGCATTAGGAGGGGTTATGAGAGATATATAATTTATGTTTTATGATTTTACATTAGTTTCTTTATGCCAGGATCAAGGGTCTATGGGGATTGACTCACTTTTGGAGCCATTCTCAAGTGGCTATTCAAGGAACTGCAGTTTTTGGACACTTGGCATTGGCTTCATTTTTCAGCCCCTGAGGTTGCCGCTTGGTCTTTACCACGACTAAACTCTGAACAAGACTCTTTTTAGGCGACCAAAATGTTACAGTTAACTTTAATGAACTAAAACACACTGTGAGATAGTGGCAGCTACACCTATACTCTGTGAATCTGGGGTTATGCCATGGTTACGTTATATTATCAACGTTGTCGCCATGGTAGTGACTTGTCAATCACAAGGTAACCATGCCTTAAAGCATACCCTGCTATATCGTCTATTTTACTCTAAATGGGACCATAATATACAAAATGATCATCATACTGTATTGAAGAAGACACAAAACTAGCAATTGAGACCATAAACTAATTAGGAAACAGTTTACTGAGGTAATAAATCAAGTGAGAAGTAGTGCCATTTTCTCATAGACTTCCATACAATCAGACTTCTTTTTGCAACCGGTGGAGTCGCCTCCTGCTGGCCAATAGAGAGAATGCAGGTTTAAGGTACTTCTGCATTGGCTTCACTTTTCAGATCGGGAATGAGGAGCCCTGTGAAGTTATGTTGTTTACCTTGAGTGTTACTCAACAGAACACATTGTGTGCATCCTTGAGGTTTAACACATACTGTAAATGCATTCCCTTCCTCATAAAACATTTGCAAAACTTTTTTAAACTAAATTAAATTTTGATTTATTTACATACATGTTTACAAACTTGCAGTCTTCTTCTTCCCTGCCTTTGCTGGTGCATTCCTGCGTTTCTTGGCACATTACAGCCACCTCAGTGGAATAGTGAAAAACCATTGGCAGGACTGTGTATCGTGTCACCCACGTGCTCATGCATGTGTGTCCTCAAGCAACATGGGGAGACACTCATAAAAAATTGCTTCATAGTGCTGCAAGAGGTCAGAAACTCTTTAATAGGGCCCAGCAGCTCAGTTTCTGCCCCACGGTCCCCCAGCGGGTTAATCCAGCCATGGCAAGATGAAGCTAATTTAATCACTTAATGTGCTAGCAAGTTATTTTATTCTATTAGAGTGCAAATTATTTCATAAACTGATCATATGTTTTGTACATGCAATCTTTATCTGCATCTGTGTAAGAAGTAGAGGTACCATAAAATGAAAAGACTCAGGTAAATCTCAGGGAAGATATCTCAATAATAATAACTTCTCATCAATGTACAGTATAAAGTCAAAATAGATTAGAAGTAGATTTATGATTGGCTGTTTTGGAAAGACGTGTTAGTTACATAGTAAACAGTTTCTACCCTGTGCCATCTGTTGAGTCACAGAAACCTAATTACTAACGTTCTCCATGCCCACTTATCCAGACCTGCGTATGTACAGTTATATAAGACCTGGTTGAGAAGGGAAAGTAACCTCATTCACTGTTGCTTTGGTCAAAAACACCACAAAGAGATATGTTTTCCAGTGTCGTCGCTCCAGTTCTTCTCACATGGTACACAGCGTGCATGAATACTACCACGCCAACCAAATGGTAAAAACCAAAGGGAAATAATAACATGATGCAACCATCCTCAGTGTGGGCCCAAGGACCATATCCTGTTATGGTGGGTCTGGGAGGGGCTTGGTGCTGCCAGTCTGAAGCAGACCACAGCCTCCCACTCCTCACCCGTCTGAATCACTGTTTACTTAGACAGGAAGGCCGCCCGCTACAACATCATCACCGCTGCTGCTCCATGTCTGTGACTCGCTTGTGGCTTTGGTAAAGGGTGAGTTTGTGTTTTCCCCGACGGCCAAGTTTCTAAAAGCAGAGACAAGTTAAAACCAAACGCTTAGAGGAGCAGAACCCAGCCTCGGAAACCACTACTTCTCTGTGCACCATCATCCACCCCCTCCTTCCCCAAGAACAGAACCCTATTCAATAAAAATACTGACTAATTAGGTCCCCTTGGAGATTTTGCTGGCAAAATATTATGTTGTGTTATCTAAAAGTGTGAAAATACAAAAAGCAAAACACAATCTGTTGGGACAATAGTAACTTTTAAGTGAATAAAATAAAATGTAATAAATGCTTAAAACTGCATGATGAAAACTATGAGATAAGCTGAATAATTCAGGATAAACAGTAATAAATGTGTAGTTTACTGGTTATCACATCTGGTGGTCATTACATCTTTGTAAAATGATTTAATCAATGCTGCCCAAGCTATTTAGAGCCGTAACAGAATTGACTTTGCTCCTACACCCTCAAAACAGTTCAATAACTAATTTAAATCAACTTAAATCTCCAAAAGACAAAGATGAAACAGGAAAAACCAAATATCTGCTCAGTTTACGTTCTGTTCTAGCAAATAAAACACAGAAAAAGTGCCATTTTTCTTGACAGGATAATATTGAACCTGCAAGAAATCGCTTGTTGTTTTTGAGTATATTTGCACCATCAGTGAGAGCGGCAGAACTTTATATCTTTTATCTTTTTTATATCTGACAGTTCCAAACTGAACTCTTCGTATAACACTGACCCAGTTTCAGAAAAATGAAGAAAAACAACAGCAATTAGTGTTGCAATAGCAGGCATTCATATGTGGAACTGCTGTATTTAGAAATACGCAGAAACATGTCAAACAAAACCCCTAAAGTCATGGTACTGAAAACTATATTCAAAATGTGGTTTCCACTGCACTGGCTCACTTTCATCAGTCTGGAATCAGGTTGCCCCTCTCCCTGAGTCCAGACCCCTCCATGGCCACACTGTGGTGCAGTTTCCGCTTTGAGCAGGATTGGGCGGAGGTGAACCGAGCCATGTTGGTTTTGAATGAGTTTCCTGCTGTAGTAGAAGGTATAAAATTAGAGTTTTATGTGAGCTGGAGGGGGCGGGACAGACACATGGTGTTGTTGGGATGCAGAGGAATGTAACCTATT
This sequence comes from Thunnus thynnus, assembly GCF_963924715.1. Classification (NCBI taxonomy): domain Eukaryota; kingdom Metazoa; phylum Chordata; class Actinopteri; order Scombriformes; family Scombridae; genus Thunnus; species Thunnus thynnus. Next base: position 11,706,354 of record NC_089517.1, read on the forward strand.
TCTTTGTCAACAAACGCCTGTTTGTATGTCTGGTATGTGACAATGGTGCTTAAATTGGGTGTGAAAAGAGACAATGTTTGTTGAAAACATCGCCCTAGTGTTTACCAATTCAGTGACAATCAAGATTTATGGGAGAAAAACTGGAGCTGAATTTTGAACCAACTGGGGTAAGAGTCAATAACTTAAGTAGCTTGTTATTCCTGCTCCTCCTGGCCCACTATTATACCGGCTTCTCAGCTGCAGTTTATGAAATTTCACCTGAGATCCAGGTGATCAGGCAATAAGCTTATTGTTTGGGAATTAAAATGGTTGTAGCCCCTGAACCACAGTGACTATAGGCATAAATAAGGTCTTGCCAGGAAGGAAATCTCCTAAAGTTTCTGGTGGAAGTGTAAGAAACACTCCAGGTGATACAGAAACAGAGGATCAAGTCTTTGAAGTCTGTAAAAATTGAGAATATTTGTCCTTCTAAAATAAAAATGCTTCTTTTCAGTCTTTCAGTATTTTGAATAGTGCTCTATAAATACACACAATATGACAATTCTACAGTGTTTTATTCATGAAAAGGTCCAGGTGGATTTCCAAAAAAACATTTGGAGTCTCCATATTTTTGTAAACACGAGGTCTTGCTGATAACGGCAAAACCACAAGAAAGGGAGAAAAGGACAACTGGTGGACGTTGGTGTCCTAGAGCAGTTAATGAGGTTAAGAACTTGCCAATGATGAGGGTTGTGGTCCATTTTAAGAAAGTTAAATTGTGTTTGGAGGGCAGAGACTCTTAGAATTTTTATTCCAATCAAAGACAACACAAGGTCAACTCACTAATTACATCTTCCTCTCTGGTTGTAGGTGTGCTGACCAGCAAAATCAGTTGGTGCAGAAATGATAGAGCCACTCAGCCCTCAATGAAGCACCAGTACTCATCACTGAGCGCAGTAGATCCAGATCCTGGTCCATGCTGCCACCTGGTGGACAAGGATTCTCATCACAGTTCATATTGTCAATCTTTGTGCACCCTCATGTTGTACACATGAAGTCTGTCTCTCCTACACAAACACTGAAGACATTACTGTAATTGCACACAAGAAGGCTCATTTTCATGCAACTGTATGCAGCTGTGACATATGCAGAGAGTAAAATGCAAACAAGATACTGAGCGAAAAACAGGCTTAATTAATAAAGCAAACCAGTTTATGTTGATTTTATTATTAATTGTACAAACAATGGAGTTCCAGTTTTTAGTAGTGCATAGAAACTTCTTGAAACGTCTGTTAAAATAAATTTAAATATGCTGTGTGTAGTGGGGGGGAACGTTTGATACATATTGTCATCCATTATAATATCTGGACCCCAGAAACACAGTCAGTCAAACAACAGTGCAGACCTATCTGATTCTTAACAACAGTTCAACATTCAACACTACTAGGGGCACAATGCCCCTCGACAAGATATATTAACACTTTATCTTTAACAAAAGACAGCAAACGCATTGATTCTTCTCCCGGTGAAAATCTCTTGAGTTGTTTTCTTTTTTGTTCTCAGGAGTTTCGAGTGCTCGAGTTTGTGTGTGTCCTCAGAGGTTGATAGTGGGAAGTACCAGCATTTGATGATTTAGTCCATGTCTTTGGTTTGTGGTGATCTTGGCAATGTCAGACTTAAAGGATCAAGAGTTTTTGCATGTTTTAGCCTATTTACTAAAACTCACATACATAATACTGTCTGTTAAGTGAATGGATTCCCAGAGAATACCACAATCTCACAGTTTTTATGCTTTTTCTTACCTACTGGGTAGCCACTGTTTCCATTCCTTTCAGTTAAGACTGTTTCAATTATAAACATACAGGTTTAGTATAATTGCTGTTGCAGTATAGGTGTGTTCATTATAACACATTTGACTGCGGAGGCCTTCCCACACTATTTTACTATATTTGGGACGTTGTCCTCTTATAATCCTTAAAATTAAAAATATCTATAGCTGACAGGTAGTAAACTTGAATGCAAGTTTCATGCACACAACAGGAGGTCAGATTTTAAACTTGTAGAGATTTAAAACCTGATCAGGAATCTGTCTGATGTGTTATTGGGCAGAAATTTAGGGCAGACTTTTCAGAACAACTTAACTGTAAATTAAGTTGTATACTGTAAATTACCTGTCCCAAGCAAATTTCAAGTTGATTTTAACATAATAACAAAATTAACAGAGATAACAGTTGTGTGGAAGGCAAATAAATCATCCAAAAATGCTCAGATGCCAGGACTGTGTGGTGGTCTAGGACGCATACTATGTGACTGTAACATCCTCAGTTTGAATCCATTTAGAAACCTTGCGTGTTATCCCTCCTCACTCAGCCCTTAAAATTTCCAGTCTCATTCTCAACTGGTCTCTGTCAAAGGCAAACATGCCCCAAAACTAATAATCATTTTAAAAAAAAAAATCTTAAAATGCTTATGCCTTGGGAAATGGTCAGTATTTATGAAAATGATACTCGATTTGTTGTAAATAGGCTGAAACATGCAAAACTACCTGTAACCTTTAATACAGTGGTCATACTTGAGGACCTTATGTTCTTTTAGCAGGTTTGGCAATAAGCTGCCTTTCTCTCTCAAGCTCTTTCTCACGTTGTTGCTCCTTCTCCAGTTCTTCCTTCTGCTTCTGTTGCTGCAGCTTCAAAGCTCTTTTCTGACAGGAAACAACAGTCAACATTTAATTAGTGTTTCCATTGTTATATTTGCACCCACCGGTGTCTGCTCCTTATCATTGAGCATATCATATAAATATATATACGTTGGAAAAAAAACACACAAAATTTGACTGAGATGAGAGATACCTTTAGTTTAGTTGTCTTCTCATGCAGCATAATCATTTCTTTCCTTATGTTCACCAGTTTATTGTGGTAAATCTTCGCCTCTGTAAACTAAAGTCAACAAACTGGATTAGGAATTATACCTGCTGGCTTGTGCAGGGATAACAAACAAGAACAACACACAAATGAGATTATAATGTGGTCCACACATACCAGTGAATTTAGGTCCAATAAGGCATTACATTCTCTGAACTTGGTGACTTCTTGGTCCAGTGTGTCTAGTAATATCACCTGATTTTGTCTGGTCGAAACAAAAGTAAAAAGCAAGAAATAAATGTCATCGAGTGCAGTTTTTCAACAGGATGTAAGTTATGTTTCAGGACATTTTCACTTAATATTCAACATCAAGACTTCTGGCAGAGTAAACAGCTAGAAAAAGTATATGATCAGTATTCAGACAATGGCAGGATGTTTTTAACTATCTAAAGAACTTCACGTGTTGCTAAATACATGCAGGTGGGTGCCAGCATGTTGATAGTGAATCTTTTCAAAGCCAACAACTACCCTGGCAGTCTCTCAGCGGTACCAGCATGAAACAAACTGGTCAACCCATCCATCCGGTTCTGCTTGACGCACGACAACTGTGCCACCTGTTTGTTTACTGCATGCTGGTGTCTATGAATGTCTACATGTTGGAGAATGTTGTGAATCATAAATCTGTCTGTGCAGGCGGAGAAAGCTTGTTTTTAAGGATGTTTTATTTAATTATTTTTCACATGTCAATTAATAGAAGTTTGTCAGGGAGGTATGCAGCAGAGCAGTAACCGGATTTCTCTCCTTCCACCAACCTCATTTTGAAAGTGTGGCTTCCTGATTTTAACTGTATAGTGATAGAAGATGCCACTTGACTTTTTGACCCTTTCTGCATTGTTCTCCAAGGGAAATCTACCTGGGAAAATCAGATTTCTCCAATTCCCTTCCCTGATTACGGAAACCAGGTTTCTTGTTTACATAATGTTTAAGATATGAGCTTTCTGGAATAAAGCTGACTGTAACTTGGTTACTTAAGTTCATGTAAACACAATAAGGAAAAGAAAACCTTCACATTTTTTAGACTATTCATTGCAACTGGGGCTTATTAATGTGAGTAGAATCATTAGTTGGAATATATTCTGCTTACACTGAACCTGTTGTGGCACATAATTGTTGCTGATGTAGCCTAATTGCCTGTCACTACTATTACAGTCCCCCCGTAATTTTGCATGTGTGCTTGTGAAAAATTTGAAAATATCTGGCAGCCAATCTCATGCCATGTGACTAGTGACCATTGGGTGCAAAGTTTAGTATTAAAATACTCACGTGAGCTCTTGGAGGGCTCGTTTAGAGTTCTGTAGATCTGGCAGGTAGTGGGACAGTAATCCCTCTGTGAGTTTATCCACTGCTTTCTTATCCACAAACACATTCTCTACAGGGGCTGAGCTCTCCAGACACGCCGATTCCTGCTGTGCCAACTGGAGATCTGTGAATTAAGAATAAGTGTATCAACATGTTTTTTTTTTTTTTTTTACTGCATCACCGCTATCATCCACTCTGTTGGTCTGAGAGTAATTTAGAGCATCATAAGGTACGTAACTAAACTTGAGTATGTGTTCATATAAATTTAATTTCTGATCATCACTGATGAACATTGGAAGCAGACAACATCAGCTGTCTAAACATCTTTTTCTGAACTCTCAGATTCACTCTTACTCAACCAGACAATCATCATCCTCCAAAACATGACAACCAGTAGTCAAGCAGATACAGGGGTCCCAGTTTATGGAACTACTATTCTCATTGGGTTCACATTTTTTCTTCCTTACAGTCCTTTAGAGTATCTTTTAAAAATGCTTTAATTTTGGTGTTCTAATTTAGGTAGCGGTAATCAATAAACCCATCTAGGCTTTTTCCCCTCTCCCTGCACATTGATTTTTTTTTTCTTGCTGTTTGTGTGTATTTGTTTGATTTTAACCTGTGCAAATAAATAAACTCACAAACACAAACATCAGACCAACTCAGTGTGTCAAAGTAAAGGAGGCCTTTCACATGCACTAAATACCATCTTTAAACAGAGTCTTGAGTTACTACCTCCCCTCCATATACGACTAGATGTTATCATATGACTAATGTTCCACACTTAGGTCACCTGATGACACCCGATCCAGCTACATTTACTGTTGAAGACCTTGAGATGCAGTTGAAAGCTCTGATATAACCAGAAAGCTGATGTCGAGTTGAGATTATTTTGTCAGACATATCTAATGCGTCACTGGCATCCTCGAAACTGATAGGCCACCTTTCCCCTCTTTAATTCTGACACGTGAAATGTAAGATTGCATAGTTTTAAAGGACAGGTTCACAATTTTTCAAGTGTGCCTTAAAAAAACAGTCAAGTGTCCATATGAACACTGAAAGAGGTTTTCCTCGCTGTAATCATTCCTCCTGTTCATACTGGCTATTAAAAGATCCCAGTCAAATGTGCTTTCAATGTAAGTGATGGGGGCCAAAATCCACAGTGAAGTGGAACAAAAATGCATTTAAAAGTTTATCTGAAGCTTATATGAGATGTCAGCGGTCTGAGTTAGTCATATCAAGTGGATATCTGCCACATTTACCATCTTTTTAGCATCAAATTCCCTCTTTGTGTTTCCCTGTTGAGCTGATGTGGAAGTATAGTAACAAAAAGAGGGACGTTGGCACTAAAAAGACTGTTACGTTGAAAGATATCTACTTGAGTTGACTAATTTGGACGGCTGAAGTTTCATATTAGCTCCAGATAAACTTTTAAAAACACTTTTGCACAGAAGGAGGCTTGTGAATTTTGGCCCCCATTACTTACATTGTAAATGCATAATGAAGGGATCTTCTAATGGTCAGTATGAACTGGAGGAAAAATCCTGTTTAAATGTTCATTTGGGCACCAGACTTGAAAAATTGTGAACCTGTCCTTTAAGTTATCTAGAGCACCTCAGTGACAAAATGAAGAAGAACTGCAACTATTATTTTCATTATTGATTAATCTGTCGAATTTAGTCACCTAATAATTTAACACCCATCAGAAGTCCAGGTAGGAAGGTAAAAATCGTCAAATGTCTTGTTTTCTTTGTCCAACAGTCCAAAACCAAAACAATAATCAATTTAGAGTGATATCAAACAGAGAAAAGCGAATCTTCACATTTGAGAAGCTTGACCTAGTAAATATTTGTTACTTTTCCTTGATAAATCATGAATCTGGGTATTAGATTTGACCCTGACTTCTGATGACCATATAAGAACCTCTTTCTTCCATCTCAACAACATCCCTAAACTCTGCCCCTCTCTAACCCTGACAGATGGAGAGAAACTAACCCTAACCCACACTTCACAGGGATCCCTGGCAGGAGCATCCAGTACATTCAGAACAGCGCTGCCAGGATCCTGATGAGAGTGCGAAAACACAAACACATGACACCAATTCTGTTTTCAAAGTCCTGCTACTTACATACAAATTCATCAACGGACATGCAGCTCCCTACCTACAGGAATTGATCACTCCACAAACCTCCACCTGCACCCTCAGATCCGCCAGCAGCTTGCTCCTCCGGGGTCCCAGTACCAAGATCTGAACCATGGGGGTGTTGAGCCTTCTGCTCTCACAGATCCTAGTCTCTTAAAAAGGCCTAAAAACCTTTCAAGTCAAGAGGGCTTTTTAATCTTAACTCTTATTTTCTTTATGTTATATGTTTTAACGCTGCAGCACTTTGAAATTCACTGCAAATGAAAAGTGCAACACAAATTTTACGCATTATTATTATTATTATTTTAAATGATTACTAAATCAGTTTTTTTTCCTACATGCAATTTGTTTATGAACCTCTTTTGTTAAATCTTGCAGCGTTTATTAAGACAACATGTAAGAAAAACTGTAAGACACTGACTTGACTTAGTCTCAACCTTGTTCACCAAGTTACTGGTGGCAACTCACAAGTACATGAAGATCACAGTATGAAACCAGTTAAGCCGGCCTGTTCATATTAAACCTGACAGATATAGACAGTAGGAAGCAGGGTATGACACTGTTATCAAAATACACACCATCACTATGTGGAAGTTCACTGTGAGACGAAGGTCCTTCATCCTCCATTTCCTCTACCTCCATGTGCAACTAAACTATTGACCCACACCTGAGGAAAAAAATGAAACAAGCAATCATCAACATATTTGTCTGACATATTTATCAGATGTAAATTATCAGTAAAACACTGTATCTGCCTCGGGGTCATAGCTTATCACAGTACTGAGGAGGTCTTTAGCTAGCTTGCTCAGCTGCTTCAATAATGTGCACAACATGACAGTTAACATTTCACTTCATTTAACGACAGCTTACCTGTTTAACTGCTTATTTAAGAGTCACTGCAGGTGTGAGGAGATGAGTTTTGTTGACCCCCCCTCAAGAAAAAAGGCAGAAGAGACAACAACGGCAAGATTTTTGGGTTTGTTGCTGCGCTTGAGGAAAAAAAAAACGTCATGTGACTTGTGCGTCATCATGTGACTGCAGACGAAACCAAACTTGCTCGGTACTTCCGAGTGCGGAGGTTGTTGTTGACCCGACTCTAGTGTTTACACCAGTATTAACCACAATGACAGCTTTTTTTAATTTAAAAACGAGCCACGTTTACACAGCCGGGATGTCAAACTGTAGGTGAGTCCTGCTCGTGTTTTTAAATAAATTTACCACAAGACAAAGACACGCGGCGGCAATTTTGTCGCCAACTGACATAAGATAGCTAACCTTGCTAGCTTGTTACTGTTTAGCCAAGGCTGTTTTTTTTTTTTTTTTTTAAAGAGGACTCAAAGTTTATCAGCTCGAGTGGGAATGTTACTACCTCAAGGACGTATCTCTAATAAGTAACAAACTTGACAATGAAGATAATAAATTTGCTGAAGCTGTCATGCAAAGATGCTCTTTCTGTGTTTTTTTTGGTAACACTTTCCTTTGCTGCTCTCCGCCAGGTGCTGAGATGGAGTATAAACGCTGCAAAATGTGAATGATTACCTCAGAGGACAGTGACCCACAGTTAGTTAGAGCTCACCTGGATATACCTGCCCCTGCCTCCCCTGTAATTATTAAAGATGTCAGGTGGGAATCTCTTCAGCAAGGTGCGGTCCGCCTTCAGGAGGGAGCGCAGCGACTGGGACCTAAGCGACACGGCGCAGTTTGATTTTTCCGACGAGCTGGTGGACGATGAAGCGCCCAAATTCAACAAGCTGAAGGTGGTGGTCTCCGGAGAGATGTCCGATTACTCTGCCGGGGCTCCGTCCAACGGGGTGGCCGTGAACACGCTGGTGGTGTCGGCGGATGATGATGACTCGCTGCTCGACTCAGCGTCCAGCCTCGGCAGCCCGGGGTTAAACATGGACCCCTGTGACAACTGCACCAAGAAGAGGGAGAGGATCAAGCAGAAGAGAGTGATGAAGAGGCTCGTCATTGCGGCTATGCTGTATATTCTTTTCATGATAGGAGAAATTATAGGTAAGCATGTGCAGGGTGAGCCTCACACTAGTTAATTAATGTGAAGGAAAGCTCCCCCCCCCCCCAAACAAAAACAACAAAACAAAATTAATTGTTGGGGGTATTCCCCAGAGATAAAGCTCAGCTACTGACACAAGTAAAGTTTTCTCAAGGGACTCTCCATAACCTGTTGTTCCCCTTCTCGTTTCTACAAAGTGAGGTTGTAAAAAAATAGGCAATGATGAAAAGTGCAAAGCAATAATTGTTCCTCCATACACGTTACACGATGTGCTGTCTCTGTGCTACGGGTGTATAAATAAGGTAGAGGTCTGTCTGCAATGAAGCGATGAGTAAAGTTTTAGCTCAGTAATCAGCACAGTCGTCTATGATCTGAGAGACTTCAGGTCAAGACCCAATGTGGGGGACCTCCTTCTTAAGGTAGTTTATTCATGAACACTTATTGTAACACTTTCATTTTCTAAAATTAAAAGTGTCATAAAACAAAAACAGGATTTTTAAGCCTTTTTCCACTTTTATTCAAATACAAATAGAGATACAAATACTGAGATCTCTGCACATCCCTATTATGTAGACACTGTGTGATGATGTCTAAGCAAGGAGAGATACTCATTGCTCATGTCACCCACCTAGAACTAGGGCTTCAACTTGATTGAACATTATTGACTCAAAACGATTGACGGATAGGTTCACAATTTCAAGTCTGTCTTAAAACAACAGTCCAACATTACAAAAAAACAACACTGAAAGTTTCCCTTTGCTGTAATCATTTCTCCTGTTCATACTGACTATTAAAAGATCCCCTTCAAATGTGTGTTCATTGTAAGTGATGGGAGCCAAAATCCTGTTTGTGCACTTTATCTGAAGCTTCTATGATGCGTCATCAGTCTGAGTTAGTCATAACAAGTGGAAATTTGCGAAATTTAATCTTTAGCATAAAATTCCCTTTTTGTGTTTCCCTGTTGAGCTGTTGTGGAACTATGGTAACAAAAAGAGGAACCATGGCACTAAAAAGACTGTAACATTGAAGAAATCCACTTGACTAATTTGACTGAAGCTTCAGATAAACTTTAAAATACATTTTTACACAGAAAGAGGACTGTGGATTTTGGCCAGTATCACTTTCATTGTAAGTGCATTATGAAGGGATCTTCTAATGGTCAGTATGAACAGGAGGAATGATTATGAAAAAAAAAACCTATTTCAATGATCATTTGGGCACCTGACTATTGTTTTAAGACAGACTTGAAAAAATTGTGAACTCGTCCTTTTATTGAGTATCAAAATAGTTGTGGCTCTAACTAGAACAGTCAGATAAGTTGAGAAATTACAATAAAACATATTTTCTCGTATGCTTCTTGTGGTATCAGCCCATGTAGATAGTTTGTTTTTATTTGCTGAAGTCCTGAGCTATAATATCTGACATTTCTGCCTCCACTCAATACAAATGAGATGAGTGGAATTTTAGTCCACAAACCACTAAAGATTCAATTAAAGACCTCTTTTCAGCAACATTGTTCTAATTAATTTGTATAATCCAATGATCTCATTGAACAGTTATAGTGATGATTTTGTCAGTATTTCCAAAGAAAACTGTTCACAGCGAGTTCTGTAAACTATACAGAGTTAAAGGGACATTGACCCTAGAAAGACACGCTGCTGAAAAATTTTAAACATACATTCGCAAGGCTGTGACCAACACAAATGAAAATCCATTCACCTCCTTTGTATTGTGGTGGAGGCATACATTTTAGAGACAGACGCTTCAAACCCTGGACAAATAAATCAAAACTATTTGCATGGCTAGAAAATATCTTCTTTTTTTTGTAAATTGGGTGAATTGGCCCTTTAAACCCAGGATGCTATAATGCAGTCTAATACAACAGAACCATTGCCTTTAAAATGATCATAGTGGAATCCTCAACAAAAAAGAAAACCGTGGCTCGTAGTATTAAAGCTGGAGTGCGGGACTTTTGTCTCCACCTTCTGGTAGTGAAAGTTAAGGGGGCGCTCGGCTGTGATTGCCTGACACAGGTATGCAGTACGCCCTCATGTGCACCTCGACCGACAGACACACATATAGGGCCGGTAAAAATGGATATGTTTTGACAGTCCACCAGCCCAAAAACTTATTTTTTGACTGCCTACCAGGATTTGTCCCAGTATGCCCGATGGCCAGTGCAGTACTGGCCGTAACCTACTGTTGACACTGTAGAACAGTGGATTAATTGTTTTGAGCGTCACACAACTCCTGCGAAATGACTCATTTCACTGTCAGAACTTGATCCGTTCGGTCTGATAACATTTGGAAAGTCTAGAAGAGCCGCACGATTAACAGCCATCGCGGGAATGTCGCCCCCCCGACATGAAATTTTCAAAACTTCATATAATGTGAAATACAGAGAGATTTATCTGGCAGTGACAGGCTTGATCAGCATCGTGTGAACTTGTTTGGCAAGTACTGCACGTTTAAGTGCACAAAGATAAAGATGACTCTGTTTGTTATATCAAGACCCTGATGAGGATCAGCAAATGGAGACAGAGGGCCTCTGTTTTCTTTTTCTGAGTCACTGTTCCTAATGAAAAAGTTGTGACTGAAACAGCTTCTTTAATAAAGTGTGTGCTGTGTGCCAGAGTTCACCAATTTATTTCTTTTAGATTCCATTCTCCTGGGGCCGGTTTCACAAAGGTATAGTAGACTGGTCTGTAGTGTTAGGTCAGTCTTAATTTTGCTCATAGATTAGTCTAATGCAAGTTAGACTGTTTCACAAAAATAAAGACTGACTAATTTTAAGCCAAAAGAATTAGACACCTTATCCGCAGGCTAACTCAGGCCTAAGACCCATGTTACCATGGTAACAATCAGTGACACCAACTAACTAGTAGCACCCAACAAAAGAAAGAGGAAAACATTTCTTTCTTTGCGTCTTGTACCGTGTTTTTATGTCTTTTTTGAGCGTCTTTGATGCTCCTCTGAACTGTGGGTTTAACACTGTCACTGTCTGACTATCAGATTTTTTATTATTATTATTGTTACACTCTTCACTAAATTTTCCAAGTAAAATGTCCTTGTAACTGTTGAATTCCTCCAAAAGACATGTATTTTCTGCTGGGGTAAATGTAGCGGTTGGATGCGGTCATGGCGGTCACCCGGTCGGCCATTTTTTTTGTTTTGAAAAAGGTCTTAATTTACCCAGAATTCATTGTACCATAGTCCTACTTAAGATAGTCAAGAATTAAACTGCTTTGTGTAACGGATGAATTTAGACATCTGTCTGAAGTCTGACTATCTGTTATATCTAAGCCATAGTCAAAGTCTGTCTTTTTGAAACCAGCCGCTGCACACATGAATTTCTTTAAGTCGCTGTTTTCAGAATAACATTTTTTTTTTTGCTAGCAAATGAACAATCCATAAAATTCAGACATCACTTTGAATGTACCTTTCCCTCCAAACAGTATCTGTCTGTCACATCAGACCCAAGAATATAATTGTGTATTTACAGTTGATTTACATAATATCTGCAGGGAGCTATACCTTTCAAAACCTACCTCATCCATGTTAACTTAGCAGAGATACATTCAATAAATGTTTATTATTGGAGGATCTCATTGTATGTTTTCTTTCAGGTGGTTATGTATCAAACAGCTTAGCCATTATGACCGACGCTGTGCACATGCTAGCAGACGTGGTGGGCATTTTGTTTTCTCTGTTGGCCCTCTGGCTCTCTACAAAGCCGCCCACTAAGAGATTCACCTTCGGACTGCATCGCCTCGGTGAGTGTCTGATTTCAGAAGCCTTCACACTCCTTCTCTCTTGTGTGAGGTAAATGGATATGTTTAGATTTTATGCAGGTGGATCATGTTCAAAGAAAAAACAAGTGTGATCAGCAGTGTTCAAGCCGGATCCGACTCACATTTTTAACTGTATGATTCAGTTTCCATTCAATTACATTTTCTATCCCCAGTAATTTCTGCTTTTATCAGTATAAATAGTTATAATACACGGGTGTGTTTCTAGTTTCCACCAGTTGAGTTTTCCTGTCATTGTTTAACTGTGCTGTTTGGTGCGGATATGGATGTTTAAAACATGCTGCTTCATTAGTACCTGTCCAGATTCATTACTGAACACCACACTGCTGCCAAATGTCTGAGTCCAAATGACTTTCAGCTCAATTGTCGAAAGCAAGTAACATTTAGTTAGTGGTGCTAAACAAGTTCAATTTAATTAACCTTTATTTACACAAGGAAGATTGTCTGAGCATACATGCTCTTTAACAGCAACACCTGTTAAAGGTGCAGTAAAATGACATAAAATGAAATGAAATAAAATAGTAGGAACTTGACAGGGTCCAAATAACAAACAATAAACACAGTACCAGAGCAGCAAAGATGAGATATAAGATGGCAATTATACAATAAAGGCTATGTAAATAAATAACAAACAGTAGCCAACCACCTTTATCATTAAAATGCAATGGTGAGTGTTATAATTATAACCAGCAATGAACCTAAGAGCAGAATGGTAAATGGAGTCTTGGGGCCTCACAAAGGGAGGCTGCAGCATGTTATTAAATAGCTCTATAATACAGGAACTGAGAATGGAGACATGCTTTACTTTGTCTGTCTGTTAAAACATTAAATGTGATGTCATTTGTCCTCCATACAAGTTATTAAACAAGATTTAGTGAATATCAAATGGGCAGAAATCTGATTGTTAAATCATCGAAGAAAAAAAATTATGTACAGAAACAAGGATATGAACTTAAAACATGAAAAGTCATATTTTAACAGATTATTTAAATGGTTAAATTATGTTAATGAATCTGCCCAATATACAGTTTAACACCAATATAATGGGCATAATACCACTGATAACCATACCAGTTAGCTGAACCGGTATTGTTCATCCTTGCATGTCTTAGATCTGCATGTTGAGAACATGTCTATCTCAGGGCTTCTGTATTAAGTGTGTACATATATATATATATATATATATATATAACTGCTTGTGATTTCCTTCCTTCCTTCCTTAGAGGTGGTATCGGCAGTCCTCAGTGTGATGCTTATCTACATTCTGACAGCGATACTGCTCTTTGAGGCGGTTCAGAGGACGGTACACCAAGACTTCAACATAGATGGAGATGTCATGCTCATCACTGCAGCTGTTGGTGTGGCTGTCAACCTTATGTGAGTGGAACTGAAATATGTAAATGTCCTTCGAGAGAGAACTGTGAGGCGTTAGTATTTATATACACGGTGTGAGCTTGTCCTGCGTTACTGTTTTCATCGTATTATTTGTAACTTATTGATTGTAAATTTGCACAAGACCTTCAGTCGTATTTTTATGACCTTTCATATCAGTGTTTTTATTTCTCTTTATGATGGTTGTGTCTTGACACGTGAGTATGATTAGATGACTGATATCACTGGTCATTTTACTACACATATGCCTGATTTCCCTCTTGTGGGTATTTGCATGGTCCTAACAATTCAGTCCAAAGTACAGTCTAAATGACACAACTGCTGATGCTCAGTGTGAAATGTTTGACCACAACAGGCAGATGAATAAATGAAAACGCACCGACTGCAGTCTATAAACTATAATGGTAGTTGGACAAAATATCCTGTATGTAATGTTAATCTTTAAAATGAATTCCTTTTTCCTTTGTTTAGAATGGGGTTCTTATTAAACCAAGGTGGTCACCTCCACTCTCACGGCCACGGTCACTCTCACGGCCCTGCAGCTGCCTCAGGTTCCCAGTCTTCTGGGTCAGGTCAGCAGCAGAAGCAACATGGCAGCCTGGCTGTCAGAGCTGCCTTCATCCACGCTTTGGGAGACCTTCTTCAGAGCGTCGGGGTGCTCATAGCTGCCTACATTGTCCGCTTCAAGGTACTTTTTCTCATGCTCGGGCTTCAGCTTTAATAGTAGTTATTTACAGCTTGATAAAACTAGCCTTAAATACAGACAACATAATATGCCATTTGACTGTCGATTTTCTATATTTTTTCTTATTGTCAGTAAATCTCATGTGCAGAGCCAAACCAACAATGAACGCATCCCACTTATATGTATTATGTGTGTGTGTCCAAAGCCTGTTATATCATATTCCTCTGTGCCATAGAGCTCCAGAGAGTAAGGCCGTATTCAAACCAAATCAGGCGGTGTGGCGAAAATGTCAGTCCTCCCATTCATTTGAATGGGGGTAGTGCATTTCAGCTGCAGCCATTTTGGCCAGACTGATCAGAGCTGTAAATACTGCCATGAGGGAGTAGAAAAACGTTACTAGGACGAAGGGAGGACATATCTCTTCGTTTGATAACGTTAAAAGTAAAGTTAGACTTGCTGTGGGTTTCCTGACTCATTATAAAAAAGACGAGAGACAGAGAGAGAGAGAACAGAAGTGGTCAAGCGAGCTAGAGAGTGAATGACGTGAAGTGAAATGTTATTTTCTGATCGTTTCACAGCTCAAGTTCTAGAGCACAAATAAACACGCCCGCAACCCCGTACACCTCTGCTCGACCCTGCAGCTGAACGCCACACCGCCTGATTTGGTCTGAATACAGCCTAATAACAAGAATCACAACGTCAGTCTCTGGAGACTGGTATAGTCTTGAGAACCACATTCAGGCGCATGCACAGTGGTGTCTGCCTTACTCCGAACTCTTCTCTGTAGAGTGAAAACGTGATTGTTCTTATTAGTCTTTGAAGCCATTTCTAAACAAACTAACATGCCTGTGATCGTCGTGGTGAAGGAACACGTGGCTCATTGATGTGTTTTTAATAGATTTTAGGGCAAATAATGGAGGTCTACGGCACAGAGGAATAAAATATATCAGGCTTTGCATACAAACTCAATACTTGTAAATAGACCAATTCATTGTTAGTTTGGATCTGCACGCGACATTTATTGACAGGAAAAATATAGAAAATCACCAGCTTTATCCTTTAATGTTGAGTTGTCTTTTAAACAGTTGTTTGCAATAAATACAGTTTACTTTCAATTAAATTTTCTAGAACCATTGTTTCATTTCTTTGATATAATTTAATATTTCTTTACAGTAGAATTTCTAGATGATCTTTTCTGAATATGTAGAGGGGGATTATTAGTAGCACTGCATGAAAAAAGAGGAATTTGTACCTAAAGATGACATTTACTGCCAACAATTCTATGATTTACGTATTGAAAATGTACCTGGCAATGTAGAGAGTGACTGCATCATCCCATGGTACAGTACGAACCAATAAAGTCTTATATGCATGCTTAGTAACAAGGTAAACAAGATAACAATGCAAGTGTTGACTTACTTATTTACTCTGTCATCTATGTTTGACTCTGAAATGCTCCCATCTGAAAACAGTCTAAATCTAAAACATAAGCAGAGTTTCCCCAACCAGTGCAGTGAATAAACCAGTGAATATAGTTGTAAACAAAGTACTGAAATATTGGCTTTGTACCATGCAGTCAATCAGGCTGTATGTGATGTGTTTCTGAGCATGCAAGAAGTGCCGGGCAGATCGGTACATTACTATAATAACAACTTATGCTTCAAGAAATCTAAAAATGTTTGATTTCAGTTGATCTGATATAGCCCTCTTGTCTTCCCAGCCGGACTATAAGTTGGCAGACCCCATCTGTACCTACATCTTCTCCGTTCTGGTTCTCTTTACCACATTCCGCATCATACGAGACACAGTAGTCATCGTGCTGGAGGGTAAGTGTCAAATCTGTCCTCTTTTTGGATACCATGATGATATCACTACATACCTGTCTCGGTCTAAGAGTTCTGTCAGATGATGTTCAGTATTAAATTTGCAGTAAGTGCTTTAATGGTGTTGTTTCATTTCCTGCCGTGTCAGGAGTTCCCAGACACCTGAACACTCAGAGAATCAGAGAAGATCTCCTGAAGCTGGAGGATGTCCAATCAGTCGATGAGCTGAATGTATGGGCGCTGACCGCTGATAAGACTGCAGCACTAGTGCATCTCCAGCTCAGTGAGTAGCTTTGTAACATCATACATTGATATACTTGGCAGGCGGATTGTTCCAAGCTTCTTGGAGAACATGCCACAGTTCTTCGGTGGATTTAGGCGTCTCAGTTGCTTCATGTAATCCCAGACTGACTTGATGATGTTGAGATCAGGGCTCTGTGTGAACCATACCATCTGTTGCAGGGCTCCTTGTTCTTCTTGTTGCTGAAGATAGTTCTTTAAGAGTCTGACTGTATGTTTGTGGTCATTGTCAAGCGTTAGAATGAATTTGGGACCGATCAGAAGCCTTCCTGATAAAAATCTAAACATCTCAAGTGCCTAAAACTTTTGCACAGTACTGCACGTATTTGTTAGGGCCATTTTTCCAAATATGTGAACATTAGACAGCAGAGAGATGACAGGAAATGAGGAGACACTAGGATGTCCTAATAGATGCCCATATTTAGAGTTAATTCCTTACTGTTCACACACACACAGCAAATAAATCATGTACAATCATTCAGAATGATTGAAATTAACATTTTTAAACACAAAAAGAGAGCAATCAGGACAAATAGCCCCCCAAAAATACAACAGTATGCAACAAAAAGAGAAAAAAGGAAAAGAAAAATCTGTTTTCTCTATAGTAAATCCTTACATTTTCAGTTAAACAGTTGACCTTCTTTTCTTAAACAACTAAAGAATCTCATACGTAAAAAGGAACATTTGATAGGCAGTTATTCAGTCCTGCAAGCAAGGTGTTTCCAATCCTCTGTGGTACATGACTAAATTTTCTTTCACTCCCACTTATGACTGCAGACAACCTCTCTAGAGGAAGAATCTTATATATATTTTTCATTAAACCACATATTAACTGTTTTTTACATTTCCTTGTAGGCAACAAACATTTTCCCAAAAGTTAAAATTCAATTTTATTTAGGTCTAATGTCCCTTTATTTCACCTCAACTTGATTCTGATTCTAATGCATCTCTATGTTTACAGCGCCCTCTAGTGCTAACAACTGGGAGGACGTCCAGGCAAAGGCCCGCCACCTGCTGCTTCACACCTACGGTCTCACAAGGTGCACGGTACAGGTCCAGACACACAGGCAGAGGCCAGTACGCAGTTGTGCAAACTGCCAGCAGCCCAGCGCCTAAAGAGAGACTCACGCTTACATTGACCTTCACAGTGCATTTCATGGAGCCACGAGGCAGAGAATATACAGAGAGTCTGGGTGTTGCACTGCTGTCACAGCTCAGTGCCATAGCAGGAACCACGGTATACATTATGTAAGTGGAAAAAGACCGGTGCCAAAGGACAGTCAGAGGAACAACAGCAGATGCACATGTCTAATTAAAGGGTCACTGCAGCCTCCAGGGACTGTATGCTCTTATGCTTGCAAAGCTTTCAGAGTGGAGGTAGAACGCTAAATGTTCAGCTGAGAAGAATGGAAAAAAAAAAACAACTTGCTCTTAATTCACCATTAAAGCCTATTCCAACAGGTAACTTTTTTTGTATTTTGCTATTTGATTTATTACAAGTCACAACTGATGTTTTGTCATCAGATGTAAATTTTTTGTTACTAGTTGTTTGAACTGTATACTAAGATTTTGTTTTCTTATTTTACAAAGAATGTCAGCAAATTAAAAAGTACCTCATGTCAAATGATTAAAAAAAACTGTACTCCACACTACTGGCATCTCTGAGGCAAAAAACACTTAATCATTATGTCCCCTTAGAAAACATTAGTCCAATCTCTAATCAAATCATGTTAATTTTCTTTAGCTTTCACAGGCAGATTCTCTTAAAGGCTAACAACCATAGATACTCTTAAACTAGTCTTGATTGGCTGTACTGACCAACACTCAAAATAACATTTTTGACACTGACATTTTATTATAGCATGTCTCTAATTAAATGTGGCAACGAGGCAACTGACAATCAAATTATAACTGACTTTAAATAAGAGTAAATGCTACAGTGGTTGGACCAACTTTAGTGTGGTTTCAGCTGTACACTCCATACTCAGCTTTTTTTTTTCTCCCATATCATTGAATGACAGTATAATACCACAAGGAGGTCCTCAGTATTTCAGAGTTGTATTATTTTGGAGGGAGAAAGTGTGAGTTGAAATTTGCCAATAATGCTGTCTATAGTGTTTTCTCTGTTAAGTGTTGAGGCTGCGGAGGGTTTGATGTAAACTTTTCCATGTCTCTGATATTAATCAGCAAGTTAAATCAGGAACTGGATCACTGCTTTTGTTTTTGTTAATAAAACAGTCTTCTTCTTTAGTTTCTCCCTGTATCTCTTTTTTTTTGACAGTCACTCTGCACAACTGATTTACACAATTATTGTCCTCTTAATCACTTAATCTCAGTCACTATTGCAGATGTTTGGTTTGACCCATTTTCACCTACATTTGTGTTACAAAAAACACTTTATCATTGTGTCCCCTCAGAAAACATTAATCAAATCTCTTATCAAATCATGTTAATTTTCTTTAGCTGTCACAGGCAGATCCTCCTAAAGGATAACAACCATAGACCATATACCAGTTTGAGGGTTCTTCCAATTCTAATTAAATGATCACTTTAAACAGCCAGAGTGCTTGTTAACATTAATGTGAATTAAAAAAGGAAAAAAATAAAACACCAAATTAGAGATGATTTGTCAGATGTACTTGAATGAATATGATGGTGTATATGTTATTGTCACTTCTCAACACTGGGTGGCGCACTTCTATAATAGATGTCAGTGACAGGAACACTTTGATCAGATAACATGCTTAATATAGTTTGCATTACACTTCTCTGTTCACCACATTCAACCCTTTGAATGACGGTGCACATATGGGCTGAGCAATCTCATTTATGTCTAAAGATGAACTGGTTTGAAAACTGAAAACTAGTTTGTTTGTTTTTTTTGCTGCAGTTTGACTGGTGACTGCATTACTGGGTGTAGGAGTTGGGTGGTGAAAAAAGACTTCCTTATGGAGACAAAAGAGTGATTGTTTGTGCAGCACACACATTTAAAAGTATGACAAGTACATGACAAATGGTCCTTTAATATGTTAAAGCTGATGAGTTTTGTTGTGAGTAGTTATCTAGTGTTAAATGGGCAAAATGAGCATAATTATTCAATGTAGTATACTCTATGTGTAGTATCCACCACATGTTTAAACATTAAAACTTCAGATACTGATTCTTTTCTCCATAAAAAGGTTAATATTCAAAAATGACAAGGTTTATTATTGACCACAGGAGTAAACTGGGAGTGTCTGTTTCCAGGCAACAGCGCCATTAACAGGAAGCCAATGAACCAAAGGCAGGCAACTTCTCTGTTTGTATAAGAGCAGAGCCAACACAGCATCCACCTGACCGCCCTGCCGTACATTAGAGTACCATAAAATGCTGGACTGTGCCTTCTCAATCACTAGTGTCTGAACCAGTGACTAAATTGAAGTAACTATATGTATATTTTTTCAAAATTGATGGCCTGCAAGTCACAGATCAAAAGAGTTTAGAGTGTTGTCATAGTTAAAACAGTACAGTGACCCACTGATGAACATATGGGGAATTCCATCTTCTCTCTTCTCATACACTGAGAGCACTACCTGCCTTACAGATCATCGCTGGTCACATGGTCTGTGATGTCATGATGTCTTTTACCCAGTTCCTGTCACGTACACAGATTCCAACATCAGACACTATGTATATCCTTCCTCTTCTGTCATTGTTTGCATAAATAGCCTTTCAGTTTCACATACAGGTCAGATTAAGGTCTCTGCCCTAAATTTGACTACATGATACAAGAACAGTGAAAATGCCTTCTAACCATAATTCAAGTCAGTGCTCTTCCACAGTACATCCTGTTTATGTCCTCTAAAGCTATGATAGGACTAGGTCGCATATCACTGAAGATTAGAGTATAACATATAAAAAATGAAAGGAAATGTTAAAAATGTGAACCACCCATGCTGAGGTATGCGTGTGTAACAAGTGTGTAAGTGTAACTAGAGAAGGGGGAAAAAAGCTGTTCAAAAAAGCAACTCAAACAGGAAATAATACTCAGGCCTCACCCTCCCTCTCTCTCTCTCTCTGTGATACCCTTTGTTTAGTGTTTAATAATTTATTTAAAAAAAAATCCCTTCAGATTCACAGTGCAGCCAGCAGTACAGTAGGCTGTTTGCCAAACAGTGCCATGGTCACACACTGGTGGAGGGAGGGTTTCCTGGTATTTTTGCACTCTTCAGATATGAGATGGACGTTAAGCAGATTGTCTCAAACACAATGGGAGTGTTGAATGCCCATGCAGCCATAAACTGAGCTGATGAGTACGTTTGGCCGTCGCTCGGATGGTAGTAATTACTTTACAGCTTTACATTGCTTGTCTGCAAATAACCTTCAAACGTTGACTGTGTCTTTTGAATCAAATGTAGAAAGAAGCCGACACGGTGTTTTTTTTTTTATTATTGCCATTCATCTGGATTAAAGACACTAGTGTCACAGAATGAGGAACAAAAAGACAAATTATTTCATGTTAAGATTTAAACTGCTACATTGAAACCAAAAGAACTTTTTATTATCAGACATTTTGAAATGTCATAGCAGGAAAAGCAAGGGTGGATCTGATAACATTAAAAATGGCTGTATTCCATGTAGCTTCGCCTTTTCCAGTGAATTGAGATTTGCATGCTGGTCTTGGTTTGCCAGGACACCTAAATGAACAGGAGCTATTGGGGATGTCAATATTTACACCTTTACATCTGACATGTCCAAATGTTTGCTGCAAAACAGATTTATTTAATAATGTATTGACTAGATACCATAACAAAGATTTGAAAGGATGAGGCCGGCATTATTTTACATTCTATATTTTTTCTTATTGTCAATGAATCCCATGAAACAACCAAAAATAATGTATTTTATTATGTATTAGTCCGCCTCTCAAAATGCTCAGATTTACCTGTTCTGTCTCTCAGCCACAAGTCCATTTGTACCATCTTTAAAGTCTTTAAAGGAATAGTTTGAGATTTTTGGAAATATCATTATTTGCTTTATTGCTGGGAGTTCAATAAGAAGATATATAACTATAAAGCTTAGAGCCAGCAGCCTGGCCTCCAAATGTTACAAAATCTGCCAACCAGCAGCTGGAAAGCTCACAAATTAACTTAATTAAGTTATAGCTTGATTGCTTGATCTGTACAAAAAACAAAGTGTATTAACGACTAGGGCAGGACTATTTCTTGGCTAGATGCAGTTACTTTTTTCTAATCTAATCACCATCAGCTGTGTTGCTAGGGTGTGTTCTATACAACATACCAGTGTCTGTGTCCTACTATGACTGTTGATCTTGCGTAAGTCCCGAGGGCTGAAACATCATCTGAATAAAAGAGAAATGCATATGAAGCCAGAGTGTACGACACTTTTTTCCTACTCTCAAGTCTGCTTTGAGTGATCAGCGCCTCACTACAGCCCTTAGTGTACATTACTTCTCCATTATATGAGACTAGATATAATCTTAGATTTTGGATATCGTAATATCGTGATATGGCATGAGTGTCTTTTACTGGTTTTAACGGCTGCATTACAGTGATGTGATGTAATTTTCTGAACTTACCAGACTGTTCCAGCTGTAATATGATTTGTCTTTACCCATTTAGTCATTATATTGACATTACTAATGATTATTTATCAAAAATCTCATTGTGAGTAAATATTTTGTGAAAGCACCAATCCTTACAATATTGTTGCAATATTGATATTAAGGTATTTGTTCAAAAATATCATGATATTTGATTTTGTCCATATCACCTAGCCCTACTTTGAAAAGGGCCAAATTGTTTCCAGTCTTTATGTTAAGATAAGCTGAGCAGCTGCTGGCTGAAGCTTTACTATTCAGATGATCAATCCTCTCATCTGACTGAAACCAACCCAAAATATCTAACTTTCGTTTTAAATGCGTCACAAATATAGTTTCATTCTTAAAAAGACACAGTCATTTCCCAAAACAGCAAACATTACCCAACCACAGAAGTAATGGATTTGCTGGGAACTATTTTTAACTGTGGATTTACTCATGTTTGATGCTATAGTGACTCAAAAATCAGTGTCCATGTTCATTTTAATAAGTGAACAAGTCACCCAGCAGCTTGATGTGTTTTTCACTGTTTTCAGACAACAGTGTAGCTATATTAGCCTCTGGTTACACAGGAAATATTTGTTAGTAGGATAAATTCATTACTGTTTTTTTCATGGGATTGTTGACTTGACAATATGAAAAATATACAATATAACTGATCCTTTAGTCATGTTTTGTGTTAAAAGAGAGGATGCAGCACCACAAAGCCGAAGTCAGCTTGTTGCATTGCATTTATTGATGTACATACATTTTGTGAAGGAGATATTACTATTATCTCCTAAACACAGACCAGACAAAGGATATCAGTATTTTCTTTCCAGTACATTCTTATACATTGAGCACACAAGCAACAGTGTGATGAAAAAAGATGACATCACATCACAATCATAATTTACTAACAAAACTATATATTATATTACTTGATTTACATTTTGCGTCTTTCACATTTAGACATTATCGTACAATCACATACAGTAATAGGGTTACTGTGACTACCAGCCGCTTTGTCACCATGACTTATTCAATATAATTATACATAATTCTCTAGAGGTAATCACAGAAACCCAGAGTTGGACATCATGGCAGTATGAGTATCTGTTGTGGATGGATGTCCTTGGGCTGAGACACCACAGAGCAGAGTGAAACCCCACCAGTGGAGCAGAAGCATTTCCGCACACTGAGTGTCAAAGCATCCTAGTTTGTGCAGAAAGGATTCTGTTAGACTGATGGGGGGCTGAGCAGACAGTGAGTCACACTGTGACCACGATCTTTCACTTTCTTTCCAGCAGATGCCGGCCTTTCACTTGGTGAGGCTCTTCACCAGCTCCAGCTCCTCCACTGGTTTCCACTGCTGATTGATGGTGATAAGCTGAAAGGTAATGCCAGAAATAAAAGAATGGGCTTTATCTCACCTGTTTGTAAGAGGTACAACAGCTTAAAGTAACACAAGTAGCTGCACAGTGGTGTGAAGCAGCATTCCTCTGATGTCACGGTAGAAGTCTGGCATTCATTTGATAATGTTTCTACCTCAGTGACTCAGCAGGATTCAGATGCACTCTGCAAGATTCTGCTGGTATTTCAGTGCCAAAATACATCAACAGACTTATTAACAAACATACAAACATTATAAAATGTTAGGAATGTTATTGATTACCTTTTGGGGTTTTGATGGATCCACTCTCTCCCATGGTTCCGGGTTTCGAGTCTTATTCAAACTAAAAACAGTAAATGAAAATGATTCATCATTTTTATGTACTTCTGACATGCATGAGACTGATAAAAGTCAGATATTAGTATGAAAACTGGACCAACAAGTGTAACTTAGAGTACTTTAACTGATAAAATAACAAGAGTAGAATATTATTTTTTTTCAAAATGAGAAATAAAAATTATAAAAACACTCACATAACATCTGGTTTGGTAAACAGAAAGTAGGTAGCAGCAGATGTGGCTCCTGTTGCAGCAAAAGCCATGAACCCTATCAACGGGATCAGCTGGAACATACATGTAAAAAAATAGTTTTTTAAAAAAAAAAAAGTGTATCATAATATTTAAAAAAAAATAAAACAGTGGCTACAATTTTAATCTACACAATACAAAAATCAATATAAAATGTCAACTCACCTCCTTTTTCTTCCTCAGCATTTGAAAAAATCCACCCACCATTTTTCAAACTTCTCAGACACCTAAAAAGAAATTAATCATACTTCCACTTAATGAATATTCTGAGGCAGTGAATCCGTTCACTGAATTAAAGTAAAAAAAACAAAAGACAAGGTCATAGAAGCATCTACGTGTTGCATGTCTCACCTGTTGTTGCCGGGGAGTACTTAATGGCTCTTAATGCAGCATCCACTGACTCTGGCTGATGTAGGCTGGATGAGGGGTAGTACGAGGTGAAAGGCACGTACACAGACACAGCTTCCTGTACTGAAATTCACCAGTGGAGGTCAATTCGTCAACAGAGCCGATATGCTGATGATCAATACATTTTCTGAATGGGCAGCACCCTCTTGTGGCTACATGTAAGAACTGAAAGTGACAGTGACCGGTGGATACTTTGAAGTACAAATATCAAACTTTAAAGCATTGACGTATCTGTTAGTGGAAGAAAACCAAGAGAAAAATACCAGACACCAAAAATCAAGTTATAGTCATTTTATTCAAAATCAATTTTTGTGTGATAATACAATTTATCTAGAGGACTTTATCATATGAGGCGAGTCATCTGGGAGGTTTTTGGTACGTGTGGATCTGCTGGGCAGTGAGAGAGGGGCTCATTTTGTTGAGGGACTGCAGGAAGTATGCATGTTTGATGGTAGAAGCTTCCATGTTCTCCTCTTGAAGCGCCAAAAGAGCAGCCTGGAAAACAAAAACATTTGTCAGGTATTTCTGTTCTGTCCATCTTGTCTATGTCAACATTTAGGGGCAGGATTATAACGTATTCAACAGCAAGGTGTAAGAAAAAAAGGCCATCAGGTGTGTCTCACATTACCTCTTTACACAGATTTTCCAGGTCAGCTCCAGAGTAAAGATCAGTTCTGGCAGCTAGCTCTTCCAGACACACGTCAGAGCCCACTGGCATCGACTCTGTGCGCAACTTCAGGATGGCAAGACGAGCCTAAACACACAGAATCACACATATTCAATGATTTCAGTCTCCTTTTTCTGTGCATCTTTTAAATGACTTCTAAAAAATTTCTTACAGCTCTGTTTTTATGCCATAATTTTTTCATGTTTTTATTCACACCAGACAAATAGTTTACCTGCTGATCAGGTGGTGGGACATAGATGATGTGGTCCAGTCTGCCAGGCCGCAGGAGGGCACTGTCTAAGCAGTCAGGTCGGTTTGTGGCAGCTACAACCATCACATCTTTGTTGCACACTTCATGCAAGTCCAACTGTCAAAGAGCAGAAACAGTTTATAGCATAAAATGTTCACTAAACACCTCACACTGATCAAATGTTGTAATATGTGATGGAAAGAGGAGTGACAGTCATATTAGAGTCATATTTGCATATTATTTAACCTGTTCCGGTGTGTGATTGTGCTCTGCACCCTCAACCTGGAGGATTTTCTCCGTCCCTCTGCTCTCCAGCGTCTTCACGCCAACCCCATCCATCTCATTCAGAAGCACAGACAGAAGGCGTGTCTGTACGCTGTTAGGTGTCTGACTGTTCGACCGTGAGCCGATCAGAGAGTCGATCTCATCGAGGAACAGAATACAGGGAGAGCAGGCTCGTGCCTGGCGAAAGAGCTGCGTGCGGGCAAACAGGCAGTCAGACAGGAAGACACAATCACAGCAGCCTTTCACATGTGTTATTACGGGCTGGGAAAAGAAAATACCTGTGCTAAAGCCTTCTCTGAGTCTCCCACATATGGAGAGTAGAGGTCAGCACCACTGACAGACAGGAAGGCACAGTGGGAGGAGGTGGCTGCTGCTCTGACCAGCGTCGTTTTAGCACATCCTGGGGGTCCGTAGAGCAGCACACCGCGGGGTCGACATAGACCCAGACGAACAAAAGCCTCGGGGTACATCATCGGCCACTCAATACTCTGGATGTTCAGATCCAGAAAAGCACAGATAACAAACAGAATGGAGAGAAAATATCATTCATAAATTGCGGAGACAGATATTCAGATTAAGCGCTTCATCATTACACAGGCTGAGGCGACAACTGTTTGTATTATACCTGTCTTAGTTTGAGTTTGATCTCATCAAGGCCTCCTATCTGTTCCCAAGACACTGGAGAGAGGTCCGTCCTGCCCAGACTGCTCCGCAGGCAGGAGGGACGCACTGTCTTCAGGGCGTCATAGAAGTGCTTCATACCCACCGCCTGCTCTCCTGAACCCTGCATACAACCGATCAAGGCAACACGAGAAAAAACATTCATAAATTTATCATCAACACTCCTTTAATCAAAAGATTGAAGCTCTTTATACACTTGGCATCAATTTCAATTTAATGCAATTTCACCAGGATAATCCACTCAGTTTGTACAATATATTAACAACAATAAACAGTATGCAATTAAAATTCAATTCTTGAAGGCACACCTCTAACTACAGATATGATTGCACACAAAATGCACTGATAACACACTGAAATCCGACTGTGCAAAGCACATTTTAGGTTGATCAGGCTCACAATCAGGTCCGTAATAAGCATACATACTGTGGGTTGCCAAATAACCACTGTAATCCTCTTCTGTAGCTGTATAATCAGGGACTAAACACTTGTAGTTTCCCCACATATAACATCAAATATCAGTAAAGCAGAGAAATCTGACGACAGGTGCTCTCTTAAGACACATTTGAGATGCAGCATGTGAACTGCAATCCAATCTGGACACCTCCAAACACGAGATACCACATGCACAAGTAGGTCTGAGCAGATGTTTCCCTGGAAGGAGTCAAGCATCATTGTTTTGATATAATACGCTGCTGTATTTACCTTTGAGTTTTCCCGTATAGAGTGCATGGCGGCCTCCCTGCACAGGGCACTGAGGTCTGCTCCTACATAGCCTGTAGTTCTCTTTGCAAGCTCTGCCATGTCCACACTGGGACACACTGGCATCCTCTCACATAAAACAGACAAGATGGCTCTTCTCTGCTGCAAGGTGGGAGCTCCGATGATAACCTGAAGAAAAGACACACAATTTAGAGCCTCAAAAGATTTATTTTAAGTTTATTATTATGTGCTGGGTTATCTATTTCCTCATCTGTACTTCTCTGTCAAATCTTCCAGGCCTCCGCAGTGCCGGATCTAAGCTGTCAGGCCGGTTTGTGGCTCCGACAATGAGGAAGCGATCCGATTGGTTCATCCCGTCCATTAATGTGAGAAGCTGAGCAACCAGGCGGTTCTCCGGTGCTGATGAGCCGGTTCTCTTTGGACACAGAGAGTCCAACTCATCTAAGAACAGCACACATGGACCCTCTTCTGCCACAGTTCGAGCCCGCTCAAACACAGCCCGCAACTTCTCCTCACTCTCACCCGGTCGTGACCCAACCACCTGAAACAGTCAATCAAAATGTACTATTCTGACACTTTTGTTATTTTAAAAAATGCAGGGTGCAGAAATGCCTTTTATAATTTGAATGAAACTGGACTTAAATCAATCTCAATCAGTGACCCAAGATTTACAACATCAATAGGTTTCAAGCATAATCTTCTGTAGCCTATAATGGACAGAAACACAAGCCACATAAAGGGCAAATAAATCATGATTTATATCATGTTTTGCTTTGTTGTTTGCTCTCTTTGGCTTGAGAATGAAAAGTCTCACTTTTAGCACCATTCTTTATTGTTGAACACTAGAAAATGTGGGGCAAGATTTCTTCCAAAACACAATACTGGCATGAGGATTAAGTTTCTGGCGGCTAGAAATAGTTAAATCCTCTTGTAGTTTAGTTTAGGAAACTGATAGAAATATTTGCTTTTCCTGAGGTAGCGTCCTCTTTAATATCTGTGGTTTTTATTAGGCAATGTTACAAACCAGTGAAGAGGGCTGGTTTGCTACTGGATTGTTGCATTAACATCATGAAGGTTACAGAATTTACTTGATAAGTCAAAAAAACAAACATTCCTATCAGTTTTTAAATCTACAAATGGTTTCCAAATTGAGTTTCCAGACAATTTACTATATCACAACATACACCTAGGTTAACTAAATATAAACTGCACACACTGTGACAGAAAATTTCGAAACATATCGCTCAACTCTTCCCTGAATAATGAAACACATACAGTATGAAGAGCTGTCACTTATATAATTTTGTACCTCTGGCCCTCTGACCACCACCAGGCTGGCTCCCACATCCCCCACTACTCTGCGGACCAGAAGGGTCTTCCCCACCCCTGGGGGCCCCACCAGAAGCACGCCTCTGGGACACGTCACACCCAGAGAGCTCAGGGTGCCTGGATACAGCAGAGGCAGCTGCAGCATCTCTCTCAGGGAGGCACTCACCTAAAATACAGTTTAAAAAGCAAATGTACGTCACATGGAACATGTTGTGCATGATTACACATGATTACAAATTAAGTCATTACAGTGATTATATAATGACCTCCTCCAGGCCCCCCAATAGCACCGTGTGCTGGTCCTGCAGCTGGTTCCGGTAGTGCCGGACCGTCTGGATGCCGGCTATCTCCACACCTGTTTTTGAGGTGATAAGTCCAGCACTGCTCGTATCTGGATTGATGCTTTCAACAACAACATATCTAATCTCTGTGTCATAATCCTCAAGGTTTATCACATGCTTGCTCTGCACATAAACACCTTTCAGCAAGTCTTTCACAAGTTCATGAACAAGGCGAGCAGGTGTGTTTTTCTTAAATTCAACACTCTGGACCACCACAGTTATCTTTATGCCTTTCAGTTTGGGGCAGGGTACAGGTGTGAGCTGGTCGGGGTCCAGGTTGAGGTGTTTGGGTGGGTGAGAGATCAAACTGGGAGAGGAGCACTTCAGATCCATCTGCAGGAAGCCCTCTGTCAGGTCAGGCCTGGGCCAGGCGGTACACAGGCAGCTTCCCCCGGGAACAGACACCAGCAGCGGGGAGCCCAGGCTCAGACCTAGCGCTGACATCAAGCCTGGACCCAACCTGCATCTCTGAGAGCCCCGGTCTGATGGATCCACTGACAACAGCCTGAGAGTCATCGTCATCCATCCACAGCTTCAACCCTCAGGGTCACTGACAGTAAAACAGAACGGAAAGCATGTGATCATCAGTTTTTATCAATGAATACAGACACTGACAGAAGAAAGATTATGCTAATTTGGGCTACATGCTACAAGCTACAACTTCATTTTCAGCGGTGACAAACTTCTTACCATAAACAGTGACTCTCTTACATACCAGAAAGTGGCAGTAAACTACGAACAAAAGTTATAATTCCATCATTATTACAGTAGCATAAGCAGAAATCACAGTCTGGGTGGACCATGCTGGTCCAAAACCAATCGTACTTAATCAGTTCTGAAACGCATATGTTAACCAAAATAGGTCATTAAACTGTACTTACCTGAATGCACTACAGTATAACCGTACAAGACTTGTACATCATCCGAGGTAATGTTACAGGAACCAAGATGAACATTTGCTGCACCGACAGTAACTGATGTTTACAAAATCCATGTGGCGTTAAAACAAGGTGGCCGACCAAAACATTTCCCTGCGTGAGACAGAATCGATGACCTTAATTTCCTTTTCTCATATTTTGTTATGATGGAGTTACAAGACACTAACAAATTCGTGGTGTAATTCCTAAAAGTGAACGGCAAGGACGTGAAGTGCTCTTAAGTACTATTATTATTCTTGGTACATTACTTTTTACATAACGGAAAGTTTCTAGAAAAACAAAATCATCTAAGATTTCGTGGAGAAAATGTCATCTGTTCTCAATTTTTGGGTTTATGAGGACACGTTATTCAGTCATTTATCTAGTTATTTGTTTATTCATTAATTTTTAATGAACTAGTAAAACAAAATCGGAATGTCATTGTTTACGTGGTCTGTTATTTAGCTATTACAACAAACTAACACACAAAAAAACCCACACAATACTTTGGTTACTGACTTGCAGTGGTGGAAAGTAACCAAGTACATTTACTCATGTACTGTACTTAGTACAAATTTTTGGTTCTTGTACTTTACTTGAGTATTTTCATTTTATGCTACTTGATACGTCTACTCTATTATTGATAGAAAATGTATAAATAAAGAATGAAGTGGTCAGGTAATGGGTTTCCTTAATTGATGGTGAACTGTTGTGTATGACTTTGATTCTTTTTTTCTCATGTTACTTGTGAAATAACTAACTGGCTGACCATCTATTTCTATTGTTTATTTATATTTTGAGTAAGAGGCAGGCAAAATAAGATTTTCTTCTCCCTGCTCCTTTTCGGCCATGTAAATTGAGTTGTGTTTTGATCGTGAATCGCTTTGTATTTCTTTTTTGGACCTGTACCATGAGCAGACCAAATAAAGAATGTAATGAAATGATTTGACACAGGTAGTTACTTTTCAGATTAAAGAAATACACTCAATAATATATAACAAGCTTATAAAATACAAATAAAAAGTTTAAGATTAAACCAGTGGTTCCTAAACTTTTTGGCTTGTTACCCCTGTGTGTAGTTGTGTCTCCATGTCATGTTACAGAAGTTTGAGTTGTTAGTAGTTCAACCAAATAAATAACTGTTAATTTATAATCGTTTATAAATTATTAAATATTTCACGAAAAGGCAAAGCTCAAAGAAAAATCTGAAAAATTAATCGAACTTTGTGTGGCAGAAGTTTTCTTATTTCCTATGGGTGAGAATGGTGTAACACGAGCCACTTTTTACATTTGATGAATGAAAGTGTATTTCTTTCAAATAATTGTAACTATATATATCTCAGGTTGTTGTGTACCCATGGAAATTAAAACAAGTTATCTAATTGTTATGGTTTTAGAACAATGACCCATCAAAAAAAGTTAGTCCTATGGCACAACTTGCCCCAAGGCAGAGGTAAAATGAGCATGGGGATGGGGTAAATTGAGCGCTCTATGGGTAAATAGTGTTACCATTAATACTGATTTAAAAATTACACAAAATCAAACAAATTTGAGGTTATTTTGAACTTGCCATCAATTTAACAAAGGCAAAAACTCATACTTTTCAGTAAAATTATATGTTTTGTGTCCTGTTGTTCAACATGTTACTTTGTGTGTTAGCCACAGAAAGAGTGTGTGTGTAAATGTGCTTTTGTGTATACGGACAGGTGACAAATTAAAGGAAAAACTGGTCCAGGGGATCTGGTGGCTCTATTATGCTTTGGGGGGCATTTTGCTGGCATTGTTTGGGTCCACTTGTCCTCTTAGAGGGAAGGGTCACTGTGAATCAATACAAAGTTGTTCTGAATGATCACCTTTATCCTATGATCAAACATTTCTACCTTGATGGGAGTTGTTTCTTCCAGGATGACTGTAGTGGAAATTTAAGATGAATTCACAGAGAGCAAGTTGTCTCTCAGAGTTTTATTGCAATATCCAGAATACATATTTGCAAATCCAGATCTCCCAGTTTGCTGGGCTGAAGAGATATTGAATGAAGTTCAGTGTTGGTACTTGCATATACAGCCACATGCATCACAATCATCCCATATTCATCACCCTAACAGTTATTTTTAATTAATTCGCCGTATCTCTAGGGAGTTTCTTTTGGTCTCTGCTGAGAATTAAGAGTTGAAGGCCAAATCCTTATCTGCCTTTCACGTTTTACCCCACTACCTCCATTTTGACAAAACTGTTTCACACAGTGGCTCAGATCCACAGTTATGCTAAGTTTATGACCTTGTTTTGTAGCCTACACTGACTTAAATAAACATGTAATAATGTCCAAAACTTATCTTTTTTAATTAAGATACAAGAGTGATAACTTTAGTAACATGATGAATTCACTTGGCATGACAAAAATCTTTTTTTTTACTCTGTTTTGCTGACCACTCTCTCCATGTGCTTGAGTCCAAGATGGATTGAGTAATGTGAACTATACTTTCTTAATTTGTGATCACATGATTACTCTTGCATATGGTTACCTAGATAAAGGGAGTGGCTCATTTTACCCACTGGCTCTATTTACCCTGTTCTCCCCTACCTGGATGAAATCTGTGACAGTACTGCAAAACAAGTGCTTTTAATACTAGTAAGTAAATTTAGCAAGTAGTAGTGGTAGTAGTAGTAGTAATGGTAGTAGTAGTAGTAGTGGTAGTAGTAAGTAGGATCTTAAATGCAGAAATTTTACTTCTAATGGAGTAATTTTACATTATTGCACATTGCATTATTTCTATTTTTACTTAAACAAAGGATCTGAGTACTTCTTCTAACCACTGCTGACTTGGAATGAAAAGTATTCATCCATTTACATTAAAGTTGTTAAAAAAAAACAACAACAAAACTCAGGGTTCAACATTGGTCGTCCAACAATTTGTAGGTTTTTACACGTTTCTTTGTCACTTTGGCGCCATCTTGTGTACAGAAATGAAAACGCAGCAAGTCAAATCATGGATCCATGAGTCAAATACAAAACAAATACAAACAATACAAGCAATACGACTATTGAAATATTCCCGAATTGTGTGTGAACTTTTTTTGTTTTATTAAACAATACATTTACAAATAACTAGGCATGTCAAGTCAACCATGGTATTAAAAAACCTGGTCATGTGTCTGAATAAGAGAAAACAAACAAACAAACAAACAAAAAACATACAATAAAACTATTAAAAATAATATAAATCGTAAATAATACAACATAAATAATACATTAAATAAAGTTAAAAGATAAATTAACATAAATCGTTCTTCAATTTAAATTAAAGGTTACATTTAGGGTCTGTTAATAAAATTGTACACATTTCAGCAGCTCTTTTGCAGATTTTAAATTCATACACTTAATTGATTTACAATACAGTCGAGACCCATTATAAAAAGCGTTGAAAATGAGTGGGGGTCCTCATAAATTTGGTTTCGTGTATAGTTTTGTCATTATGAGAATAGACTCGTTTCACAGCAGACATTTTGACTTGTCAAAGCAGGAAAAGCACAGGTGCAGTTAATAACTTTGACAATGGCTTCATTCCGTTTAGGTGAGTCTGTTCCAGGGTTCATGCTCATTCACTGACAAGACTTACTGGAACAATTAATGTCATGGAGCCATCGTCTGTGTTTTTCCTGTTTTGACAAGTCAAAATGTCTGCTTGTGTGAACTTGTGTGAACTTGTGTGAACTTAATTAACATAATTTTCGTTTTAAGCGAGAATGACTATCGCGAGACTTTCCACGGAATTCTCACTAATTAAACTACAAGTTTTGATGGATACATTAAACCTTTAATTCACAAGTAGTCTGTCAGAGTTTTAAGCAGCCTCTGGGGGTTGTTTATCTGCTACTAGGGTGGTCATGAGTATAGTCACGTGGTTTGCTATTTATACATAAATAGTGCAGCAGCGCTATCGAAACTGCGGAAGGTCGTCTGTCTGTCTGATTGAGGGCAGGACGTTTCACAGGTGACCCTGCTGCTGAGGGAAAGTTGAAGCATAAACCTGCTCTTTCTGGAAACCTTGAAAGGCAAGTTTGACCATGATAATCAACAAATCCTTTAATTTATGAATGAGTTAATGAGACATGAAGGACACAGACTGACTGGGTGACTCTGTGACTGACTGAATGAATTGATGAATGAATGAAAAATTGAAAATACATCGGCAGTAACAACTGGTCTGACTGAGATATTCTTAAAATCAACACACCAAGCAGAGTACTGCAAGTTTCCACACTCTTATTTTCTATTTTGGTAACAAAAATGTGTGTTTGTCAAGAGTCTAGTATCTGCACACACCTCATTTTCAGTACAGTTTGCTTGTGTTTGAAGGTGTCTGTGTCATTGTCTGAGTCCTAATCTGTCCCCTCTAGCCCTACAACATTTTATGTGAGTGCTAATTTCTCTGCCCGGTTCTCTCTGCTCCTGCCCACAACAACCAGGCCAGACTTGGCACAGTTTCCCCCTGTGCCGTCATAATTCCAGATCTCGCGAACAAGCCCGAAGTGTGTAATCAACCCTGGGCCCTGTGAGAGTGTGTCGTGTCCTGTAGAGCTGAAATGTCACTCTGCTGTCTGTAGGCCTCGCAGCACAGATAGCTTGAGTGTGTGTCTCAGGGGGCTCAGGACATACTTTTGGGGGGGGATTATAATGTGCTTTGTTTTCTGACAGCAGATGCAGAAGAAGTATTAACTTGTCACCTGTCTCTGCTTGTTTGTGTTAATATTCAAAAGCCAGAGAGAGTCTCAGGGCGGACGCTCAGTGGCCATGTCGACCCTCCTGCGCTGCATCTCCAGTTCTTCTGCCACTTTTTTCCAGCAAGGGGTCCGTCAGAAGTTACCTGGAAGGAGGCAATTCAGGACTTTCCCTGTGTTATGGGACCAACAGGCCTCCAAAGGTAGGAAATGTACAGGTCTAATAAAACCTCTCTGCTTAACCTTACAGTATTTTTGCAGAGGACAGCCCGGGGCTGCATGACTTTCTTTGGTTTGGATTTCCTCTGTGTCTGAGTTGAGGAATGAGAGTTCACTCAAGGACACACTCCTTGTAGCCAGACGAGTGAAAAACTCCAGAGATCACGAACTATTCGCAGCATATTGCTAGAGATGTCCTCAAAATAGGGAACGCTGTTGTGAACCAGGCCGTGAATATGCTCACTGTGCCGTAGGAGAGGCTAAAATGTGGGAACATATGAGAGGTCAGATAAAGGTGACATGTAAAAGTTTAACAGCGGCCTGGCAGATTCTGTCCAAACATTAGTTGATGGAGTCAGTGTTGTTCGCCGGGCGCTTGTCGGCGAGTGTTTGTGAAAGTTTTGCCGGTTACTGAGTGCTTTTTTAAGTTTGAAGTTTCGAGCGTGTGGGAGTGCAGGCCTCTTAGTGTGTGCTGGCTAAGAGCCAATCACCTGCTCATAATGTCTCCATGGCGGCGAGGTCACCATGCCGTGTATGGAGAGAAATGTGTAACCTGACACTGTTCCCGGCTGCACAATCTCAGCTATACACTCATGCCTTCCTGTGTTGTTGCGTTAAGAGACAAAGAAAAAAAAGTGAATCTAGTTTTTTAATAATAAATTGATGTTGTTTTATAAAACTCACAAATCTCTAATAACCTTTTTTAAACTGTCTATGCATTAAATCCATATACTTCAGCCTCAACTATCGGCTTGTGTCTCCAGGTGTGCTCTACAAGGATGTGGTGGTTGGAGTTCCTAAGGAAACGTTACAGAATGAGCGTCGTGTGGCGTTGTCACCCGCTGGCGTACAGGCGCTGGTCAAACAGGGCTTCAGGGTGCAGGTAGAGAGTGGAGCTGGAGAGGATTCAAAGTTTTCTGACCAGCAGTACAGAGATGCTGGAGCCACCATCACTGACGTCAAGGGAGCCCTTGGCTCAGACCTGGTCCTCAAGGTTTGTTGACCTGTCATTTGTTTTTCCTTTTTAACAATTAGCCTGCAGGTTGGCTCCATGTTAGCATATTAATGGATATCTAGGAAGAACAAAATCTTGCTTGCGCTCCTGAATTGTGATATTTTTTGTTCTGCTTTAGGTTCGAGCCCCCAGTTTGACCGAGGCAGACCTCCTGAAGCCTAAGTCCACTCTGGTGAGCTTCATCTATCCAGCTCAGAACGCAGAGCTGATGAAGAAGCTCTCAGAGAGACACAGCACTGTGCTGGCCATGGACCAGGTTCCCAGAGTCACCATCGCACAGGGCTACGATGCACTCAGCTCCATGGCTAACATTGCTGGGTGAGGAAGTACACAATATAAATAAAATACATGCTTGCACGCAGATTCAATTGTGGTTGTAGCTGCTCCAGAATGTCTAGTTGCAGTAAATATGACTTGAATGTTTGCTTTGTAGGTATAAGGCTGTGGTTCTGGCCGCCAACCACTTTGGCAGGTTCTTCACTGGTCAGATCACAGCTGCAGGAAAAGTACCTCCAGCTAAGGTAACTGTCAACATATTTTGTAGTTCAACATGAATGCTTGTGTGTTTTTAGCTTACAATGCAGCTGGCTATTGAAAGCACAAAATATTGCACTTGTGTGGTAGTTGAATTTAATGCTTTCTTTCCACAAATTTTCCTATTCCTCTTCATTATACCTCAAATAAAATGTTTAATAGTGAACTGCGTCATTCTTTGTGGCAAAATAATGCCCTTTTACTATTTCTTTTGCACACAGGTCTTGGTTATTGGAGGCGGAGTGGCTGGTTTAGCAGCAGCAGGGGCAGCCAAGTCAATGGGAGCCATAGTCAGAGGATTTGACACCAGGTATAAGATGAAGGGGGGACATTAAACCAGACTAGTCTATAGGAATGAAGAGAGTAAGTAAGGTTATGATGATTATGAGAATGACCAAACTGTCTCCTGATTGTCAGACAGGCAGCTTTGGAGCAGTTCAAGTCATTTGGGGCAGAGCCTTTAGAAGTGGACCTCAAAGAGTCTGGCGAGGGAGTCGGAGGATATGCCAAAGAGATGTCTAAGGAGTTCATTGATGCTGAGATGGCCCTGTTCGCCAAACAGTGTAAAGAGGTCGACATTCTCATCAGCACTGCCCTGATTCCAGGTCATTAAGCCTGTTTTGTCTTTTGTTTTTTAAATTAACATGAAAACAATCAAATTAGCAGTGTAATCTAAAAGTGGTTCATAGTGAGTAAAACGGTTAATTACACTTCTGAGGGGGCTCTTGTAGCCTCTTTTAGCTTGTTGTTTTGGTTTAATGGCCCTAAAATTTACTCTGTTGCTGAGTCTCAGTCGTTCCCATCAACCCGTATCAGAGCAAAAAAGTCTTGACAAGCCCACTGTATGCTTCCAGCCAAGCACTAAATGGCAGTCAGATAAAGTTACTGATTGCCTGTGTAACATAGATTTTAATTTAGCAGCTAAATAGATAAAAGCTGATATTGTGGAGACCAAACCAGAGCTAAAAGGAGACTGACTAGTGGACTTAAATGTATAACTTGGTCAGAAAATACTCATGTGGGTATACGTCTGGTAATTCTGTAAGTAGATAATTAATTGCTAACTGGTTAGTCACAACAACTTAATGAGTGAGTGATATGATCATGACTGCGTATATGTCAGTTTGTTTTGATGTTTCTCTACCCTCTAGTGGCCAGAATTTGATTAATGCGGCTTTAATTTGGATTCATTTCTGTTTCTTGTCCCCGTGCAGGAAAGCGGGCTCCCATTCTGATCAAGAAGGAGTTTGTGGAGACGATGAAGGACGGCTCTGTGGTGGTGGATCTGGCTGCAGAGGCGGGGGGCAACATTGAGACCACCAGGCCTGGAGAGCTGCACATTCACAAGGTGAGCTGTCTGCCAGATTCTAGTAGCAAACAAAAGAAATGTAAAATGTACTGATGATATACTTTTTTTTTTTTTCTTAATTTAATAATTAGAACGTAACACACATTGGCTACACGGACCTGCCCAGCCGCATGGCCACCCAGGCCAGCACTCTGTATTCAAACAACATACTGAAGCTGCTGAAGGCCATCAGCCCAGACAAGGAATACTTCCACTATGAGCCTAAAGAGGAATTCGACTATGGAACAATTGACCATGTCATCCGTGGGACTCTTGTTATGAAGGTGGGTTTTACTTGTAACTGTCTGCTGGCAGCCTCCATCTCCACTGGCGTCCGTCCCTCCCTCTCGGCATGAGCTATCAGATCCTGTCATGCTAGGATACTGCGCCAAATGAGTACTAAAAACCCAATCCCAGCTGGGAATAGCTCACATTGGAACCCTGCAAGAATGTTATGAACGTTTCAAAATATACTTTCCCAGGAATTTTGGCTTTGACACATTGTTTATGGCAGGGAAAGCATGCAACCTCAACAGGACATATCAGTTTACCCCTTGTTAAACTAAGCATTATTCAAGCCCCTTAAAAGAGAATTTATCTTTCAAAACCACTGTTAACTGGTTCGTGATTGCTGTTTGTTCAGTATAATCTCCTATGCAGTCCATGACTCTGCATTCTGAGTGCTCCCACCATCAAGCCGAGATCTCCCACAATGCAGGACTCCAAAGTCTTGATGTCTCTTTCTCACGCAAAAACTCTGTGGACGTTTTGTTGGAATCCTTTCCTCTGTGTTCTCACACTGCTCCTCTTGTGTATTTCTGATGCATCCAGGAAGGCAAGAACATGTTCCCGGCCCCCCTCCCTAAAACAACCCCCCCACAAGCACCACCAAAACAAAAAACAGTCGCCGAGTTGGAGGCTGAGAAAGTGGCTGCGGTCTCTCCCTTCAACCGCACCATGAACTCTGCTGGCATCTACACTGCAGGTCTGAAACAGATGCACACATCAATGCAGCAATATGAAGACACCTGGACATTTTATACAACTTCTTATGCTGTGGAGTTATTATAGGAGGAATTTAAATAGGATTACAACAATTACACCTCTTTTTAAAATAAAGTAAAAACAAACATGTAAAAGTTTATAGTTAAGCCAAAAAAAATTGTGGACCTGATGAAATTTTATAGTTTTGTTTTGCCTAAATTGCTCAACCTGCAAAAGATTGTTCAGAATTTCATCAATCGTCAGTTATTCTGGTGTTAAATTCAGGTTTGGGGTCTCATTTGGAAAGTTCTTGTTTATTTAAAAAAAAAAAAATTGAAAATAATTAATCTTCCTTGCTTAGAGCACTGAGATCACTTGGTCTTAATGGGACTTTTGAATGTAGGCACTCTATCATAATCAAGCACAGTTGGAATATGTTGTTCAGTAGACACATGAGTGTAGTTCTTCAAAGTTTTAGAGAAAATGATTCACACTTGCATAATCTGTTATAAACATGTAGAAATATTTGTTTTTTCTGATCAATCATTTCATAGTTTAGATTTCATAGTTAAAAAAAAAACAGACTGGGGAAAAAAACAACTGAAATTGCACTTTTTTTTTTTTTTTTTTTTTTAAACAAAAGCAGTGTGGAAAGAACTGTACATAGCCATACAAATATAACAACAAGAACAACTCTCTTGTAGGTCTGTCCACCTGTCTGGCTCTGGGCATCATCTCTCCCAACGCAGCCTTCACTCAAATGGTGACGACCTTCGGCCTGGCAGGAATCGTGGGATACCACACTGTGTGGGGCGTGACCCCCGCTCTGCACTCACCTTTAATGTCTGTCACCAACGCCATCTCCGGTCAGAATTCAAGCCTCGCCACTGAATATGTAATGGACAGATTTAGAAACCTGGTGTAGGTGATTGGAGGTAATTTTTTGGCTATCCTGTTTGTGATTATTTCAGGTCTGACAGCAGTAGGAGGTCTGGTTCTGATGGGTGGAGGTCTCACACCCTCCAGCCTGCCCGAGAGTCTCGCTCTGGCTGCTGCCTTCGTTTCCTCCATCAACATTGCTGGTCTGACGTTAAACACTTTAATGCAACAATAATGATGGAAAACAAGATTTATTTCTCCCCCAATCAAACAAAACTCACTTTTTTTTTGTGCAGGTGGTTTCCTGATCACCCAGAGGATGTTGGACATGTTCAAGCGTCCCACCGACCCTCCTGAGTACAACTACCTGTACATGTTGCCCGGGGCTGCATTCGTTGGGGGATACGGAGCTTCGATGGCAGCTGGATACAACATTGAGCAGGTGACAAGATATACGTCTTCTCTTCCTACTCACATTGTTCTTATTAAACATAGAGTAGAGTGGCATTAATTTATTATTTGAAGCACACAGAGTATGTGTGGTTCAAATTCTATGATTTTATTGTGTACTATATTTTATTTCCATAGTGAACCTATAAACATGATACATACAAGACAAAACAAAAATTTATTGAGGATAACACTCCCCCAACTCCCCAATCTTGTCAACCGAGACAACAAAATCCACAACACCACAAATAATTACAATTAACATGTCATTGCTCTGCGATTAAAAACAGATGCCAATCTCATGCAAAATCAGAAATCCCCCTGATGCAATACAAAGCTAAAAAAAGAGTAATTACGTAGTAGCCCCAAAAAGATACAAAAGAAAATGAAAGGGGGGATGGGGAGAAGTCAACTATCTTTACAGCAAATCCTTATCCTCAATCCTTGAATCCAAATCCAAGTGTTTATTCCTCATATCCTCTTTACCCTAACCCCTAAGGATGCCTTGACTCAACTGAGACTGTATCTGTGATCTAGGGCTACTAAAGTAAAGCTGACTTGTGTTTGTTCACCTCAGATGATGTACTTGGGCTCAGGCTTGTGCTGTGTCGGCGCTCTGGCAGGCCTTTCAGCGCAGGGCACCAGTCGCTTGGGCAATGCCCTGGGCATGATGGGAGTGGCAGGAGGCATCGCCGCCACCCTTGGCGCCCTCAAACCTTCACCAGAACTGCTGTCACAGATGTCACTGGCCATGGCCACTGGAGGAACTCTGGGTAGGTAGCTTCCCACTTTTAGAGAAGCTACAATTTGAGATACACATGATGCCCTCATGGCAGATGTTCCTCTCTTTTGTTGCACGCTGCTGATTAATTTGTTTTTGTTACAGAAAAGAACAAAATTTGAGTTTTTCAAATAATTGATAGATGAATTGTGCTGCAAAATGTCTATTGTGGCATTGATTATCATTCATTTCAGCACTTTTGTTTAAGAACAGATCTTGTCCTCCGGTGCAGTGTGGCAAAGAGACCCACCAATGAGTCAGCTCTGTGTTTCGGTCTCCATTTAAAAAGAAACAAAATTAATAAATTTTGGGTATGGCTCTTTTTTGAAGTCTAACAGTTTATTTGGAAAACTACAAGACCATCATGAATGAGTTACATGTTAACTTGGCATGCGACTCCTCCAGTCTTTGAAGAGTTGTGAACGTTTTCTAACTCATAACAGAAAATCAATCATTCTGTCCAGATACTGAGATGAGTGGATTTCGTCATCATGTCTGAATGTTGTACATGTTAATAGTAATTTAAGAAAGCAGGATGATAAATGATCTTAGAGTCAACATGAACACACACACACACAAGCATCAAAGCATGATGTTTAATTAGTAATCCCATGTTTTTGAGAAAACACACTTAAATACTTAAGACTCTTTTGACCTACTTTGAAGATCAGGCCCCATTTGTTAAGAGTGAAGTAACTGAAAACAGGCATCTGCCTTTTAAAGATTTGCTCATATTTTTTCTTTAATATTTGAACTTATAAATGTTTTTTGTATTCAAACTTAGCCAATGTGCATGAGAAGTTTGGTGTCTGGTGCTTGATTTAGCCAGACATAGTAACTCACTGAGATTTACTGAACTCTCTTTTCTTTCTTTTGGGCTGATGCTCATATCTCGACTGCAGGTCTGACCATTGCCAAGCGTATTGAAATCTCAGACTTGCCTCAGCTTGTGGCGGCCTTCCACAGCCTTGTGGGGTTGGCAGCGGTTCTCACCTGCGTCGCCGAGTTCATGATCGAGTACCCTCACCTGGACACTCACCCAGCCGCAGGTGTACTCAAGACCGTGGCGTATCTGGGCACTTACATCGGAGGCGTCACATTCAGTGGATCGCTGGTGGCCTACGGCAAGCTTCAAGGTATTGAATTATACTTAACAATATTTTGAGCATTCACAGTATAAAAGTACATGTATATTTTGTACAAGAGACAAATTATAAAGCAGATTATCCCCTTTACAAGTCTGATCACCGTTCTTCATTTGACACACAAATATCCATATAAAACACACTGAGCTCTGCAAGCCAAAGATCGTCTGGTAAATCCAGGCCTGGACTACGAGTTTGTGTGCATGTGTCAGCAGTTACTAATTAACGTTGTAGTGCAACTGATCAAGAGGAACACATGAGAAGCTTTCCGGTAATTTGTCATGGGCAGGGCAGTGGCTGTGATTTGTGAATGGACAGCTGATTAGAGGCTTTGACAGAAGTCTGAGGGTTCAAAGACATGCAACATCGCTGAGGAGAAAAGTGTTTTATTTATTAGTGTTTTATTATATCATTTCCCTTGAGTCATGCAGAAGAGCGGCTTCAATTTCAGGCTTCCCTGAGAATGTTTGTTGAAAATGTTTCTGTGTTTTTCCCAGGCATCCTGGACTCCGCCCCCCTGATGTTGCCAGGACGCCACATGTTAAATGGTGGTCTGATGGCAGCGTCAGTGGCAGGCATGGTGCCCTTCATGCTCAGTTCCAGCTATGGCACAGGCATGGGGTGTCTACTGGGGGTGTCTGGGCTTTCCACTGTTATGGTGAGTATTCACTGAAAGTGATTGAAGGGTGGTGCTTCACTTTGCTGAGAACACATGGAGCAAAATGCATATTAAAACAAATGATGTGCAACATTTGGTTTCAGAAAAAAGGAATCAATTCATTTGGAAAAAGTTTAATGTGTCAGAACATTAACCTCTTTTGAATGAAATGATTAAATAATATTCCCACTGAGAGTAACAGCTGGCATATATTCATTGTTTTCAACTCTACACGCTGAGATATTGTAAGTTGTGGTACAGTATAATGGTAAAATACATTAAAAACATCCTTATAGGAGATTGTAAACAATGTCAAATTCCTTGGTGGTTGTTTCAGATTAGGTAGAAATTCACACCATAATTATCATATTGTTGCATTACATTTTGCAAACATG
Source organism: Thunnus thynnus (assembly GCF_963924715.1). NCBI lineage: Eukaryota > Metazoa > Chordata > Actinopteri > Scombriformes > Scombridae > Thunnus > Thunnus thynnus. The sequence goes on from NC_089517.1 coordinate 11,749,002, forward strand.
CATCAACAAAAAGTTGGTTTTAATTAGTTTAAGCAGCTCAAATGTTTTTGCTAACCCCCACGTTTTATTTTTGTACAATTTCTCCATCTTCCTCATAGGGTGTAACCCTGACAGCAGCCATCGGAGGTGCTGACATGCCCGTGGTCATCACCGTGTTGAACAGCTACTCTGGATGGGCGCTCTGTGCTGAAGGTTTCCTGCTAGACAACAATCTCATGACCATCGTTGGAGCTCTGATTGGCTCCTCTGGTGCCATCCTCTCTTACATCATGTGTGTGGTGAGTAGAAACATGCACACATCACAGTCCCATGTGCATAGACACCACTGCCACCATCCTACTTGCCAGTAAATCCCAATTATTAACCTGAGTTATTGTTCCTCCTCTCTTCTAAGGCAATGAACCGCTCCCTGCCCAATGTGATCCTGGGTGGGTATGGCACCACCTCCACAGCGGGCGGTAAGCCCATGGAGATTGTTGGCACTCACACTGAGGTCAATGTGGACCAGACCATTGACATAATTAAAGAAGCCAACAGCATCATCATCACACCAGGTACATACTCTACATGTAACACAAGATACCTCCTCTTCAGCTGTTACTCATATTAGTAGCTGATATTAACATACCGGCTCACCTGCCTACAGCTGTATACAATAGATCAGTCATTTTGGCAAGTAAAAACAATTCTTGGTAAAGATAAATTTTTCAAAGATGCCTGTTGCTGAGCACAGATGTATTATTTGAAACATAAACAAGTGACAGAGATTTCATGTAATATCTGCTCATTAATACAATTTTAATATTGTATTTTTTGTCAAATTTATTTGTATAGCCTAATATCATATATCACAAATTTGCCTCACAGGGCTTCACAGTCTGTACAGCAATAAGGCAATAAACGGTTATCACTTGGGAATGTTTAAGGTTTAAACTAAAGCCAGTTGATGCATCAGAAAAACATTTTCTTTGAAGCCAGTCAACAACAACAGATATCTTAAGGTTTGAAAACAGGCAAAGTTAAAAATTTTGAGTAAAACCAAGACATTCAAGTGTTACTGTCTCATAAAGTCACCTGTCGGTGCGTCAAGTCTGCCTGTTTTGTTTTTGAGCTGAAAACTAAACCAGATTTTGGTGTTTTATTTTAAACGCTGCACATTAAGGGGATACAGTAGAAAAAGCAGACGCTTCTGAGAAAGACCTGAGCCATTGGAAGAGACAGGTGTAGAAAGAGCTTTGAGTTGACATCAGAGACTGAGGTGAAGCACAACTGTAATATCAGATTCTCTGCGCTGCATGGATCCAGTCCACTCCAGCTGCAGCTCCTCAGACTGCCTGGATCAATAATATCAACTATCTCTCTCATCTGATTAACTTCATTCGACACAAAGGCTGAGCTGGATTGCTCTGCCAAAGTCAAGATCAAAAATGTTTGCACAGCAGCCCTGGAAAAGTTAGAAGCTCAAGCAAAGCGTTTGGAAATGGTCAGGATCTTGGAGTGATTGATATAGTAGTAATTAAATTCAGAATATTGAAGCATGGTGACCAAAAGGGGGAGCAGTTTGCCCACAAGTGATCCCACAGCCACCTGGTCTCTTGTGACACACATAAATAAAGCCCGTTTGTCAGTACATGTTTGTTAGGGAAGTGTAGATGGTGATGAATTTGATTTTTGAGTGAGATGATGACCACATCTTGATTCATAAATAATAAACGCCAAACTTGCCTGACAACTGATGAGTGGCCCGAGCGAGAGGAACTACGCAGAATGACTTGGATACTGGGATTGCTGTTGTTTTCCAATGGCTCAAAACCAACGCAAGGACAGCTGTGTGGTCCAACATGCTGGTTTAATTAGAGAAACAGTGAAAAGTCATAGGAGCTATTGATTCCAGACTCAAAACTTCTCCATGCGCTGTCAACAACAAAGCACGGCAGTGAGGAAACAGAAGGCTCCAGTTGTCTGGGGAATTAGAAGATACGGGTTACGGGTGACTGGCTTCAAAAAACTCGATTAGGGGTAATGCTGAACTCTACAAGGTACCCAACCACTTGGGGTTAAAAGAGGGTTATGCAGACACAGGGAAAGGAGTTCTTTGCACGCAGGGGACTCAAATGCACACCACACAAAAGTTTTCCTTAGAAAAATGTCGCTCAGACCATTGAAACGCTATGATTTAATACAGAGAGGAGACTTGTGGTGGATGAGGAAAGGCAGAGGAGGACAAAAGAAGGAATGAAGGCTTGAGGAATGACTGGTTTTAATGTTGTTGAACTCCAGCTGTGTAGCTGTCCTTTTTTATTTAAGAATGAACAATAATGTGTCATGTTGTCAATGTCTCAAATGGCTTATTTATGCCAATAGGGCAATAACCAGAACACAAATCCAGAATAGGACATGCTATTGGATAATAGACTTAAGAAACCCAAGGGATTACAAAAGATGATTATTGCATAAGATTAGCACATAACTTGTTTGGCTTTTGTATGTTTATTCTCTGTATATTCTGTGTTTAGGCTGGGGTTTGTGTGCCGCAAAAGCCCAGTATCCAATTGCAGACATGGTGAAGATGCTGAGGGAACAAGGCAAGACTGTCAGGTGAATCTCCAGTCTTGCTCTTCACTCTTGCTCTAAATGTCCTGTATAAACAAGATTACTGCTGCTCTGATGAACTCAATGGGTTTGTTCCGAGGATCCACTGCTTTTTTAAAAACATTTCAAACCTTTTCAATGAGACGTTTTGAGCAAAAACAATTTTCAACACCTGATGTGATTAGAATCATCATTATCCACTGTAACTAGATTAAAATCAAATCTAAACTTGTCAGTCAATGCATTTTAAATTGTGGTATGGGGGATTGCATTACTAATCAGGGGTAGAGATTTATGTTCTTCTTACATTTTTTAAAGGGCACATAAAATGCTTTTTGTGATTTTTCCATGGGTTGTCCACATATTTCAGATCGGATTTCGGTTCGAACATGTATGCATGTATTTGAGAAGTTCATCAAAATTAAAACATGTCGCACAACTCTTCTCCAGTACTTCTGAGAGCAGAACGCTGTATTTGAGAAGTTGACATTTTTTAGTAAAGAATAAGAAAAAGAGGTGAATTCCTGCTACTATTGTTTGTTTACATAGAGGCAGCTTTGAGAAGCTAACCAATCAGAACAGAGTGGGCTCCTTGAGAGGGGGTCCTTAAAGCGACAGGAGCTAAAACAGCCTGTTACAGACAGAGGCTGAACTGAGGGGCTGCATAAAGAGCCAGTATAAGATAAATAATGAGTCTTTTTTAACTATAAATCATGCAAAGATTTACCAGTAGAGCCCCAGAATAAAAATATAGACCTGGAAATGTGCCTGATACTTTCCCTTCAAAATCATTAGCAACAGTGACTTAATAAAGGAAAAAATGTCAGAAAAAAATTAGTGAATGCTCCCTTTGTTTTCATATTGAGTTTACTGGAACAAATTAATGTTAATGGGAAGTAACGTTTTGCTTTCATCTCCGTCAGGTTTGGTATCCACCCAGTGGCCGGACGTATGCCAGGCCAGTTGAATGTCCTCTTGGCTGAGGCCGGCGTACCTTATGATGTGGTTTTGGAGATGGATGAGATCAACGACGACTTCCCAGGTAAACTTTTTTTTTTTTTTTTTTCTTTCCCCACAAATTTTCCAGTGACAGAGCTGTTAGAATACGTACGACTACATGGCTGTCACTTTGGCAGGGGACTGTCTGCTAATACTACATTAATTATGTGTAATAATCACATCCCCCTTTTCATCTAGTCTCAGAGCAGCCTCAAGTCGTGTCTCGATATTTTGACATGCCATGTTATCAGGGCAACAGTCTTGTTTTCTTAGCAACCAGAAATGCAGTCCGAGACACATGGTTCTGTTTATGCGAGAGGGAGATAAGTGTGGTGCTGGGGAGCCCAAAAATATTAGTGTAATGCGAGAGTTCGATATGTGGTCGGATCACTCTTAATGAGAAGAAACAGCAGGATATAAACGGATAACTTTCTTAAGCGGCACTTTACTGTTCTCCCCACTTCATCAGCCTCACAACAACACTTCCTTCTTTCTAACTCACATGTGACTGAACTAACCAATCAGAGGCTAGAAGGACTTAAGACTGAGGTAAATGTGAGGAAAACCAGACGTAGATTCTTGAGATTATAACCTTTAAAGATGCTGATGTAAATATTTAAATATGTAAATAATAACTCTGTAAACATATGTAAATAGTTAACTTTGCAGATATATTTTTAATAAATTCATATAAATTAACTTCTAAACCTTACATTAGTAAAGACGACTGCAGTGTGTTTGTCTGACTTGTGTATTAACGTGTAAATGTCTTCGGCCAACAGAGACAGACTTGACATTGGTCATCGGTGCCAACGACACTGTGAATTCAGCAGCACAAGAGGATCCCAACTCCATTATTGCTGGCATGCCTGTCCTGGAGGTGTGGAAGTCCAAACAGGTTGGTTCTTGGCTTTAAATAATCTTTGATATGTAATGATACATCTGCATTTCAGTTGTGTGGTACAAAAAGTGACTATGTACACTTGTTTAACTTTACTCTAGGTGATTGTGATGAAGCGTACCTTGGGTGTGGGCTACGCTGCAGTAGATAACCCTATTTTCTACAAGCCCAACACATCTATGTTGCTGGGAGACGCCAAGAAGACATGCGACAGCCTCCAAGGCAAGATCAGAGAGACCTTCTATTAGTCACCCCTCACTAGCTTTGCCACGTATACTTCTTGAGTCCAGTGACACATTAACAGATGCTCTATTTCCGGCTTTGGACACATTTTTGGAGAACAGATATATTAGGTCTGCAACAAATGATATTCTTTATTCAAGATGCCCAAGATTCAAAGAGATTTTTTCTGAAAATGAGACATGTAAAATTGAAACTCATATGTATTGATTTGTAAATAAAAATATTTAAATGTATCTGAACTTGTTTTATTTGTGTATTAGATTTCATATTTTGGTCATACTGTCTGTATTTGAAATTAATTGAAGTAAAAGTAGCAAAAACAAAATGCACCAAAAGATATATTTTTAAATTTCAGCATCACAAGGAATTGAAGTGGGGTTTTTTTTCCTGGTTAAACCATGCCAGGTTCGACCCTCTGTAATTTAAAAAAAAAATGTATCACATATATTCCAATGTTTAGCAATTGTAAATCCTTTGTATTTTAAGTACAGTTGACTGGTACTGTAGATGTCACAGTATCCCTTACAAGATAAAATATCAATCATAAGATGAAACTTGACATACAAGAACTCGCAGGTGAATCTATTCTTCAACTACAGTTCATAACTGATGCTTATTTCAGTCTTTCCTCACAGCATTTTTCAACACTTTCCAGCTGAGATCTTGGCTTTGTTGACAACTGTGTGCAGGTAGGAGTAGAAGAAGAGAAGGTTATCGTATTCTCCTGTGTACTCCCGAGCAAGGCATTTCTCATGGAAGTCCTTGAGGAAATAGTAAATGGCTTCAATAGTAGCTAGGTAAGTGTCTGGTTTGCCCTTCTGACGACGCCAGAAACACGTTTTCCTCATCTTCAGCTCTACCTGGAGCAAATCTGAAGGAGAGCACATGTCAGTCAGAATAAAGGCAAGAACACAGTGATGTAATGTTAAACAGCGTTGTGGGTGAAATAAAGTTGCCCCTAATAATCACCAACTGTCAGAGCCTTTTGAAAGGCTGCGCAAATGCAATCTTCCATGATTACCTTGCAGTCTCTCGTCTGTGCTGATCTTGGTGGTTTGGTTCCATGTGCTGTCGATGAAGACCACCCTCTGGAGGGGATACACCCTTGACTCTGAGCCTGTTGCCTCATCTGGGGTCCCTGAGGCCGAGTCCTCTGCAGCGTGTGTGGCATCTTGAGCTTCCTCACTTTTCAGCCTCTTAAGGAAGGGTTCATCAGAGGAGTCATGTGACCTGCTGTCAGTCCTGTCATGCAAACACTGGATCATGTCTTGCACTGTGACTGCCTGTGGACCAGGGAACACCAACACTACCTAGAGAGAACAGAAAGACAAGATTCAGAATGGACCACCATCACTCAAACCTAGAGTAGAAAAAAATGTGTTTCCATTTAGGAAGCAATGGCAGAGAAATACAGTGAGATAGGAGCAAAGTAAAACTCAAAAGATGAGAAAATTCAGTTAAATAAAATAGATTAGAAAGCAAAATGGAGAAAATTTGAGTGTGAAAATGTACTAACTACAATGAACATACACAACTCGAGCACTTAAAGCTAGAATGCAGGACTTTTACAGATAAATGAACATCTGTTACATTCAAGCCCGTGCCAAACGAGTTCACACAATGCTGATTAAGCCTATCAACACACAGTAAATCTGTATTTCGCACTATACCAGAGTCTTTAATCTGGTGTCTGTGATGACATTCCCATGCAGGCGCACCAGTAGTGATATGTTTTCCATCAACCAGCAATGATTGGTTTGCATGTGCGCCAGAGACTTTTGCCGGCAGAGCTGACTAACTTCCGGGCTAGCTCCTCTGCTGACTTGAGGAATAAAATAATTTAATTATAGATTTAATTCTAGACTTTCTAAATGTTATCAGACCGAATGGATCAAATCCTGATAATGAAACAAGTCATTCTGCGAGGGTTGTGACGCTCTAAACAATTTCTCCACAGTTTTACAACTGCAACAGTAACGATGGGGACCGGCTCACGCATGTACTCATAGAACTGGAGTTACATCCATGTAACTACTGTTTACTCTCACTGCCAGAGGGGGGAGACAGAAGTTCTGCACTGCAGCTTTAAGGCTATGTAACTACAAGAAAATTCAACTTACAATATGATTATATATTCTAACAGCAGTTGACTAAATCTCCAAAATCTTTAGTATAGTACATTAAGCACAGATACCATACATTTACTTATAATAATGTGATTTTAGTGGATAGTAACTATCAAAACATGACTCAAAGGTAGTTTCTTGCTTTAAAAAAATACAATATTAATGAATAACATCTCAATTAAGTGGAATGACAGTGGATAAGCCCCAGGTAAACTTGGAGCTGAAAACATCAAGGAGCAAGCCAATGATGTTCAGTAAAATAAGACAAAAAAAAGTAGAAATATGAACTTAGATGAAGTAAGGTGAACTGCTCCTTTTTTGCTCTGAGGGGCAACTAACCTTGTCCTTTTCAAACTCAGGTATGCAAGGGTAAGTGTATATGGTGACATCACTGGGTGCAAGGATCTTGGCATGAATTGCGGTGCTCTTGCCGTCCGTCTCATTGGGGTGTTTGATGATGTCTATCTTGATAGGAAGCTGAGCACAACACACAATATACAGTCAAGTCAAGAAGACGGTTAAATTTCAACCACACCATGTGCAAAATTTTATAAATCTTACATAAAAAGACATGACTGAACATTTTCCACCACATAAAGATACTGTTATTACAGCAGCTCTGAAACTGAAGGCCTAAAAGAAAAATCAAATGACCTCTCACTGACCTTGATTAAGGGGATTTCTTGCAGGCTGACACCCACTAATGAACAGCATGTGTAGCAGAAGAACATCCTTGATCCTCCACATTTAGCGCACTTCAACCTGCCCCTCTGCTGTGCTTTCTCCAGCACTGCATGTGATGCCAATTTTAGACCTTGGAGAGGCTGCTTGGCAAGCTCATGAACGTCTGATGAATCACCGGAGACTGTTGTTTTGTCACGGCAACTAGGATGGAGACGCTGTTCTTGATCCAGGCCGCTCATGCTTGTTCTTTAAATGTTGAAAGATCAATGCTGGAGTATGCGGACCCAACATTCAGGGCTGAGCGAGAATGACAAAACAAATGATGATATTAGCAGACAGAAATAATCCAACATTTATATAACTTTGAATGTGAGGGACATAATAATGTGGAAAAGCCATTAAACAAGGAAGGGGTTGTTATTAAAAAGGTCATTCGGGGGTCTTTTTTCTCCAGACAGATGGCTTGAGTTGTGAGATACTGACTGTATTTATATAATATCCATATTATGATGAGACAAGATAATGTCTAGGATTTTAGCTGTAGTATAATATGATTTTTCCTGGTAATGAGGCTCCATAGCAGTAAGGGTAAAATAAGTAAAACTACGCACGCAATATAAAATATAGTCTCATATCACAAATGTTTAGTGCTAAGGCAACTCTGAAACGATGTGTAGGTATGCATATGTATTTATATTTTTATAAGCATTTTTTTTATGTGCAGATTTTTTAAATATGGCTGCTGTTTTGATCATTGCTTTGAATTTGTCCTTTTTACTCATTTTGTTTGCGGTTTCTATTGTTTACTTGTGTTTTATTATAGTTTTATTTGTGTATATTTGCTGGTTTTAATTGTGCAATTTAAATAAACTTTATCATGAATATTATTAAAATATAAACAATTATCTGACCTTTTTTTGAGTATTCATTAGGGTGAGATTATAAATAAAAGGTATCTTGGCAACAATATCCACAATCACTTAATAATGATCTTTTTTGACATCATTCCTAGTTTGGATATGAAAGCATCAGCATTTACACCCAAAACATTGCCATATTGTGAAGAAGAGTTATTGAAACATTTTATTTAACTGAATTGATAGATTAGGTCAGTATCAACAAGTTCTACAGACAGCAGTGCTGAGAAAACAGATAGAAACTTGTTGCACTACAGTATTAACCAGTGGTAGAAAGTAACTGGAAAGTGCATTTACTCAAGTACTGTACTTAAGTACAATTTTGAGGTACTTTACTTTACATGTGACGCTACTTTATTCTTCCACTTCACTAGTAATACTTATTTGACAGCTTTAGTTACTTTTCAGATGAAGATTTGACACAATGGATAATATAACAAGTTTTTAAAATACAACACATTGTTAAAGATGAAACCACTGGTTTCCAACCTTTTTGTCTTTTGACGTCTTACAAGAAGCAGTGTGTAGTCGGGGTCACATTTCAGATGTCTATGAGTTGTTAACAGCTCCACCAAATAGTGATTTTTCCCTCTAAACTTCTCACATGGTTTCATTTCAATAAATGTTCAAATGATCCAATAATTCACCAAAAATCAAAGATTAGAGAAAAGTCCAAAAACTGAAAACAGATTTGTGTATCAGAACTCTGTTTTTTCTTCTTTCCTCTCCCATTAATCATCTCACGACCCCTTAGATTTATCTGGTGACCCTTTGGAGGGGCCCGACCCCTAGGTTGGGAACCACTGGACTAAACTAGCTTACAGTATATAAAGTAGTTCAAACTAGCTCCACCTCCAGCAGCTACAACAGTAACATGCTGCTCTAACACTGATGCTTCAGTATTAATAATCTAATGATGTCATATATAATAATATATCAGTCAGAGGGACTGAACCACTACTTTTACTGCAATACTTTAAATACATTTTCCTGCTAATACTTATGTTACTTTCACTTAAGTAGGATTTTTCATGCATGGAGTATTTTACACTGCTGAATTCGTACTTTTTTTTTTAACCCGATTTACAAAGACAGTAGAAATACTATTGGCTTTAGCTAAAAGGTAGCAGGTCTGAGTGAAAAAGTTATTGATTGATTGATTGTGAGAAACACAACCAACTACATAAAACACAGTAATTCGCATTTGAAGCATTTCAAGGGCACAACTCGCAGTTAACATTATATATGTAGTCATTTCTCTTTCGCCTGTATTTGTCCCAATTTATGTGGCTACTGTTTAATGTTACCCAGTAAATCTAGACTCCAGCTTACCACATGCTTTACATCCCGTAGAGTCAGCTAACTTAATAGCAGGCACACACAGATCATAGTGGTTGATTAGCTTTGATTAGCTAATATCAAAAGTTAAACAAACGTCGGTGCAGTTCTGTTGAGTTGCAAGCAACACGTTATCCACCATGAAGTGTGGTCAACTAGCTTCTCACATAACACAACCAGGATATATAAAACGTGACTAGCGGTATGTAAGTTGTGCTAAATGATGCAAAACAGCATGAATGTCTTCTTCTACGCCGGAAGTACCGTTCCGTATGACGGAAACGGCACTCTGCCCGTTGTTGGCTGAAGGAGGCCGATTTTTTTTTTCCTAGGTAGGCGAAGCCACAACCCGCCCTACTCTGCTTCTGATTGGCTAGTACTAGTTGTCTTCGTTGGTTGGGTTTAGGCATGAGGAGTGAGATTGGTTAGGATTCGGGAAAGAATATCAGGATAAGCCAATCAGAGACAGAGTAGGGCGGGTCATGACTTCGCCATCCTAGGAATAACACTCATACAGGAGTGGTTTTAACGGGTTTTACGTATCAATTCAGTATTAACATGACCAAATCTGTATATCGGAGAATGCAAATACCTTGATAAAAAATGTAACAACGGTCTAATTAGACAGACATTGACTAATGACTTATATCCAAACCAGTTTAACAGAGTACTTGATTTTAGGGACAAAAGTACCAAAGTACTAAGATTAAAAACTGAATTCTTGTATTATCCCATATTACCCAAAGCTAAAGAAATTAATTTTAAACTAATACATGATATATATATCCTTCTAGCGAATTCCTTAGACTAAGATTCAATTTCATTCATTTTGCAACACAGATACTGAAACCACAGAGCATATTTTCTCTGCTTGCTGAAAAGAATATATCTGTTGAGCTCAAATCACATGTGGGTGTAATGTATGGACTGGGTGTGAAAGAAAAAGGAGAAAATCTGCTGATTTAATGAATTCTCATAATGGCAAAATATTATACACACAAATCCAAATTTATGAATATCCCACCCATTTTCAATGCTTTTTATGAGTTATGAGTTTCAACTGTATTGTAAATCCATGAAGTGTATGGATTTAAAATCTGCAAATGAACTGCTGAAATATGTACAATTTTACAAATTAATATGTACTAACTTTTAATTGTATGATTGCCGCAGCTGCAAATAAACAACCACAAACAATGCAAATTGTTAGATTTAGGTAGAGATGTATGGAAGCAAATAAGGGTCATTAATCCTGTCCTATCTCCTATCTTCTTAAGGACCTACGCTTATGAAGATGCCTCACACTGATAGAGTCTAATCACCAAAATCTCTGTTGTTTATCACAATAAACAATGTTATTCACTTTTAGATGATCCCTCCTTATTGAAATGCCATCCAGCCAATCCTGTAGTGCTTATGCATGTGTGACCCATAACCTTTAACACCACCATCACCCACCAGCAGCAGTTTCCTCTGTACGCAGAGCCTAAGAGCAGAGTCTCACCAGTCTCACCAGTATGCTCCACTGGGCCCTGTGAAGGGATGCCAGGTTAATGTGAAAGGTCAGGTCATTACCTTGTAGTTGTAGCAATTTTACTCCATTTTTATCTTTCCTTTCTTTAATATTTTCACCTGTTTGGTTTTGTTTGTTTCCTGTTTGTTTCTCTTTGTGCTTTGTTTTTACTTTTTAGTTTTTTCTTTTCTTTTTCTGTTTTTCCTTTTTGCTTTGTTTTTACTGTTGTGTTTTTTTTACTGTATTTTTTCTCTTTTTGCTTTGTTTTTTGCTTTTTATTTTTTTCTTTTCTTTTTCTGTTTTTCTCTTTTTGCTTTGTTTTTACTTTTTCATTTTCCTCTGTTTCTCCTTTTTGTTTTGTTTTAATTTTTTTCTTTCTTTTATTATTTTTAGTTAATTTTTTCCTTTCTTTTGTTCTCTTTTTTCATATGTTTGTTCTTTGTTATTTTGTAAACTTTTTTTGATGTATTTTTTCTTTAATTTACTCATGCTTTTAAACTTTTCTGTCTTAATTTCATGCTCTTTTCTATTTTTTGTCTTTAATCAACAACAACAGCCTGCGTGCCATGAAAATCACGTGATTTTCACGACCCCCAGGTCAATGCCGCCATTAGCCTGTGTTCCATTAAAATCGCACGATTTTTGATTTGATTTTTTTGAACATGGGGGTCCTCTTATGGTCTTTCGTTACTCACAAACAGCTTGAATTGATTACAGTTTTTATATCCGCACTTTACTCAGGACCTTACATGATGGGTGATCTCAGGCTTATCACCTGGAATGTTCAGGGAATGGGCTTTAATCAAAGGGGGAAAAAAGTGAACTCATAAAAAAAGCAAAAGGCTGCTATAGCAATGCATCAAGAAACGTGGTTATCAGACATGGAATATTTGAAACTTTGAAACTCATTTTTCTTCCTATAATAATAATAAAAGAGGCACAGCTATTTCTATAAAGAAGAATATCCCTTTCATATCTGAACAGGAAGTGAAGGACCCAGGGGGCAGATTCTTTTTGGTGACAGGTTCAACTCTTGGTAAACGTATAACTGTTCTCAACATATATGGCCCAAATACAGTTACGTCATTTTATAACACATATGATCTTAATGTTCAATAGGTCCTATAAGGGCTGTAAGGTTTTCTTCTTCAACTGTATAAGGAGCCCAATCGTGCACAGACTCTCCTCTGCAAATATGTCAAACTCAAACTTCCCATATTCGATATTCGTAATATTTTATGTAAAGACACTGGCTGATTAGATACATGGAGAGAGTTGCATCCGAAAGCCAGGCACTATACATTTTACTCCCACCCCTGTAACTCTTACTCTAAACTTGATTACTTTTTTATACCCAAAACCTTCATACAAACTATCCAGTCATGCCCTATTGATCCTTTTGTATTGTCTGAGCATGCTTCTGTGTATTTAGATGTCAAGTTAGAGTCCAATAGCCCCAGAACACCACTCTGGGTGTTTCTGAATAGTGATACATTTTGTTCACACTGTATGTTCAATAAAATGTTTCACAATTTTGGCGTGAGAATAAACATTCCTCTGTTTCACCTGCTACTATGCGGGATGCAGCTAAAGCTACTTTACGTGGCTATCTTATTTCTTACACCTCCCTACAAAACAACAACAAAAAAAAAACAAAAAAAAACAGAGAAACAAAACTTGGATAGTGAGAGGAAAAGTCTAGAAAAAGTGACACAACTAGAGCAACAACATAAACAATCACCTACCAAAAGAAATTTAAACTGTTGACCTGCACTAGAACAAAACTTAACATGGCTCACACTAAACATATACAGCTGGTACTTTTATCTAAACAGAACTATTACAAATTTGGAAATAAACCAAACCATTTACTAGCCTATCAGATAACGAAACAATGCAATGACTGTACAATAAACACAACGAGGACATCTCAAGGTAGGACTCATGATCCATAAATTATCAACGATACTTTTAAAGAATTTTATAACTCTCTTTATGCTTCTCATTGTGCTGCAACAGAATCTGATATCTCTTCTTATTTAGATTATATTTCTTTGTTCTGACTCAGAGGATCAGTCTAAGTTCAGTGCAGCATTCACCCCAGAAGAAGTTTGGGCTTCAATTTTCCCTAATGGAAAATCACCTGGGTTTCCCATTGAGTTTTATAATAGTGTTTGGCCTGTAATATGTCCAATCTTAATGCCGGTACTTAATGATATTTTGGCAGCCGCAATACCAGATTCATGGAAGTTTGCCTGTCTGAGGGTCGCTTTGCCATCAATTGGAAACGCCTGCCTTTCCACGGCTGGGGCAGGCAACACACTGAGAGCAATTACACTTAAGTCCTTTTCGCTCTTTATTCTTCTTGCTCTTTATTATTCCACCTACTTCTTCTTATTATTCCACATTCCGTACGTTTTTTTGGACCTTTTTAACTGCCGCATATTTTGAGCTACAAAAACCATTCAAATGTCAAACTGTGCAGCTCATTCAGCAGATGTGTGCCATTACTTTCCTTTTTTTCTAGCATATTCCAGCAATTTTATATTAATTAAACATCAAAATTTATAATGGTAGTCTATGGGAGGAATGACCCAACTAACTTAGAACCTTTATTACTTGGAAACTCAACTTCTCGGACATCCCTTATCCTACAGACTCCATTCACTTTAAAACGTTCGCAAAACTTTGAATTTTCAAAGTTGTATTCTGTGTTAAGATACCCTTTGAACTTTTGGAGCAATTTAAGTCCAAAGTGAGGTCTTCTACAGCAGTTTTCAGACCTCACGAGTGTGTCGTGATGAGGCACAGTGCAGAGCAGAGATATTTTTAGACCAGAAAAAAAACTCTACACGCGTCTCACTCCCAGTTTTGACTCCTCGAGCACATATCATACCTTAAAATGTTGCCACAAGCCTCTTCTCTCTCAAAATGTAAATATATTTCCCATAGGAGTTATAGTTTTTGAGATCTAAACCTTAATTGATAGGGAGAGGGCTGTCACTCTCTCTTTGACTGCAGATCTCAGAATGGATCTCAGTCTCACTCTCCCGTTTCTTAAACTTACAGATACTCTCTCTCCTTTTGTGCACATATTGTACTACCTCAGGCTCAGCAAGTCCTGCTGCTGCCACTAATAATGTACAAATCTCTGAGCTAGAAGCTTCGTTTTAGGCAAATCAGTTTTTCCTCAACAAAATGTGAATTTGTGCTCAGCGTTTCAGGGATCCCCCGCTGGCTTTGTGGTTTAGCCCAGCTTTCCCTGTTAGATTGCGAGGTTATGGGTTTATTACTGACTCATGGCAGTACTCCTCATAACTCTGCTCTTATAAACAAGGTTGCTTAACATGTTTATTTTGTACCATCATGCTGTGCAACCCATTCACTTCTAGGTATGTTACAGTACAAATCAACTTTAAATCACTATTTCTAGCAAAGCTCTATCAGCACAGAATTTTGCAAGGATGTGCATTTGAAATACTGGAATATTTTGCGAAGTTTGGAAACATTTGTCTGCTGGGGTCACTGCGAGCTTTAAAGGTTTCTAAAAATGAAACCTCTTACGGGGACTCTTTCAGCAGCAGCAGCTGCAGCAATAACACACATTTTCTTCAGGGAAAGCAAATATTCTAGTTTGTAAATGTATTGTTCAATAAGGCATTAAAAAAAGTCTGCCTGTTGCTAACCATGGTTGCTAAGCATCATCTCTGTGTGCAGTTCCTGGTACAGTTGGCCAGTAGATGGAGTACAAAGAGGGTAGTAACAGAAAAGACTTCATGTAAAGTTGACGTAGCAAGCGTTACTCTACCAAAATTACTGGCAATATAAACTAATAACTTTGGGTTAGCTAGATCTGCCTGCTACTATTGTTGTTCATTTAGTCAGTGATAGTGTTGAAACTGGCCCACTAACACTAATATCAGGGAACTTTATCGCGTTACCAATGTTGGTACTGTAAGTAGCTTGCTAACACTATAGAGTTATATCACTATATGAAGGAAAAATCTATATAAACAATTTATGCATTCATAATTAATATAGAAAATATTCACGGGTCATTAATGTTAGCTTGTTGTTTGGGGAAAACCATGATAAGAAGAACCTTGGGTGTGGTTATATCATCATTATCATAATTCCTTATGAAGAAGAAGAAAATAATTTTAGAGGGAGGAAATCAGAAACTACAATACACTTTGTCCTGTGAAACATTTTTAAAAACAAAAAATATTCCATATCTTCAAAATAAACAGCTAAAATGAACTCAAGCCAACAAATTATGCAAGGATAATTGTGCTATTAAAATAATTATCTATCAACCAAACAATCATTCAACCAACACAGAAACCTTCATCTGTGTCTCTGTTTGTGGATTTTTGGAGCTTTGCTTCAGAATTCTTCCATTTATAACCAGTTCAGTATTTCTACTTAATTTCAATCAATATCCACATTATTATTATTTCCTCCATATTATCAATAATGTTGTTTAATCTATAAAGCAGTTAAACAACAGGTATTAAAAACCAGCCTGCAATGCATGCACATTTTATAAAACTTAATTCATAACTTTATGATGAGCATGATGCAATGGACACCACATTATTGACTCTGGTTGTTTTTTTAACCAGGAATCAGAAATGCCACATAAATTATGCATCGATTTTATTTAATTATGATAGATTCATTGAAAAAGGAAAATTCCACAAGTCCCCACAATTGTGCAGGATTTACATTGATGTGTTGTGCAGCCATTTTAAATGTGTGTCATTGCATTGGTTTTGGAAGTGAACCTTTTTCCTAGTCTAATTTCCTATTCTGTTCATACAATATTGAATTTGAATGTTTGACTAGCCTTGTTCCAGACCTTTGAAACACATCCCAGCTCAGCTGAGCTCAGCTCTCAAATCAAATGAATGAAAATGAATATTGATATAAAACCAAATGGCAATTCAGGCTGATCATAAGACAGTAATTTCACCATATTATAGCTGAACATTCTTGGATGTTCTGCAACCAATCATTCTAATCTAAGAACCTGGCATCCATTAAACTCATGTTGCATTAGAAAAATGTCAGTTTCACAGATGATATTCCTCCAGTAGGGCTCATCAGTACCTAAAAGAGTAGTTTAAGGAAAACAAGTGTAAAATATTAAGTTAGTTACTAAGTAAGTATTTGTCTTTTTTTCAAAGCCAGATGTGCTTGATGTGATGTAAAACAGATTGTTTTATGTCAGATTTCAAAGATACCTGAGCTGTCTTTTTATGAAACAGACAATTGCATGCAGACTTGCATGGCAAACAGATGTGTATCGAATGAGACTTTCCAGTGTCTGTTATATTAGATTAAAAACAATCAGGAATCTGCCAAATGTGTACAGTGTGCCAGGTGCTTTGAGAATCGTGGCTGTGAAACATAGTTGATCGATATTAGTCATATCATTCACACCAGTTTTTCCTGCCATCTCTGCAGGCTGTATGGAACCTATTTTTGTGTCTCTCTCTATACAATATGTGCCCAGGCTTAAAAACTTCTTCTGATGGTTTGTTTTCCACACGTTCAAGATGACTCTACACTTTAAACCTTTACAGAATGTCTTAAATGTGCAGATTTAGATTTTATAGGAAGATTTCCAGATTTCCAGATTGTGTCTTTTATTGTGTTGTAGTCCTTATGATCCATATTGCTATTCCCATTGAATTGTTACATAACAACAATTGTTACAACAATATTATGCTCGACATCCATCAGCCCACATCAAATATGAATGGATTTACATGTTACTGACATGTCTTATTGTTAAAATTAATTAATTTTCCCTCTTCTTTTTAGTCTAATATGGAGGAGGCAAAATAAACTGCCTGACTGCCTGCATTACAGAAATGTTTAGTCAAAGTTACTGCTAGAGATAAATCTTTTTCCTCTACAGTCAGACAAATAAAGATCAAATATCTGAATTATGCTCTTTCAGGTATATCCAGACTGCTTGGCCAAGGCAGTCTATTCTTGTCTATTTTATTAAACATTCCCTGAATCAAAAGAGCAACTGGATGACAGTTTTAAGAGATATCCTGCAAACCTGGAGACCCTTTTTTGATCTCAGGTAACCACATACTGATTATACATACCTTTTTCTCAGATTGACAGACTTATTTGACATAGTGTGACGTTTTGATCAGTTGCATGGTATGTTTTTCATGTATGAAGCCCAAAACTCTTTTCATGGCAGAACAAGAACTTACGTTGGCTCGCTACAGCAGCAGGAGATGAGTACAAAGAGAGAAACCCTTCTCATGGTGAGATGTACTCCAACTGCGTTTTTGCACGCATGTGTTTTCCTATGTGTTTATACATGTAAATGAACCTTCTAACGCTCAGGCTGGTTTTTGCTCGGGTGAAAATAAAGCCAAGTTAAAAACCTTCCAAAGGAGGCACCAATAACTATCACAAAAACATTTTCTCACTTTCCTTTAGCGGTATCGAGCCATGGAAATAGTTTTGGTTTTACTTGTAAAGGTTTTTGTGACTTCTGCCTTTTGAAACACCCACTGCAATGGAGGGAAACAAAAATTCTTTGTGCTGATCAAAACACTGAATAATTACATTTGACTTAATACCAGCGTGTCTTTCCAGAAACAATATCCCCATTCCCTGTTCCTCTGGATAATCCGCAGACCATGCTGTTAATCATTTTCATTGGGCCTACATACATTTGGTAGAATGTAGCTCTAGTCCAGCAATCATAATGTGTCAGCGGGGGTTCAAACATTTCGCTAACCAACACTGGCACTCATCTTTTAATACAATAGTTACAGACATTTCAAGTTTCAAGAAAGAATGTGAAGCATACTCGTACTGAGTGCTAAGTATTCAGTTTAGTTTCATGTTGAAGGTCGAAGGAGGTCATAAACCTTAGTAGTGGAGTTGACGTATAATTTGTTGGACAGATAAGCAACCTACCCAACATTAGCCCTACAACCAAACAAAGTAGCCTGTGTGTCCTATGCATCTTTCCAGTGTGGCGGACAATTTGTCGTATGACTTCCTCTTTTTGAGTATATCCTAATTGAATTATTACTGTGATGCCCCTATGTTAACTTCAGAGCAATTTATGATCCAGTAGTTGGAGGCTGACAGGTCACGTTCTTGTTGCATTCGCAGCTACAATACACAATGTCCCAACAACTGGAACACACTGCTGCATACAGTACTAAAGAGAGGATGCATCATCTCCTAATGCACACAACATCCCCTGTCCTTTCCTTACTGGACTGAATAAGCTTTGTAATCTCTCTGAAGGACTATAAACATGGGAGACTGATTTAAAGGCACACAGATTCATAAGAGGTCAGAGTTGTGCTTCTACACCAAGTGTAAAGACATGTATGTAATTCAAAGAATCAGCATTATTATTGTTATTCCTTTTTATTAATAATAATAATACCTTCTTATCCTACTCTCTTTATTATAATACCTTCTTACCTTCTATAATTATATATTGTCTTATATGTTTTTATATATGTAACATCTCCTTATTTTATGTTTTTATCTTACATGTTTTATATATTTAATGTTAATGTGAAGTTATATGTTTTGTCATGTATGATCTTTACCTATTTTTTTGCTTTTGTTTTTATGCACATTGAGTTTACACATGTCATATGAAATGGGCTATATCAGTGAACTTGACTTGACTTAACATGACTTAAAGATGCGGCCCTTGAGATAACATTACATATGTAAGTAAAAGTCATGCACCACCTCTATGACGTGCTGAAGACAGTGTCAGTTTCAGGGGGGAAAGCTATTGTCAAGCTTGCTGATGAAAAATAGTTTTGAAGCGGTGACATAATTCTACGGACCTAAAATTGCAATGAAAACTGAGACATAAACACATTACTGTAGGTATATGCATGCATTGGCTTTATAATTCTTCATGGAAAAGGCTACGAGACAAACTTTCCTCAAATAATATGTCGGAAAGTGGGATACATGCACAAGTTTAACACACAGAAACCAGAGTCGTGATGAGTTTGAGGACATTTTCAAATCACAAATCCATTTATAGGTGTCTGTGGGCATCAATCTGTTTGTTTGAATGGCTTTTCTGTGTTGACCACAAACCGCAGGCAGATACTCTTTATCTGTTCCAAACTGTATGGCCGTACCTGCAGAGTTGACTCTATGGTTTGATGAACTTTAATAAATTTGGTCTCTAGTGGTGCAGAAAAGACCAGAAACAATCTCTAATGTCCATATAGTGAAATACCAAGTGGTGATTAAAGTTATATTTAAAACTTTGAGAGAAATTATAGACCATTTAACTGGAACTAAGAAATGACTTGCAATGTGCAACAATAAACATAGGCGCATTTAGAAAGTTCATGTTTGAAATTGTGAAGTGTTTTATTTGTAAAATTAGTTTTAGGATGTTTAAATTTAGCCAAGAAATTGCAGTACACATAAGACATGTTTGAAGAGATTCTGTCTCCAGTTCTTCCACTAGAGAGCGCTGGCTGTAAAATCTTGTTCTGTACATGTTGTGGTCACAACTTTTTAATAACCAAATTTAAGGGATCCTCATCAGTAATGTTTATTTTCTTTATGTTTTTCATTAATTACAATATCTTATTGCCCGATTTGTTTAAACTGTCAAATTTTGATATCGGCATTGCCCACAATCCAGTATCGTCAAGCACTACCACACGTTGTTATTATTCTGTAGTGTTGTAAATGGACATTTGAGACAGATGTTTTATTTGCTGGTAGTCCAAGATAGTTTCTGAATATAGTTAAAATAGCCATTGTACGCCAGCAGTGCCAGTTCTCTTTTTTACCTCAATTTCATGGTATACTTTGTAGTCACGGACTAATTGAGCGGTCTTTCAAGTCTTAAATGTTTTAGGTGATTATACACATGCTCTTTTCATTACAACTTATTATCTCTGTGTGTGGATTTAATTCACTGTCAGGAAAAGTGTGATACTGTGGTGATTTGCAGGAGGTCCGGACTCTCTTTCACAATGATCTGGTGTTCTGGGTATTCCGTGCTAAGGGCTGCAAACACAGAATTCCCTAGGTTGCATAACCGCACATTTCCTCTGGGGAAATGAAGGTTTACGGCCCTGAAATGTATCAAGTTCAGCTGCGTGCTCCCCCTCCTCCTCAGGGCCTCCCCTTTCTCCCGCTGCCCCAAGACCACCTCTCCACATCGCACGAGACTCCCCAGCCTCCCTCCCTGTTCATCTTCACTTGCCTCACTTTCTCTTCCTCCCCCTCTCTGTTTGTCTCACTCCATCCTTCCCCACAGTGTTGTTAACAGCCTTCCTTCAACCCTCCCCGTAGACTTTGCCCTTGTCTGCACATGTTGTTTGTAATATGGGACACATGTGGTTCTCTGCATTCATGCTTCCACACAAATGCAAATATAATACTGCTGTTCTAAAGCATTGCAATGAATAGTAAATCATTGTCATTATTTATCCCCAGAGGTCCATCAGACTACTCAGTAGCTCTTTAGCTGCTTTTCTGAGCAAAAGAAGTGAAGAAGTACGAACATGTAAACAATCATGCTGCTCTACACTGATGTAACCTTTTGTGAAATTAGATCCAATTAATAATAACAAATATTCATTTGACATAAGCTATGAGTACATCTGGTAAGTAATTAGCTATTGTTAATAATACCTACTTAGATACATTCAGTGACAGCATTAAAAGGCAATATTTTTGACCATAAAGAAACTCTTTGTCATTACTGGCAGGAGTACAGCCAGTTTGGTAATTTTACTGTTTGATAACTCTAACACACAACAGACCAAGAGAAGTGCATGGGAATCCCACTTTTTGTTAAAAAGAAAAAAAAATAGTATAAAAATGATTTGTGATTTCAGGAGCATTTTATTAAACAAAATCTGTAGGTCTTGGAACACCTTGTAAGTATAATTTATGTGTCTGGCATGCCTGTGTTGCATCTCTTTTCTTGGAAGTCTGCAGCTTCACGTCGACGACAGTTCTTTCTCATTCTTGTTGGCTTCAGCCTCTCCTTGTCCTGCTGGGAATACACAGCCTTGAGTCCGAAATGTGTTTACATTTTGAGCATGTTACAAATTATCTGCTAAGACTAACTTTGCGTGACTTGGCAGAAGCCTTCACCTTGCTCAGATGTTGTTTGGGTCAAACGTATTTCAGGGGTTTGCTCTCTCAATTTGACTGTCTTTATCTGACAGGGGTTCTCCAAGCCAGATGTGAACCCAGGCAAAAGGTAAAGCTCGTGCTCTCTGTCGGTGTGTGCATGCACATGTGTGTGCCTGCACGCATGCGTTTGTATGTGAGCACATATGGTGTGGGAACCCTGCCAATATGTGTGCGATATTTTGCTGCACTGACAAGACTCCACTTATACTCTATACAATATAAACTCAGAGGGAATTAATGTAACATTTGACCATGTCGATATATTTTTATCTTCCATCATAAATGAATAGATTTATCCTGAGTTGTATTACCACATCTCAACCTTTCTTATCAGATTGAGTGATTTTATTCGTGTATATCATGTGTCTAGGATTGTCCAAGGACACTAAAGTTTTCCCAAATGTTTCTTTCCAATGTGTATTCAATCTTCTTAAAGACAACATCAACAGATTTGATTATCTTGTCATTATATCAGCTAAGCTAGGAAATGGACTGCTTAATATCTCCAGAGGACTGCAGTAATGTCGAGGTTTGAAAGGCTGTAGTTGCTTAATGTGTAAGGCGTTTTCTCTGCAGGTTTTTACAAATTATAGAGTTAAGAGTCGGAATGACTCTATATCAATTTCATTGAATGATATTCAAACATTAGATTTGGATTAATCCTGAAAGAGTCATTTTCTTTTTAAGATCAAAATCACAGCAAATAACAAATCATACATTTCATACTTAATTTATCTTAATACTGTTTTATTATACACTGAAGACACCTTAAGTAGACCCGAAATTAGATATTTAACAATTGTGACTGAATAACAAGGTCACTATTGATATAAATGGTTGACATGCAAATAGTAAAAATATGTTTATTTTTCAAATCTGATTTATTATGTGGACTACAGTGCAAAATATGTTCCTCAAAGGAGTGTTGAATTTTCATCATACTCACTGCTCAGCTTTGTAGTTTCAGGGATTCATATGTGGAGAATAAAAAAAATGTTTATGTACAGATTTTCCTCTAAAAGTTGCATTAAGTAATATTTTTACATTAACACTGAATCAAATGGTGGCTTATAATATAAAATGGTTGCTAATATCACCAATTTCACTAAGAGTCAACACAGCAGTTTTTTTTATAGCTCTGTTGTCTTCTGACAAAACAAAACTGGTTCATGTAAAACTGCGTGGAGCACAAACTCACAGAAGCAGGTTGTACATCATGGCATCAAATTATGACAGTCCAAAGTACTGTTGAAGAAAGGTAGAGCATTTATCATGTCAAAGAGTCTAAAAGAGACCTTTTATGGATGTGTGTTAATGTAAGGAACTCGATAAGCTTCATGCAGTGAGTTTCATACCTCCAAGTGGTCAAAAAACTCATCAATGCAACTTTTTTTAATACTTTACTTCAACAGTTGCACAGTAAATGTTCAGATTAAACAATACACATTGTAAAGCAAAAGGGACACATATCTATAACTCGTCTGTTTGATATAAATAAAACAAATAATTTACAACCATGAATGATAAGGTACCGTAATGCTATATGAGATATTGAAGTGATATCATGAAGAGAGAGTCAGTTGTTGAGACAAGATGGGTGTCTGATTAGGTGTGGGAAAATAAATGGACCTCCTGGTATGTACTGCTTACATTTTTGTTTTAGTAAAATATGGGAATGTCTTAACAGGAAAAAAGTGATCTTTTAATACATAAAGGATTATTAACCGGTGGTGCAGTGGTTAGCACTGTCACCTCACAGCAAGAGGGTTCTGGGTTTGAGTCCACTGGCCTGGCTGGTGCCTTTCTGTGTGGAGGTTGTTGCATGTTTTAACTGTGCCTACGTGGGTTCTCCTTCAAAAACATGCAGATTATAAGTTAAGTGGTGACTCTAAATTGCCCGAAGATGTGAATGTGAGTGTGAATGGTTGTCTCCGTACTATATGTTAGCCCTGTGATTGACTGGAGACCTGCCCAATATCAGCTGAGATTGGATCCAACTCCCTCGCGACCCTCTAGAGGACAAGCGGTTAAGAAAATGGATAGATGGATGGAAAGAGATCAGATAACGCACAGCTTTATCATGTTGTTCACTTTGTATTTTAATCTGGATATCTTTTCAGCAGCAGCAGCAGCAGAATATTTTAGCATTTCAAAATCACACCTCGATAATGAAGAAGGGGGGTCGATGAGCAGCTACAATGCATTTGACCAGCGTCTGGTCTACCACGCAGGGACGACAGACAGATCAAAACAGATCATCCTATAATATTTCATGAAACATGCTGTTGTAATCTTATTTATTGTGCCTCTGTTTTGTGTACTCTGAGCACTTGTACCAGTAAAAAAGACAAGTCCAGCTTGCTTCAGCACATCTACAATATCTCCGTTCTGGACCTGTCTGTTGATCACACAGGTCTCCTCATCTGGCTGGTTGTAGATCATCTTTGGAAAAGGATACAGTCCTGATTGTGTGTAATACATTTGACTGTTTTATAAGAAATTATGTAACTGTTTTATAAGGACATATAATATTTTACTCAAAATAACAATAACATTGAGTTGACTTTAGTGGTTTTACAGTTTGTGTAACAGTTGAAGATATTTCAAATAATTCAGTATTTTCTTGTGTCGACATCTTATAAGATGTTTGGAATATTTTAATGTGCTGATCTGATATCTGTTGTTTTCTCTCATGAAAATGACAACATATTATGGAAAACTACAAAACTAATCTACAACTTGAGAATAGTGGAGTGTGGTGTCGGTAATGAGTTTACATGTATCTGTTAATAATATGTGATTGAAATCATACACAATTCGCGACTCAGTCCTCCGCTTTTTCAGTCCACCCTCCTCTCCTCCTCCCTGCATTTCATAGGGATGAAGTGAGATGCTATATGCTCCCTCCTGGTCTTCTTCCCTCGCATTGGCCTTCCCTTCTGAGATAGGGCTATGAACATGTCTTTTTTAGTCCACTTTGCAGAGGAGTAAGCATTGAAGTAGTTTTCTAGGAAAACCTCCTTGAAGTTGCAGTGATCATTGTAGATCCTCTGTAACAATAAGACAAACACTGCAGCATTAGTACAAAACAATCTGCTGTGGCCAGCATTTATCTTCATAGACAGTCCCTGGTTATGATTATTTAAATGGATGTTTTTTGGAGCTTGTTCTCTCTCTGCTTGATTTTGGATGATCTGAAAACACAGTGACTTTTCCCGGTGAGGAATTACCTTGCCTTGCAGCTGTCCAGCCTTGTTCATGGAGATATAATACTGACTCTTCACGCCTTTGATGGCCAGTATTCCCCCCTCAGACACTGTCCTGATCTCCAGGATACCTTAGGAAAATGAGACATATTACAGGACAGATAAGACACTGTCAACATCTTTCAGCTTTCACTCCAGACTCCACAATGCCCTCAACATTCATCTTCATTAACGGACGGGATGGAAGTTCCTGTGGTTAATCAGTCTGTGGTCTCTCTGGCTTTATTCAAGCCTTGTTAACTGGCCTGGGTGGCCATTACACAAACCACAACCTATGCCATAACACATATGGGAGACAGATTAGGGCTCACTCCCCTGGGATTGAGAAAACTACCTTCCCTCCGTGCTTTGCACGCTACATTTCAAAAAAAAAAAAAAACTGGCCACAGTGTGCCATTTTGAAAGGACATATAAATACAGATTATCTATCAGCAATATTTATAAATTTCCAAAGAAAAATGGAAGAATATTATTAATACATGAACAATGTTTGCAGTAATGATTACAATGTACTGTTTCACTTTTCCTTGAAAATGAAGGCATTAGTTACTTATCTTGCTGGACTTGAGTAAGAATTAATTTTACTTAATCATTGAGCTCAACAGATTCACTGATTATTAGTCCAGCAGTCACAGGTCCGTTAAGTTCTACTTGGCTCAGTAAAGAACTAAAAAATGTCACGGGACTAGCCAAGTCTAAAAAGCTTTGGCATGAGTATTTTAAACCAACTTCCCGCTTTACTGCATCTGTCTTGCCTTACCTCATCTAGCCATCAAAACGAAACTTTTATACATATTGGGTATTGCTCTTGTAAAGTTAAATAATCATTATTGCAGTTCTGCTAAATCTAATAGAATATATCTCAGAAGTCCAAACCTGTCACAGTAAAACATACTAACACAAAAATATCTATGTCAAGACCCCAACGTGGTGCCGATGACAGTTTTTTGGGAATACAGACATTACTGTCAATGTATACATATTGCAGAAACTCTTCCTTTTGACAGGCAGAGGGAAAAAAGGGAAGAACTATATTAAAGTTTTTCAGACAGACATTGAGCATGCTTCATTTTAGTGTTTGCTAGATCACAAACAGATGGCAGTCTCCCAATCTTGGAATGTTGTTTGTGCTCTTCTTGCACTATTTGACTGAATATTACTGCCATTTTACTGTGTGTTCATATTCATTTATCTCTTGTTTTTCTATTGCCATGTCGGATTTTATTTATCGTGACTTGAGGTGCAGGTGATCTTAAAGTTTATATTAACACTATTAGAGCTACAGTACATCATAATTTACAAACCTTTTAGTCAATCAATCAATCAAATTGGTGCGAGCTGTCAATACAACTGCGTATTTTTCTCTCACGCTGGGATTTCAGTGTTTATTAGTTTTGAAGAATAGCATCTCACAGCATGAAAGTGCTGTTCCCATAATATTACATGTAACAGCTACAATTGTTTGGTCTACTGTAGAAAGATGGAACACATTTCCACACACACATGCACACACACATATCGTTAACATTTTGGCTCTGACAAGGTTAGCCTCTCAGGCTATCCTCAGCTTGAACACATTTGTCATCACTCACTGGTCCAAGCCCCTGGCGAAGCAAACTAACTTGTGGGTAATCCCTAATTCTGCTTTCTCTGAACAGACTTTGAATCCAGTGTTTACATTCAACGGTAGGGATGTTGCAGACATCCTTCAAGTGATTCTTCAGCATTCTTGCGCAACTTTGCAGTTAATTTTGACAGCTACATAATAAATACCTTGTTATTAAACAGAGGTGATGTTTGAAAACATGTAATTGTAATAACTTTTATTCACTCTGTCTTTAATCGCAAACCAATCTACTACATATTGACACTGAAACTACAAAGTGCTCCAAATATTTATCAGATGATCTATTTTTCAGTATGACTTTACCAAATTATAGTAAATTTAACAGCAGCTACAGGATACGACCAGTTATTTTTATTTGGCTGCACCTGATACCAGGTCTATTATGCGGCAATGTGAGTGACTTAGTTGAACTAGGCTCAATAATACCACAACACACGCTCATGAGTTACTGTCTAGGAATTCCCTGTTTTTCATTTGTCATGCTGTGGCTTAGAATTTGTTGATTGCCAACTTGGATGTTGTTTATCTGTTCTTTTATTATATTCTTTTATTCTATTATTACATTTTGGTCAAACTCAAATTATGCTATACCATGATCTTTCACTTAATCTCAAACTTACATGTGTTATTCATAAACATTTACTATTTTGTAAATAAGTAAATCCCTCTGTTATCTTATATGTACCATGGGTTTGTTTGTTTTTGTGGATAGGGTTACGCATTCAGAAAAAATTGTACCGGGAACTGTTGCAATATCCCTGACCAGAGTGCACACGTGATTTCTTTTAGAATGATTGCATGGTCACAGCTCAACTCTTTTTTTCTATGATGACCAATATCAGCCTCAGACATTTTATCTCCTTAACATCATAGGTACATAAGTATGTTTTGATTTTGCTTGATCTACACAACTCTTTGAAATGTAATTAAGTTAGAAAAAAACTTGATGTCTTGTGGTGCAAGTGATGAGTTTACTGGAAGTAAGCCTATATTTTTGTAGCAGAGACACATGGAATGTAGAAGCCAAAAATAATGCTGCTCCAAGTTTCTCATTTTGGTTTCTTTCTTACTTGCTTACTTTTTGTTTTTGTTTTCTCTATTTGTAAAGAAGCTTTTATACAATCAGCTTTTCTGGACTTCTTGTTCACTGCAGCCAAAAAGTACAAATCACTGATTTATGACATATATATCTGCACCATGCTGGTCTCTTCACAGGATTATTGGTTAAAAT
The DNA here is from genome assembly GCF_963924715.1 of Thunnus thynnus. Classification (NCBI taxonomy): domain Eukaryota; kingdom Metazoa; phylum Chordata; class Actinopteri; order Scombriformes; family Scombridae; genus Thunnus; species Thunnus thynnus. The sequence continues at coordinate 11,776,633 of NC_089517.1, forward strand.
TTCTGTGTGCTTTTTGCGTGCAATTGTCAGCCACATATGGGTGTATCAATTTTTCTGTCTTTCATTGCCAATTGTTGCACAAGAATCTTTTCCATCCACTTTGAGGCATTTCCCCGTCATGCCAACATTCCAGCCACAGCCGCATTGTCAGATAGGAGGAAATGATAACTACTTAAAACATCCTCACCATGACAGAGATTTCCAGTAGTATCTAAAAACATGCACTTGAAAAATGTTGGCTTTAAATAAACAACTTTGACAATTTACTTTATTAAATTAGTGAGCCATTGTTAACCGGAATGCATTATTCGGCAAATATTTCATTTGATTATATGTAACAGTAAATTTAATAATAAGGAAAATTATGGAGGTTGATTCTTTGAGATGAGGTTTACACTTCATGGAAATGGTGGTTTAACCAGACACGGTATGGAGGCTCTGTGTGAGATGTCAGTTGCTAACCATAAATTCATCAGAAGGTGGTTATGATTCATTTTTCCGTTCCTAATATTCATGCCAATTCTTTGTCCCAAGACCTTATCCCAGCACTGTGTGTTTGTGGGAAAGTAAATCAGGCTGAGCAAATGTCAGTCTGCCAGTGTGAGTCTGAGGTCACAGAGGCCTGTCTCCAAGCCCCCTCAGTTTACTTCATTACAGACTGTGTTTAGATGCTGTTATGGTTTAACAGGCCAAAACCCCCACCTGCTTCATTTTACCTCTGTCACTTTGGCTGCTCTACTGAAACACATGACCCATTAACACTGTGATTAAGCTAAGGAGAACTTTGTACAATAACACCTCCCACGTGCTCCTGTCAGTTTGACAGGCCAAAGGCTCAAAGACTCAGTGGAAAGATCTCACATCCAAACTCTGCATCTGGAAGAGTTGAGACGCTTGAAACTAAGACAAAGTTAAATCCTACATTTGAGTTAATTCAAACATGGAGCATAAAATCTGGAAAAACAGTGGTGTTTTTGTTATTACTAATAAATACAGAGGCGCTCATGGTAAATCACTGGTGTTATAATTAGACAAAAACAACCATCCTTACTGTAGCAGTTGGTGGGATCTTGAGTCCCATTGATGTTGCCATAGTCATCAATTGTTAGGAACCACTGGGTGCGGCTGAACAGCTGTCGGATGCGCACATCTCCCCCCTCCATGTAGTCATAGTTCCTGGTGTGGCGCTCGTGTTTAGAGCAGTTCATGATGGCAGCAAGTTGCTCTGGAGTGCAGTCACTATAGACCACACACACACTGCCAAACAGGAAGATTGCATGCAGATACAGTCCGGAGAAGAGATTTTGAAGGTTCCATGTCAGCATCCATTTGCGCATTATAATACAATGCAGTGGGGATCAATGAACAACATACTGAAATGTGAAAAGAGATCTGTGCGCTATCCCTCAGCCCAGCGACCCCCTAAACCCTGACTCGTGACCCTTGTGTTGTGACCTCCGGGTCCCCGTTTCTGCAGCAGGGATTCCTAGTGAGATGTTGAGACAGGGTGGTTGTAGAGGAGACAGTTTGAAGCTGGTTAGGGTTGGTTGAGGCTGGAGAATGATCTGAAGTGGAAGAGGGGTGACGGTGTTATGAGATGATGTCTCTCTTCAGTCCTCAGTGACGGTGCGCCTTGACTGCTCCATCATCTTGAGACCATAGTCCGACAAGGGACGTCATAATCCACTTCAAGAAATGTTATGCAGGATGTCACTATAAGAAAAAAAAAAAGTAGACCTATTTGATTTGAGGTATTTCATGTTGGAAAAAATAATTATACTCACAAGTACATTTACAAGTTGAAAGATTTTTGTTAAAACAGAAAGACAGAAAAACAATCCTTCAATGATCACTGGGATTCATCAAGTTCTATAGTAGAGCTCATACATTTTCAAATAACTTGTGAAAAGTTTCTGGTATTCTCTGTACTGTATTGTACATTTCCTAGCAGTAAATCAAAATTTCTGTGGTGTAATTTGGCATATGTCTCCCTGTCATGGACCCAGAACAGTGAAATATTGCATCAGTTCTGCTGGTTTGCTTCACTAGTCTATGATCTGTAATCTACTCTGTATCAGCATACATATGTACTTTCAAACAAACAAATCTATACTGTAAAAAAATCAGTAGTTTAATGACTTACATGTGCTCTGAGTGATGACAGGAGTTGTCACAGATGTGTTCCCTTTCAGCAAAAGTTTTAATTAGAAGACTCGTTAGTTCTAAAGTTGTAGTCTCAGTTGTAAAACAAGCCCAATAATGCAGTGAAGCTAAGCAAGAGCTGGGAGCTTCTGTCAATTCCCATGGATGTCTCCCTGACTCTGGCAGGCTGACTCTGCGCATCTTCCACTGTCGCTGTGCACTCTGCTCAGATAAATGCCTCCTGCTGACCTCACTTGAGAGCAATTAGATCCCAACCAGTCAGCTGTCCCTGGCCGAGATGCAATGGAGAAACACCCTCTGCCTGCCTCTCACTGTCACTCACCCACTGGACATGAGAGGGAGCTATAAACTCTCAGAATAGCAGGCTCTCTTTGGTATGCACTCCCAAATACTTTTAACATTTGCATGCACACTCACTCTTGCAGAACGTACTACAACCTGTCTGCCTTTTCCAAGAAACATCTTGCTCTTAAATAGGTTTGTGCTGTGCGTGTTACAGATCTCATAGTGACTCACATTCACTTAAGTGAAGTGGTTAAGATATCTCCGCTAATGACAAAGCTTTAAGGAATCTCTTCCCTATCATTTTAAATGTCACAATCAATTAGTGGTTTATAGCTGCACTGAATCATTGGTACAGATTTATTGACTCAAGTAAAAACAAAAAACTTCAAAGAAGCCCCTCAGTTCTCATTCATATTGAGTGTAAGAGTGGGAAGCAATAAGTTATGGCTGGCAGGTATCCATCCAAGTGGAGAAAAACAGAAGACATAACTGCTCAGAAGTAGTCATCTCCGTGTCAGGGGTCACGCACTCTTTCACTTTTCGTGTTTGTATTTAAAGTCACAATTTATTGCCTTACATACCTGGCCTTTCCTTGGACTCACAACTTCAAAAGTTTATATGGGCCCTAATGACGCGCTTCCCTGGGGAGGTCAGGGCTGCAGGCCTGAGAGAGGGGGACTTCTGGCCGCAGCAGGTCTCCTTCTCATCTGGTGGTCGTAAAGACCTGATCTATTAGGTGTCACTCTGGCCTGTTCATCTGTCCCTTCTATCACCTCGGAGACAGTTAACACCCTGGTATTGCATGGGCCAGGGAAACACCACTTAACACATCAGGTAGTCATTAAAATTAATGTGATACCATAAATTTTCATAATCATTTTGATTCGAAATATAATTCCACAGTACACTGTATATATACTTTACAGGCGATACAT